>NC_090988.1:60548863-61162045 GCF_041146395.1 Eulemur rufifrons
GACCTCTTGTGATAGGAAGGTAGGTTGGTAGACACAATTCCTGGGGACCCCGATGGATGTCTTGGGGACTAAAAAAGACAGAACAGGAGCTAGGAAAGCTTTACAGACACTTTAAGCCACTGACTCAGTAATTTCATTTATTAAAATTTACCTCAAGTAAAAAACTGGACTAATGAACAAAGATGTACGTACAAAGACATTTATCCTGGAGTTGTTCGTAATAGTGAAAAACTGGAAACAACCTAAATGTCCATTATTAGGGGACATTGAAAAAATTATGGTATTTCCATACAGTGGAATTCTAGACAGTCATTAAAAATGATGATGCTGATTTATACGCGGTGACAAATGGAAGGACATGTATGCCAATGTTGACCAAAAAAAGAAAGTAGGTTTAAAAATAGTATGTATAGTAAATCCCTTTTATATGACAAAGCAAGTTTGATAGCATAGTGGTTTATTTCTAGGTTATAAATTGTGGGTGATTTTCATCTTCTACTTTATAACTTTCTGTGTATTATCTTTAAAAAAATAAATATGCCTTACTTTCATAATCAGAAAAAAAGTCAAGAAACTATTTTGTTTTCATGAGAAAAAAAGTACTGGGGCATCAGCCAACTGTGGTCTGATAACACCTCCTGAGTTGGCCTTTGAAGACTAAAGAGACAGCACTGGAGAGGGTCCCTTTTTACCACAAAGGTTTTCTTCTACACTCCATTTTTCTTGACCTCTCTGTGACATCTGACCCTACTGACCTCTTCTTCCTGAAATGCTCTTCAGAACACTCATCTGTCCTAATTTCCCTTCTGCTGCATTTGGAGCCAATCTGATGTTGTTCGAATGGTGGCTCCACCAATTGCCAGCCATTGGAGCTCTCTGTGCCTATTCCCTCAGGCAGGAGGTGGAACACGACTCTCTCCCCGTGGATTAAATAGGACGCAAATGTGTGTGTGGTATTAAGCGCAGTCCCTTGCACATATTAGGTGCTTGATAAATGTTTCTTAAATCAAAACAAGAAATAGGGTGTGAGAAGCAGAAAACAAAGTATTTGGTTCTAAAATATTTTTATGATAAATGTTTCTTAAATAAGAAACACCAAAGGGATTGCAAATAACTGAAAGTAGCATATTTTGTTGTTTTAAAATATTTTTAATTTCTGTCTTTCCTTATTTCTCTGGAGCAAACTTGGTCTTAGCATTCCACTTCTCCCTCATGTGGTAGATCAGCGGAAACCACAGAGGCACTGAGATAGAAAAGAACCTAGTAATTTCCCCTGGATTCAGGGCTCTGAAACATAAGTATTATGTCACTGTGGTGAAGTGAGACACTCAGAAAGTATTCAGTCATTTGGAACTTTCTGCCCTGGACCCCCAGGGCATGGTTCCTCCCTTTTCGCCCTTCCCTCTAGCCAGAAAGCCAGCAGGGTCCTGTTACCTGTGGCAGTGGGCCCCACCTGACTTAGCACCCTCAAAAAGCTCAGAAGCAGCTCTCAAGGGCATTGCCAACTCACGCGGTCTGCTCTTGGTTCTTCTTTAAGGTCCACTGTTACCCTTTCCCACAGCTGCTGCCACTTCTCAGGGGTTTGGTTCAATTTATGCTCCAATTTTTCAATTTCCTGCAAAGAAATGGAGTTTTCCAACAGATCAGTATTTCACAGAAATCAGGATGTGCCTCAGAGCCCCACTGCTTCTGCACTGGGCCCAGATGAGTAGTGTGGCCAGAGGGCAGCTGAGGAGAATGGTGGACATGGGCCTCAGAGGTCTCCCCAGTTAGGAATAGTGGTGAGAGCTCTAGCTGGTGTGCTGCGCTGTGGCAAAGATGGTTTATTAGGGCCTATAACCAGGCCTTTCTGCACAGAATAGCTTATCCAGTAAGACATGAAATATATGTATCCCAAACACCTTCACCCTTGGGCAGCCCATGGGAAATCTGATGGCCAAGGCAAAAAATCAAGCACTGAGCCAACCCTAATAGATGAGCTACATCAGAAGTCTGTCCTTGACAGAGGAGCCCCTCATTCTGATGACTCAAACCAGATGTGGAAAGAATGAACCAAGAAATGCCCAAGGAAATGGATATCCCTTCTGACAGAGAAGCTGGAGATCAGAGCAGCTGCCTCTGTGAAAGTGTGATCACTGAAGCATCTTCTTCCTGGTCAGAAAACCAGAGGGAGAAGACTCTTCAGGAACTGCCTGATCCATATCAGGGCTCAAAACCATTCCTCAGGGTGACTACTGCCAGGATGGTTTCACTCCAGAATATTTCTTGCATAAAGAAGGTGGCTGGCGGTACTCCCATCTGGCCATGCACTACCCACACTTTGACCAGAGGAAGTAAAGCACCCACAAAAGCCATAGCCCAAGCTTGACTCAGGCTGTGCGGGCATCTGAAACAGCTGGGAAGCTGCCGGAAGGAGTAAATTGCTCCACTTGCTCAACTGCTTCCTTGTAATGCTGGAAACTCACTTTTATTGAGATTTTCTTCAAGTACTTAAGCGTGGTACCCCACTAATGTGGGGGAGCAAATCTGGTTTTTTCATACTCCAGGAGTACCTCTAATGCTAATCCAGAGCAAGGAGAACTATGTTCAGAACTTTGTAAACCAGTCTTAGCTTAGCCTGGTTCCTTTGGCCTCACGTGTCTCCGGGGCCTACGGTGCCCCTAGGTGTGTATCTGTACATGGCTGACTTACACAGAAAAGGCTGGTGAGAGCATCGGGCTGAGTACAGCTGACATCATCGTAGCACGGCCACACTGTTCTCCTCTGGCTCTGGGGCCCAGCTCCTCCAGCCAGGTCAGAGTCTTCGGAGGGGAAGTGCCTGGGGGTCAGCATCATCCAGTCATAGGAGGGCCCTGTGGACAGGGTCTCCTCTGTGTAGTAATCCCATTTTCTGAGGCTGGAGACATTTACATTGGGCTTCAGGGCCTGTTTAAAGAAAACTGAAATATAGTTTCATCTTGACCCCAAAGTACCCCAAGCTTACTGAAAGGCCAGCCCCTAACGTTTGCAGGGTCTAGGGCAAGAGTATGAATGGAGGTTCAAATGCCATATGCCTAAATATTTGAAAGTTATACATCAAGATAAACTATTAAATAAAACATGTTCTAGTCCTCCTACTTCGAGAAATATAACTTCCTAGTGACCCGGAAGGCCAGGTTCAAATAAAGAATTCTTGGATTCCTCAGAATTTTACACTAGGAAGTGGTGGCACTAGAGGAGCTGGCTCCAGCTCCTATTCCTTGGCCTGACCCCCTTCTCCTCCCACCCCAGCTATATCTTATATTCTAAGGGTCTTGCATGAATGTTTGTGTATACCCCAGCCCGTGAAGCCAAACTCTGCCCATTCCCTGCCAAACAACTACTTCTTGCCACCTCTGGGCCCCAGGATACATGCACTGGGTTGAGAGACTGACTCGGAGAAGCAGCCTGGTGAGTAGCTTGAGTTTGGGCAACGAATGTCGAAGTACCCAGAACATGGTTTAGATGAAGGAACATCTAATCATGTACCTTTAGCTTCTTACACTCCTCATGAGGAGGATGTAGTTGGATGAAGGCCAAACTAGGGTCCTATGCATGGGGCCCACTGCAGGAGCTTCTCCTAAAGTATTTTATATTTTTCTGCTTAGACCACCTGTTGGGATTTCAAATTCTGTTAGCTCTTTATTCCTGGGGAAAGCTGCCTTGCTTTTTGATTCTCAAGGTTTGGGGGCCAGCTCCTAATTTCTGTGGCAAGAATTTGGTGAAAAATCTCCATTTCTATCACAACCCAAATCCCTAGTGTCTCAAACTTTTAAATAGCTTTTGGTATGAAACCTAGAAGACTGTTTATATAAAGCTTAAACAGCTTAATATACTAAAACTAAGGAAAACTTTAACACAAAGTATTGAGAAAATGAAACATGAATGATTTCTTACTCTACCTCTATTTCCACTGGTGAATATAAATAGTTAAAGAAAATGGGACTCCTCTTGTGCATTCTGTCAATACATTCCCAAATACAAATTCCTTTCTTCGCATGCTTGTCTCCTTTATCATCAAATAAAGTTCCTGTAAATCCAAAAACAAACCCAACACAATAAAAGTTAAATAAATTAACATTTTGCCTAAAAGTATAATGTATGTGGGCAGATTAAAAAAGTGGAGTATTTCTTATGGCTCTAAAAACAGCAACATATACACAGAAACCTTAGAAAATAACTGCAAAGCTAAAGATAGGAATGAACTTCATAGCTATATGGAAACAAATCAAAATGAAAGGAAAATATCTGATAAGGTTTGCCTAGGCAGTTAGCAGTATATCATTACTCTTCCAATCTACATCTTGCATCTGTATCTAGATTCAAAGAGGTCTGTGCCAGGAGACATTCTACACATTTTTCAAGAGAAAATGGAAGGACGAGTTGATTTGATGAAACTACGTTAAAAACATAATTTTATGTTTCTTTTTTAAGTTGTTGTTTATTATGAAGCAATTTAAAGTGTTTTCTTGCTTAGCAGTTTATATATACCGCAAATCATAGTCACCGAGACTCTAGATGACAGAAGGATGTGGTCTGTATCCTTGGGTGACTTAAAAACAAAAGCAGAACTCAGGAGGGTACTTCAGGGATTTTCTGACACAAGCTTTGTACCTTTCAAACAGTCAATCTAGTACTAACTTGAGCCCACTTTGTTTTTAATAGGGAGCAAGACATGTCAGGGTGAGGCAAGAGGTATTTCTTTAAAAGGACAGAAAGCTGTCTCTCTTAGCAATGCCATCTTGCTTTGAATGAAATGACTTAGTCAAAAGTCAACAAATATTTTACCAGTTTATCAAAAAAGAATGTCTCAAGCCCAAGTTTGTACAAAATTCTACAATATGTGGGGATCCCCAAGAGTAATTAATGTTTTCTTCTCTGCCTTTTAACTGTAGGATCCAGTGCAGTGGTTCTCAACCTTGGTCACATTAAAAAACCAAGGGCTTTTAAAAATCCCAATGCCTAGGTCTCACTTCGGACCAATTAAATAGGAATCTCTGGGGATGATCCTAGATATTAGTCATTTTAAAAGTTCAAGTGACTCTAATGTCCAAAGTTGAGATTGCTCTAGGAATTAGAGTGAATTTTTTTTTTTTTTTTGGTAGAGACAAGGTCTTGCTATGTTGCCCAGGCTGGTCTCAAACTTACAGCCTCAAATGATGCTCCCACCTTGGCCTCCCAAAGTGCTGGAATTATAGTTGTGAGCCACTGTGCCTGGCCTGGAGTGGATTTTTAAAGTCCCCTCATTTATGGCTCCACCTGGGGCCTTGAGGCATGGATTACATTGCAGGGCCCTGTGGTAGTCAGCCCCAGCTGCAACAGGCTCTGGCACCTTTGTAGACAGGAAGAGAATGAACTGAAACCAGAAGAGAAGATGCAGTACCTGGCCCTCCATTCCTTAGGGCAACACTCCCTCCCGCTCCTCAGCCGTGTTAGCACCTGGTAATTGGAACCAAGTCCAATGGACTTTTCTCATAATGCCCACATGGCTGGCTTAGAGCAACATGTACACATACAGGGAATACCTTAAAAATAGCTCGAGTCATCAGATAGCTAGTGTGAAATCCTATCAAATTACAGCCCTGTAAGCCAGTATGTGATATTAATCTTCTAGGACACAGGAGAGTTCATTGTGTTTAGGCTTTTCTGATGAAATCTTAAAAGTTATGACTGACGAATTCCACCAGCAGTGGTTGAGATTTCTTAACTCTCCAATTCTTGATCTTGGCAGGTAGAGGGTAGTTACCACAGCTGTCCCTAAACAGGGTGTCACTGTGTGGGCTTGATAACTAGTGTGTCTTCCCAAACCTAACAGGAACAGACTTCAAGTAGGCAACACATTCTGGACTAAGGACACAAACCAGGCTTCTTTAATGCTAATTAGGTGGGAGGCCTAATATCCAGAGAGAGGGCTGGTTAGGTGATCTGTGGACACTTCAGACTTACCTTCTAGGATTCTAAATGCATATTTATGTGTTTTAAGAAAAAACATGTCTAGGATACAGGATGAAAATAATTACATTTTCAAATAATTGTGATAATCTTTCAATATACCCCAAACATATCTTTTTGTCCACATTTTTTTTTTTTTTGAGACAGAGTCTCACTCTTGCCCAGGCTAGAGTGCCGTGGCATCAGCCTAGCTCACAGCAACCTCAAACTCCTGGGCTCAAGCGAGCCTCCTGCCTCAGCCTCCCGAGTAGCTGGGACTACAGGCATGCGCTACTATGCCCGGCTAATTTTTTCTGTATATTTTTAGTTGTCTGGTTAATTTCTTTCTATTTTTTAAGTAGAGACGGGGTCTACGCTCTTGCTCAAGCTGGTCTTGAACTCCTGACCTCGAGCAATTCTCCTGCCTCAGCCTCCCGGAGTGCTAGGATTACAGGCCTGAGCCACCACGCCTGGCCTATCCACATCATTTTATTTACTCTTTTGAATAGCTCTATGTGATAATCAGGGCCACTATCCTTGTTCAGTTTTTTAGATGAGGAAACTGAGGCTCAGAGAGATGAAGTAATTTACCCAAAGTCACACACATTTTCTGACCCTTAGGCCAGTGCTTTACCCATTGGACCTGGGGTGGTTCTCAGCCTTGGCAGCATAGTGGACTCACCTGGGGAGCTTTAAAAGCTGTTAATGCCTGGGCATACAGATTCTGATTTAGCTGGTTGAGGGTGTTGCCTGGATGTTGGAAGTTTTTCTTTTTTAGTTAATTAATTTATATATTGAAAAGCTCCATAGATAAAATTCTTTTTATTAAGCCAGTAATAATATATCAGTCAAAATCCAATAAACATAATTCATTAAAAAGGGGAAAGAAAGAAATGTATTAATCTCATTTATGAATACTGTTTCAGAAATCTTAAATAAAATATTAAGAATCCCAGCAGCATTATCAAAAGAATATTACATCATGAATAGATCAAAAGAGAAATGGGAAGATCACTATAGATGCTGAAAAGCCATTAGATAAAATTTAGCATCTAAATACACAGACACTTCTGTAATATGACTAAAAACAGAAGAATGAAGTTTAGCTCCAGAACCAGTGTCATGCTTAATGAGGAAATACTAGAAACCTCCATATGTAAGTCAGCACAAGAATCGTTGGAAGTTTTAAAATCTCTCCAGATGATTCTAATGTTCAGTGAAGTCTGAGAATTGCTGTGCTAGACCTTGTTTCTCTAATGAAGAGAACCATCATCTGCTACAGCAGAAGCCTTGGTCTTTGGCCACGTCTGCATGCTGGTAAGGTAATTTGCTGGTCAGCTTAATTTAGCAAAACAAACTGCTCTATTTAAAAAACAAAAACAAAACTACTCAAGAGACAATCACCTGTACTTCACTCACACCAATATTTGCACATGTTGTTCCTTTTAGTGATAAAGCTAAGTGACAAGGTGACTCCCCCAGGTACAGGTCAGTTCACTTAAGACAAGGCCTGAGGCAGCTGTAACCAGCTCTACTTAATACCGTCCCACCACGCAGGTGGTTAAGAAATTAAGCTTTTTAATCGTGATGTGAAGAATGACAACTCCATGAGTCATCAAAGGTCTGCAAGTATAAGCAAAGTGGGAAATGGTCTCACCAGTGCTGCTTCCCTTACCAAAAGTAGGAAATATCATATGAGACGATTTCAACAGCATGCCCTGGAAAGTAGTAGTTCCTGATTTCAGATTTTAAACTGAGAACATCAGTAAACATTTTCTTGCAATTGAAAGAATCCTCTTTATGAATACTCCAGTAATAATGTACTGAACATAGCTGATTTTTTTCTTCACTTAGTAACAAAAATAGTCATGAGTATCCTCCCATCTCCTCCTTCCAGTAACAATAACGAAAGTAAGAATGTAAAATCTCCTTGGGAAATGTTTTCATAGGGGCTGGCTGACTTTCAGAATCTATTCTTTACAACTATTATTACTATTTAAAATTTTAACAATGATAATGATGTCTAAAATTTATTGAGTACTTACTATGTGCTAGCATCTGTGCTGAGAAATTTCCAACTATTTCCTCGTGTGATCATCATGGCCCCAAGAGGGTGAGTGCTATTATTGTCCTCATTTTAAAGATGAGGAAACTGAGGCTCAGAGAGGTACCGAATTCCCCCAAAGTACTCAGCTGGTAACTGGTAGTGCTGGGAATTAACCCTCGTCTGTTTGCGCCAGAGTGCAGGGCCTTAACTGCTATTCAAATTGCCTCCAAGGGCAGGCACTCTTCCTACCAGATTATACCAGGCTTGGAAAAACTATCAGTAAAATGTTTCTCACAAAACAGTGATATCACTTTGAGGTATCACAATAATAAAGAGACTTAACTTTATAAAAGTGCTACAGGAATACCACTTGCCGTCGCTAAAAGCTAACATAGCACATACTCTCAGAATCTGGGCACTTATTCATATACACTTTATATTCGTAGTTCAGAATTAAACCCTGACTCTGAGCTTGTCACACCTGGGGGTAGTTACATTATCAGAGTTTTCGTTAAAAACATGTAAAACTAACAAAAAGATGGAACAAGTGCATACAAACGTACCGTGCTCTAATCTTTCATAGTCTGAATCCAGGAGAAATGTTTTAAAGCGATTAGACACATAGTGGAAAGCCAAGAACTTTAAGTAATAGAGATTGAATTCAAACTCAGTTGGATACTGGTTGTGAACCTGAAACACACAAGGCAAAGAAAAGAGTAAGAATCAAACAGAACAAAACGTGGATGCCATGCCACTGAATGCTGACCTGAAACATGCAGGAGACCATTCAGTCATTCATTTGACAAAAACCTGAATCCCTACCATGAGTGGAGATGGGAAGGGAACCAGCTTTTCTGAGCACCTACTGTGTGCCAGACACCATACTAGGGGTTTTTATAAACATAATCTCATTTAATCTCTACAGCATTGCAAGAGAGGCTTTATTATCCCCCTTTACAATCCAGGAAGCTTAGGATCAGCAAGATTAAGATATTTATTTACCCAATGTCATTCAACAGGCACTAGTGAGTCCAAATTTGAACCCTGTCTTGTTAGGCTCCAAGGTCTGTGCCCCACTCACTATATTACACTGTGCTAAGCACCTGGCATATATCAATTAACATACATTATGGTTTTTACTTTGTAGGCAATTGTGGTGTGATAGTGTGAAATACAAGAGAAATTGTTGTTTACAGAAGTTTGGCAATGAAAGGATTGAGAAGAGAAGGTGGTGGCTTAAGGGGACAGCAAGTGACGTTTCTGGACAAAAGAAATGTGTGCATGTCTGAAAGCAATCCAGAGGGAGCCAACAAAGAGAGAACAAATTTTAGAAAAAGAGCTAATAACTAAGAAAATAAGGTAGGCCCTGGAAAAGCAAGAATGAATGAAGCCAGGGCCCAGATACAGGGACCAGCTTTGGAAGTAAGGAGGGATGGAAGAGTAGATATGTTTAAATGCCAAGGGAAAGGGGAGGAACTTATGCCTTTTAATTTTTCATCAATTAGTGAGGTCACTGGACATAGGAATAAGGATGAGGGAATGGTATGTGGTATGGCAAAGCTCGGAATGGCCACTGAGCTATAGCATCGTTTAGATAGACTACATACAGTCTCTGTGGAGCCATTTCACAATGGCAGAAGGTAGGCTCCCCAATACACCTAGCAATGTCCTTCTATATTGCTCAAATAATCTCTCATGACCAGTTAGAAAATTTTGTTTGGTTAAGTTCCAGTCATGATTGTACTTGCTTAAAAGTTGTTTCAAATGAACACCAAAGGCAAGCCGTCTAAAAGTCAGCTTTCCTCTCCATGTTTAGTTTGGCACTGTGGCCTCACGCTTGGTCAGCTAAAGTGAGCAGGCATGTGTGTAATATGTTGATTGTTCAATGGACGAATGGGAATTTAAAGTCATGATCTGGATATCATTCATTAATCAAAGTTTATCATCTGGTTAGGAGTCTAGATTTTCTGTGATGATTAAAGTTTTCATTTTTCTACATTTTTTATTGTATTTTTTTTTTTTTTTTTGAGACAGAGTCTCACTCTGTTGCCCAGGCTAGAGTGAGTGCCATGGCGTCAGCCTAGCTCACAGCAACCTCAAACCCCTGAGCTCAAGCGATCCTCCTGTCTCAGCCTCCCGAGTAGCTGGGACTACAGGCATGCGCCACCATGCCCGGCTAATTTTTTCTATATATATTTTTAGCTGTCCATATAATTTCTTACTGTTTTTAGTAGAGATGGGGTCTCGCTCTTGCTCAGGCTGGTCTCAAACTCCTGAGCTCAAACGATCCGCCCACCTTGGCCTCCCAGAGTGCTAGGATTACAGGCGTGAGCCACCGCGCCCAGCCTTATTGGCTTTTTAATTGAACTAAAATTTTAATTCATAAGCAATGGATTTTAGGAAGATGCATTAAAAGAGTTCAACTCCTATGCAGTGGGGCTGCATACCATGGAACTGCTTCCTTGACATGGCCACTGGCTTTCCTATTGCATCAGGTCTCCACTGGACAGAGCTTTCCATAGGACATTGTGACATGGCTCTGAATAGCTTGGCAGTAGGTTTTTAGAACCCTAAGCATTTGTATTAAGAATTTTCTCATTAGTGAAAATGAAAGGATCAAATACCACGGGTTTCCTGATTACACTATATGAGCAGCTAATTATAAAGGCTAAGCAAACTTGAAGAATTTATAGTTATAATTAAATAAAACTTAAGGATCAACATTATTTTGTAGCATTATAACTGGGCATAAAAATAAGTTCATCTAAGTGGTTAGATGAACTTATAATTAGCAATACTTTCTTCCATTTCTGTAATAGAAAATAAAATTTTAAAAATACCTTTTCTTTCCTTGTTTTGTTAGCCCTCTATGTGTTGTCTTTGTCTCAGCTGTCAACCATGTTCCCTAATACAGCAATTCTCATTCGAATACTTGCCCTTATTGATACAGATGCCCACCAGAAGTCAGCCCCAGTTTGACTCTCCACTAGGCCTGGTTCTCCGGCATTCCTACTTAAGCACCGCTCAGTCCTCAAGTTTCTTGAGTTTCCCCTCAGTCTGTCCTTTAAGGTTATACAAAGCTCTCCAGTCTGAGCTCTTGCTTTGGAATCAATAGCCCCACCTCAGGGAGCCCTGAGGTGGAATGTGCACATGATGGAAAGAAGGGTGACTCAGGTTGTGGCTGGAGGGACAGAAGAAGGGGACAGTCCAACTGAAGATGGAACTTGGTTCGCTAACACCTGAGAGTCATGGGGAGGAGAAATCTGGAGTGTGCTCAGGTGGGGTGAGCTCCAAGGACAACTGCCCCAAGAACCCTTGGAATGAACCTTCAGTAGTCCCAGGCCAGCCCGTGGCTCACCGTTTGGAGGGCAGGAAGGGCTCAGAGTTCTTTCTATTGATCCAGTCCACAATATATTCTAAAATCTCTTTTAAGAAACTTTATTAAATAAAGTCTCAAAATAACATTTCTCTCAATGATTATTCTGCATAGAAGGCACGTGCCTCACACATACTTTTATCTTTTCCTTGATTATTCTGAAATTTAATATACTCAGGAATGTAATTCTGAAGACTCACTTCTGAGGTAAAGTAGAACGGAAATGATAATGCATATGACCTTAAGTTGAACTTACAGGCATTTCAGGGAGATTGTATGCTAGGATTAAAAGTGAAACTCTCTACAAGTGGAAAAAATGCTTTCACAGCCTACTGTACTGGTCTCACCACAAACCTTGCCCTCTACAATTATGCTAGCAAGGTTGGACAATTTTCCAAGGCCTCTTGCACTTATCCTGCTGGAATTGGAATTGGTATTTAGAGAGCATCAAAGGTGTGAATGCTCAGGGCACTAGTTTGTGTGTCCTCCGGTGTGTGCCACAGTGGCACCTGTAGTTGCTAACTGCTTGGAGTTGAAAAACAATCTGTCCCTAAACTGGGGTTAATGATTAGGTCTACTGGAAGTGGAAGAGAAGATGCAGAGCAATTTGTTTTTTATTCTTCTGCAACAGTTTAAGTAACAAGCATGTGAGAATTTCTTCAATGGAAAAAGAAGTAAGATTGACCTGAATGCTGGGTTAATTAGTACCTAGATACCACATTTGGAATCCCACATTAAGAAACACAAAGAATTTTCTGAGATATCTTTCTACCATAATGTACAAAGAAATGAGGAGATGACTGAATTCACAAGGCAAGCTGGTGCTTAGCTTTCCAGTAAGCAAGAAAAATCACACTTTTTTCATTTAGTCCTAAAGCCCAGGGAATCAGTTTGTCCAGTTGATGAGCTTCTTTTCCTCTTGGTCAATGGGACTCACCTAGACTCTTCTGCTGTACCACAATCCACATGCTCTTTCTATTAAGTATTGTATTAACAGAAATGAGCTCAGGCCAGAAAGACTTCCTGAAAGGACTTCCGATATAGGGAATGAGTGAGGGTTTAGAGGTTTGTTGGCCCCTAAAGATTTTTTAACAGCTTTAATGAGGCACAGTTGACCTACAAAAAGGTGCACGTATTTAATGTGTACAAGTCAATAAGTTTTGACATATCTATACACCTGTGATGCCAAAACCACAATCAAAATAATGAACATATCATCTACAACTCCTAAAGTGTCCTTGTGTTCCTTTTGCCTCTCCCTGTACCTCCCTCCTCAAGCAACCCCTCGTTTGCTTTCTGTCACTACAGGTGAGTTTGCATTTACTAGAACTTTATATATATAAGAATCATAATTATGTATTTTTTATCTATCTTCTTTTACTAAGCATAATTATTTGAGTCCATTCATGTTCCTGGGTTATTAGTAATTCATTCCTTTTTATTGCTGAGTATTTTCCATTGTATGGATATACCACAATTTATTCATTTACTTGTTGGTGGACACTGGATTGTTTCCAGATTTTTGGCTATTACAAATGAAGCTGCTCTGAAGAATTATGTACAAGTCTTTGTATGGATATAAGCTTTTGCTTCTTTTGCATAACTGCCTGGAGTGGAATGGCTAAATCATATGGTTGGTGTATGTTTAACTTTTTAAGAAATGGCCAAAATGTTTTCCAAAATGGTTGTACAATTTTATATTCTCACCACTGGTGTTAGAGAGTTTCAGTTCTCCATATCCTTCCCAACACTTGGGGTGGTCAATTTAAAAAATTTCAGCCATTAAAATAGGCGTGTAGATGGGGTGCGGGGTGGGAAAATAAATAGGCATGTAGTCATATTTCATTTGTGATTTTAATTTGTATTTCCTAATGAAGAATGATGTATCTTTTCATGTGCTTATTTACTATTTGTGTATTTTTGCCCATTTTAAAAAATAGGTTTTCTTTTAAAGTAAGTTTTGAGAATTCTTTATATATTCTGGATATAAATCCTTCAGCAAATGTATGATTTATAAATATTTCCTCCCACTCTGTGATTTGTCTTTTCATTTTCTTAACAGGATTTCTGAAGAACATAAGTTTTTAGCTTTGACAAAGTCTAATTTATCAATTTGTTCTTTCATGGGCCATGCTTTTGGTGTTAAATCTAAGATATAGTGATCCTCCTGCCTCCACCTCGCAGTATGCTGGAATTACAGGTGTGAGCCACTGTGCCTGGCCTCAAAATCTTGTTTCTGATCTTAGGGGGAAAGCATTCAGTCTTTCACCATTAAGTAGGATGTTAGTTGTAGGTTTTTTAGAAGTAGATAATGTCTGTTAGTTTATGGAAGTTCCCTTCTTAAGGAAACCAGAATGTTACCCCAAAATATGCCTCTTTAACATAAATATTTTTGAGCTAAGGTAATTAAGAAGTAGCAAACAGAGAAAGAGCTCTTTCTCCCCTGGCTTCCTACCTAAAGATGGGACATAGGATATAAATTCTCCTTCACTGGAGACAATTCTCATCAGCCCAGAGGCACCAGGGAAATCTGTTAACAAACCTTACTCCATTATAGTTTCTTCCCATGTTTTCCTTTGCAGTTTCCCACCTTTGGAAACCTAAAATGGCTTTTCTTTGTCTTGCTACTTCTCTAAAATTTATTGTTCTTTGTTAAAGATGCTATATATTCCAGAGTTCTAAGTCACTATCTTATTTATTTATTTTTTTACCCATACCAGTCATCTTATATTTCATTTTGGGCATTAACTCTCAATTAGGATATGAAAGGATTCAGCAATGATTGAGTTTCTCCTGGAGTGGTGCCAAACCAAAGAGGTCACAGTCAGGAGTGCAGAATGTGCTGTCCATACTGGCCCCTCTTCAGTGGTATTTGCATGGCCACTCATGTTTGGGTTCTTTGTAAGAAAGGCAGTAGCTGAATAGCACCTAAGCTGCCAGCACCACAGACACCCCAGTGATGCTCTGTTTCTTTGCACTGATGTATCTGTTGTAATACTGGTAGTAACCTCTTTGAAACATTCCAGCAACACCTTTAGGTGTGAAATCCCACATCAATATTCAGGTTGGCAACTCCCCTAATTTGACATCCATGAATTTCTTCTCTTTCACTGGTACAACTGATGTCATCTTGGAGTCCCAGTGTCTGCTGTCTGCCTTGAGTTACTTTTCACTGAGGTTTCTCTCGTGTGATGTGCACTGCACATGTTACTAAACTTTCTTAGTTTTTCTCTTGTTAATCTGTCTTTTGTCATAGGAGTCTATCTCAACTACGAACTTAAGAGAGTTAAGGAAAAAATTGTATTTCTTCCCCGATGCTTCTATTCCTAGTTTTCTAAGAATTTTTATAGGGAATAAAGGTTATGTTTTGTCAAATGCTTTTTCTGCATCTAATGAGATTACCATATAGTTTTTCTTATTTTCTTAATATTGTGAATTACATTGTTTGCTTTAGAAAGTGAAATCAATCTTGCATTCCTGGGACAGAACCCACTTAACCATGGTATATTATCCTTTTTATATATTGTTGGATTTAATTTGCTAAAATTTTGTTTAGAAAATTTTAATCTATGATCATCAGGGATACTAGTCTATAGTTTTCTTTTCCTGTCTTTGTCAGGCTAGGGCAATGTTGGCTTATGGATTGAGTTGGGAAGTATTCCCTTTGTTTCCATTTTCAGGAAGAGTTTTCACAGAATTGCTATTATTTCTTCCTTAAATGCTTAGAATTTATCAGTGAAGCCACCTGGACCTGAAGTTTTCAGTGTGGAAAGATTTTAAATACAATTTCAATTTCCTTAATAGACATAGGCCTATTCAAGTTATGTATATTTCTTCTTGATTGGGGTCTTTTGTGTCTTTCAAGGAATTTGTCCATTTCATCTAAATTGTTGATTTTATTGGCATATAGTTGATTTTAATATTCCCTTATGATTTTTTTGATGTTTGTAGGATCTGTAGTGATGTTATCTTTTTCATGTCTAATACTAGTAATTTGTGTTTTCCTTTTTTTCCAGTTAGTCTGGCTAGAGGTTTATCAATTTTATTCATCTTCCCAAAGAATAGATTTGGTTTCATTAGTTTTCTTTATTTTTGGCCACAAGATTTTTGGTGCCTAAAGGCAAGTGTGCTTCAAATAAATTTAGCCCTGTTATATTATGTAGAATTGGGAATGACAGGCATCTCAGCCAGCAAATTAATTCTACATATTTCCCTAAATATGCTGACGAATAGAGTTTTAGGCCTCTCTCAGGTATCATCTGGATTCTGTTGTTCAAAATAATTTTGTATTTATCTTGCTAAAGATAGTAATTTTGTATTTATCTTAGACTTAAATGACTAAGCTGTGTGAAGCATTTTACTTTTATTTTCCATTGTGGAGTGAAACCTGCCAACTTCACTTATTTATAAGAAGAGAATATGAAATGGAATGTGGAGAAACATGAATTTATAGGGTCTTATTTTTTGCCCATGTGCCATTAAGTACTTTGTAAAATTTAAAGGCCCATAAAATAGGCTATGACTCAAATTCCAGGAAAGATCAACATTTTGGAAATGAAATGTAATACATTAAAATTGGATTCTGCTTTCAGGAATACAAATATTGAGCTACAAAAGACACTATATAGAATGATACCAACATATGAAAAACTGTGAGTATGGTTAGACAAATGCTATAAGTACCTAATATTAATTTTTATTTCACAAATTAAGATTAAACAAATACTAATTGTGTACTTTGTACTGTACATAACATTTTACATATTTTTAAATCATTCATATTACATGGGCTCAAATATTGAAAGCATTGGTGCAAAACTGCTTTGTTACAAAACAGCTTGGATTATGTCAATTTTGCCAGTTTTCAGTTGAATGGGAAGCAGAAACTCCTAAATATACCATGAATCCACCAACTGCAGCTATTTTGCCAATATTAATGGATAAATTTTAGAGTAACCAACCTGTATGGGAACAGCTTAGCTATCTTCAAAAGGCAAATAATAGCTTTTCTTTTTGGGATAGGACCTAGCATAGTGCTGACACATGGTAACCAGGAGGAGAATCACATCACAAAGCCAGACGAAAGTGAGTCAGTTTACAATTTGAATAAACTTTGACGGCAAAGTCAAAACTGTTGTTTTTCTTGAAGTAGGGAAACAATGAAAAAGTTCTAAGATGCTCATAAAGATTTACTCTAATGCTGAAATAAAGGGGATGCTTTCTTATGCTTCATGTTTTCATTCATATTATACATATTTTTTTGCCTTGGTACTGTATTTTAAAAAGAAATTTTATGTAAAAATTTCATCTTTGTATTTTGGATGTATTTTCCTTTTGAATTTGGCTCAACTATTTTAAGAAAAGGAAGCATCCTGTAATGATATCATTCGAGCTAAGCCAATTTCTTTTAGAAGCAAAAAATCTGCCAGATGTTGCTATTATGAAACAGTGATCTAGCATTTATAATTCATTTGACACCTGGATATACTGGCGTAAACAATGGCTTTTTATATGATGAGGCAGTTCTAATTTAAGATCAGTGCTTCATCTGTTTTCTTTGTAACTTTATTAGTACTAATGGACAAGTCTAGGCATATGTCCATGATGCCTTTTGGCATTCAGCATATTAGAAATTGTTAATAAGCATGGAACACATTCCACCGGGGAAAGTTTCACTTGCTGCTGTGTAATTTTGAACTTTTTTTTTCTAATGTTCTTGGGCCTGGCTCTGTTTGTGTCCCTGAGAGACTTAGGACAGCACTAATTCAAATTATTTGGTAAAAGCCAGAGTCACTTAAAGCACTAGTGTTCACTTGAAAGGCATTCACAGAAGGCATTTTCTAATGCCTAAAACCAGTATGTAGGAGATGATGAAACACTACCTTGTAATTAAGTCAGCAAAGGTCAGAAGCACTATTTGTTAACTATAGTCTTCTTAGACTCCTCTGTTTTTGAATGAATAAACAACCTCTTTTCAGCACAAAATAACTTGCTTCACTTATTGTAGCCAAGTCTCCTTTAAATACTGCCAAATTAAGGTCATTTGCTTGCTTTGCCATGACTTGTCTACACTTAGGTTATTATGTATGAGGTACTAAGTCAAAGGAGGGTTCAGGCAAATTTTTTAAAAATATATATTTTAATTAAAAAAATTTTAACGTGGTACAGTAGAGTTGAAATCATACTAATGGGGTCCTTAGGCCCTGAATGATATTACTTTCTACAGTTTGTGAAGCACTTGCCTACCAATAATTGGGCTTTCATTAAAAGTCTACTTCTGTTTTTGATTTCAGAACTGGTTTATACAGAACATTTGAATTTTAACTCTTTATTTAAAAAAATAAACAGAAGTTAAATATATACCCTAAGTTTTATATAACTTAACATTTTGTAGTTTTAGCATTTATTGTAATATAAAGATCACACTAATATAACTTATATTGCATTTTAGTTTATGTTAAATTGCTTTATTCATAACACTTAAGGGGTACTCAAAGAATACAGGTCACCTTCCAACATTCTAGACTCCTCACACTCCCACCCTAACCCCAGCAACAACAAAATAAGAATTACATTCCAAGTAGGGATTATTGTACTTGGGACACAATGATGTTCCCATCTGTGTGGAGGACAGTATGTCTTAATCCTAACTCATACTGATCATAAGTGGATTCTTTTGCTGACTCTAATGTTTAGGTACGCTGAATTCTGCAAGTTGAACACAGAAATTTAACACATTTAGTAGTACATTTAACTGAAGCCAAATTCAGCTATATAAGCTCATTCCCCTGAAATGTTTACCGCTCCCTCCCCCCCCACAAAATTAAAGAAATCTTTAAGAGGTAAAGAAAACCCAAAAAAGGAGTGGGGAGAATAGAAAGAGACACAGTATCAGGCCAAAGCAATTCAGCAAATTTTTGAAAGATGGAAAATAGAATGAAGAATGGCAGTAAATGACAGAAGGGAAGAAGCTACAGTGGGATGCCTACAGGAGGAAAACGACTCGAGAAGGTAGTAATTTGCTGTGTAAACCCAGAAAGGCTTAGGACACAGAGGCCCAAGTACTCATATAGGGGTGAAATGGGGGCTAAAATGGGGACTAGCTGGAAGTCTGTGGAAGCAGTGGTTAGCCCCCAGGGTCCGCACGTAGTTATATGATTAGTCTTTTTAGAACAAGAGAGTAGAGGTTTATTTTCTGAAAAAACTAAACCTGAGAAGCTCTAGACTTGGGAATACCAGGCACAACTGGGTTAGTGATGAGACTTGAGAATGAAAATAGCATGGAAAAAAGTAAAAGTCTACACACTGAACTGAGATTTCCCTGGACCCACTTCCAGCCTTGCTTCCAGAAAGCATGCAGCCAGGCTTATAAGTACTCTCTAAGCACCAGGGTGACAAATTCTTCTCTAGAGAAACAAGATAGCTGCAGTTTTCTTTTTCTGGAACTCTAGTTTATTGAGCTGTTGGACTTACTAAAGTTTTTTTCAGGTTTATTGAAGTATAATTTACCTAGAATAAAATTTCCCTATTTTAAGCGTATAGTTTGATTGGTTTTGGTGATTCAACACAGTTGTGTAACAACCACCACAATCAACACACAGAACAGTTCCGTGATCTTAAAATGTTTGCTTTTGCCCTTTGTTGTCGATCCCTCCCCGATCACGGGCCCAGGCAATCACTGCTCTGCTTTCAGTCACTATGGTTTTGCCTCTTTTAGAATTTCATATAAATAACCTTATATATAATAATATATAGTCTTTTCTGTCTGGCTTCTTTCAATGGGCATAATGATTACAAGATTCATCATGTTGTTGTATAAATTAATATTTCATTCCCTTTGTGTGCTGAGCTGTATTCCATTGTATGACTATGCCAGAATTTGTTCATCTGTTCATCAGTTAATAGAAATTTGGTTTGTTTTTCATGCTACCCCTTTACAGTCACACCCATTTGCTTCTCCCCCACTATCTTTAAAAACTTAAAAAAAATTTCTATGTATGTTCATGGGGTACAAGTGCAATTCTGCTATACTGATGTATTGTGGTGCACTCAGGGCCTCAGTGCACCCAATACTAGAGCAATGTATGTTGTACCCGCTAAGCAACTTGCCATCATCTGCCTCTCTCCTATCTCCCAGCCCTCCAAGTCTCCCATCATTTCCATACTCTCCTTCCATGTGAACACATTATTTAGCTCCCACTTTTAAGTGAGAACATGTGTTATTTGTCCTTCTGAGTCTGAGTTGTTTCACTTAAAATGGCCTCCAGTTCCATCCATGTTGCTGCAAAAGACGTGATTTCATTTTTTTTAATGGCTGTTTAGTATTCCATCATGTATATTTGCCCCATTTTTTCTACCCAATCCTCTGCTGATAGACAAAGGTTGATTTCATATCTTTGCTACTGTGAATAGTGCTGCAATAAACACATGAGTTGCAAGTATCTTTTTGATATATTTATTTCTTTTCCTTTGGGTAGATACCCAGTAGTAGGATTGCTGGATTGTTTTAGTTCTTTGAGAACTCTCCATACTGTTTTCCATAGAGGTTGTACTAATTTACATTCCCAACAACAGTGTGTAAGAGTTCCCTTTTCTCCACATTATTGCCAACATCTTTCATTTTTTGTCTTTTTAGTAATAGCCATTTTGATTGGTATAAGATGATATCTCACTGTGTTTTAAGTTGCATTTCTCTGATGATTAGTGATGTTGAACATTTTTTCATATGCTTGTCCATTTCTTTGTTTTCTTTTGAAAAATGTTTATTCATGTCCCACTTTTAAATGGGATTATTATTATTTTTTTTTGGTTATTATTATTGTTGAGTTCCTCGTAAATCCTGGATATTAGTCCCCTGCAGGATGTATAGTTTGTAAATATTTTCTCCCATTTTGTAGGTTGTCTGTTCACTCTGTTGATTATTTCTTTTGCTCTGCAGAAGCTTTTTAGTTTAATTAAGTCCCATTTATCTATTTTTGTTTTTGTTGCCTATGCTTTTGAGGTCTTAGTCATGAATTCTTTGCCTAGACCAATGTCCAGAAGAGTTTTCTCTAGGTTTTCTTCTAGCATTTTTATAGTTTCAGATCTGACATTCAAGTCTTTCATCTATCTTGAGTTGATTTTTGTATATGCTGAGAGAGAGGGGTCAAGTTTCATTTTTCTGCATTTCTGCATATGGCTATCCAATTTTCCCAGCACCATTTATGGAAGAGGGTGTCCTTTCCCCAGTGTATGTTCTTGTCGACTTTGTCAAAGATCAGTTGGCTGTAAGTATGTGGCTTTATTTCCGGTTATTCTGTTCTCTTCCATTGATCTATGTGTCTATTTTTATACCAGTACCATGCTGTTTTAGTTACTATAGTCTTGTAATATAATTTGAAGCCAGGGAATGTGATGCCTCCAGCTTTGTTCTTTTTGCTTAGGACTGCTTTGGCTATTTGTCCCCCATTATCTTGAATCCTTGCTAAGCAATAATTTATTCTTTATTTCATTTTGAGAATGTTATATAAATGGAATCATACAGTATGAGACCCTTTAAGATTGCTTTTTTCCATTCAATATAATGTCCTTGAGATTTCTTTACATTGTTGCATATATTATTCATTCCTTTTTATTGTTGAGTAGTAAGTAGTGCATGGTATGGATAGATGAAAGTTTGTTTAGCCATTCTCTTATTATAGGACATTTTGTACCCCCGACTAGTTTTTGGCTATTATAAATAAAGCTGCTATGAATAATATTGTTATATTTGAAGTGAATTTCTTAAAAACAGCTCTAGTTAGGTCATGATATATTTAGACCAGTTACATTTAATGTAATTATTGATATGTTAGTGATTAAGTTTGCCATTTTATTTTTTTGTCTTCTGTTTATTGTCTTTTTTTGTTTGTTTGTCTTCTGTGGGTTACTTCAATATTTTTAAAAATTCCATTTTGATTTATCTATAGTATTTCTGAATGTATCTCTTTATGTATTTTTTTTTTTTTTAGTGATTGCTGTAGGTATTACATTATATATCTTATAGTCTACTGGTGTTGACATTTACCAGTTTCAGTGAAGTGTAGAAACTTTACTTCCCTTTATGCTCCCCCATTTATGATAATTATCTTAACTATTTCTTCTATATATACTTTTTGCTTCAACTGTCAAACATAATTTAGAAAACTCAAGAAAAGTTTATTGTATTTAGTCATATTTTAATTTTCTGTTCTTTTTTCCTTCCTTGATATACCCAAATTCCTTCTTTTATCGTTTCTTTTCTGTTTGAAGAACTTCCTCTAGCTATTTAGGTCTCCAATCCATTTCAAATAAATTTATGTGAATGATGTGAGATAAAAAGGGTCAAGGTTCACACTTTTCCATGCAGATGCCCAGTTATTCTAATACCACTTGCTGAAAAGTCTTCTTTCCCCATGTCTGGGTTTTATAGTTGTTTTCTGTGGGGGAAGTTGTCTTCAGGGTCTTAGCCCCTCATTTGTGTAAGCAGGAGTCAAATTTACTCATTTCTAAACTCTGTTTCACCTTGTGAAATCTGAAGGCATTACTTGAACATGATATACAGTAAAGTAAAAAATTTCGATTTTAGCAGAAATAAAAAACCTTAATTTTGTTAATTTTAGGGCAAAAATATGTGAAACTGAAAATAGGGACATTTTTCTTTCTTTTTTTTTTTTTGAGGCACAGTTTCACTATGTTGCACAGGCTAGAATGTGACAGTATCAGCCTAGCTCACAGCAACCTCAAACTCCTGGGCTCAAGAGATCCTCCTGCCTCAGACTCCTGAGTAGTTGGGACTACAGGCTTGAGCCACCACACCCAGCTAATTTTTTCTATTTTTAGTCCCCTGGCTAATTTTTCTCTATTTTTTACTAGAGACGGGGGTCTCATTCTTGCTCAGGCTGGTCTCGAACTCCTGAGCTCAACGATCCTCCTGCCTCAGCCTTCCAGAGTGCTAGAATTACAGGCATGACCCACCACACCCAGCTAGGGAAATTTTTCTATGTACCTATGAATGCTATCTTAGAAGGCTCAATAAAGAAGTTTGTTACACAAACAGCCTAGGCTCAGTTTAATTCTTATTTAAAAACAAAAAGTCAACATGGAAGTGTGATAATTGGGTTTTTACACTCATGTGTGAGATGTGCCTCTCTCATAACTTATTAAAAAAAAAAGTCAACATGGGTACAGTTTAATCCTTACTAAAAAAAAAGTTGACATGAATAATTCTACCTGCTATTCCTCTCAATGAGTTTATGCCTCAGAGTCAAATTTAGGTGGAAGATGGCATTTCTTCATTTGGTTTCTGTTCCTACATGCTCTTTAATTGTAAACATCTCATTATAGGGATTGCGATTTTAATATTTAACAATATGTTTTTTTTTTTTTTTTAAAAGAAATGGGGACTGGCTCTGTTGCCTAAGCTAGAGTGAACTGGTGTCATCATATCATCATAGATCACTGTCACCTTGAACTCCTGGGCTCAAGCAATCTTCCCGCTGCAGCCTACTGAGTAGCTAGGACTACAGGTGCACACCACTGTGCCTAGCTAATTTTTAAACCTTTTTATTTGTAGAGACAGGGTCTCATTATGTTGCCCAGGCTGGTCTCGAACTCCTGGCCTCAAGCAATCCTCCCAACCTGGGCCTCCCAAAATGCTGGGGTTATAGGCATGAGCCACCGCACCCAGCAACAATATGTTTTTTTTTATCAACTATAGACCCCAAAATGAAATCAAATGTTTCATCGAGTATTCCACCGAATTATCAGGGATATGACTTCAAGGCTGGTTGTGTGTATTTAATGAACAGAACTTAGGCTTAGAGTGAAGAGTCTTCTTTTTTTTTTTTTTTTTTTTTTTTGAGACAGAGTCTCACTCTGTTGCCCAGGCTAGAGTGAGTGCCGTGGCATCAGCCTAGCTCACAGCAACCTCAAACTCCTGAGCTCAAGCGATCCTCCTGTCTCAGCCTCCCGAGTAGCTGGGACTACAGGCATGCGCCACCATGCCCGGCTAATTTTTTTTTTCTATATATATTTTTAGCTGTCCATATAATTTCTTTCTATTTTTAGTAGAGATGGGGTCTCGCTCTTGCTCAGGCTGGTCTCGAACTCCTGAGCTCAAACAATCCACCCACCTCGGCCTCCCAGAGTGCTAGGATTACAGGCGTGAGCCACCGCGCCCGGCCAAGAGTCTTCTTAAGATCTTTTCAAGGGAAATTTTGACAAGGCAATGACTGCATTATTATATTGAAATTGGATAGGGGGAAGAGTAATTCTTTAGGAAATGTGGAGCCACTGAAGGTTTCTGTTTGCTTGCCCTGAAGATTTTTTCAGAGGCAATAATAAGATTATGTTAGCAATTCTACTTAGGATATTAGATGGTCTTGATGAAGGGTGGAGAGAACATGAACAAGACTTGCAGTCTTTCAAATTCCCATTTATTCATTGATATTACATATTTACTGAATGTCTATTATATTCCAGAGACTGAAATTATAATTGCATTAGATACTAGGGATATGAAGAACTAGCATGACATAGTCTCTGTTCCCAGGAATTCTTAGTCTAAGTAGAGGGCAATAGACACATACTAAATATACTTTAGTATTATACATGCTACCAAAGAAGTCTGTACATGGCTCATTATGAATATAAATGAGAGGGGTCAGGAAAAGGTTCAAAGATTGCTCAGAAAGAAATCATGAAATAACATATGCAGTGCTTAGAACCCTGCCTGGCATACAGTAAGCATCAATACATATTAGCAATAATTGTTGGTAGTAGTGGTATATGGAGGCAGGAAATATCCCAGTGCATTTCGTAAGCATAATAAGATAATAAGCAAGGTAATAAGTACTGTCATGAAGAGCTCATATGCTTTCACTGATCTAGAAGTGAGAAGAAATGCTTGCTCCTCTATCCTCTCCTCTCCTCTCCTAAGCTGTTTCAGAGACAATGGTTTCCACCTTTCTTCCTCATCTATTTGCCAAAAGCAGTATGAATAAAAGGGCTAGTATTGAAGTGAAAACAAATACAGTATACTAATTTGCTGCAGAGTTTAATTTAAAAGTACAAGCTCAATCTTGTGACCAGCTCCTCCAGATGCTGCTTGGACAGACCAATTGAAATTATTTAATAAATCTTTTCTTTAAGGAGTAAACTGGAGCAATAAAAAACACGGCCTCTTGTGGGTGGGTGGTGGTGGTGGTGGTGGTGGAGTTATGGAAAGTCACTGCTAATGGGTATGGAGTTTCTTTCTGGAGTGATAAAATATTCTAAAATTGATTATAGTAATCATCGCACAACTCTATGAATATGCTAAAAGCTATTGAATTGAACACTTTAAATAGGTGAACTGTATGGTATATACAGTTCAATAAAGCTGTTATTTTTAAAAAGTATATAGTGAATTAATAAAGCTGATCAAGTGATTAATAGAACAAAAAAACAAAACAAAACATAACCACATACTAACTTGTCCTCTTCATAAGACTTATTTCCAATTCTGGTTCCTGAAAACATTCCACCTTTCCTTCCAACTGATACTTAAGGCCAGTGTATTACAAAGAGGCTCACTGTTCCCACAAATACGTTTGACATGCCAGAACTCATTCATTTACCCCTGGGGTTGTGGTCAAATGAAACAAGGCTGGAAATATTTCCTAGGCTAATTTAGCTTTCAACTTGTAAGCCCAGGGCCATCCAATTCTCAAGCCCAATCCTGACTAAGGCCCCATCAGGATGTCTATATCTGACGTGCCTGGGATGAAGGCAGAAGGGAGCCTAGAGCATTCATATCTCCCCTGGCCTCAATGTGCTTGAATGGATTATATATCGGACTTCTGTCTGGCCTCTTGATTAGCCCTGATCAGGTCACCCGGTAGAACTGAGCCAGTGTTCATAGGCCTGCCTGGGCTGGGCCCTGATTCTCTAGGGTTAGGGTCTACCTCCTATGCTCCCAGGCCCAAGCTAAGGTCCTCCCAAACTGGGAAGACCATGTGCTGGATTTTAGGCCCTGCCATTACCTAGAGATTTTTGCTCTCCCCTTGCTCAAATGTTCTTACAGAACAAGCCCAAGTTTGCTCTTCTTCTTTGGAGACAGTAATTTGGACTATTGGCTATCTCACTTGGGGGCAAGCCCAATAGCCAGCTTAGCTGTACTAGTTTTAGAAACCAAGTAGTTTTTTTTTCTTGTCCATTCCCAGGAGTCTACTGCTAAGATTTCAGCATGTCCTATGGCTGAGTCAATCACAGTTATGACAAGAAGGTACCTGGCATGGCATCACAATGCTCAATAAATGCTAGTACTTTTTTTCTTTCCTTCATGCCAAGTCAATTTAAGCATGCTCTACTTACCTGGTGTACACAGTCCAAGAACTGTAAGAAGACTGGAGCAAAACCACTACCCTGAGAGTTGAGGGTCAAGCTGCTCCGCTGACTGAATTTATGACCAAAAGAGAGCCACTCTTTCTCAACCAACATCCGGAAGCCTTCAAGTGTCCTATAAAAGGGATCACTCAGTAACTGAACCAGGGATGTCACCTAGGGCATAAGCAGGATGGATTCTTCATTAATTTCAGTGCTGAAAAAGTCCTGTTGCTTAAACGCACTTCCTTTTAATGATAGCTATTCACAAGCAAAGTTACCTGGACAGCAGAGCTGTTCACTAACTGCTCTAGGACAGCCACTCAAATGACTTCTGTAAACTTTCCAGTAAAAACTATAACTCAAATTCATTTTGGCTACATGTTTTCTTTCAGGTAATTAAGATTTTAATCCTTAACTGGCCAGTTAGCTGACTGTAACCTTTCCTAAGTTAATTAGAGGCCAGAGGATCAGTTCACACCAGTTATACTTTTTGGTAGGTGTAGATTAATGTCTTAATGTAGTTTGAATTTATACTTTTCCTTTTCACTCTGGAGTGAGTAAAGGAGGGACTTATAGAGAGCCAGGGAATGGACTGAAATTCCAAAACCCAGGAAGGATGGTCCATGTCCCACATTGCTGGTCAAGGACTCTATCTGCAAGCTTGCATGGTACATCTTGGGATGTGAGAGCCTGATGCCCCAAGCCACAGCTCCAGGCTATGTAGGGCCTGAAAGCTCATGGTACAGAGCTTCCTGACACATACCAGGTGGTGATTAACACGTGACTTTCTCTGTCCATAAACACATTACTCATTATACAAAAGATTCATCTGTAGAATTTAAAAACTAAACTGAAATACAAATATAAAACTAAGTATCTGAAAATATATATAATAGTTTACTTGTGCAGTGATGTCCCAGCCTTCTTCCAAACAGACCAAAACTGAGGAACCATTCTCAAGTACTTCTGATACAACCACAGCCAGCTGCATTATCCTGTGAAGCTAAGAGAGAGGAAAGGAGGCCACAATTAGATCAGGCATTTTCCGAGCACAGAAGACAGTCAGACTTGCTATCAACTGTGGGTAATTAAACAAGTTAGGGATAAAGCACTTGGACAAAAGAAGCGCCAATGTTTTAGATACTTAAAGTTCTTGTCAAATCAAGATTAAACAATGATACTTTTTAAAAGTAGCCACATTTTAAAATAGTACATTGAAATAACACGTAATAAAATAAAATAACCTTACATGATTTCCTCAGAAGAACTATAATTCCATAGATTGGAAGAGACAGAAAGATTCTAAGTGGCCTTCCCAGCAAAGTTATTGAATTTAAAATTTGTTTTTTCATGATTATAGTAAGTTCTATTTCAGATACTCATAGTTTTTCTGGAATTAGACAGTGGTGATGGTTCCACAACATTGTCAATATACTAAACAGCTGATTTGTGCACTACGTGGGCCTCTTTTTCCTTGAGTTATAAGACAAGTTGCTCCAGACATTACCTGTGGAAACCATTCAGAGTCTCCCAGTGCTTTCAGGAAGGTTACTTCTGAGTCAGTAGGGATGGTGCTTGGGATACAAGCCCTAATCAGCTTCTTAAAACTGGCTTTTACTTGTCGGATTTCATGAAATTCAACAGGAACAAACTCACAGTTTAAAGCAAATTCTACCTTGAAGTTCTGTGGATGAAGATGCATAGAATTAGGCAGATGAAGTAGTATAGTTAAAAGAGCAATGTTTTCAACAGGGTAATGCTTAATAATATACAGTTAGTTGAGGCCAAATAGCTGCAGAGGCTGCAATAGGTCAAGAAAATCAATCTTGTGTGGCTAATCTGTCAGTATTGCTGGAAAGAGCCATTCAGTACAGCTTTGTGGTTTGCCTAGAATGGCAAATCTTAGTCCTTTCTAGAGGTAGATTACTTAGCTTAAGAATGCTGTCATTCTGCGAACTTGAAGAGACCACTGGTAGGCTGGAACTTGATGGAGCTCATAACACCAAATGTAAGCCAATCATAAGGCTATGAACATGAAAGTTTAAAGAGGAACCAATGACACAAGGACAGTATGATTAATGCAACAGTGTAAACTAAGGTCTTTCCAAGACTTATATTGTAATGGAAAGGTAATATACTGTTGGAGTTCCAGACTACATATTAAAGTTTATAGATATACACATATTTGTTTCTTTTCTTTTTTTTTTTTTTTTTTTTTTTTTTTTTTGTTGAGACAGCGTCTCACTTTGTTGCCCAGGCTAGAGTGAGTGCCGTGGCGTCAGCTTAGCTCACAGCAACCTCAGACTCCTCGGCTTAAGCGATCCTACTGCCTCAGCCTCCCGAGTAGCTGGGACTACAGGCATGCGCCACTATGCCCGGCTAATTTTTTCTATATAGATTTTTAGTTGTCCATATAATGTCTTTCTATTTTTAGTAGAGACGGGGTCTCGCTCAGGCTGGTCTCGAACTCCTGACCTTGAGCAATCCACCCGCCTCGGCCTCCCAGAGTGCTAGGATTACAGGCGTGAGCCACCGCGCCCGGCCCATATTTGTTTCTTATTAAGCAAGTAAAACATAATCATACTAAAAAATGAAAAAAAAAGTAGAGATAGGCTGGGCATGGTGGATCACACCTGTAATTATAGTATTTTGGGAGGCCAAGGTGGGAGGACTGCTTGAGGCTAGGAGTTTGAGACCAGCCTGAGCAATATAGCAAGATCCTTGTCTCTATAAAGAAATAAAAAAATTAGCTGGGTGCAGTGGCATGTGCCTATAATCCCAGCTACTTGGGAGGCTGAGGAAGGAGGATCACTTGAGCCCAGGAGTTTGAGGTTGCGGTGAGCTATGAAGATGCTACTGCACTCTAGCCCGGGTGAAGAGCAAGACTCTGTCTTAAAAAAAAATGCAGAGATAAACATTGAGAAAGAAATAAAAATCACTATTTCACTACCCCAAGAGTACTAATATTGTGGTTACTTTTATAAAGTCAATAATAAAAAATTAAATATATTAAAATGTGAATGGCTTTGTTGATGTCTATCTTTGGGATAATATTTTTTCACTCAATACTACATATGTATCAACCTGTACTTATTTGAGTACTTTTTCATTTACATCTTTAATTCATATGAATTTATTCTGTGGAAGGTATGAGCTGTTGCATTTGTTATTAAAGAATGCTACACTGATGGTCCGTTGCTATATTTCATTTTGATAATCTGGCTGACTAGCTCTGAAGCAGATTTAAAAATCCTCTAATTTTTCATGCCAAAGTATGAATTAATCTCTTCAGATTCTTTCCACTTTCTTTACATTCTGTCCAAATTACTCTACTAGACCATCTGCTTTTCTAAGAGTAAAGCTGCTTTCCGGAGATTGATTGCACAGCAATGTGAATGTACCTAATAATATTGAATTGTACACTTAAAAATGATTAAGATGGTAAGTTTTGTTATGTGTATCTCACCACAATTTAAAAAACTGCTGCCAAGGTCTGTTTTATATATATAGGGTCTGTTTTTTATATTGGTTATTTTAGATTTAAAAAATTCCTATTAAAATTTTAAAAGTAAAAGCAAAAATGCCTAAGGTTTTTCTAAAAATAGCATTTATAATACGTATCAAGAAAGAAAAAGTTCCTTTGTCTTAATAATTACATTTTTAGGAAGCTGCTCTAAGCAAATAATCCAGTAGGGGAAAAAATCCAGTCAATTGTATAATATTTCAATTAAAAAATAACTTACATGCTTGGAAATGTGACTACAATTTTACATATAGAAGATGAAGACAGAAACTTAAACATCCAACAATATGGGATGTTAAGTAGTGACTAAAATAGTTTTGAAGACTAATATACAATATGGAAACATGATATGAAGGCTTGAGATAAAGAACCTAGCAATATATACACCGAGTTCCTTTATATTACTAAAAAAAATTTATAATAGATAAAAGATAGTTTACTTTTCCTTTCTATTTCCCAACTATACACTGAGCTAGGTATGCCTATTTTATAAACCAGGAATTATTAATCATAGTATTGAGACACACTGTTAGGCTATAAGGAATTTGTTACTACTAATAAAGTATTAAAGTCTGTGAACTTAAAAAAGGTAAAGAAGGCCAAATTCAAGATTATTTCTAAAATAAGTTACTGTCATTTCCTGGCTTTCCTTTATGCTTCCCTTGTTGGGAGCAAAAGGTGTGGAATTGCAACTGGACAGGACTGTGCTAGCTAGAATGTGGTACACATCAGACAGATATAGAGCCATACTCTACAGGCACAACTGAATTAATAAACAACAAAACTTGAATGGAACATATAAAATTGCTAACAGCTATTGTGCCAGGATGGGGGAATTACATTTTAAAAATATAATACTTTATTGAGTAAAGACAGAAAGGAAAAAAGAAAGGAGGGCAGGTGAAAGGGAGGGTAGGAAAAAAGGAAGCATCCCAAGTGGTCAGTCTTACCCAAATATGCATGATCACACAGCTAATGTGAGGAATGATGTACAAAGGGAATGGCAGAGGTGAGCATTTAGAAGCCAAATCTTGGGGAGTGATTTAGATCATGAGTAAATGGTATGCTAAAGTGTAGAAAGTCTGTGCTCTGCAAAAGGCACTGGTGCCAAGGTGGCCTGTACATGCAACCCAGGATTGCTGTTGAACAGTGTTCCAACTATTTTCTGGATATAAAATTATCCGTCATATCAGAAGACACGTATGCAGATTTAAAAATTGAGCATTGCCCAGCAGTTTCATGCCCTCTACTGTAAAGGTTGGTGACTAAGGGATTGCAGCAGTCTAGGAGCTAGCAAAGCCAGCCTGCTACAGAAGAGATGACTCAGTCACTGGCATCTTAAAGGCTAAGCATGTGAGATCTTGCTAAGAGTAACCTGCTCACAGCCTGTCTTCCACAGTTCAGCCAAAGGTCTGTCTAGGTTGTCCAATGCTAACTGGAACACTGGACTAAATTTTGAGGGGATTTCCGAATTAACAAATACCTTTCATTTCCTATACACCTATTGGTAGTAATAAAATTTACTTTGCAATGTGTGACTTGGAAAACATTTAACTCAAGGAATTATCATTGCTTTTGGAGGAAAAGACTATCTTTACAATTTATGGTACCTCAGCATAGAGAAGTTCTTTGGCATAATAATTTAATAGCAAGAATTTAATAAAGTTGATCAGCATCTAATATTTTGAATTTTCTGACATGTCTTAGGACATGTGGCTCTATATATACAGCCTTGCAAAGTTTTAAAAAATGTTACTTAGAAAACCTAGCCTTGGCTTTCCTTTGCCTCCGTATGAAGTGCCATAGTCTTCCTCTCTCCATCCTTCTATCTTACTGTAGTTTTTTTAATCAATAGGTTTCCAACAACAAAACCATGTTTTGCCATGGGTACAGATTCCTGTGGAAACTGAATCAAGACCGTGGAAAACACAGCCTGAATAAGCCTTATCTTTTTTTGTATGCACACCTCCTAATATTCCTGATGTTTATGCTGATTTTTTACGATTATGAATATATATTTTCATGGACAATATGCATATGTGTATATGCATGTTTATCTATATGTAAAATATAGATACATATATACATGAATATATATGTGTGTATATATATAAAAAATATAAAGGGAGAGCTAAATTTTTTTTGAGATTATTAACTCCAGGTTAAGAATCATGCTGCATGGCTCGGTGCGGTGGCTCACACCTGTAATCCTAGCACTTTGAGAGGCCAAGGTGGGAGGATCGCTTGAGGTGAGGAATTCAGACCAGCCTGAGCAAGAGTGAGACCCTGTCTCTATAAAACATAGAAAAAATTAGCTAGGCGCGGTGGTGCATGCCTGTAGTCTCAGCTACTTGGGAAGCTGAGGCAGGAGGATCCCTTGAGCCCAGGAGTTTGAGGTTGCAGTGGGCTATGATCACGCCACTGTACTCTAGCTGAGGCAACAGAGCGAGACTCTGTTTCAAAAGAAAAGAAAAAAAGAAAAAAAAAAAGAACCATGTTGTAAAAAACAATTCTGAGAAAACCGGTTTGTAACATAGGTTTTATAAACTGCCTTAGTGTATCCATAAAGTTTCTAAGTGAGAAAAAGAAATCTTACCCTTAGTTGTGACTTTTCACCGAATATATAAAGGGCTGCTTGGCGTTTCAAGAGCTGGTTTTGTAGGTAGGTGCTGTTACTAAAGGACGCTGAGTGATCCTTGCCTGCCAGCCGGGCACCAACATCAATGAAGGATGTTGGGGAGCTGATCAAGCGAGTGCTAGAGCGAAGACTTGCCCATACACCTTCATAAAAGCCAAAAGAATTGAGTGAGATAATCTGTGTGGGAATGCCACTGAACAAGGAAAAAGATGCATGCTCTGGAGCTACCATTTTAGAAGTAACAGCAAGTTAATTAATCTAAGTAATCATAAGTCATACTGGTCATTTGCTATTCACCTTTGTAACATAAGCATCATTCAATATAACATTTCAAAATCCCACAATCTTAGGCTCAGAAGGACCTACAAAGTCACCCTAGTCAATCTCATTTTATATTTTGTTGTAAATTCAGTATTTATAAGTAAATACTAAGATCATAAGTAGAAAGAGTACACTGACACTGGAAATTAAAAATGCCATCAGGAGGCACTAATAACGTTTAGGAAGGAGAATTTCTCAGGGCTTCATGAAAAAAGTAAAGAACATTCTTCTGCGTAGTCAATTCAATAAGAAATCTAAAGTACAAAATAGAAATTTAATAAATCTACTAAAATTGGAGTCTGGATTTAGAGTTAATATTTGTATACCATGCCAAAATAATATTATTCTAAATAAGTAAAAATTTTATTAAAGTTTTTTCCAGTATCCATGAAAAACAATGAGCAATTATAAATTTAGTAACATGTGCTTCTCTGAAATCTTAGGAGGCTTTATTTAAAATGTATAGTTAGAGCAGATGTCTTCTAAGAGAAAGGGCAAGCTAAAATGCTAGAAGAGCCTCATGATATAAGCTGACCCTAATTATATTAATTAGGACAAGCAAGGATTTCTGTATGCAAGTGAGATTATTAAACATACAAATATAAAAGCATATACTAATTCTCAAGCCTGATTAGCACTGAAGGACCTTCAAGATAACAGACTCCCTTATAAATGCCTATAGACTGTGGTGTCTATAACAATGATAGGGTCACAGGGATAGAGGACTTCCCTACTGCTTCTCTACAGCAGGTTTTCTTCTCTAGATCTAGAAAGGCTATTTGAGAAGCTTTAATCCTTTCCTAGTGTTAAATCAAGGCATGTTTCTAGTTATAAATATTTAGAAGTTACCATGATAACGTCACATCTGCTTCTCCCTCTCTTTATAAGCATTTATGGGGTCAGGAGACCAGTTCCCAAGAAAAGGTTTTATAGGTGATTTCTGCTTAACATGCATGAATCTTTCTATATAATCCATGAATTTTTCTTAGATATTATGGCAAGTAATATTGTTTTGTAAATAGAATCACAGGAAAATCAGAATGTAGATGAGAATAAAGGATATAATTTGACAAACAAATGTGAAAAAGTCACCTGTATATAGTTTCATATGAAGATGGTTTAAAGGAATGACACATCAGGACACATAATACAGTACCTTGATTATGGACTCTTCCCTTAGCTGAAGATTTGGGATTTGACTGAGTAAAACATTTATCTCTGTACCCATGCACTGGTAGGTAAGATTAAACACAGAAGGAGAAATAAAATGTATATAGCAGCAAACATCAGAGCAGATTGAGTAAGAGAAAAATAGGCTATTTAATTTTTAAAATTAAGTTATCATAGGGAAAAATGTAAATATAATAAAAGTAGAAGATTTAATTAACAAACAAAAAGCTGCACAGTCACAGAAAAAGATGAATTGAGTGCCTGTTAAACGAAATTTCAGCACCTGTTTATAAATACTATAAGCACAATGAAATGGACAGCGCAGAAGAGGGTGCCACTAAAAAATTATACCAAATGGAATAAGCTTTTGAGGATTGTCAGTCAGTCAGGAACAAATTTATATAATAAAATTAAGGAATTTGGGGTGTGTGGATGTGTGTGTGTGTATAAATGTTACGAACACATTGGTCCTAGTATTGAAGGAGACCGATTGACTGGCAAATGCTACGTGTTGTGTAACACGTTTGTTCTTTGAGCAAGGTCATCACACCAGGAAACAATGAAGCTCTAGCAACCATTTGGAATAACTAAAGGCATGTTTTTGCGGTAGAGCATTCATTAAGCATTGCCACTCTATTTCCTTCTCTTTTCATTTGGAAATTTTATTTTTCATAAATAAATAGTTATGAGCAGCAAAAATTCATAATCCTGTGACAATACCCAATACCATAATAATACAGCTTGTGATGGTTGAAGTAATGACTTCTCTTAAAATACCTACTTGCACCAAAATGATAGGCAGTATTAGAGATAATACTTTTGTAATTTGAGTAATATTATTCTTTTCCAAGAGAAATAAAGTAGTTTGTGACTATGGCAAACTTTACCTGGTAATAACAAAAACAGTGAGTAGTCACATCATTTCCTAAGTGAAGGAATTGCTCAAGTAAATTAAAGGAAATGATTCTGTATTTATTGAGGATCATCGTCTTTAATAGTTATTATTAAGCTCTACAATGCAAAATTGTATAAAATATGACACAATATAAAAGAAAAATCATCAGAAGTCATTTTTCATTCCTGCCTTATCCCTTTGGAAGCAGGAAATGGAGGGCATTGATGGCTTTAGTGGCCGAAGGAAGTCAGACAGTAAGGGTTGCAGAGGTGCCAGCTGATGCATACAGAGAATGTGAATACAAGACACAAGAAAGCCCTTGGTGGCATGGCAAAGGCACATGGCCTCCTATGTGCTGGCCAACTGCTTCTCCTTTCTGCCAAAATTTTGAACTTTACTACTGGAATATGGACACTAAGATGACTGTAGTAAAGCTTGAGTGGTTTCTGATTCTGAGATACTATTCCCTCAACACATCATACTTTCTTATGCTAGTCTCTCTGCCTGGAACGATTTCTCCCATTTCTTTACCTGACAAACTCCTACTTATCCCTTAAGATCTAGGTACAATATTAACTCCTCTGAAAGGGATGCCTGACTGCCCCAAGTTGTAGGGAGCTCTATCTGAACTGTGATGACATCGCACTGTAATTATTTGCATATTCTTTTACTCTACAAGATTGTGTGCTTGCAAGAGCAGGAACCTAATCATGTTTATTCTTGTATCCAGCTGAAAGCCTGACATATAGGCACTCAAAGCATTTGTTGACTATTTACTTTTTGCAAATCAATACAATGTGAGCTGTTGTGTTTTTTTGTTATTGGCTTGTGCTGATATGGGGCCAGCAGAGGGCTTTGAGAAGTATAATCCCATCTGGAAGTTATTTTAACCAAATGAATTAGACTCCTGCATTGGTGGTGGTGAGGTCTACTTAGATTCCTGAGTGATTCCTAGACCTGCTGAGGAACAGGACACCAGTGAAGGGTCTAAGGTGGTGTTTTTCCAAACTGCAGGATCCCCCTTAGTGGCTTGTGAATTCACGTTAGTAGGTCAAATCAGAATTTTTTTTTAAAACATGAAACAAATTACATTAAAAACATTATGTGTACTGCATATGGTATAGATGAATATTGTTCCATAAAACTTTTGTTTTAGTATATATACATTTTGCATTGTGACTTAATACTACCTGATTTGTGATATAAAATGAATATGTATATATACATAAAGACGTAAAATGTATTTCTTACTGTGAATCATGATCAAAAAAGTTTGAAAGTTATTGGCTATACCTAGAGTATATGCCTTCTATCTCTTGCTTTGGGTCAGTAAGGCTCAAAGCAATTTAAATGCAATGTAGACTTTCTTCCGATTTCAGCAGAGTATTAGGCAACAGCAATGATAATAATAAATTAATGATAATGGCAACTAACATTTATTGACCTCCTACTATGGGCTAGTTACTAAGTTAAATGTTTTACATGTATCATTTCATTTATTCCTCATAACGACCCTAAAGCTTGGTAATATTTATTATTTCCATTGTACAGGTAAGGACACTGAGAATTAAGAGGTTTCCTAATTTGCTTAATACCACACAGTAAGTAGAAGGGCTGTGGTTTGAATCTGAATGTAACTAAACTAAACTCTAAATGTACTGCTATCTGAGCAACGATGTGACCCTGTGTTGTGCTTCAAGGAAGAAATTATGCAGTTTATTCCTTCCATGGGAATGCATTCTCATTCAGAGCAAGACCATTTCCTAAGCACTGGTGTTATTCCTTCCATTCTGTTCAGACCAAACAAGGGAGGGAAGGAAAAGAGATGCTCAGGTTAGATTTGGGGCCTTATTTATCATTGTGACCTTATGCCTAGCCCAGTGCTTAAGAGATAAGATATATTCAGTAAATTTTGCACTGAAATGGTGCAACACTGAATTAATTCTAGTCCTAGTTATACTGCTATTTGCTGTGTGGCCTCGGCCAAATCAGTTACTCTCTCTGGGCCTCTTAAAATACCTCTCCTGGAGGTTATTTTAAGGATAAAATAATACGTGTAGAGGAACTTAAAGTGCCACGAAAATGTGAAGGATGAAAAATTGAAAATCTGCCTCCATGTGGCTACTTCTCAAATATACCCAGCTATTATATTTTGGTATTTAAGAGGCAGTACTGATTTTCTCGTGGCATTTTTCCACTCAGCAAAGTAATTTATCCAAGTTGTAAGTATATGTGCTTTCCCCACTGGGCTCAAATGCTATTTTAATTTTAAATGACAAACAATGTGATATATTCTCATCTTCATTTTTTCTTAAGTGGTTCTTGTTTTAAAAAAGATGCATCCCTTGCCTTAGGAACTCACCAACATACATGGTGAATACAAACTGATTACCCTGACTGAAAAAAAGGTAAAGGTCAATTTCAACTCTGGTTCATCAGAGCAGGAAAGACACACGATGAAAATAAATAAGAAGAAAATTAGAAACTAAGACTGTATGACAATGAAAGGAATGAAAAAACTGTGAACAAAGAAGAGAAAAAAGGAAAAGGTTAAGAATAATAATTAAGAGATAGGGAAGAGATAGGTCTTCCCACAGTGGTACTTAACTCTCTGTTAAGTACCCTGTACTTGTGGGTAGGTATAAGAAATGAAGTACTTGTAGGGCATGGGAGCCCTGGCTGATCTGAATGTGTATCTGCCTGTCAAGTTCCTGTAATAGAGAATCTTTTGTGACTTCCCTAACTTGCTTGCCCCCATTGATTCCTCCTAGTTTAAGTGAGAAGGAATGACACTATCAGAAGAGACACAGAAAGCAGCTCTAGGGATCACAGAGAAGTTGAAGGTATTAGGAAACAATAGTTACCTCCTTCCAATTAATCACTGGGAATTTAGAAGGTTTGGGAGGCTTTGAGAGTGAAGGGTTAAAAGATGGAGTAAAAGAATGATATTTGTGTTTCTGGATCCTAGCTTCAGATAACAGAATGACAGGCACCTGGTTAGGAGCAAAAAACTGTCATAAGGAAACAAGCTAAGTTCACAGTAATTTTCAGAAGAAAATATTTAAGAAAGGTGTCAGATATAATAAGTATAGCCTCAGATATACATATAATGGGTCACAAACAAATTAAATAGGATATTTTAACCCATAAAAACAAATATAGCCTTTCAGTGCCTTTGAGACTAGCAAAGAATGGAGTCATAAGAATGTAACCACTAATGCAAATCCCCTTGTAAAAAACAAGCCAGGAGCCTGGGGCCAATAGAAAAAAGGAGAAGACAATGTAGTTGAAAAAGACTGGCGAAAATCCATGGGCCTTAGGTATCATCATAAAAGGAGAAACAATTATGCAGCTAAAATTTATATTAGAGGTCACTTAGCCAAATGTAGGAATAGATAATATGTTTTTGATGAAGTTTACAGCAGTAAAATACAAGAGCAGGGTATGGGGTAGGAGGGTTTCAACTAACTAGATATCTGCTGGAAGTTGCATTCTACTAAAAATTGAATGGAAAAATTACTGACTTGCCTTGTTGACAGTATAAACTTTCAGATGGCAAATAAAGCAGTAAGGGGCTGCAACCTTGAACCAAATTCTGACAAGAGTGCTTGGCAACAGAAATACCAGGAGCCTTAGAAGAAAGTCACTGTACTATCTTTTAGTTCAAATTCACCAAGAAAGAAATGATGAGAAGAATGAAGTTCTTGAGTCTTAAACTTTAAAACACTAAAAATTCAGGAAAAAGATATATATGACTGTAATTTATATGTTGAAGTCCTCACCCCCAGTACCTCAGAATATGACCTTATTTGGAAATAGTGTCATTGAAGATATAATTAGTTAAGATGAGGTCATACTGGAATAGAGTGGGTCCCTAATTCAATGTGACTGGCATCCTTATAAAAAGGGGAAATTTGGAGACAGACACATAGGGAGAATGCAATATGAAGATGAAGGCAGAGATCTAGGTGACGCTTCTGTGAGCAAAGGAATGCCAAAGATTGTCACCAAACCTCCAAAAGCTAGGAGAAAGGTATGGAACATTCTCTCTCCCAGGCCTCAGAAGGAACCAACCCTGCTGACACCTTGATCTTGGACTTCTAGCTTCCAGAACTGTGAGTCAATAGTTTTTTAAAGCCACCCATACCCAATTTGTGGAAGTTTGTTATGGTAGCCCTAGCAAACTAACACAGTGACCACAAGGCCTAACACACTAATTGGGACAATGACTCACTTAGGTGGGAATCTGGGCCAGGCATGGTGGCTCATGCCTATAATCCTAGCACTTTGGGTGGCTGAGGTGGGAGGATTGCCTGAGGCCAGGAGTTAGAGGCTGCACTGAGCTATGATGATGCTACTGCACTCTAGCCCAGGTGACAGAACGAGACCCTGTCTCAAAAGAAGAAAAAAAAAGAAGGTGGAAATCTTGCAATTTCAGAAAGTTCTGATGAGGTAGAAAAAAAAAAAAAGCATCCAAAGAACCAGTATGAGTACTAGGGACATATGAATGGTTTTCAAAAGCGAAAAAAGTGAATTTTGTAAAATAGAGCCTTTATCTTGATTCTTAATGGTCTATTTAAAATTACTTCAGAAAAAGCACTGATTCCTATAAGAAGTCTTGCCAATATCTTTTGTGATGCAGTTAATAGTTTGAGAGATCGGCAAATATGGGGTTAAAAAGATTGGCAGAGATTTAGAAATATGAGCCAGGTGAATTTTAGCAGGAAGACTCATAACCAGTATAGATTAACAGATTGATCTTTTTCTTCAGAGAGGCTTACATTATTTTGCTGTAAGCCTTTGTCCTTAGCTTTGACTTATTTAACACTCTTTTTAAACAAAGAATCACATGAGAACAGTGATCAAATCTATGGATGATAAGAAGCTTGCAAAAACAGCTTATACACTGGTAGACAGAATCAGGATCCAAAGGTCTAAAACAGTCCATATCCAAAAAACATCCAAAAAGATGAAATTTTCTAGATATATTACATACTAGGTCCAAAAAGCAACCCTCAAGGCCAGTATATTGTTAAGAACAATAGCACGTATGAAGCAGACATAGGGGTTTCAAATAATATTAATCTCAGGATGAGTTAACCTGGTGATGGGGCTGTCCTCATAGCTAATGTACTCTTAGGCTACATGAACACCTAGAATGCTGGGTTCAATTCTATGTAGTGTCCAAAGCATAATAAGGATGGTGAGTATACTACAACTATTTGAGTTGGGGATATTTATAGTTAACTAAAATGCTTAGAGAGAAAACCTGAGAACAGTTTGTAAATCTGAAAGGCTTTAGTGTGGGAGATTACACTTAGTTTCTAACTTCAGAGGGCAAGGATAGGATCGACATATAAAAGTTACATGGTGATAGATTTTTAGATAGATGTGAGTAAGAACTTTCTAGCAAACAGAGTTGCTTACAAATGCAGGGGACTATTTTTAGGAAGAAATGAGTTTCCCATTATGATGTTCAAGCAGAACCAAGATCACCCACTTAACTACGTTTTCAAGGGGATTCAGCATTATATGAGAGTAAGAGGAAGAGTCGAAGATTCTGTGACTCCATTGTAAAGCAGCAGGACTTTATAATCAAGATATCTGGTTTGGAATTTCCTTTGCAGAATTAAAGAATCTCACATAAACTTCCGGAGACCAAAGTGGATCATCTTTTGGAGCTTGAAAGAGCTAATACTTAGCCTTTCTCTGTTTCCTCATGCTAGCAGCTATCTGGATATTATTCTATCTTATTCTCCAAACTAGTATTTCAGAGGACAGGAACAAAAATAATGGGCTTTGGAAGCACAATCTCGGGTCTGGAATCACTTCTCCTTAGCTGTTTGTACTTTTGTGATCAGTCTTTCTAGCCTGCAAACCTGGAGTATCATGGAGTTCTCCCAGGGCTGACTCATCATTTAGACAAACTCCCCTCCCCTCCTAATGCTCCCCAACTTATCAATATGTAAGACATCAGCAGTTATCATACTCCTTGTCTCATGAAGCTAAACTCATCTGTAATTTAATCATTCATTTAGAAAAGGGTAATTAAGAACAATCTGAACCATAATTAGTTGATTTAAAATACCAGCTATCTAGAAAAATTTTTCTGCTTTTAAGCTTGTATCAGTGCTCAGTTATAAAATCAATCTTACTAACCTCCTCGAGCAAAGCTATTGGATGGGTTTACATCCAAATGTCCTGGCACTACCTGCTTAAGCACAGTGGACATTCTTGAAGTCCTCCTTTCAGTCCCTAAAGTCAGCCAAAAAGAAGAACAAAAACCATGTCGTTTGGGTTAAACATTACTCAAATGACAAAAAGTTATCTTCATGTGTAGCATGTCTAATTGCTGCCAAACATTGTACTTTTTAAGTACCCAAAACTTTATTAGAGATAACAAAGCAATGTTATTATTTAACCAGAGATAACACACATTTGCAAGATTATAGGGAGTTAGGTTTGGCAAGTGCAATCAGAGAATTTAATGATAAATGAAGCAAGGCATGCATGGTGTTACTTTACAAGAAAAGCCACTTTCTGCTTATGTTGAGCTAATTCGAATAGCTGATTAAGCCAAAGAGACCAACTTCTCAAGTCACATGCTCCTGTGTCTAACACATTAGGGTTACCTCTACATGAACCCTTTGGGGTTCCATCACATGATAACTGAAACAGAATATTAGTACATGTCTTAATGGCTTCATCCAGATCTAGTGAAAACAAACTGTACTGAAAATCATAACAGGCTTCAGAAATTTGGGGAATTTCAAACTCAGACATGATTTTAATAAATATACATTTAATAAACAGATGTCCAACTTATACATTCAACTTCATAATTATTTAAAACAGATTCTGTCTATGTAAAACAGATTCTGGAAAGAAAGAGTGACTTTATGTTCCCCACTTCCTCTCCTATTACTCTTTTAAAAAGCAAATAACTGGGCCGGGCGCGGTGGCTCACGCCTGTAATCCTAGCACTCTGGGAGGCCGAGGCGGGTGGATCGCTCAAGGTCAGGAGTTCGAGACCAGCCTGAGCAAGAGTGAGACCCCGTCTCTACTAAAAATAGAAAGAAATTATATGGACAACTAAAATATATATATACAAAAAAATTAGCCGGGCATGGTGGCGCATGCCTGTAGTCCCAGCTACTCGGGAGGCTGAGGCAGTAGGATCGCTTAAGCCCAGGAGTTTGAGGTTGCTGTGAGCTAGGCTGACGCCACGGCACTCACTCTAGCCCGGGCAACAGAGTGAGACTCTGTCTCAAAAAAAAAAAAAAAAAAAAAAAAAAAAAAAAAGCAAATAACTGAAGCTCTATATTTAGTTACTATTTACTAGATATTAATAATGGTATCCTGATTTCTAAATAAAAGGAGCTAAACTTATAGCCCCACAGGATAAAAGTTTACAGGGGTCATGGTGAAGAACAGTACAAATAACTAAAGAGACTAACTCTAGGAACAGATCTGACCTTTTATAGTAGTCGTCAAGAAGAAAATATCATCAAATCTTACCTGGAGATAGAGCAAGGGCTGGCCTAACAGTAAGGGTGTTGTTGCCTCTTAGTTTCTGATGGACAGAAACTGCATTCAGTAAGGCTTGCAAGTACTTTTCTTGTTCTATGCTACTGGAAGATTCCAAAGAGGAGGTAGGAGCTATAAAGGAAAAAGATATTGAATAAAACAAACTATATCCCTATGTTAATAAAACAAGCATGTGTGTATGTGTGCACGCGCACGCATATGTTTTTTTCCTCATTCTTTCTCTAAAAGTTATCACACCCAAATATAGAAACCAGCACCACTTAAAGTCCCAATCTATTAAACGGCTAATCCTCCTATGATACTGGTTTCACCACACCTACTTCTTGATTTCCTCCTCCCAGAAAGAGTCCAAGTCTAGAAAAACAGCACAGGGCTAGCCTTCCAAGCATAGGTGTAGCTTCTCATTACCCAAGCAACTCAAAATGAAGATTAACCAACATCTTCTTGGTGATATCCCCCAACCATACTGCCCATGTTATTGTTTGGAAGCAGAGGATGGAGTGGGTTCCCTTGACATCCCAGAATGGATAGAGGTGAGAATTTCCCTGATATCAGTAACTTTATCTCAATTCTGCCACACAGGCCAATTTTGCCATACAGGCAGGCTAACAGGGGACATGAGCTTGTAGGGGTTTGTTGAAGAGTAGAGAAAGATGGGGAAAGGAGAGGAGCAACTACTGCTAGATTCCCTGGTTCTTCTAAAAGAGAAGCAAAAAGTATACACAGATGGGAACAATTGTGAGAGCAATTCTGGGTTGATGGGAATAAGAGCCTTGTTTGTGTGGAACAAAACAGAATCACTGAAATTGACCTAGACACTTAAAAGAGGCATCAGAGATGGACTCACTAGAAGGAAAATCAATAAATTTTCTTACAACCTGAACAGAAAATAATTAGCAATATTATATTTTATCAACTTTAAGATGCCATTATTATATTTTGTACACTGTAAGATGCTATCAATTCTAAGATGCATTGTTATTTTATGTACTATGAATAAAAAAGTCTATCATTTAAACTATGACACTATTCTTTCTGATCACCTCAATTGTAAGATGCATCCCAATTTTAAAGCTATTAAAATGTGAGAAAATGTGAGTTCAACAATATGAAACATAATAAATCTATATTAGATTAAAAAATTCAGAAACCAGTGGAATAAGTTTTAATTTTTTCCCACTCAAAACTAATGATCTGCTCATCAGTGCTCCTGAAATGATTCACTCATTTTATGTAACTTACACATGCTTGTGTTGTATTATACCCACCATGTGGCTTGGGAGGATTCCTCAGAGCAGAAACAATTAAAACCCAACTGCCTTCAATTACACCAATGCTGACACTCCAAGCCAGGTGGAATAATGTAGCATTATGTGTGTGCTACCCTCAGTCAACCTAATGATCAAAGACATTGGCCAACTTTCAGGAGGGAAATGAATGAGAATAAAGAAGAGCTCAGAAAGCACATGGTTCTACCTACTGAGCCACAGATTTTGAGTTTACCTCATTTCTAAAGGGAAAAGAATGCAGCCATCCCTAAATTGGATCTGACATCTTAGTGGTACATTGTTTAATTTTATTGAGCATCTATTATGAACTAGAAGCTATGAGAAAGCTTGGCAAAATACAGCTCTCGACTTCAAGACCTCAGACATAGTACTCACAAATATCCTTACAAAACAGGACAGCAGCATCTATTATTTCCTTAGCTTCTTAAAAAAACTCTTTGCTTGAGAGCTCCTAAAGCAGCATTTTGGTTATTCGTTTGCTACAGAGAGAGAGAGAGTGCGCGCGCGTGTGCGCGTGTGTGTGTGTGTGTGTGTGCGTGTGTTGTAGGAATGAGAAAAGATACATCATATCACATGGAACAGAATGTTTACTTGCCTCTGAAGCTGATAAATATATTTAGATACTTCCCAGAAGGAAGGGAAGATTGGCATAGTCTAGTTTCATCCGTGGATACTTTGGTTTGCTGGAACAAAAATAGCCTAGAACCAAAGACTTCATTATATTAATTTCTATTAAAATCCAAGTACAGACCAGACATATTAAGTGAGATGTCAAATTCAAGGTGGAGCCTTGTTTTAGCTCTACATATTGTATGTAGGACAGTGGAAAAGTTTATATGTGAGACACAGCTTGATGAAAAGGCACAAGATTTTACTTCTTTTATTTTTAGGAATACCCTTAAGTGAATGGGTCATAATTGTGTTGTAGAGAGATGCTTACCGGCCTGAGGAGAGTTCTGAGATTTGAAAAGACCAACGACTCCCTTCCCATGGAACCCTCCAGATCGGAGGAGCAGAGTACCGCTTCTTGAGTTCTTCCAACACACAACAGGCAGGCGATTGTGTCGATAGCAGCGGGCTACTCTTGGTAAACTACTGTCCTGTACAGCTTGAGGTACAACTAAAAGGCCAGGATAGCTTCAGGGACATAGAAGGGAGAAAGGGAATGATTGGGGGAAGGGGTGGAGGGAGTAGAAAGGGAAAGAAATAGGGGAAGAGGGAGAGAGAGAGAGAATATAAGAATATGAGTATCATAATATCATAGTAATTTTCTATGACTCAGATACATATTGGTTAAGGGACAAGACATATAATTCATATATTTCAAATGTGGAACATAGTTTCAATTTCTCATTTCTTTAGGGGTTAAGAAGAAAATCCCTACATGGTGAAAGTAGCTAACTCATCCATTGATTTGTAGTCTTTTTTGAAATGAGTGACACTGCAAACTTTTGCCAAATAACCTAAGCTTAGAAAATAAAAATACTATGTAGAATCATTAAAAAGGCCTCTGTTGAACTGAATATTTCCCTTGCCTGATACATTACTTTTCCTCAATTTGAAATAAAGATTGTAAGATTAGTGTTAACTTTATGAGAATGACAAGTCAAATTGTCAACAACTCAGAGAATAGAATACACCAATATTATGCTTGAGATGGTGAAAGTATTAAAAATCAAAACCAAATGATTTTTGGTATGAGAAGAGTATGCTCAAATGTCAAAATGAGTTTAAATGTTTTATTAACATTACATGTTGATATTTATTTAAAAATTACTAGCTCAAAAAGTTATAGGATATGATGCTGGAAAAATAACAAGAGTACTTTCTTTTATAGTTAGTAAGTGCAAGGAGGAGGTAGGCAGTTGTTAGAGTCATATCTTTAGCTTATTTAGAAATATTACACTAAAAAGATTTCATATTTATAACTTCCTAACCACTAACCCTATATCTTTTTTTGTGATTTTTTTTATTGTGGTAAAATATACCTAACATAAAATTTACCATGTTATCCTTTTTTAAGTGTACGAATTAGTGGCATTAAGTACATTCACAATGTTGTGTAACTATAACCACTATACATTTCCAGAGCTTCTTATCTTTTATCTTGATATAAACCAGTGCTGAGAGGAGGGAGACTAAATCCACTTTATGGTCACGAAAATCGTAACCTTCAACTATTTTAGTGAATGCCAAATTAACTTTCCATACTTAACCAATAGTACCTTGGAAGCATTCTGAAAGCCGAACATTTCAGTGCTCTAGGAAGTTATGGCCTGTATTTTTCTAATACCACAAATTGATGAAAAGACAAAGCTATAAACATATTCATGAAGACTGAAAAAGCAATTCTATAATTAGGACTCTCTATTTCTAACTTTAAATATCTGTTTTTCCCCACTTGCTTCAAGACACAATGATAATGTATGTTAGGTAAGGCAGTAATGTTTAATGGCTCTAGGAGCTGCTTCAATAACTGGGAAAGAACCAGCACACTCCTTCATTCCCTGCCCCCTATAGTGGGCTGTTGCTTCCATCCACTGGAAATGAGCACCAAACAGACCATGCTGTGCTACACATAAGATCTAAGGCTCTCTCCTACTCCCAGACATGGGCTTGAGTGACACCTGTATAGTCCCTGGTCCTGGGGCAAATAGTGTTGAGCCTGAAGACCAGTACAAGCTACTTTCAGTACCAATCTCATTTAGTAATAAAGATACCAATTACCCTGCCATCCATCCTACCCCACTATCCAGAGCCTTCAGCTCTGGGCTTCAGAGTTGAGCCTCAAGAGGTAGACTGGGTTTCAGAAGCTGCTGTGTAAACTTTTAAAGTATAATTCACATACAAATGCTCAAGACACAAATGAACTAACACACACAAAAAACTCATGTCACCACCACCTAGGTCAAGAAACTGACCATTACAAGCATCTAAGAAGATCTCCTTGTATTTCCTCCCAATCACTATTTCTCCCTCTTCCTTAAAGAATACCACTATCCTAACTGCTAACAACATGGATGAGTTTTGCCTGTTTTTGAATTCTAGATAAAAGGAACCAATAGAATTTATTCTTTTGTGTCTGGCTTCTTCTGCTCAATATCATGTTTACGAAATCCATTCATGTTACTGTATAGAGCTGTAGTTTGTTCATTTTCATTACTGTATAGTATTCTACTTTGTGATTATAATACCATTTACTTTTCTATTCTTCCATTGTTGATTTTGAGTAGCTTCTAGTTTTTTATTATTAAGAATAATGTTGCTATGGACATTCTTACAGATGTCTTTTGGGAGCACATATGTATTTCTGTTGGAAATTCAACTCCACCTAATAGTAGAATTTCTAGGTGGTAGTTCATGAATATGTTCAGTAGATATTTAAATGTTTAGTAGATGCTTTCTGACAATTTTCCAAAGTTATTTACCCAGTTTATACTCCCACTAGGGATAAATGAGAATCCACCTACTTGACAACCCTAATAGTACTTTGTATTGTTGGTCTTTTAAATATCAGTCATTTTGGCAGGTATATAGTTGTTTCACTAAAACTTTATATTTATCTGAAGACTTATTAGTTGAGCATCTTTTCAGATTTTTTTTTTTGCCACCAGGATATCCTCTTTTGTGAAGTTCCTGTTCAAGTCTTCTGTCACCATTTATTGCCTTTTTACTATCTTAATGATATCTTCTGATGTACAGAAATTCTTAATTAGTCAGTCTTTTACTTTATGGATAATGTTCTTCCTGTCCTAAGAAATCTTTCCCTACCTCAAGGTCATGAAAATATTTTCCTATCTTCTAGAAGCTATATTGATTTAATCTTTTATAGATTAAATAGATCTACAGACCAATGGGAATTGATTTTTGTGAATGGTGTAAGGTAGGGGTTCAAGATTAACTTTTTTCCAGCACCATTTATTGAAAATACATCTTGTATCCACTGCTCTTAAGTGCTATCTTTATCTTAAATCAAGTATCCATGTATGTTGGGCTGTCTCTATATTCCCTATTTTGCTTCATTGGTCTGTTTGTCCATCCTTTTTTTTTTTTTTTTTTTTTTAAGGCTGGTCAAGTGAAGCAGTGGGAGTGGAGAAGGAACAAAGGAATCTGTAACTGGTTGTGATCAATTAGTTGTAAACACCACTGCACTCGGACCAACCTGTTTGTACATCCTTGTGCCAATTTCATACTCTAAATTACTGTAGCTTTATAAAAAGTCTTGATATCCTGTAGTACTATTCTGTAAGACTATCTTGACTACTCTTGGCCTTCTGCATTTTTATATAACTCTTAGAATTATCTTTTCAATTTCCATAGACATTTTGCTGGGATTTTGATTAGGACTTCATTAACTTTATAAATCAATTTCAGGAGAATTTACAGTTTTAGACTATTGAGTATTCTAATCTAAGAAAATGAAATATCTATATATTTAGATCTTTAATGATCTTCAATATGGTTTTGTTTTTTTTTTTTTTTTTGAGACAGAGTCTCACTCTGTTGCCCAGGCTAGAGTGAGTGCCGTGGCGTCAGCCTAGCTCACAGCAACCTCAAACTCCTGGGCTCAAGCGATCCTCCTGTCTCAGCCTCCCGAGTAGCTGGGACTACAGGCATGCACCACCATGCCCGGCTAATTTTTTCTATATATATTTTTAGCTGTCCATATAATTTCTTTCTATTTTTAGTAGAGATGGGGTCTCGCTCTTGCTCAGGCTGGTCTCGAACTCCTGAGCTCAAACGATCCGCCCACCTCGGCCTCCCAGAGTGCTAGGATTACAGGCGTGAGCCACCGCGCCCGGCCTTCAATATGGTTTTAAGTATTTCACAGAGAGGTTTTATACATCTTCCATTAGATTTATTCCTAAGTATTTAATGTTTTTTAGGGCTGCCATAAAAGTAGTAATACCAAAATAGCATCACTTTTAAAAATTTCATTTTGTAATGATTTTTTTGTATATATATATGACTAATTATCATGTAAAGACATTGTACCAGTGACTTTACCATATTCACTTATTAATTTTAAAAGTTTATCTGTATATTCCTTCAGATTTTCTACCTGTACATTCAGGTTTTATTCCTTTCTTTTCAATCTTTACACCTTTTATTATTTATTTTTCTAGCCTTTTCACACTGCCTCTATTACAACACTGAATAGGGGTGATGATAGTGGGCATCCTTGTCTTGCTCTGATCTCAGAGGAAAAGCTTTCAATATTTTATTTATTTCTAAAATGAGTAATTTCTGCTGTATGATTTTTAAGACACCAGATTAATGAGCTAACCCTTTACTTCTAATTTGCTAAGATTCCTTTTTTTAAAAAAACCATAAATGTGACAAAGGATACAGAATTTATAGGAAAAAATAAAAATATAAAAACCATAAATGTATATTACATTTATAAAATGGTTTTCTGTATATAACACACTTCTTTTTAATTCTGTTAATGTGGTTGACTAATTTGCGAATGTCAAGCCAGTTCCCATAATAAATTCCTGTTGGTCTTAATGAATTGCTATGTATAAAATGAACTTTTTGTCATTATGAACCATCCTTCTTTATTGCTAGTAATGCTTTTACTTTAAAGTCTACCTTGATATTTATATAGTGACAATTTTTTTTAAAGATAGTTTTGCATGGTATTTTTTCTATCTTTTTATTTTCTACCCTTTTGTATTCTTGTATATTAGATATAAGTTCCTTAAAAGCAGCAGAAAGATTTAAAAAAAAACCCCAAACCCTGATAAGCTCTTTCTTTGGAGTATTTAGTAAATTTATAATTAATATAATTACTGATATATATGAATTTAAATCTACCTTCTTACTACTTTCTATTCATTTAATCTGTTCTTTGTCACCATTTCTCTCCTTTCTTGACTTCTTTTGAATTTTTTTTGTTATTCCATTTTCTTCCTTCTAATAGCTTAATGAATATATATTATTTTATACCACCATAAATTCTGTATAATAAGTGTTCTAATAAGTCATTATTAAAATTGTATTTTGTTTCTGACAGACTGAAATGATAAATGAGATCTGTTTTCTTACTGGCAAACATAATTTTGATAGCAAGCTTCCCAAACCGCAAGACATCATACCCTAACATGATTTATACTTATCTTCATAAAGAATTTAGTTAGAGAGACAGAGAATCCAAGAAAAATACTGTATACTCAGAGTCCCAACCATTCATGCAAAATGTTTATTTGGCCACAATCTCAAACTATATTCCTAACTTGTTTCTTAAGTCTCACATTGGTATTTGTAAACCTAAATTGCCATTTAAAATGACATATCTATATTTCTTTGAGAACAGCAGGGTTGAAACTAACAGTAACATTAAGACAACTTTCTAGAATATGTACAAGGCTTACAATTTACAAAGCACTTTCAGAGCTACTTAATCAAAGCGGGAATTTATAAATGCAAAGAAAACAACTTACCAGGAGATGAAAATGATTAAACTTATAGATGGAGAAAATGTAGTTTTTAGAAAATATATATTTACATATAGTAAAGCATGGAACAGGGCTTAACATATTTGAAAAACTGAGAGATGACAAGAATAGAAAAAAGGAAATGTGTTCATTTACGTTAAGTAATATTCCCTTGAAAATATTCTAATTAGACAGCATTAGAAAACCCTGCCTACACCTGGGTCAGCAAATTACAGCCTGTGGGGCCAAAGTGACCACAGCCATTCTTTTCCTTACTGTCTATGGCTGCTTTTGCCGCAGAGTTGAGTTGTTGCAACATGAGACTGTATGGCTCACAAACTGAAAATATTTACTATCTGGCCCTTTATAGAGTTTGTGGATTCCTGGCCTATAGCAGACTTTCATCTCTCCTATCTGCCTGGGCAAATCCTATTCTTTCTTCAAGTTATCTTCAGGCATGCTAGAAAAGAGGCAAACTGGGAAGAGAAAGACAAATAAGGGAAATTCATAAAGGGGACAAGAACTTTACCTTTCTCTCTCTGACCTAATATAGGTACTTTTCAGTGATATAATTTTTCTTCTGAGAATGCCAATGGACATGCAAACAGCCCATTCAAGACTTAAATCGGAAGAAAGGAAAGAAGGTCTCTTTTTGGAGCCCACTGACAGACTTACCTTCGGCAGAGTGAATACATCCTGTTGGCGGCAGTAATTCGGAAATACTCTGGTTTTGAACGGGAAGAGCTGCCACTTATGGTTCCTAAACCTAAACGCTGATAGTCTCTGAAACAAGCTTTTTCCACTAACTGTTCCATTGTAGACTTCTCTGAGGCTTTCAGGGTGGTACTTGTGGGGAGTTCACTATCATCTGAAACTGATGGCAGAGACAGATTTTGAAAAGATTATTAGCTCAAAGTATAGGATTAAAAACTTCCTTTTCAAGAGGATCCTTAAACCAAGATAGGGTTATATTAATATAATAATGATAATTATAATATTAGGGCTATAGGTATTATGTATACCACAAATTAAATCATATAACTTCTATGAGGAATCATATGCAAATAAACATAAGTTAAAACAGTTATGAATAGTCAACAAATGAAATATCAGTAATTTAAAAAATATCATGAAAATAATACCATTTAAATAATTTTTAAAAACAATATAATTTTGAATTCATTACCCATATTTTTCTATTTCCTTCAGGCTTGCTTATTAATGCCCAATTGCAGTGATTTCTATTTAGGGCTCTATAAAAACACCCAAACTTTGTCAGAGGTTAACCTGCCAGTAAAGTTTATCTTTAACATGATCACTACACAAAACCCATCATCTAGGTTTCAGTTTACTTTTCAGAGCATAAACTTTTATTAGAAATTTCTGGATTAGCCAGAAATTTACTAGAAGGAAAAAGACCTTTCTTTCCATAGAAGTATAATATAAAGAAATTATACTTTTTTTCCTGGAAATATTTTTGTTAGAGGATGTTGTAGACATGGGAAACTCCCTCACAGTTTTGCAATCACAGGTTACAGAATCCTTTAAGATTTTAGATGTGGAAGAATTTACTCAATGATCAAGTATTTTAGGGAGGATTTTTTTAAAAAGACATTCCTAATTGAGTACTGCATGTTCTAACTTAAAAAAAATATTCCATGTTAAAAACTGTCCTAATTTACTTTCCTATTTATTTTTAAAGTAAGAGAAGTCAAATCAAGCTTTCAAAGTTTTTGGAAATGTACTCAAAGTACTATTGTGCAAGGGAAAGATATGGCCTTCTTCCATTAAAATTAAAAAAAAGAAGAAGAAAACCAACAGCTTGTCCCTTTAAATACAAGACTTTGTCTTTCAATTTGTTAACTTCACAATGCATTGTACTCAGGTATCAATTTTGTGTTGGCCTTTTATTTTCAGAGGAGCAAAGAACACTATATAATTTGGTCTTTTGGTGGAATAACTGTCATAGAATAACAGGTTTTGTTCCATGAAATAATAAAAACATTGGAAGAGTCAATAGTGATGGGGAGCAGTAATATTTTTATGGCTTTACATATGACTATGAGGAGACTAGGGGTCCAACACTTCAGTAATGTGATGATGGGTATTTTCACTGCCCCCAGAGGCAAGTTTGTGTATACATTCTCACTCAGGGCATGTACACATACACAAAAAACCACGTATGTTCTTTATCCCAGCAAGCTGAAATGGAGAACAGCCCGTGCTCTCTCTAAAGATGAGATTTCTTTTCTTAAAAATGTTGTTATTATTATTAGTTGGTTGTATGAGCAGTAGTAAAAACATCACCTTTCTTATGGCAGTACGTTAATTTCCTATAAAACATCATTGTCATCAGGACACTGATGTAGGCAAAAAGTGCAAGTCATTGATTCTAAGATCCTAAAAAGGAAAAGGGTGTAATGACATTCTGCCTCCCATTACATCAGATTCTCTGTAGTGTTAATTCCATAGCATCCTTGATACTGGGTTAAGAATAGGAAACAATCACTCAACAAGACATTTTGCTACTGACTTTCTGCCTCTATTTTCCCAAATAAGAGGTATCTTAGCTGCCCAAATTCTATCCTTTTAAATATTGAGGAGGTATTTTTTTCTTTTCACCTAAGAATTCCTTCACCTTAGGTCCCCTATTTTGATTAAGAGTACCAATAATGTTCTTACCAAAAACCCAAATCTTCAACTTTGAATATTTGGTACTCTTATTCTGTAAGAATAAGGTAGAGGAGACTGCCCTTTACCTAAATTGCCTATGTAGTAGGCTCTCCTTCTTTCTCCCTTTAATGAGACCCACATAAAACTGGCCAATCAGCTGTATGTATTTAGTAAAGTATAATGTAACAAAATCTTATCTGAACAATGGAAAATTGGGAAAATAATTTTTTTTCCCAGTTCTGAGAAGCTGGTAAGTGCTTCCAATCTTCTCATGAAATGTAGGTTTTTGTGAGTCAAGGTTTAAATGCAACTACATCTTAGTCTTTTATTCTTATTTATATAAGAAATAATAAAGTTGAATCATGAAGGAAAAATGAGTTCTCACATACCAGATATGTCATCTTCTTCATTCCATCCAGGACGATTTACTCTCTCTTCCACAATTGTCCCTGTCCTCCTCTTCAATAAATACTGCCGCCCAATTGTCATTTTCCCTGCTCTTTTGGCACCTTTCACAATTGTTTTTGAGAAGGTGCTATAAGTCATAAAACCAAAAAGAACGTCAATTTAATATGAAAGTATCACTTATATTTTTGACACCGACATGGCTCAAATTATTTCTTCTCCATTCCCACAGCCACTAGTATTGTCTGGACTTTGATTAATCCTCTTCTTCTTTTTTTTTTTTTTTTTTGAGACAGGGTCTTGCTCTATCTCCCAGGCTAGAGTACAGTGGCATCATCATGGCTCATTGCAACCTCCAAATCCTGGGCTCAAGTGATCCTCCTGCCTCAGCCTCTCTAGTAGCTGGGACTACAGGCGTGTGCCACGATGCCTGGCTAGTTTTTCTATTTTTAGTAGAGACAGGGTCTCACTCTTGCTCAGGCTAAGCCTCTCCTTCTTTACATCACTTTTTATATGGAAGTAGAGTAATTTCCTATAAAACACCGTTGTCATCAGGACACTGCTGTAGGCAAAAAGTGCAAGAAAAGCTAAAGTGGGACACAAACTTATCATCCCAAATCTAAACTCCTCTGTTAGGCTTTTTGGTCAAGCCTACCCTGGACCCACTCTGGGTATCCCTGTACCACTGTCCCCACCACTGTTCCCACAAAGCATGCTTGTAAAGGTCCTCCCCTACATGGAAAGCCAGCCTGCCCCCTTCTCTATTGATTCAAACTCTTTCAACCAACTCACTGGCCTTTCTTTGAGATTATATGACAATTATAGTTGGTAACATCTTTACTTATTTCTTAAATATTTTATGTGTGTATATGTGATATCCTGCTTCTAAATAAATAGCTGTAAACCTTCTGAGGGATACAAAAAAAATAATATAATTCCTTTCTTGAGAGGAGAAAAATAAGAAATCAGAAATTTGAGTATCCGTTTGAGAATCAGCTTTAATTAAAGGGAAACTAGGATGTAAATCACTTGGACTTACACATACTTTATTTATTCAGACAGTTTACCCTTTCTTGCTGATAGAAAATTGAGGCACAGAGTATTTACAATACAGAGAATTAAACAAACAACCTATTTCCTAACTAATCAGATGGAGGTGAAATTTTGAGTAAGATTGTTCCTGATTATGTTGTTCTCCACCAAAAAGAACAGAACTCTTTTTGTGTTTTTTTGCTATTCAGTAAAAAGTGATAAGAATTCTTTTATTGTCAAATGGTTTCACCAGACCCTGTCTTTAGGCATCCCCAATGTAAACCTGAAGCTTATGAAACAAATTTTAGATAACTGTTGGGAATCATAAAATACTGATACCTCTTAAATTAAACCGATTGTAAAATCACTTCAGGTGTAACTTAAATTCAATGGCATTTCTGAAATTGTTTCCCAGTTAAAGCTATATCCTTTGTTTCACATACTTAAGGCAATTCTTATAATTTTTAAACTGCTATATCTGTTGCTCTGCTTTATAAGCGGCTGATACAGAAGGCTTGATATAGGCATATATTTCTGAAACTAATATAAACATACATGTTTCTGATAGTTTCTAAACCTAAAATATTGTACAAAGCTTTGTTTCTTCCATTGAAGGCTACGATAACAAATATCATAGGCTCCTCTATGACCCAACAGTGCTAAAACAAGATGCTTGGCTCACTGCTGTAAATCCCTAGGAAGCTGTCATGCTTCAGCATGTCACACCTGGATATTCATGGTCTCCTTTGCTTACCAGGTAATAAAGGTGGCTAGCTACGCAACTGAGAAATGACATACTGTCTGGAACCTCAAATCTTCTATAATCTCCCATCTACCACACTTTCAGGCAAAGGAAAAGCCTTTTCTCCAAAGTCTGCAAAGCTCTCCCTAATATATAATCTGTACTGTCAGATACCCAAATTCTACATGATTAATAGTGAATGAATTGAAATTGTATTCCTATATTTTAGCGCTGATGGACGATTATTTAAACACTTGTTATTTGTAATAACTGAAATTTAAAAGTTTCAACATAAATTTCTAAAAACTTTCATCAGAAAATAAGGGTTCATACTAAAGGAATATGACAACCAAATGCAATGCCTGATCCTGAACCAGGGGAAAAACGTAGCTATAAAGGATCATTAGCACAATTTGGATATAGACTTTGTGTTAGGTAAGAGTTTTATATCAATTAAATTTCCTGGTTTTGATTATTGTACTGTGGTTATATAAGATAATGTCTTTGCTCTTAGAAAATGTATATTAATATATTTAAGGATAAAAGGATGTTTTTTATATAACTCAAATCGTTCAGGGAAAAATACATGTATGAGAGAGAGAATGATAAAGCAAATGGATCAAAATAGAGACCACTGGTGAACCTGGGTCAAGGATATACAGGAATTCTTTGCATTACTATTGTAAACTTTCTGTAAGTTTGCAATTGTTCAAAATAAAGAGTTATTTAAAAAAAAGAAAGAAAAGAAAAAGAAAAAGAAAAAAAGGCTCCTGTTTCTAGATCAAAGCAAAACTATTAGGTCTGGATATGGATAAAAGCTGAAGGGATTGCTCAAAGGCATTTAAAAAGTGATCAACATGGGAAAAAGAGAAAATAGAATTTTACATTCTAAAAAATGCATTGTGAGGAATGGACATGATAGTCAAAGCCTCTGGTAGCTTTAAGTTTTTGAAACTTGTTACATATATCAATGCTGCTGTTCTGTAACTTTATGAGCTTGGCCCAAAGGGTTTGACAGAATGGCGAACAAAAAGAGCAACCACTTATACCTTGACACAAAGGATAGGATAGGTCACTTCCTCTGACTTATGGGAGGGCTGAAATTCAGAGTCTTGTCTTTCATCTTACCGAAAAGAAGTGTTCTTTTCCTTCTGTTTTGGTAAAATTATTTGTGGGGTTGTTTGTCCAGCAGCAAAAGCAAAGGTACTGAAAATTGACTGAGGGTAACGGAACTTCATCAGTTGCTTCTTAAAGATCTCTACTACTTCTGGACTCACTTCTTCATCAAATGCTACTTTAATCAACTAGAGACAAAAGAGATTAAACACATAATATGCATTAAGGATTTCTAGACCACTTTCCCCCAAATTACTGAAATAATAGAATATACTACTACTAAATGGTCAGACTTTCAGAATGAAGGGATTTTGGATAACATGGAATACAATTTTTTAATTTTAAAAATAAAAAAGTAAGGCTCAAAAAGTTTCACTCGCCATAGATGGTTAGTTGGCAAGGAAAATCACATACCTTGAAACTGGATTCCTTTAAGACTATCTCTTCTAGGATGAGATTGGCAATTAACTTGTAGTGGCTTAAGTAGCAAACATGCCCTTCTCATTTTTCAATTGGTTATTATAGATGTCGGGAATTTTGCCTAATAAGGTCCCTTCCTACTCAGTGATACAACAAATTTAGGAAGAAAAAAATCAGTTTGACTAGAGTCCTAACAGTATAGTCAGGAAATATTTGAGTGTAGAGTTCTTTGGTACTTGGAACAGTGAGGAAGTCCCTAGACAGTCAACTCTCTCAGGTGATAGGAGAAGGTCTGGAACCTGAAGATCAGCAGCTTCACATTTCACACAGTTAGTATAAGAACCACCAGGGAGGGATCCTTGACTAGAAGGAATGTGGCAAGAATTGGAATCCTTGCAAATCTGAGAAGTTAGAGACAAGGCATGAAGTATAGGAAAAGCAAAGTATTACAGACTGAGAATTTTTTAAAAGGAGAAACTAAGAAAAGGTCACTTCTTACAGGGTCTGATTTGCATTGGTAATTCCTTGAGTTCTGATACATGCAGAGCCCCCTGGAAAATCCTTGCTTTATCGGGGGTTATGCAGTTAGTACCAATAGTACTTTAGCCTTAGTTATCCTTTTTACCTCTTTCACAGAAAAGCCATAGGATATTTCCTTCTGAAACAGATGCCAAGAGAAGTGCATTTATGTAAAGGCTTTATCAAACAGGGATTGAAGTATAATTTGGCAGGGAACAAGAGCCAATTGTGTATGTCTGAGTTATTAAAATCACTAAATATTGATAGACAATCTGTTGGTACTCTGAGTTCACTAAGGTGCTCATGAATGAGGGATTAAATCTAAGACTATTCATGAATTTATTCAGCTGAACATAATCCTCTCAGACTCTCTGATCTCATCCTCATCTACCTTCTGACCACATAACCACAGAAAATGGCCACAATATCATTAGATTTTTGAAAATTCTGAATAGTAAAAGAATGGCTTCCTCTTCTGTTCTTTTCTTTTTTAGAGACAGAGTCTTGCTCTATTGCCCAGGCTAGAGTGCTGTGGCATCAACCTAGCTCACAGCAGCCTTAAACTCCTAGGTTTAAGTAATCCTCCTGTCTCAGCCTCCTGAGTAGCTGGGACTACAGGTGTGAGCAACTGCATTCAGCTGGCATCCTTTTTTAAAACCTGAAAAGATGCTGATGTGATCTGCAGTCCTTCTTGCATATTCTGCTGTAGCTGGTTCTGCATTGTAATCTTCTTCTCCTTTGTGATGGAGGCAATGGGAAAGCTCCGCACAACGGTCTGCTCACCAACTGTAGAAAGACAGGATACAGACTCAGCAACAGTACTTTATGGTTCACTTCTAGAGTTGCTGTTGCTACCCTAAGCACATAGAGAGGAAATGTCCAGGAATGCAGTGAGAAAAAATGCCATGATTCTAGAATCTCATTCATTAGTTTTACTGCATGACAAGTCATTCCTGAGACATAATCCTCTCCCAGAGTCAAGGAACTTTCACAGCCTGCCTGCCTTCATTCTTTCTTTCTCCCCAACCTGCTTTGTGCCACACAGTATCACCTGGTTTAAGACAATCTTACAGGAAAGGAGGTTTTATACAGAAAAAAGAAGTATTCCTCATATGTTGAAAAGTCATCCAAGATATTTAGTGTAAGGATAAAGCAAAAGAGAACAGGTTTTTAAAGTCTGTTTCCATATGAGGTAAAAGGTACCATAGTATGTATATGACAGGACTACAGGATTGAACTTAGGCCCAAGAGTTTTAGGAGTTTTGATTTTTTTTTGGAGACAGGGTCTCACTCTGTTGCCCAGGCTAGAGTGCAGCCTATATAAGAAAATTTATATAAAATTTTTATATAAAGCGTCATTATAGTTCACTGCAACCTCAAACTGTCAGGCTCAAGTGATCCTCCTGCCTCAGCCTCCTAAGTAGCTAGGACTACAGGCACACGCCACCACGCCCTGCTAATTTTTCTATTTTTTTTGTAGAGACAGGGGACTCACTATGTTGCTCAGGCTGATCTCAAACTCCTGGCCTCAAGCAATCCTCCCGCCTCAGCCTCCCAAAGTGCTGGAATTATAGGCGTGAGCCACCATGCCCAGGTGAGTTTAACTGTTAAAGCAAGAATGTGAAAATATAAATAATTATTTATCAACTACCTGAGGTTATGAAGGTGAGAATCTAGGAAAAAAGTAGCGCACACAAAGCTTCCCTTGGAGAGCTTCCAATTTCCCATGGGAGGAGAGCCACATGCAGAATATAATAACGTGGTTAACTCCCAGCTTTGAGGAAACAGACAAGGATTTAAATATTTCAGAAAAGGAGAGCTCTGTATGCTGGATGGACAGAAAAGGATTTCTGGAAGAAGTGAGAGGGAAGCTGAGCTTTGGAGAGAATATAGGATTTGAATTTGCAGAGGGGAAGAGGAAGAGCATGTAGGCAGTGGTACAGGTAACATGATAGGAGCTGTAATAAATAAGGCCTTGCAGCTAGTAAGCCAGGGTGGGGAGGAGGTAGGGAGATATTTAAACTTGGTTTATCTGACTTAAGAGCCCACACATTTATTCATTTATTGTCATCAGAATTCCTCATTCCCTGGATCTGTCAATTCCTAACCTGGAAAATTCTGACTATCCTCTTACATCAAGTTCATACCCAGAGGATAAGCAAAGTCAGGATGTACATAGGATTTAAGTTCTAGGATGTATTAAACAACCTCTGCTTATATAACACATGTAAAACTATCAGATTTCTATGCCTGTAATTAAAGGAGAAATTTTAAATTGGAAATTTAAAAAGAAATAAAAAGCAAATAAAAATATTTTCTTTGATAAAAATAATTTTCCTAAAAAGTAAAATCAACCCAAAATTTGAAAGGAAAAAACAAGAGAACAATATGGCACTAAGCATGGCTTTTTCTGTAAAGAAATAAATTATAGCAATTTAAATGACCACATAACTATTTCATATTATTATGTACAAAATGTATGTTTATGGTTACTAATCTCATAAAAGGCCTACTTACTACAAAAAATAAGTACTATATATTTAGTTTCTTTTAAAAGTACTTTTGCTTTCAAATACAATGCAAATTATATAGAGCAATATGACAAAGAGGGTTGAGATTTTGCTTTTTCACTTTTTCACAATAAACACAGCTATTCCTATGAATTCATCTTTCTTTATTGAAATTCTCAACTCTTTGCTTAAGCAGAAGCAACTTTTTGGTAAACAATCTTTTATAACTACAATCTTGATTCTATCCAACATAGGAATGATATAATTGTTAAGATTTTAAAGATAATACATTTGATACATCTGAATTCCATTGTCCAATAAAATGCACAGCATGTAGTTCATAATCATCAGATGCTACCGAATAAATAATTTCAGAGGAGAAAGGAACTTTAGTGACCATTTAGCCTACTGGCTCTCAATCCTCAATTTTCATCACAGTCACTTGTGGGCTTAAGAAATGTTCTGATGCCTGGGTCTCCCCATTCCTACTGCTTTACATTCTAATTCAATTGTTTAAGGGGTGGGCACAGAAACTGGGATTTTTTTTTTTTAATGCTTCCCAGCTAATTTAAATATACAGCCAAGATTAAGAACCACTGAATTACCACCAATGAAAACCCAATTCCCTAATTTTATATAAGAGGAAAATGAAGTCCAGAGAGGTTAGGTGACTTCAGCTATCAAGACTGGTCAACAGCAATCCAAATCTGAGCTTTATGACTTGGAGTTCAATAGTTTTGCCCAAAACCATTGATGTGCTTTTCCCATCTATGAGAATATTTATTTAGAGATTACAGTGAATTTAAGACAATAATGCAGATTATTTTTGCATAGGGCATGCTATTCCTTTCTAAGGTAGAAGGTTGTATAGAGTAGTAGAAAATAGAAATAGAAGTTATGGGAATTTGGTGAGTAGAAGAGAAGTTGTTTGCTAAGAAGGAAGTGGGGTTAATTGAAATAGGATGAGAAGGAAGTGGGATTAGTTAGTGCTGAATAACCCTGTGATGCTTAGTATATTCTTCCACAAAAAGGATCACGTGTCTGGAAGACCTTGGCTTTACAGTTAACTATAGGACTCAGAAAGCTGGGGCATATCAGAAGAAGACATATTTAGCAGTTAGATACAGTGACTATTCCTAGGTTACAATATGAAATTATGATCGTTTCAGCAAATGAACACTTGATTTATTGTTTAGAAGATATCCTTTATTCTTCAAGTAAAAATCTATGACCCAAATTATCATTAGCTTTGACAAACAAAAGTATCCCCCCAAATACCTGTGTGGCAAAAAGCTTACTTTGGATTTGAAATTATCTACAAATTACTGTGCACAGATTGAATCAAAACCTCATGTACCACGCAGATACCCATGTTCTGATGACATATGAGTCACACCTAGCTGATCATGGGGAGTCCCTCTGAAGAGAATTCTGTATGTGGTGAGGAACAAGGCTCCTTCTGCTGGGAGGAGCTGAGGACCTCCAAGAAGACCTCCAGAGGCTTCTTCTCTTCCATCAGGATCCAGCAGGACTCGAAGGCCTTCACAAACAATTTCTTCTCCAGGCAGCAGAGCAGGTCTAAGAATCTTGGGCTTACAACAGAGAAAGTATTTTAAATGAAACCTTTGTGGGGTTTCTAACACTTAGACTAAGGTTATCTTTTCAGTTACAGACCTAAAAAACTTAGACCAGACTTCTCAGATAGTCAAATGAGAAAGCAGATTTGGTAAGAGGAAGAAATGAAGTTTGTACATCCAAGTATGAAAGGATTCTTTTCAGAATTGCTTGTTAACAGTAAAAACATTGGGAAATAACACAAACATCTGAAATACACATTCAACGGAACATTTTGCAACCTTTAATAAAAATGACACAGACCTATATGTATTAACATAGAGAGATATCCAGAATACACTGTTAAGTAAAAAAAAGCAAGTTGGAAACCAGTATGCATATTATGATCTCATTTTTGGAAAAAGAAAAGAAACTGTAAGAATATGAACTCAACTCTTAACGGTGCTGCTACTATGGTTAAAGGTGGAGGTACAGGTGGGGTAGGGAGGACTACAGAGGACTTTCACTTTGGACAATGTATATTTCTTTCATGCTTGAATTTTATCTAGAGAACATTATTACTTTCGTAAGTTGAAAAAACAAATACTTAAAGAAAATGGATGAGTTTTTTTAAAAGACCTGTCCTTCTTGGCCAAGTAATGAACATTTATATAACTTAGGAAATCTTGACTCAGTCAGTATCCTTTATATGAGGAACCATATGACATACTCCTCTGAAGAGTTTAGAGAGGAAAAAAAATCTCTCCTGAAGGTCTAACATGTTTATAAGCAATAAAAACTATATAAATTTGACTATTCTTTTTCTGGCTCTAAGAAGCTTAGAGCAAAATGTAAAGCCAAAGTATAATGATCATTGCATCTCAGATTTCTGACAAAATTCTCTTTCCAACCTATTTGGCTTCTGATCTCTCCTTTGAATTTTTTTTCAATAGTTCTTTTATATCAGCAAGAGGATCCTGAACCCTAGTCTACTGGTGCCAAACTTGCTGCAAACTAATCATCTGGGAGGCTTGTGAAAATACAGATTCCTAGGCCATGACCCAGAGGACCCCAATTCAGGAGGCTGGGGTGAGGTTTGGACTGAATTCTTACTAGACTTCCCAGCTGCTTCTGATATACAGCCAGATTCAGGGACCTGGTGTTTTTATGGTAATTGCCTTAAATCCTTTTTTAGGGGGAAGTGAGCACAGCATAAAATCTTGCACTAGGCTTAGAAGTTAGAACTGTTCATAATTTATGCCCTGCCTATAAAAGTAGACTCAACAAGAGATTATTACTGCTCCTTTGTTGAATCTAAGAAAAGACACTGTCCCGATTTCAGTATCCATTTTATAAGGTTCTATATGACAAACTCCCCTAAAAGTTTAATGTATCATTAAAACTGGAGCTGGTCTCTGCTACAGGTTAAGAGAAGGTATTTTCTGGAGCACAACCATCTACTATTTGTTTTTAAGAAGAGATGTTATACTCTGAAAGCAAGTAGTTTGGAATAATTACCTTCTGTATAGGCGGAAGTCTTCTGCTTTCTCGATGTACTGCTTCTAGGGTCTCAATGTGCATAGCTACAATTCCTAGGATGAGTCACAGTATTCAAATAAAAGAGCACAAAACAAGCAGAATAAAAGAACAAATTGTGGATATTTTAGAATTTAAGACTAATCAAAGTTTAGTGGTTCTTCAAAAAGTTACACTTAGAATTACCATATGACACAGCAACTCCACTCCTAGGTATATACCCGAAAGAAATGAAATCAAGGACACAGATACTTGTAAATGTTCATAATAACATTATTCACAATAGTCAAAAGGTGGAAACAACTGAAGTGTCCATCAACAGATGAATGGATAAACAAAATGTGGAATATCCAGACAATAGACTATATTTAGCCATAAAAAGGAATGAAGTTCTGATTGATACATGCTATAACATATATGAACCTTGAAAACATTATGCTAAGTGAAATAAGCCAGATACAAAAGTACAAATATTATATAATTCCACCTACAGGAAATATCTACGGTAGGCAACTTCATAGAGACAGGAAGTAGATTAGAGGTTACCAGGGGCTAGGGCATTGGGAAGCAGGAGTTATTGTTCAATGGGTAGAGTGTTTGTTTGGGGTAATGGAAAATTTCTGGTAAATAGATAATGGTGATGGTTGCACAACATTATAAATGAAATTAATGTTACTGAGTTATACACTTAAAAATGGCTAAAATGAAAAATTTTATATTATATATGTATTTTATAACACTTTACAAACATTAAAAAAACAAATCAGAAAATAAATATTTAGGTCATTAAATATGAAATGTCTGATTTCAAATCAAAAGTGCAGTTTATTATATCTCAAACAAGAAGCAGTACAATTAATACAAGTATGTGCCTAAACTATTGACATGGTTTTGCCATCTTAACAGTAGCTTGTTTATGCCAGCAGCGAAGAAGCCTGGAGAATGAGTGGCAATCAAATTACAAAAGGTGTTTTTCACAGTGTGTTGAGCACTGAACATTTTTCCTTGCAAAAGGTTGTTTGTTCAAAGCCTGGAGAAGCGGTCGTCAGTTGGTGCAAGGTCTGGCGAACACGGTGGATAACACAGTTTCCAAGTCCAGCTTCTGTAGTTTGAGCAGCATGTGGTCAAGTGTTGTCTTGCAAGACGACTGGCCTGTCTCTATTGATCAGTCTCAGCTGCTTCATCGCAAGCATCGTCATTGTTTTGTCCAATTGGTTGCAGTAGACATCCGCTGTAACTGATTGCCCAGGTTTCATGAAGCTGTAGTGGATAATACCAGCGCTTGACCACCAAAGAGACACCATTAGCTTTTTGTGATGAATATTCAGTTTTGGATTCTGTTTCAGCACTTCATCTTTATCCAACCATTGTGCTGAACAATAGCGATTGTCAAAATAATCCATTTTCATCATACTTAACAATATGGTGTAGAAATGGTTCGACTTTGTGTTGTGACAACAAAGAAAGGCAAGCTTCGGGATGATTTCTCTTCTGAAGCTCGTTTAATTCATGTGGAACCCATCTATCCAGCTTCTTTGCCTTACTGATTTGTTTTAAATTGTCCAATACTGTTGCAACAGTAATGTCAAACCTTACTGCTAATTCATGTGTAGGTTGAGATGGATTCACTTCCACTACAGCTTTTAGTTCATCATTATCCACCTTGGTCTCAGGTCATCCATGTGGCTTATTTTCAAGATTAAAATCACCAGAACAGAATTTCTCAAACCATCCACGTACTGTGCATTCATTAGCCACATCCTTCCCAAACATTTCATTAATATTTCTAGCTGTCTGCGCTGCACTGGTTCCATGAGGGAACTCATATTTGAAAATAACACGAATTGTTAACTTACCCATGGTTTCACAAAAATTGCTCTTAAAAAAATCTAAAAGATACTCATAAGCCAAACCATGTGTTTGAAAGACTGAGGACGTATCTTCACCATAAACATAAAACAAGAAATGTCAAAGTGAAATGACAGAGATATAAACTGTCAAACTTAGTACCTTAGTAAATCAGACATTTCATATTTAATAATCTAAACTACATGGAAGACAAGTATTACAGGTTTGATGCTGCAACTCAATTACCTCTAATATTGTGATTCTCTAATATTACAAAGTGATTACCTGGTATCATGCAGTGAAGGCTCTTGATATGATCCTGAGTAACTCCACTCTCTGTACAAACTTTGTCAATAAATCGGGTAATGAATCGCACAACAGAATTGGCAATGTCATTATTCTCTGAATCTTCAAACCCACTCTCTGTATCATAGCTCTCAGCTACACTTCCTGCAATACTAAGACAGTCAAGGAAAGAAGTCACAGTCAGTATGCAAATGCAACAAATGAATACCACTGAGTAGTCAATGTACATAGCCACCAACATGTGCTCAATGTTCTACTTGCCTATATTTGGAAAATATTGTCAGGCATTATCCTTTGGACTCAGATTTGTGTCTGTAAGGGATACCTTCTATCATTCTCCCAAAAGGAACTCAGGAACCATAGAAAATAAAGCATTTATTATGTGCTACCTGAATCTTCTAAAAAAAACTTACCCTCCCAAGTTAATTACTACATAGAGCCAAACAAAGTAATACGGCTATCTTTGGCAACTGGGGAACATATTCCCTGGTAGGCAAAGTAAAATATTTTTCTCAGCAACTAGCATGTTCTTCCATATGGAAGGACCAAACTGTCCTACAAACCCTTCTCTTGCCAGAATTTATCTCTCTCTGAGTGAATTACAACCCATTTGGCCACTCTGAAGCCATCATTCCTCTTTAGGTGATAAAATCATGCAAGAGAGGGGAACAAATCTGAAGTGGAGCAGATGTGAAAGCTCAATCTCTGCCCCTGTTGCTTATTCAGCTCCTACTATTCAACAAATTGGATTGCTAATAATGGAAAAGACTCATTTGTCTGTTCTAACCAATTCACTTCTCTTTGCTCCAAAGCCAACCACATTAGCTGAATCAGTGTTAAAGTAAAGCTAAGCAAAGAATATGGCCATCACATCATCTGAAACCATTAAAGGACTTAGGGCCCTTTCCATTTACTCTGCAGACTTTGAGAGAGCATGGTTGTCTATAATGACAACTTTAAAAGAAAATATAGTTATTGTTGGTCATAATGGAGATCAACTTGACTGGCAGTGGGAGATAAAGCTGGGGACAGATTAAGGAAGATCTTAAAAAGCAGGCAGATGAGCCCAGAATTGGTGAAACAGAGTCTTGTGGAATCATAGGCAGTAAAGGAACGTGAAAGCATCATTTCAGGAAGATTCGTTTGGCAGTAGGTCAGATAACTACAGAAAGAAAGAGAAATAAAAAATAAAACAACCAAGAAACTGTTATAATTATGGCTTGAAGTGTAAGGGCCTAAACTATATTGTCAACATAAAATAACCAGGGGATAGATTAGAAACTCTATACAAGAAGAGATAAGAGATCTGTGCATTGACTGTACGGTGCAAAATGCTGACTCTAAGTTGTCTAGCCTGGAAGATCAGAAACTCTCATGTGCTCTTGACAAAAATGAAGTACCCAGGTTAGGGAGACTGAGAGGTTGGGTCCAGAGATTTAGGCTTTTGGATGAGCCTTCCAACAGAGTATAAAGAGTTTGGCAGAAGAATTGAGAATGGAAAGAGAAGAGGAGCTGCCTGAAAGAGCCTGAGATGAGTAATTTATGGGAGACAGAAGAACTGCAAGGATGTTGCAGCATCCACCACTGAAGCCCTAAAAAGGATAGAATTTCATTTCTGTTGGGGTGACCTGTTCATTTATTCATTCATTTAATCATTTGTTCAACCAAATATTTCTTCAGCACCGACTATGTGCAAAGACCCTGGGGATATAGCAATGAACAAAACAGACAAAGGAGACAGATAATAAGCAAACATATGAAATAAATTAGGCTGTGGAGAATGTCATGAAAGAAAATAATGCAAGGTAGGAGATAGAGTGATGGAGGTGCTACTTAAGATAGGGAAGTCACGGGGGCCTCTCTGGGTATGTAACAGTTGAGCAGAGACCTAAATAAAGTAAGGGAGTGATTCTTGTGACTATTTTGGAGAGAGTGTTCCAGAATGAGGGGACAAGCAGTACAAAGGACCTGAGGCAGTAATATGCGTGGAATGTTTAAGGATTAGCATCAGTAGGGAGACCAGTTTATTTGACAGAAGAGTGATAGGAAATAAGGTCCGAGCAGTAGCCAGGGAACAGATTTTGGGTTTTATTCTCAGTGGTAAAGTCACTGGATGGTAGAGAGTAAGGCATGGTTAAGGACATGACTATAAAGTTGAAGAAAGGGATTATTTCGGAAACAAATAATCACTTTGGCAAGAAGATGCTCACTAGTAATTTTTCAGAGCAAACTTTCTATAAATTGCTTTGGCAGAAAGTGACTGAAGGGCTGGTGCAGTTGTGGGTGAGACATTTGGAAAGTTAGGTCATAAAAGAGAAGAGAGTGTGGGAGGTGGTTAAGAATAGTAGGATGAAGTGAAATCTTTTATAGAGAAGAGCTGAGCAAGTCTAAAGGTGAAGAAAAATGGTTAATTTTTGAAATATGTACAGCAATATTTTCCCAAAATGCTTTACATGCTCTGCTAAGTCAAGACGGCCCCAACAAGAGTAAGAGGAAGATTTCTGTATGTCCACATTTTGGTACCTGTTTGTGACAATGCTGTTGCTTCCACTCTCCCAGTCACCTGGCGCTGACGTTCTTAGGAGCTTGTTTTTACTTGTGTCTAGTGGAACTAGCAGGTTGACCATGAGGTTTGCAAAGTGAATGGCCTGACTGAAGACAGTGCTTTCCTCATGTTGCACTAACTCTTGCTGAGTTGATTTGCTCAGAGTCGGCCAAAGGCGTAGCTGCTCGGCTGCCAGGTCCATTGCTGTCTTCTCCTGATACTGGTCATCAGGAGGCTTATCCTAAAAAACAAAGCAACACAATTCAAACAGAACATCCATCACTTCATATGAGCTTCAAAAAACATAAATGTTTTAAGTAATTTTTCTATTAAGTATCTGTGTCAGCAAAAATGAAAACATATAAACAAAACATAACCACTGCAAAACAAAACCTAGTCTTTTTTCCCATATCTAACAGGCCTTGAGTGGAACCATGTGCCAAACCCAAGGAAGCAATAGCAAAGCACTTTATAACTTGTGAATGGCTGGTACATCTATGGTCTCACTTGTACCCAACCTACGGCTCAGAGACAGACTTCTTTAGAATGGATGACATAAAAGCAGTGGCATGTGTTTGCTCTATGAATGCTTTTGAGATATATCAATATTAACATTACAGCTACTTACAAAGACTATCAAAAGCACCCCACCAACCCAATTATTTTTGAAGTATAATGCTGATTAGGCTGCTTTAAGTTCAATTCATGAGGATGACAATTTCTAACACTTATTTACTATGTGCTAGGTACTCTTCAATGTACTTTTACGTATATTAAGACATTAAAATTTTATAATCATCATATATTCACTTCACTGATAAGGAAATAAGGCACAGAGAAGTAACATGACTTGCCCCAAGCTAGAGAGCTAGTAAACTACTCTTTCAAACTAAAAACTATTTTCTTTATTTTAAAATATTTTCTTGATATTTTTCTTAAAGACATTTTATGCTGATAAGATATACAGAATATTCCTAAAAGAAGACCTAGATTTATTACTGGCCTATTTTTGAGCAGAACTACTAAATTTTACATTTATTTTAGAGTCAATTAACTTTAACTTGAAATTTCTTCAGGGAAGTTAGTTGTATAGAGATGTATGCCTAGGTATTTTAGGTTTGCTCTTTCTATTCAACTTCATATAATTGTTTCCACAGAATTCTTATTTATTAAAACATATTAAAATAATCCTAGGCTAAAGAACTGTATTAAGAAGTTATTATGGAAAAACATAATGTCAGAAATCAACAGCAGAAAGATGCTCGCCACAGGGCTCCCTAAAATAACCCCCAAATGCACTGGTAGGACGTGGCTAGATTTCTTTTTGCCCTGGGAACATCTGTATAAGCTTTCCTCAAAGCCAGAATCTAGGCCCACACAAGTATCTTTCTTTGTGTCTCTCCTCTTACCTTTTGTTTCAGATGTGGGGCATGATTGTCTTCCTTGGCTGAGAGGTAAAGGGAGCGAACCTGCTCCTGCACTGCATTGTAAAAGGTTGTCTCCCAAAACTGCTGATTCGTCCAGATGGGGTGGTCCTGTACACAGGTGTAAGCAAACTGGCTGACTCCAGGGGCAAGTTTCTGTGAGAACACACAATATCCATCAACATGGAGCTGGCAGAGTTATGACAGTTTGAAAGGTCACAGGGGCCACAGTTAATCATAGATGTGATCAAAGGATTTCTCTAAAGAATATCTTAAGGCAGTACATGTTTAGCAATCAGCAATTTACTGCATTTTAAATGGTAACCTTGGGCTTAACTATTGAATCCTTGAGGGTTTCAGTGACTTAATCTATCAAAACGGGCATTTTAGCAACAGCAAAAAATCAAAGTTGTTATTTTATGAATTAGAGAATATATGAAACATACCTAGCATTGTTACTGTGTATATAGTAGGTACTGTAGAGTTGGTAAATATTACTATAATTAGGAAATATAATAAAATCCATTATAACCTAAACATAAAATTTCAGATAATTTAAAATTTCTTCTACTTGATTTTAGAGTACATTTTTTTTAAGGGCACTAACTGAAATGTGAGTGAACCTATAGGTTGGCCTTACACACAGAATGAGGGCCTGTCATGAAGGAGGAACTGCACCCTTGCTACTGCTCGCTCTAGCACATTACATAAAAGCTGCTGCCTGGCTCACATATTCCCCAGAAGATTGCTCTGGGCTTCAGGGGCATTTTCTGGTAACCAAATCTGGGCATGGGAAGATAAACACAAACCAAACCTCCTTCTTTTCCAGGACTTCTTGCTGGGCTTCAGAGTTAGAGTAAACTTAAGAGGTGATTAACAATAGAGGGAAGGAAAACTAACTCTGCAGACACTTGGTAGGCACTTTGTACATATTTATATATCTTATTTAATACTAAAAATCTCATAAGATGCACATTATTGTTCCCAATTTAAGGAATACAGAACAGAAGTTCAGGGAGGTTTAAATGATTGCCATATAACGATTATGTAAGTGGTGGAAATGGGTTTCAAGCCCAAAGTTTGTTTGGTTCCAAAGCCCCTACTCTTTTTACTACACCAAATTGTCTTCCAAAAGAACTGAAAGCAAATCATAAAATAAATTAACTGCCAAATTAAGTGCCAGTTAGCACTTTTGTTTTTTCCCCCACTTTATGATTTTGTTTCTCAAGGTAATACACTGCCTTGAAACCTCTGACAAAACTTTATATAACATTGCATTTTTAATTGTAAAGATAATTTATATCACCAAATTTCAGTTAATGATTTGAGTCATCTTTCCACAGCCACTGCTTTCATTAAGGATGTTTGAAAAATTTTTAAATTCATTATTTCTCAAGAAGGGGAAGGTGCCATTTTCAATAGACAGGCATTTTTTTTTGGGTCCGTTTTATTCTTCGGAATTGAGTTTATCTGTTTTCTGTGAGTAGAACTAAAGTTTCTGATAAATTTTCTTCTGAAACAATTTAATAAGCCAACTTCTCTTTTCCTGAATGTTGGACACTGAAGATTACTATTAAGGTTACAGCAAAAGCTGGTTGGCTTCTTAGGGATATATACCAGGTATATGAGATATCTGGTAAAAAATTTTATGTTCAATACATGCTAATTTTATTCTTGGTCTAGAGCTGAAATAGGCACAGCATGTACCATGGAATGTAGTACTTGTGTAGTTAGAAGCAGAGTGGTTGTGATCTTGCCTATGTGAATCCCTGTGTACTGCTGCTGAGGTAACTGGCTATAAATCCAATTCTCCCTATTATGTTGCTGTAAGTTGGGGCTGACCATGAAGCAGAAGTCAGGAGTGCACTGAGGGGAAGGTGCACATGGATCATTTTGGGACTTAATGATGCCTGTCTGCTCATTTAAGACACAACTACTATCTATAGAAATCGTGGACCTATCTACCTATGGGAAATCATGGACAAAATGTGTGTGGTTTTGTGAGTGCGTAAGCAGAAGCCACACACACCGTGAATCACAAGCGGCTTTTATACTCTGCATGAAGATACTTGGTTTGTGGGTCACATGCTTTTTTCCGCTTCACTTTTTAGTCCCTTACTCTAAGAACTAACAATTACTCCAGTAGCAGTGCACAAGCCTGTTTTCAACGAGATTTTAAAGGCCCAAAATTCAAGTAAGATAAAAGCGTAATTCTCAACTGCCTTTCCCATGAGTATGGTCAAGAAATTTATATTTCTTATAAATGCTGCACAATATAATGAATAGCAACTCTAAAAATTTTGGAGTCTAAAAAATATATTAATATAGATGAGCTCAAAAAAATCTGAGCTCTTAAGAAACCTTTATCAGTTTCTCATAAAATATTATAGTTTTAGGATAATCAACACACCAAGAAAGTTAATAATTATAATTTTTTAATTAAAACTTAACAGAGCTATACAGGAACCTGAGGGTGTAATGAAGCCCTGCCTTCCTCCTTCAGCATTTTTTTCACAAATGCTGTATATACACCCTCCTTGGCACATTTTAGTTGACATTACAGATTGAGTATCCCTTATATGAAATGCTTAGGACCAGAAGTGTTTTGGATTTTGGGTTTTTTTAGATATGGGAATATTTGCATTATATTTACTGGCTGAGCATTCCAAATATGAAAATCTGAAATCTGAAACGCTCCAGTGATCATTTCCTTTGGGTGTCATGTCAACCTTCAAAAACTTTCTAATTTTGGAGCATTTCAGATTTTCAAATTAGGGATACTCAACCTGTATCTTCCTGTTTATTCACAAACTAAAAGTTAATAGGCAAAACATTCTCTAAATCTTTTGAACAAAAGTGGGACTATGTATCTTCCAAGGTAGAAAAATGGTGCAAAACAGAGTGACAGTAGGCCCAGGGTCAGAACCCACAGCCTGTTTACTAGGTAAGAATTACAGCAGCATGAAGTGACTATAGGACAAACAATTTTGGTTACAAGACAGTCACAAATGCCTATAGCATCTGTGATAGTAGCAGTCGGTTTAGTAAACAGAGAAAACCACTTGTGGATAAAACTATTTCCTGATATGTGCATAAGAAATCAATAATACCCCAAAACTTACAATAATATTATTATTTTTCCAAACATGTAATTTGCTTTCTTTCTTTGTGGTTTCTTGCTATGTCTGTTCAACCACACACAAAGGGCACTGTGTCCCTCAGTGTGAGCATGGGCAGGGCCACTGCACTGATGGGCAGGTGTGTTCTCAGGACCAGCAGAGGGCAGTAGCCCCTTATTCTGCCTAGACTGCCTCATGGCTTGATGCAGAAATTAGAAAAATGGAGCTTTGCAGTCTGGATGGGCTAGAAAGTGGGTACTAAGGTGAATACTGTATGTGTTCACTGTACATTTGAGAGAGACTCTACAAAAATAGATTTGCCCAAGGTCACATAGCAAGATGAATAAAAGAGATGGAAATAAAAATAAGGTTACTCTACATTGTTTCTGTAAGATACAAAATTAAGAAATTCAACAAAACAAAACTGTAATGTAACTATACAGAAAAAGATGTCATGAGACTTTTTAGGGTTTCAGATTCAGTCTAACCTGTGACAGTAGCAGTAGTTTTAGTAAACAGAGAAAATAAGCACCTGTGGATAAAACTATCTCCTAATTCTAATCATTTCTCTGGTTTGAAGAAAAAGCTTTCCCAAAGACAGTTTCCCAAACTAGTCTGTATAGCACCTTCATAATTTTTTTTTTATTTTGTGCAAAGATGAGATTCAATCCATACTATGGGCGTGAGGGCGGTGGTGGTGGTTGGGAATGCTTTTGTCAAATGACATCTCTCTTTCTTTCCCTGCAATTCTGGCAACAATATTTACTTTACATTTCATAATAATTTTTATGATTCTGTCCTAAAGAAACAAGTGATATGGTGCCATGTAATTTTATGAGATGTTTAAGAATGTGTTGACTTCCTTCCTTATCTAGAAAAATAGTCCTGACAGTACTAGATTAAGCAATGCCATTCATTTTCCACAAAGCTTTCAGAGGAAACCCAGCATGGGACAGGATATGAAGAATAAACTCATGGGGCTTGCCAACCAGCAGGCCAGATTCAAATCCAAATAAATGGATACAAATAATCTAAGAGATGAGATGGTCAAGTGAAAGGTTAAGATGTCAGTATGAGGGGGCTGTCTAAGGCCTGTCTGGCTAGACATGTTTGCTCCCCAGGCCCAAGGCTCCAGTTAGGGAGCTCAAGGGGAAACCAGATTTCAGGAAAGAAAGCTAGCCAGCAGGACTCATTCCATAAGCATGTAATGGTCTTAAAGAATAATGCAGAGATTCACTGCCTAAACTGCCAGAGATTTCCTATCCAGTTGTGGTCCCCGGAATACAAGTGTACCTCATTACATAGTTTGGGGATGGTGCTAGCAAGTCCTTTTGTGATTCTATTCTGGCCTGACCAAGTCCAGATATTAAGTCACTTTAAAAATCAATTTTAGGCTGGGCGTGGTGGCTTATGCCTGTAATCCTAGCACTCTGGGAGGCCGAGGTGGGAGGATCGCTCGAGGTCAGGAGTTCGAGACCAGCCTGAGCAAGAGCAAGACCCTGTCTCTACTAAAAATAGAAAGAAATTATCTGGCCAACTAAAAATATATATAGAAAAAATTAGCTGGGCATAGTGGTGCATGCCTGTAGTCCCAGCTACTTGGGAGGCTGAGGTGGGAGGATCGCTTAAGCCCAGGAGTTTGAGGTTGCTGTGAGGTAGGCTGACGCCACGGCACTCTAGCCCGGGCAACAGAGTGAGACTCTGTCTCAAAAAAATAAAAATAAATAAAATAAATAAATTTTGGAGCATTTTTGGATAATTTTTAGAAATGCTTCATCTTTAGAAACAAACTAAAGGAAGATGAGAAATAGGAAAAATGCGTATCCAAAAGTTGGCTTTGTATCTTAAACACTTGTGTGGCTGGGTGCACTGGCTCACACCTGTAATCCTAGCACTTTGGGAGGCCAAGGCGGGAGGATTGCTTGAGGCCAGAAGTTCGAGGCCAGCCTGAGCAATACAGTGAGATGTTGTCTCTACAAAATATAAAAAAAGTTAGCCAGGCATGGTGGCATATGCCTGTAGTCCCAGCTACTTGGAAGGCTGAGGCAGGAGGATCTGCTTGAGTCCAGGAGTTTGAGGTTGCAGTGAGCTATAGCGATGCCGCTGCACTCTAGCTAGGCAACAGAGCGAGACTGTCTCAAAAAAAAAAAAAAAAAAAATTAGCTTTGTACCTCCTTCCCTCCCTCTGCTTTCTTTAAACAAAGGATATACATTATAGATCTGAAGTCCACTGCATACCTCTACGGAACCTATTTCTCTCCTATCCTAGAGGTGACAATTATCCTAAATTAGGTATGTATCATTCCCATTTTGTTTTTCTACCTGTATATATCCACAAAGAATATGAAAGTTACATTGCAGGTTTTATTTTACCCCTTATTCAAGGTTTTCATGTATACAACTCATATTTCATCTATTTATGTAATATCTAACAAAAACTATGTAATTAATTGGGACAAAACACAATTGGCTTTTATAAACATACAACTCAGTTAGTAGGGACAGAAAGAAAATGGCCTAAAAGCAATGAGTATTTAGGATACTGTCTTTATGAGTCAATGGGGTTTATAGAATAGTAAGTAATCTATTTAGTTAAACAGAGGTGATTGTGAATATCTACTATAGTTTTTCTTGTTCTACTAACTGATACTCAGAAATTGAACAGTGCAAATATCCTTAAATTCAGAATGGTCTAAACTGGGTTGCTGAAAAGATCCAGGTATGCAATTTCTGCATGAGAAGTTTTATCTACCAGAATTACCCAGTATTCATTTGAAGTGCCTGGTTCTATAAATGTCAGTTGGAATGATAGGACTGATGTTTGTTTTTAAACCATTTAACCTTCTAATGATTCTGTCTTAAGTTGCTTAGTATATAGTGAGAGATCAGAAGGTAAATCAATTTCTTTCCTTTGTGGTCCAGAAATTAGTAGAAACCAAATGCAAGACCATTGTTAAGTCCTTTGCCTGGGGGTTTGGTATTCTCAAAACTATAAACATAATCCAAATTCCCCCTAACTTTCACCTCCATTTTTGACAGGTTTTAAAACTTTATATAAATGGTACAATACTGTGTTTTATTCTTCAACTTGTTTTTTCACATATTATGTTACTAGATTTATTCAGGTAATAAGAATTATTATAACCAACCAATACTGAGTCCTCATTATGAATATTTATCAACTCACTAATCCTCACAGCAATCTTATGACCCATTGAGATGGGTGCTATTATTTCACCTGTTTAAAAGTGAGGAAACTGAGGCACAAAGTTAAGTCACTTGCCCAAGGGAACATTGCTAGGAAGTGGCACAGCCAGAGCTAGGATTCAAATTCAGCTACAGAGTCTAGTAGCTGAACACTACACAATTTAACTACTGTACGGAATTCCATTGTATGAATACACAACATTTCCTTGTTCCTGTTAATCGACATTTGTGTTATTTCCAACTTTTTACTACTATAAACAATGGTGCATGAACATTATCACATATGTCAACTGTCAACTTTTGATTATTAGTTTCAGTATCATTTAATATGGCTTGGAAGTACTTAAAAGGGGTCCCAAGAAATATGGTAATTCCCACTGTTATCTGTACTGCATTTTGGGGTTATTTGTTTATTTATTTTTTTTGAGACAGAGTCTCACTCTGTTGCCCAGGCTAGAGTGCCGTGGCGTCAGCCTAGCTCACAGCAACCTCAAACTCCTGGGCTCGAGCAATCCTCCTGCCTCCGCCTCCTGAGTAGCTGGGACTACAGGCATGTGTCACCATGCCTGGATAATTTTTTCTCTCTATATATATTTTTAGCTGTCCACATAATTTCGTTCTATTTTTAGTAGAGACGGAGTCTCGCTCTTGCTTAGGCTGGTCTCGAACCCCTGAGCTCAAACAATCCACCTGCCTCAGCCTCCCAGAGTGCTAGGATTACAGGTGTGAGCCACCGGGCCCAGCCCATTTTGGGGTTATTATGCATTAACTATGTTTCTGATAAGAAATTATTTCATGGAGATATTTTGCAGATCCACAATTTAAAAAAATTAACAATAATTCTTGGCCGGGCACGGTGGCTCACGCCTGTAATCCTAGCACTCTGGGAGGCCGAGGCCGGTGGATCGTTCGAGGTCAGGAGTTCGAGACCAGCCTGAGCAAGAGCGAGACTCCGTCTCTACTAAAAATAGAAAGAAATTATCTGGCCAACTAAAATATATATAGAAAAAATTAGCTGGGCATGGTGGCGCATGCCTGTAGTCCCAGCTACTCGGGAGACTGAGGCAGTAGGATCGCTTAAACCCAGGAGTTTGAGGTTGCTGTGAGCTAGGCTGACGCCACAGCACTCACTCTAGCCTGGGCAACAGAGTGAGACTCTGTCTCAAAAAAACAAAACAAAACAAAACAAAAAAAACCCCACAACAAAACAATAATACTTTAATACCAGGAATTCCTAGCCAGAGCAATTAGGCAAGGGAAAGAAATAAAGAACATACAAATTGGAAAGGAAGAAGTCAAACTGTCCCTATTTGCAGACAATATGATCTTATATATGTACCCCTAAAAGCTCCACCAAAAAACTCTTAGAATTGATAGGCAAATTCAGTAAAGTTGCAGAATACAAAATTAATATAAAAAAATGAATATCATTTCTATACACTAACAATGAACTAGTGGAAAAAGAAATCAAGAAAGCAATTCTGTTTACGGTAGCTACAAAAAAAAAATACTTAGTAATAAATTTAACCAAGGAGGTAAAGATCTTTATGAGGAAAACTATAAGGCACTGATAAAATAAATTGAAGTGGTCACAAAATAATGGAAAGACATCCCATGTTCATGGGTTGGAAGACTATTGTGAAAATGACCATACTATCAAAAGCAATCTACAGATTTAATGCAATCTCTATCAAAATACCAATGACATTCTCTACAGAACTAGAAAAAACAGTCCTAAAATTCACATAGAACCACAGAAGACCCTGAATAGCAAAGCAATCATGAGCAAAAAGAATAAAGCTAGAAGCATCATACTATCTGACTTCAAAATATACTACAAAGCTATAGTAACCAAAACAGTACGGTACTGACATAAAAACAGACTCACAGACCAATGGAAGAGAATAGAGAACCCAGAAATAAATCTATGTATTTACCGTCAACTGATTTTCAACAAAGGCACCAAGAACATTCAGTGGGGAAAGAGCAGTCTCTTCAATAAATGATGCTGGGAAAACAAGACTTCATATGCAGGAAAATAAAACTAGATCCCTATCTCTCAATACATTACAAAAATCAAATCAAAATAGTTTAAAGATTTAAATATGAGACCCAAAACTATGAAACTACTAGAAGAAAACATTGGGGAAGCACTTCAGGACATTGGTCTGGGCAAAGATTTTTTACATAAGACCTCAAAACTGCAGGCAGCAAAAGCAAATCTAGACAAATAGGATTAAATCAAGCTAAACAGCTTCTGTACAGCAAAGGAAACAATCAACCTAGTAAAGAGACAACCTATAGAATGGGAGAATATATTTACAAACTATCCATCCAACAGGGGATTAATAATCAGACTATATAAAGAACTCAAACAACCCAACAGCAAAACCCCCAAATAATCCGATTTAAAAATGAGCAAATGATCTGAATAGACATTTTTCAAAGAAGATGAGCAAATGGTCAACAGGCATATGAAAAAATGCTCAAAATCACTAAACATTGGGGAAATGTAAATCAAAACCACAATGTGATATCATCTCACCCCAGTTTAAATAGTTATTATCAAAAAGACAAAAAATAACAGATGATGGCAAGAATACAGAGAAAGGAGAATGCTAGTACACTGCTGGTGGGAAGGTAAATTAGTACAGTCATTATGGAAAACAGTATGGAGGTTCCTCAGAAAGCTAAAATTAGAGCTACCATATGATCTAGCAATCCCATTGCTGGATATATATATCCAAAAGAAAGGAAATCAGTATATTGAAGAGATATCTGCATGTCTATGTTCACTGCTGCACTATGCATAATAGTCAAGACATGGAATCAACCTAAGTGTCCATCAATGGGTGAATGGATAAAGAAAATGGGGTATATATACATAACAAAATACAAATCAGCCATAATAAAGATGAAATCCTGTCATTTGTAGCAACATAGATGGAACTAGGGGTCATTATGTTAAATGAAATCAGCCAGGCACAGAAAGACAGATATCACATGTTCTTACTCGTATGTGGGAGCAAAAGAAGTTCATCTCATGGAGGTAAAGAGTAGAATGATGATTTCCAGAGGCTAAGAAGGGTAAGGAAGTGGGGAATAAAGAGAGGTTGGTTAATGGGTATAAAAATACAGCTGGATAGAAGGAATAAGTTCTAGTGTTTGATAGCACAGTAGTGTGACTATACTTAAGAATAATTTATTGTATATTTCAAAATAGCTAGAAGAGAAGATTTGAAATGTTCCCAACACAAAGGAATGATAATGTTTGAGGTGATGGAATTCTAATTGCCCTGATTTGATCATTACACATTGTATGCATATATCAAAATATCACATGTACCCCGTAAGAATGTATAATTATGTATCAATCAAAATAATTCTTCAATATCAAGTGTATAGTTACTACTCAAATTTATAATTGTTTTATAAATGTAAAAAAGTTTTTGTTTTCTTTTGTTTGTTGTTGTTATTTTTGTAATCAGTCTGTTTAATGTGGGCAGGGCCCAAATAAGGTCTATGTATTATCATTAGTTTGTGTATCATTAGGGTTAGTTTTATTCTATAGGTTCTCTTCCCACTTGTAATTTATTTGTTGAAGAAACTGGATCATTTGTCCTATAAAGTTTCCATAAGTCTGACAGATCACTGGTTGCTATACAGGGTCTTCTGTGGTTCTACATGAATTTTAGGATTGTTTTTTTCTAGTTCTGTAAAGAATGTCATTGGTATTTTGGCAATAAGAAATAAAAAGTATCCAGATTAGAAAGGAAGAAGTAAAATTATCTTTATTTGTAGATAACATAATTGTCTATGTAGAAAACCTGCCAGAATCTACAAAAAAGCTACTAAAATAACTGATTTTAACAAGTTTGCATGATACTTGAGTAATATACAAAAATAAATTATATTTCTGCTGGCTAGAAATGAAAATTGAAATTACTAAAACAATACCATTTACAATAGCATCCAAAAAGTGAAATACTTTAGGAGTAAATCTGACAAAATATGCTAAAATCTGGACACTGAAAACTATAAAACATTGCTGAGAGAAACTAAAGACGACCAAAATAGACAGATTGATCTCACTTATGGATTGGAAGATGAATGTTGTTGAAATGTCAGTGTTCTCCAAATTGATCTAAAGATTTGATGTAATCCCAATTTAAATCCCAGCAGGCTTTTTTCTTTATAGACATTATAAAATTCACTCTAAAATTCATATGGAAATTCAAAGGTTCTAGCCTTTGAATTTAGCCAAAACAATTCTGTAAAAGGAAAACAAAGTTGGAGGACTAACACTATCTAATTTCAAGACTTATTAATATAAAGCTATAATACTCAAGACCGATATAAACATATATATGTGTGTGTATATATATATGTGTGTGCATCACACACACACACGCACGGATAACTGCTTTTTAACAAAGATTCAAAGGCAATTCAGTAGACAAAAAATAATCTTTGCAAGAAATGGTGTTGGAACAATTAGATCTTTGATCATATCTAGCACTGTATACAAAAATTGACTCAGAAGGACCATAGGTCTAAATGTAAATCCTAATATACTATAAAACTTCTAGAAGAAAACACAGCAAAAAAAATCTTTATGACCTTGAGCTAGGCGAAGATTTCTTAGATTGGACACTAAAAGCATATCCATAAAGCAAAAAAAAAAATCAATAAATAAGATTTCATAAAAAATACAAAAAATACAAAAAAACTTCTGGTTTTTGAAAGACACTGGTAAGAGAGTAAAAAGACAAGCCACGGACTGGGAGAAAACATTTGCAAATCATATATCTGTTAAAGAACTTGTATCTAGGATATGTAAAGAAACTTAAAATTCAGCAATAAGAAAACAAAAGGCCCAATTAAAAAAGAAAGGCAAAATATTTGAATAAGACACTTTACCAGAGATGATATATTGATAGCAAAATAAGCACATGCAAAGACAATATTATTACTCATTAGGGAAATGAAAATGAAAATCGCAATAACAAACTACTTTAAATATATTAGAATGGCTAAAATTAAAAACACTGACATGAGAATGTTGAGGAATTGAAACTCATATACTGCTCGAAGCAATATAAAATGGTAGCATTTTGTAAAAAAGCTTATTTTTAAGCTTTATTTATTTCTACTTCTTAAAGCTGCAGTTCCCCAACCCTGGGCCACAGAGCTCTGCTGCACCTCCCACACCCCATCCCATGGAAAAATGGTCTTCCGTGAAACTTAGGAAGGGGAGGACTGATGGGGGTGCACAGCAGGAGGTGAGTGGCAGGTGGGCCAGTGAAGCTTCAAGCTTCATCTGTACTTATAGCTGCTCCCCATTGCTCTCATCACCGCCTGAGCTCTGCCTACCCCCCCATCCCATGGAAAAATTATCTTCCGTGAAACTGGTCCCTGGTGCCAAAAAGGTTGGGGACTTCTGTCTTAAAGAGTTAAACATATATTAATATTAATACCTACCACATGATCCAGCCTTCCATTCTTAGGTATTTACCCAAGAAAATTTTGTATGTATCCATACAAAATACGTATATAACTATTCTTAATATCTTTATTTATAACAGTTACAATGTGGAAACAACCCAAATTTCCACGAACAGGTTAATGGTTTAACAAACAGTTGTCCATTTATACAATAGAATACTACTCATCAATAAAAAGCAATGAACTATTGATACATACAACATGGATGAATCTCAAAATAATTATGCTGAGTGAAGTCCAACAAAAAAGGTCACAGTATTGTATAATTACATTTATATATAGTTCTAGAAAATGCAAACTACTCTGTAGTAACAGAAAGCAGATCAGTATTTTTCTGGGAATGGGGGTGGAAGTGGAGACGGGAGATGGGTATGGTGGAGAGAATACAATGGGGCATGAGGGAACTTTTGGGGGTGATGGATATATTTACTATACTGATTATGGTGATGATTCCCTGTATGTATACATGTGTCAAAACTCACCAAATTGTGAAGCTTAAATATGTACAGTTTATTGTATGTCAATTATACTTCAATAAAGCTACTAAAAAAACTTAGTAAAGTGCACAAATAAGTTTGGTACATTTTTTGTATGAAAATTTACCTCAAAAGAAGAAAATATAAGCTCTAGTTACAATTCTAGTTATAAACTCTAGTAAATGATATGTACGCTGAAGTACTGGAATTATATGATGACTATAATTTACTTTGACATACATAAAAATGGATTAATGAATGGATAGATATGTATAAAGAAAAGATAGAAAAATGTGAATGCTAGGCTCTAGATAGGTTTATGGATGTCCAACTGTAAATTTTTTTCAATTTTTCTGTATGTTTGAAAAGTTTCACAATAAAATGTTTAGACAAAATTAGAGTATTAGCCCTATTAGTATCCGACCAGTAGGAGTTCTAGAAGGAGAAAGCAAATTGAGAAGAGAAAATAATCAAATAAATGAAATATCAATATCAAAAGAAACACCTGAAGAGTTTCACCATAGTTGTGTCTGAAAAGTAGACCTTGGAGGGCAGGCAGGGACCTCTGTCTTTTGTTATAAATTGTAAATTTGTATATTACTTTAAAAAGCCTTAAATTAGAAAACATTTAAAAATGTGGTTACTGCACACGGAATAAAAACGAAATAGAAAATAAAAACAGGGCCAGATGCAGTGGCTCACGCCTACAATCCCAGCGCTTTGGAAGGCTGAGGTGGGAGGATCACCTGAGGCAAGGAGGTCGAGACCAGTCTGGGTAACACAGCAAGATCCTATCTCTACAAAAAATTAAAAAATTAGCCAGGCATGGGGTGGTGTGTACCTGTAGTTCCAGCTACTTGACAGGCTGAGGCAGAAGGCTCGCCTGTGTCTAGGAGTTTGAAGTTGCAGTGAGCTACGCCTGGACTACTGCACTCCAGCCTGGACAACAGAGCAAGACAGTCTCTACAAAATAAATGAATGAATGAATGAAAATAATTTTCATTATTTACCTCTCAAACGAGTATGTTCTTTTAAAATCTGTTTTACAAACGAAGTGAGTTAAGAAAAAGACATGTGTTTTGACTAAGTTAATGGATAGGTCAACAAGTATTACAATGACCTTGAAGCAGGTGTTAGAGTTATTTCATCATCTTAGAATTTTGTTCTTGCACAGTATGTGGGCCCTTGAGTGGCTTGGAATCATCTCTGTTATGTCATGCAGAGTTTTTCACTGCCTAGCAGCCACAGCTATAGTATTCATCCCCAATACTTTAGAGATTTCAGAAAAATAACAAATTCTAACTCCAAACCTGCCATGGTATGTAGGCTCAGCTAAGATTCAGCACAATCTTTTGAATCTTTACTTCCTGAATCTTTGTTTCTAGGTGAGAATTTATAAATCTAAAGTCCTATAAAAACCTCAAATGAAAAGTGTGGCTGATTGTGTTTATTTTTATTTTACTTACCAAGGCAGGAAAGTAGCCCAAAGTAAGATTTCCAACTATGTGATTTGAAATGAAATGTTTAGGTTTTAACTCTTGATTAATTAGAAAATTAAATTAACTGGGATATTGTGAAGTTTTGTTGATTGAAATTCTTTGCTTTGGCCTCAATCTCTTATGCTTTTACCTCTGCCATTAGGGTATACTTCTATAAAGATACCCATTAACTGAATTCTGGTTCACAAGGGGCTGTTCCCTAGGCTTTTACTACTTAATTAGATGATCTATACTGTCTCTTTCTTCTTTTTCATACAATTGTTCCTGAAACAAGGGCAATCTTCTAAGCCAATTGTTTTAAAACCAGATCTAGAGTGAGGGAGTTGCAAATTCATAACAAGGTATAACATAACAACAAGTGGGGATGGAAGAGGAATTGACAACTATTGGTTCTGATGCGCAAGTCCCATTGGCTTGGTAGATTCCAGAGATGGAGTAACAAAGAGGCTATATGTTCTAAAGTTACTCTTACCCCTCTGCTGATGGAACTGAATATTGTTCCTAGATAAAAATAACAGATTAGGTACCCTAAAAATGGCTTTGGCTTTTTGATGCTAAAGAGTCTTTTTTTTTTTTTTGTTGAGACAGAGTCTCACTTTGTTGCCCAGGCTAGAGTGAGTGCCGTGGCGTCAGCTTAGCTCACAGCAACCTCAAACTCCTCGGCTTAAGCGATCCTACTGCCTCAGCCTCCCGAGTAGCTGGGACTACAGGCATGCGCCACTATGCCTGGCTAATTTTTGTCTATATAGATTTTTAGTTGTCCGTATAATGTCTTTCTATTTTTAGTAGAGACAGGGTCTCGCTCTTGCTCAGGCTGGTCTCGAACTCCTGACCTTGAGCGATCCACCCGCCTCGGCCTCCCAGAGTGCTAGGATTACAGGCGTGAGCCACCGCGCCCGGCCTGCTAAAGAGTCTTATATTCCACTTTATCAGAGATGAAAGGAGGACTGGCTATCTAGGACTTAGGGAGTCTTTCCAGTGAGCTGAAGCAATCACTAAAAAGTGATTTATGCAGTTTGTCACAAATGCCTAAAGAGATATGGATTACTACAGTATAAAATATTAACTCGCAGTCACAAATAGTGGTTGTAGTCATTCCCCAGAGTCTGACAATTCCCTAAGGTACATTAGGGAAGCAAAACTAAAAAGACTGTGGTATACCATGCTGACTTCATTTCAGGGTAGCTCTGCCCCATGAAGGTAGGAAGATCCTGTATGTAAAATGCTAAGCACAGTATGTGGTACTTAATATATATTTAGTAAACAGGAGCAGCAGCCAGGGGCTCCAGGTGATAGTGGGGGCAGAGACATAGTTGTACAAGGTCATAGTACAATAGCAGAAAGCCCAGGTGGGAAGTCATCGATATCTCTGGAAAACAGAAGCACCTACCTAGGTAGAGGAGCGATAAGCAGTTTTAGAGATCTGCGTGGGCAGTGAGGCAGGCATGTACCTAGAAGGCCAGCTATAATCATCTAGCTCCAGGTCTTTACTATACTAGGATTAAAAAAAGGACAAAGGTAAACTCCTTAGAAGAGCACATTTTCTTGTGTGATTAAACTTTAGGGTTTAAATCCTCTGACTAAATTTGGATAATGTTATCACTATCTTAGAGACTAGTCTAATGACAAAAAGAATCTAGAGGAAAAACACGATTAGTAAACTGATTTCAAGTGATTTTTAACTGGAATTTTTATTGCCAAATAAATAATAGTGAATCTAAGAAAAATGAACTTATATTCTACTTCTTACTGGATGAAAGCAAAAACTGCAGTACTACTGAATTACAATTTTGTAGGACATCTCTTCCTTTCTTAGTTTCCATCTACTCAACTTTTCCAGAGACCAAAAAAAAAAAAAAAAATTGTTAACAGAGTTACAAAAAGCAAAGTCTTGAAAGTATTTCCTATAAACAATAAAATCAACATCTTGGGGCCCAAATTTTTAAATTTCACTGATATTTTGACAAAAAACCTTTTAGACTCTTGTCAGTGACCAAATAAAGACTCAAATTGTAGGTTGTATCCATGGTACAGTCAACTGCGGGTGCATTTAAACTGTAACTGTTACTTCAGTGCCTACACTTTCTAAGGGTTTTATTTTGAAGCTGTGGTCTTCAAAGAATGAGTGACAGATAGCCAATGTGATTCACTGAGGTAGTGCCTACGCAAAGTGGAGGCCACAGAGCAGTAAATACTGGGGTTGGGCCTTGAATAGTTTCTGACTTCTAGAATATTCTCAGATGAATCATCCAAGCTCCTTACTTAAGTTCATTATGAAGATAATACCTCTTGATTGGCATGTGCACCTAACAGAAAAAGACCAACCTATTTTTGAGGAGAAAATATTGTAAGCTAAATATATAAGGGGAGAAATTTTATTTATTGAGAAAAAGTATGTCTCTATTTTTGAGGAGAACAGCTCTTTTTCAACTTCAATTTTACTGCTTCTTATTTTAGAAAGGTTCATTAAAATTGAGCCTTTAGAAAGAGGAATAAGTTGTGAACCTAATGGCCATTTCCTAGGAGAAAGAATCACCTACTGAATTATATAGAATGGGTCAAAGTTATCCAAGTGTTTGCATGGCTAAGCCAACAATTATATGTAGAATTCTAGAAAATGAGTAAACAACAGTAATTATTTGGCCAAAAATAACCAAGGCAGGTCCAGTGCTAAGAATAAATGGCTATAAATCTACATTAAGCTGTTCTAGTACTGGAGAAGATTTTCAAGATTTAGGGGATCATTTCTCACTTCCAAGGCCTTTATGAACACCACAAAATCCACATTCCTCCTACCCCCCATCTCTTCTATTTATTAATGTTTAAAAGTTTACTTTCATGTTTCATTTTTATAGTAAAAGATCTACTTCCTACTAAAAAGCAAATATTACTATAGGCTTAGGGATACCTTCATCCAATTGTCCATAACTGAACGTGAAAGAAGGCTTTGGGATTGACTTTCCATAACAGGGTAAACAGACCAGTCATGAGGGAATTGGAAGTCAAAAGCAGGAGAAAATAACAGGGCCAGTGAAGTTGGGAAAAGGGTGTGGAACTAGGCAGAGGAAGTCATGTATTTTCCCAATTTGCCTGGTCAGTCCTCCCTGGGAGGTCCAGTTTGGGTGCTTGGAATATGCTGAATAAGGTGCCCAATTCATGGAGGGGTGGAAGGAGTTCAAATTCAACTTATATAAGTGGTAATACATTTTTCTGCCTGTTAACACTTGTTAAATTTAAATCATTTACTTGTTTTGAAGTATAGACTCACTGAGTTAGAAGAAACCTGAGATAGCTTAATTTTTTCATTCATACATGGGGATGCTGAGATAAACAGAAGTAAAGAAACATAACCAAGGTCATATAAGCTAATTAGAGAAGTACTAAAACCAGAAACTGATGTTTTATAGGGTACTAAATAATCTGATCACATCTTCCCTTTCTTGACTTCCTGAGTACTATTCACTCATGTAGATATTATCCTGCAGGTAAAACAGGTAACTATTCTGTGTACTGAACACACTCTTTGTTTCTCACTGCCACGACATCAGTCAAGCTGTTTCTTTCACCTGGAATCCCTCCTTTCAATCCTTAATAGTTAAAATCCATTCTCCAAGAGCCTAGTCAAATGCTACTTTTTCAAAATGCCTTCCCTGGTTGTTCCCTCTTTATTTCCTGTTATGAACTGAATGTTTATGTCCCCCTCAAATTCTTATGTTGAAGCTCTAACTTTTAGTGTGGCTGTATTTGGGGTAGAGAAGTAATTAGGGTTAAATGAGGTCATAAGGGTGAGGCCCTGATCCAACAGGATTAGTGTCCTTAGGCACCAAGAGCTTGCTCTCTTCTTTCTCTCTGCATGTACTGAAGAAAGGCCATGTGATATAGGGATAAGGCAACCATCTGCAAGCCAGAAAGAGAGCCTTCATCAGAAACTGAATTGGTTGGAACCCTGATCTTGGACTTACAGCATCCAGAACTGTGAGAAAATAAATTTCTAGTGTTTAAGCCACCCAATCTGTGGTATTTTGTTATGAGCAGACTAAGATACTATCTTATGTAGAACTTTGCTTATAGTTCTCTAATAATTTTTTTATTTCAAAATATTAAGGGGGTACAAATGTTTTTGTTACATGGATAGCTTATCTAATGCTTGAGTCAGGGCTGTAAGTGTGCCTATCACCCAAATAGTGTTCATTGTACCCGTTAAGTAGGTTTTTACCCCTCCCCTTCTCTCCCCAACCCCCTTTCCTGATTCCCATGACTTTTACTTCTTTCTGTGCCTGTGTGCCCATCAATTAGTTCCAAATTATTAGAGTGCATGTAGTGTTTGTTTTTCCATTCTTGAGATACTTCACTTAGGATAATGGTCTTCAGTTCCATCCAAATTGCTGCAAAAGACATTAATTCATTTTTTATGGCTGAGTAGTACTCCATGATAAATACACACATTTTGTTAATCAACTCATAAATTGATGGGCACTTGGGTTGATTCCACATCTCTGTAATTGTGAATTGTGCTGCAATAAACATTTGAGTGCAGGTGTCTTTTTGATAAAATGACTTCTTTTTCTTTGGGTAGATACCCAGTAGTAGGACTGCTGGATCAAATGGTAGGTCTATTTTTAGTTCTTTGAGAAATATCCATATTGTTTTCCATAGATGTTGTACTAATTTGCAGTCCTACCATTAGTGTGTAAGTGTTCCTTTCTCTGCATCCATGCCAGCATTTATTGTTATCAGACTCTTTAATAAAAGCCATTCTAACTGGGGTGACATGATATCTCATTGTGGTTTTAATTTGCATCTTCCTGAAGATTGGTGACCTTGAGCATTTCTTCGTATGTTTGTTGGTCATTTGTCTATCTTCTTTTGAAAAGCTTCTGTTTGTGCCTTTTGCCCACTGTTTAATGGGGTTGTTGGTTTTTTCCTTGCTGATTTGAGTTCTTTGTAGATTCTGGATATTAGCCCTTTGTTGGATGTATAGTTTGTGAATATTTTCTCCCACTTATCTAACAATTATTTCAAACAATTTTGTGTTACATTTAGAACTATTTTTGCTCAAAAAATGCATTGAAATATCGTATTAGGACCTTTTTCAGGATTATACAAAATGGCATCTGACAGATTTTAGTTGCCAAAGTGATAAAACATAATAACAACAGAGTGTTAATATTTGTATTACAACAAAATTGATCAAGGTACAGAGGGTTTTTTTTTTTTAAAAAAAAAAATAAGCAATACTCTACTGTTTTATAAGAAAATGTGTAAGTTCCTATATTGCTCCTATTCTTGCATGCTAAGAGATAATATTTATTAAAATGCCAACAATTTATTAGGTTTTAAAAACTAAATACTAAACTAATAATCAAGTAAAAAATAATTTTTGAAGTTTGTGTATATAAAATCAGTCTCCTAATAGACTTTGAGGGCAAAGAGCATGTCTTGCACATCTTGACATCAACTCAAATGTCTGGTTAAAAAATCTTAAATATAGGTATTTGAGGTACACAGAATGCTTGTTAATTACATATTAATATATAAATTATATATTTTAAAGTTTAATTACATGCTTTCCAGGGGTTTGCTTCTAGGATTACAGCTCTAATTCTATTAGTTGGAAATGCTACCCAAGAGTATAATAAAAACAGTTAATTTCTCACAGTCATTCCAGATGGTTCTCTGACTTCTTGGTAATCTCCTGCCATCAATACTGAAACACTCCTATGACTGAGGGTTGTCCCTGCTTTCATTTCCCCAACACTTAAGCCTCCCTCTGGAAGTGGTCTCTCTTTATCTTTATGTCTCTCATGTCATGTAAAAATCTATCACTGACAAACAGGGACAACTGCAAAGCTGCAGAAATTAAAAACAGACCTCCTGAGTTAGGTACAAAATGTTTGCACTTTGGACATAAAGGGAATTTGCTGAGTCACTGAGTCAAGTATTTATAGCACCACATAATTTATTTTCTGCTGTAATAATTTCTTCTGTAAGTCAGCAGCTCCTCCACAAATCCCCATCAAATCTATGACTTCTCAAAAATGCTAACAATGCTGACTAATACTAAGGAAACAGTGCTACCTAAGCAAAATCAAACTAGAAGAATACACTGTTTACAGTTCTTTTTAGGGGCAAGTAGTTAATAAAATCTTTGCTTTTGCTATTCACAAAGAGAGTCATGAGTTTTGCGTTTTCCATTCTTTTCTCAATTATGTTATCAGACTGTACCTCACCAAAAGTTTTCTAATTCCTATCCTAAGGCTAGAAAGTCTTGCCCTAAATGAAAATATTAAGGTATACTGAAAACTAAGATAATCAAGTAAGCCCCGTGAGTCTCAGAGCAGCAGACCAGAACTCTCAAGGGGCCTCAAGAAGGTGGAGGATGTTGACATGAGTCAACATGGGCTTTGCCGTTTATCAGCTGTGGGACCTTGACTAAGCTCTGTGAGCATAGGGACTGTATCTTTTTTATTCTTCAGTGTGTATCCAGTGACTGATGAATCAGATATTCAACCGGTAGTTGAATTCACGTTCTGTTGTTCACTTACCAAATATTCATCATCTACTTAATATATGTCAGGTATTATGCTAAGTGCAATATATGTCATCTCATTTCATCCTAAGTTATCTCCATTTTAGAGAAGAAAAATAAAAGTTCATACAGTTAAACATTTGTTTAAGAGCTCAGGATGACCCAAGATTCAAATCCAGATCTTTCAGGCCCCAAAGTTTAGGCCTTTTCCCTATTACAACACGTGAGAATTCACAACCAGAAGCTAAAAGCTAGAGGTTGTAAAGTGGGCATCCTATTAGCTGCATCTGGCTGCAGATGTGTTTTATTTTGGCTGTCTACGGTTTTTAAAAAATGAAACCAACAATAAGAATAAAAAGATTTGAGAAGAGAGAGTGCAAGATGGCTAAGTAGAGACATCAGTTGCTAGATAGTCCCAAAAAGGAGAAAAAATTTCAAAAAAGCATAGCCCAGGTGAAATCTGGAAAAGTGCCAGAAATTACCCTTACCAGGGAGCTCACAGGAAGAAGTTGTGGAACAGACCAAGAAGGAACAAGATTTTGGCAGAGACTGACCCCACGGGATTCGGGGTCTGGTGGAAAGGGTAAGTGGGAGTGTTTACTTTTCCTCCCCTCATGCCTTTCATAGTCTGCCAGCTCCTGATCTGTTGGAGAGCCCTTCTACCCTGATGAATCTAGGCGCTGTTGCCGTCAGTGAACTGAGGGCTTCTTGGGAGCAGAACACTGGCCTACAGGCCCACACAGGGTCACTTCCCCTCACCATAGACCTGAGCTGAGACCGCAGGCACCAAATTGTTTGCAAACATGCTAGGTGCCTCTATTCTGTGAGGCAAGTCACAGCCCCTTCAGTTTCCTTGTCACTGGATCCTACATATACATTCCCTAGCACGAGCTTGGACTGTGATGACCACAAAGTACAGGGAGATCCGAGAGAGTGACAGTATTTCCAGAGTTCTGGCCTGCAGGGTGGGCTGCCCCAAGGGGACTGGAAAGCGTCGAGAGTGCTTTTTAGGACAGAGGAAGGTGGGTGCAGAGAGGAGTCTGCAGGGTAGGAGAGTGTACCCACCCCAGAGCAGAAGCAGCATTGGAGCCTGGGAAGGGACATGGAGACAGGGACCTCCCTTCCTCCAACCAGCCAGTGCTGCAGACATAGTTGCCTCTGCTCCCAAGCACGAGCTTTTGGCGCGGGTGTGCTGCAGGACAGCCAGTTCTAGGTTTGCAGTTGGGGGGAGGTTAACCCCCCAATAGCATTCTGCTCAGCACACCCAGCTTTGTTTGGCGGGTGCGGCTCATTTCCTTCCCTTCAGGGACAGGCAGCATTTTTGCAACTGTCTCGACCAGGGAATCTCAGCCCCTGGGTCTCTGCATCACTGGATCCACAGCCAATGCTCCCCAGCATCTACTCAGATTGCAGCATCCTTGGGGGATTGGTGGGTTCCAGGGTAACTGTGGGTCTCCTGGAGCTTGGGCATTCAGAGTGGGCTGCTTCCAGCTGAGAAGAGAGTACAGCACACCAGAGGGCCCCTTAGCACAAGGGAGACCAGGGCCCCAGTTCCCCTCTATTTGGGGCCTTCTCTTCCTCCTCCCATTTCCCACCCCCAACTGCCAGGCAGCCACAGCTGTTTCCACTCAGGACCAGCAAGGGTTCCACAGGGGATGATTAAGCCAGGGCACTTGGGAGTGGCTGCCCTGCCTCTGACAGAGCAGCTATTACATCCGGGTTTCCACAGAGCTTGGGGCTCACTCCTTTCCCTCTAAAAAGCCAAAGCAAGCACTTCATGTACGCCAAGGACACAAACTACTGCCTTGGCTGAGGGAGGGTGTGACTACCAGTCTTCTCCCCTCTCAGCTGCCTGTTGTTTCCAGGAGGAGCCTAACCTCTCTGGAGGCAAGTCCCTGGCACAACTACCCCTTCCTCACCAGAACATTTCTTCGACAGCCCCCAGACATTGTGGGAGCCCAGCATACACACAGAGGTTTAAGCTTTCTCTGCTACCTCTGCTGAGGCCAGGCCAGGAAAGGTACGGGGAACTAGGGCACTTTGGTGAGCCCAAAGCACAAAAGCTACTGCTTCTGCTGAGGGAGGGTGAGGCTACCAGTCCTGTCCCTGAGCAGCCTGTCTCTTCTGGGAGCTGCCAGTCTCTGGGAGGAGCCCACCATCCCCAGAGGCAAGTCTCTGGCATGACTACACCTCTCCTACCAGAACATTTTAGCCACAGCAAGTCTGGTAGCCCTGCATACGGTGGGTTGAGCTGCCTCTACCACCTCTGCTGTAGCTGTGCCAGGGTGGGATCCGGGAATCTGGGTGTTTTTGTGTCCCCGAAGGACAGAGACAACTGTTACCACCAAGACAGAAGGTGCTGAGTGGATTGTGTGCCTCATAGCTGCCTGCCTCTGCTAATCTTGTCAAGAGGGGCCTGCCCCTCCAGTTGCAGGCTCACAGTACATCCACCATTCTCCTGCCCGAGCATTCTTCTGGACCAGGAGATCACCCTGCCCCTCACTATCATAGCCAGTGCCTGAATTCAGGGAGGCCCGAAGGCAAGTTTGCCAGCCTGGTCTCGGTCTAGTCCGCCTACTCCCAGGACTCAAGCACACCATCCAATGGCCTGGGGGCTTGGGACTGCCTAGACTACCACTGCTGGCACCTGACCACTTCTCCCAGAGGTCTAAGGTCCAACTGACTCAAATTTCCAGCAACACTATAGTGGATACCTACCTGCATGAGATGAAAGGCAGTATATTTCTCTCTCTCTACATTGAACAGCAGACTTCTCGGCAGAGAAGAACAGGTGAACTGCAAAGCTATCTGTTTTGAGCTCAGGGAAGAGATTCCATATGAGAAGCAACCAGCATAAGAACACTGGCAATATGGAAAAAACAGGCTTCTTTGATCTCCTCAAAGGCTCACACTAGCTCTCCAGCAATGGACTCCAACCAAAAGGAAATTTTTGAAATGTCAGACATGGAATTCAAAATATGGATTGCGAGTTAGCTCAATGGGATCCATGAGAAAGCTGAAAACCAGCACAAAGAAACCAAATAAGTAATTCAAGACAGGAATGAAAAATTCACTAAAAAATAGATATTTTAAAAAAACAACAGAACTTCTGGAAATGAAGGAGTTCATTTAGGGAATTTCAAAATACAGTGGCAAGTTTTAACAACAGACTAGACCAAGCAGAAGAAAGAATTTCAGAGCTTGACGACAAGGCTTTCGAATCAACCCAGTCCATCAAAAATGAAAAAGAATCAAAAGAAATGAATAAAGTCTCCAAGAAATATGGGATTACGTAAAATACCCCAACTTAAGAATCTGAGAAAGAAGAAAAAAAGCAAAAAGCATGGAAAACCTATTTGAGGGAATAATGGAGGAAAACTTCCCTGGTCTTGCTAGAGATTTAGACATCCAGATAAAAGGAGGTCATTGAACTTCTGGAAGATTCACTGCAAATAGGACAACCCCAAGGCACATAGTTATCAAATGGCAAAAATCAAAGTGAAGGAGAAAACCCTACAAGCTGTGAGACAAAAGCATCAAGTAACTCACCATGGAAAACCCATCAGACTGACAGCAGACTTCTCAACAGAAATCTCACAAGCCAAAAAGGACTGCAGTCCTATCTTTAGTCTTCTTAAACAGTATAACTGTCAACTAAGAATTTTATATCTTACAAAACTAAGTTTCAGAAACAAAGGAGAAATAGTCTTTCTCAGACAAGCAAATGCTACAGAAATTTGTCACCACTAGATCTGCCTTACAAGAAATGCTCAAACATGTTCCAAACACCAAAAAGAACAGCTGATAATCACCAGTGTAAAAACATTCAAAAGTAAAAACTCACAGCTCTTATAAAACACTAACACAAGGGAGAATACAAGGCAACTAGGTAACGATCAACATGATGAGTAGAACATTATCTCACGTATCAATAGTAACATGGAATGTAAATGGTTTAAAGGTCCCATTTAGAAGATCTAGATTGACAGAATGGATAATAAGACACAACCCAAATATCTGCTATTTCCAAGAAACCTATTTGACTCATAAAGAGTTGTACAGACTCAAGGTAAAGCGGTAGGAAGAAATAGTCCATGTAAATGGAAACCAAAAGTAAGCAGGAGTAGCTATTCTTATATCAGACAAAATAGACTTTAAATTGATAACAGTAAAAAAACAGTAAAAAAAAAAAAAAAAGACAAAGATGATCATTATATAATGATAAAAGGATCAATTCAATAAGAAGATATAACAATCCCAAATATATATGCATCTAACACTGGAGCTCCAAGATTCATAAAACTAAAACTAGTAGACCTAAGAAGTGAAATAAATAGCAACATAATAATTGTGAGGGACTTCAACATTCCACTGACAGAACTAGACAGATCACTGAGGCAGAAAATCAACAAGGAAACACTGGATTTAATCCAGACTCTAGAACAAATGGACATAATAGACATTTACAAAATATTATACCCCAAAATTGCAAAATATACATTTTTCTCATTAGCCATGGAACATATTCCAAGATAGACCATATGTTAAGCCACAAAACAAGTCTCAGCAAAATTTTAAGGGTCAAAATAATACCATGTATCTTCTCAGACCATAGTGGAATAAAAGTAGAAATCAATTCCAAGAGGAACCCTCAAAACTATACAAATACATAGAAATTAAATGGTACTGAACAATCTTTGGATCAATGATGAAATCAGGATGAAAATAAAAAAATTTTTTGAACTGAATGACAATGACCACACAACTACCAAAATCTCTGGGATACATAAAAAACAGTACTACACACTTATAACTGACTCAAACTGTGCAAAAGCAATTCATGTAACCAAAATGTTTGTACCCCCATAATATTCTGGAAAAAAAAGAACATTAAAAAAAAACATACTAAGAGGGAATTTCATCACACTAAATACCTCCATCAAAAAGACAGAAAGATCACAAACAACTAAGGAACTAGAAAAACAAGAGGAAAACAAACACAAAGCTAGTAGAAGACAAGAAATAATAAAGATCAGAGTAGAACTAAATGAAACTGAAAAAAAAAAAAGGAAAAAAAGGAAAGGAAAAAAAAAACAATACAAAGGATTAATGAAACAAAAGGTTGGCAGGATGGTTCTTTGAAAAGATAAACAAAATTGACAGACCACTAGTTAGATTAACCAAGAAAAGAAGAGAGAGGATTCAAACAAGCTCAATCAGAAATGAAAAAGGAGACATTACAACTGATACCATATATATACAAAGATCATCTGAGATTACTAAAAACACCTCTATGCACACAAACTAGAAAATCTAGAAGAAATGGATAAATTTTTGGAAAGACACAACCTCCCAAGCTTGAATCAGGAAGAAATAGAAATCCCAAGCAGACTAATAACGAATAATAAGATTGATGGTAATACAAAAATCTCCCAACAAATAAAAGCGCAGGACCAGAGAGATTCACAGCCCAATCCTACCAGACCTACAAAGAACTGGTACTTACCCTTCTGCAACTGTTCCATAACACTGAGGAGGAGGAAATTCTCCCTAACTCATTCTATGAAGCCAGTATCACCCTGATACCATAACCAGGACAGGAGTCAACAAAAAAGGAAAACTACAGAGTAGTATCCCTCATGAACACAGATGCAAAAATCCTCAGCAAAATACTAGCAAACTGAATCCAACAGGATATAAAAAAAAATAATAATAATTCACCACGATCAAGTGGGTTTCATCCCAGGGATGCAAGAATGGTTCAACATTTGCAAATCAATACATGTGATTCACCACATCAACAGAATTAAAAACAAAAACCATATAATCATCTCAATAGATGCAGAAAAAGCATTTGATAAAATTCACCGCCACTTCATGATAAAAACTCTTAACAAATGAGGCACAGAAGGAACATACCTCAAGATGATAAAACCACATATGACAAACCCACAGCCAACATCATACCAAATGGGGAAAAGTTGAAAGCATTCCCCCTAAGAACTGGAACAAGACAAGGGTGCCCTCTTTCACCACTTCTATTCAATATAGTACTGAAAGTCCTAGCCAGAGCAATCAGGCAAGAGAAAGAAAGAAAGGACATTCAAATTGGAAACGAGAAGGTCAAACTATCCCTTTTTGCTGATGATATGATCTTACATCCAGAAATCCCTAATGACGCCTCCAAAAGACTCCTAGAATTGATATATTCAGTAAAGTCTCAGGTTACAAAATTAATGTACATAAATTCAATAGCATTTCTATACTAATAACAGCCAAGCTGAGAATCAAATCAAGAACTCAATATCACTTACAACAGCTGCCGAAAACCCCCCAAAACCTAGGAATATACTTAACCAGGGAAGTGAAAGATCTCTACAAGGAGAACTACAAAACATGGATAAAAGAAATTGTAGATGACACAAACAAATGGAAAAACATCCTATGCTCATGGATTGGAAGAATCAGTATTGTTAAAATGTCAATACTGCCCAAAGTTATTTACAGATTCAATCCAATTCCCATCAAAATACCAATATCATTTTTCATTGAATTAGAAAAAATAATCCTAAATTTCACATGGAATCAAAAAAGAGCCCAAATAGCCAAAGCAATCCTAAGCAAAAAGAACAAATCTGGAGGCATCACATTACTTGATTTTGAATTATACTACAAGGCAATAGTAACCAAAACAGCATGGTACCAGTATAAAAGTAGACACACAGATCAATAAAACAGAGAACCCAGAATTAAAATGATATGTTACCAACTAATCTTTTACAAAGCAGACAAAAACATACCCAGGGAAAGGACACCCTATTCAATAAATGGTGCTGGGAAAATTGGAAAGCCACATGCAGAAGAAGGAAACTCTCACCACACATAAAAATTAACTCAAGATGGATTAAAGACTTAAAAGTAAGATCTGACACCATAAAAATTCTTGAAGAAAACTCAGGAAAAACTCTTCTGGACATTGACATAGGCAAAGAATTCATGACTAAGACTCTAAAAGCAAATACAACAAAAACAAAAATAAAAAAAGGGGACTTAATTAAACTAAAAAGTTTCTGCACAGCAAAAGAAATAATTAACAAAGTAGACAAGCTATAGAAGAAAATATTTACAAACTGTACATCTGACAAAGGACTAATATTCAGAATCTATGAAGAACTCAAAGAAATCAGCAAAAAAAAAAAAAAAATAATCCCATTAAAAAGTGGACAAAAACCATGACATTTTTCAAAAGACAGCCAATTGCCAACAAATACATGAAAAAATGCTCAACATCACTAATCTCAGGGCAATGCAAATTAAAACCACAATGAAATATCTCTTTATCCCTGTCATAATGGTCATTATTAAAAAGTAAAAAAAAAAAAAAAACACAAAAAAACACCAATAGATGTTGGTGCAGATGTGATGAAAAGGGAACATTTATACACTGTGATGGGAATATAAATTAGCATAACCTCTATGGAAAACAATAAGGAGAGTCCTCATAGAATTAAAAGTAGACCTACCATTCCAGCAATCCCATTACTGGGTATTTACCCAAAGGAAAAGAAATCATTGTATCAAAAAGACACATGCACTTGTACATTTTTTTGCAGCACAATTCATGATTGCAAAGATATGAAATCAACCTAAGTGCTTATCAACTCAGCCATAAAAAAGAATGAAATGTCTTTTGCAGCAACTTGGATGGAAGTGGAGGTCACTACCCTAAGTGAAGTATCTCAGGAAGAGAAAAACAAATACTGTATGTACTCACTTGTAAGTGGGAGCTAAGTGATGGGCACACATGGTTATACAGAGTGGAATAATGGACTTTGGAAACTCAGAAGGAATGAGGGATGAAAAATTACCTATTTGGTACAATGTACACTATTTGGGTGACAGATACACTAAAAGCCCTGACTTCACCCTTATACAATTCATTCATGTAACAAAAAACCACTTGTACTCCATAAATCTATTGAAATAAAAAAAGAGATTTTATATAACATCTAAACGGCAAGCTTCTTTTGAAAAATTGAAAGATGTGGTAGCAATGTTCCTGCATTCCTGCATAGTTAACAACTGCTGCAGCTCAGCAATGGCTGCCCCTTAGATGGAGTATGTGCTCTTCTTTTGGCCTCCTTAACTCATTTGCATTATTTGTTTGGTCTCGGTAGGCATTTAGTTTGTAACTCTTGCTCCCTGTCAATGTGGATCTCTCCAGTACTTGTCTGTTATGCTAGCCTACTAAGTGGATTCTGTTGCTCTAACCTTTCAGTCCTCCCGAGCATCTTCTACACTGCGGTTAAGTTTCTGAAACATAATCAGATCACTGCCCTTCTCAAGAATATGGTATTGCATACTCCTTAGTGACTAGAGAATAATATTAGTTTAAACTCCTTGACATAACATTCTAGGCATTCTGTGATTTGATTCCAAATTACCTTTCCTGTCATATTTTCCACAACTAATGACTACGTAGATTGAAGCTACCCTAAAAGGAAGTGTCAAGTGGCCTGCTACAAAATTCTGCCCTTTTCGACATTTTTATCAATGGCTTGGATCACAAGTAGTATGATTTTCAAATTTAGGTAGAAGGAATAGGAAATATCTATAATTTATTTGTAGCCAGAGCTACATGCCTTAATCTTTTGACTGTCTACAGAAGCCTTTGGCAAGTGCTTACCATGGAAAACAAAAAGATCTGGGTTCAATGGTGGTTTTAAGATTATATACAAGCAATCATAAACATAGAGACACTAATGCTCCTTTGTCTTTTTACAACATAGTAAGCATTCCTAAAACATTTTTGGATAGAGAATCTCATTTAGAAAAATAGGATGACAGATAAAAGATTTAAATGAATTAAAGCAATGATTAAATAAAGTAAGATCTGCATTTGGACAGAAAGCTCTCTGCACAGTGCTGGCAGCTAAGGATAAATTATACTATACCCATGAACATTTTTCAGAGCACCAAAGATGTGTTTAGCACTCTGCAGGGGGCTGGGATAGTAATTCTAAAAGGTACTATGACATACAAGGTTTAAAACACTGGGATGAAGCCAATGAAACTGAGAACATAGTTGTTTTAGGAAGAATAAGTAACTGTTAATTGTTACACAGCATCCCACCTCCCATAACTACAGAAAGAGTTATGCTATAAAAATTTAAAGTTTATTAATTCCAAATAAGGTGATACTGTCCAGATAATTTTTTTACTCAATCCTTCTAGAGGATTCAAATTCCACTCCTGTTGGACCGATTTCTCATGATAACACTTTGGCAGGGGGCACACGCCCAGATGTCAGCTGCAATGCACTTCCCAGAAGTCATGTCAGCTTCAGTTAACTTTCTTGGATGGGAAAGAGAACAGATTTTAGCTTTGGCCAAGTATAGTCTCTACAACTGTCTCTACCTCCCCACCTCCCCTTGCAAATGAACTTATTTTTGTAAGAAAAACAATAAAGCAAAAATGTGTCATTTTTCCACAGTTTTCCTGGTAACATCACAGATCTTTAAAACATAACGAGTCACATTATCAAACATGTAATTGGGAAGTCAATTACTTAGTAAATAGACAAAAATTCCAGACCAATACAAATGTCTCCTTAACTTCAGAGACAGCAAGTGCCAAAATGCAAACAGCAGCCAGAGAACATTTCACAAAAAGTATTCTAGGGCTTGCTTGAGTGAAAAAAAAATTTTTCATTATTTTTTAACCTTAAGAATTTTGAATTCGTAATTTTGTTGTTAGTTTATAGAAAATTTCCCAAAAAATTCACAGGCATTAGGATGAATAAAGCCAGTAAAATTTTGATTATAACCATGAGGAAGAAGAATTGTTAATGGTAACACAATATCCTAAATCACAGAAGGTATACAATTGTATAACTTCAGATGTTAATATTTGTAATATGTAATTTAGTGCTGAACCATTGATTAGCATATACTATATATAGTTTTGTTTTTGTAAAACTTCTAATACAGTGCTTGAAATATCTTCTCTTGCACTAATTGATTTCTTTTAAGCCATACTCCATTGCAAAGTTAATAAAATATTGTTTAATTCACATTGGTTCCCTTGTCCAAGTACCTACAATAGCTCCCTATTGATCATATCTGGACTTCATAACCCAGCATCAAGGATCTACATAATGATAACAATTTAAACTAACACTTCCATAGCACTTACTATGTACCAGTTTCTATTATCTATTGTTGTATAAAAATAACAGCCAAAACATAGTGGCTTAAAAAGAATCATTTTATTATCTGATAGTTAAGAGAATGGGTTCTGAATTTAGATTACCTCTTAAGGTTATGATTGTGAGGATTAAATGGTATGGTAAATGTAAAGTCCTTAATGTAGTGTCTTACACCCAGGAAGTGTTCAACCAATGCTAGACAGTATTATGATTACTGCATTTTATGAGTTCTTTTTCCCCAGCTCACTTATAATAAATCATAAGTTTCTCAAAGACAGAGACTAGATCTTCTCTGTTCCTCATTTAGACAACCAAAGGGTTCTGAACACAAAGAACGAAATGAATACTTTTTGATTTGAATCAACAGGTAAGATGAATTTTAAAAATGTCCCTCATTTTTCATTAACCTGTCTTTCAGAATTCTAAACTTACAGGCCTGCACAAAAGGGGACTAAATTATTTTTTGGAGACTAAAATTCCAAAGTCCCCCACCCCTCAGCCTGAGAGCGCTGTCTTCACAATCAGTGTCTACTGGTGAAGTATGTCATTGAGCTATATTAAACATCATCAGCGTTTACACAAAAGTGAATGGCAGACTATTAGGGTTTTTAAACCCTTAAACACTTCTGAGTCTAACAACTGTGGCACATTTAAGACACAGATGTCCAGGCCCCAGCCCCAGAGATTTTGGTTTCAACTGCCCTTCCATGGGGCCTTGGCATCTATTGTCTTTAAAAGCCTTCCAGGTGATTCTAACGGTGCAGCAGGGTTAAAAGTCATGGATCCAGGCCAAAGGATTAGAGCTCACATAGAGCAATAAATGATCTGGAATCAAGAGACCTGGGCTCTTGTATGAAATAATGGACAATCAATTCAATTCAACAAACTTTTTTGCAATATGCTTCGTGACAGATACCACAAAACAAAGAATGAAGAGCCAACAATCTCCATCTTAGTTTTTGAGTCTTTGATCGTTTAAAGATGGGAATGGGTTTCAAACTTTTGTTAAAATGTAGTTTTAGCTTTTATTCAAATGAAATCACACTTGTAAGTTCAATATATATAAAAGAAACAAAAGGGAAGTAGGTTGAGGTTAGCCTTCCCACTGCTCTTCTCAGTTGGAAGCTGACTAACCCTGCATTTTTCTCCTGTACTTTTGGTGGTATACTTTCTCCTTATCCCAAGGTTGCAAATTTCACTTTTCTTGGAGCACAATGGAAAAGAAGTCAAGCATTTGTCTCAGAGCTGTGGGTGCATAAAATGTTAATACCTCTGTTCACCAGAAGCCTGGCTCAGAAGGGTCCCTATCTGCTCAAACCCCATGCATGGGAGGCACTGCAGTCCGTGCGCAGTTTCTGACCTCTCACCTACACTTTCCCATGTGTTTTCTAGGTTAAATCAAGAATTAGCCACTTTTCTCCAATTGTTCAAGGTAATATTCTGGGGAAGGAAAACTTAACAAGGTAAATTACATATTCAATCATGTAAACACATTGTGAACATTTTGTAGAAATACCCTAAGGCTGTAAATCTATAAGCCAAAGCTTTTTGGGACATTGGCATTCAAACAGTGTAATTACTTCCCATTATTGAACATGATACTTCAGAGTGGCTCATGAACTTTTAATTGTATTATTTCAAATTTTTAACATATTCTTTAAGTAATTTATAATCTATATTTGCATAGCATTTTCTTCCAACCCTCATGTTGCCCATGAATAAAACTCTGTCTTCTTCACGTTTTATAATAGGTGGGACAGTGGGTAGAAATAGCAGAGGTCTTACTGGTTCTGAGAAAAATCACAGTGGACATTAAAGCTCAATGGCTATTGAACTGGACTCTACTAAATTTCTTTTGGAATAAAGAACAAGTCTTAGTAGTCTGACTCATTTTCTGAAGAATGAACAAAAGAGCCCAAACCTTTGACTATCATATGAAAAAAGTTGAAAAGTTCAGAAAAATACTCCACAAAAGAATAATAGAAACAAATTAAATATTCTTCATTAGTAATTAACAGTCCTGAAGAAACCTTCTAACAACATGGGTGAACCTCAAAAGCATTATGCTCAGTGAAAGAAGCGAGACACAAAAGAACATATACTGTATGATTCCATTTATACGAAATATCCGGAAAAGGCAAATTTACAAAGTAGATTAGTGGTTGTCTGGAATGGGGAGTGACTGTAAATGGGCATGAGGTTTCTTTTTGGGGAGACAGAAATGTTCAAAAATTGGCCTGTGGTGGTGGTTGTACCACTCTGTAAAAAGTAAAATAATTAAAATATATATGCTTAAAATGAGTGAATTTTATGTTATGTACATTATACTTCAATAAACCTGTTCATAAAAATAAATCTGAATGGCTAGATACTAGAAATTTTTACATGCTGAAAGAAGTGAGAATTTTGAAGAGAAAATGTGTTTCTACAGAGAATGAGCACCTGCATGATGCTCTTATTCTGAAGTAAGACCTAGCTCTATCAGTAAAATACCTTCAAAATGCCACGTGCATGTGTGAGAGATCTTTGGAATCTGGGAAGGCTTGACTTCAGGGTGGCTGCATTTAAGGTGAACAGGGTATATTTATTATTTCTCCCAGGGTAAACATAAACTATAATGGGTACCAAAGGAAAAGTGTTAGCTTTCCTGTGAGTCATTCTGAGTGTCAATAACCAACACATGTGCTTCAAAGAAGTGATAGAAGGGATTTGCCATATTTTGGTAAATTCCAGGAAACTCTCCTGATTCTCACGGTTATTAAGAACTACAACAAAGTGACCCTAAAGTACATGGATCATAGAGGAGAAGGCATTACACTAAACGGTGCCCTGTGGTGAAGGGGCCTATGACCTTCATTATTGCTCACGTCTATTGTTGGGAAGGAGTAATATAAAGGTAACCTATTTTGGTTCTATTCCTGCTCTATGAGGTTTTATTTTACTCTTTATTTCCCTTCTAAAAAAGTAACATTTAGACAAGAATACCTACTTAAATGTTTTCAGTATATACTCTGGCCCTTAATTTAACAAACATGATCTTTAAATAAAAAGGACCTAAGTAAACCAAAGAGTAGCCCAATGTTATTAACTTTGAAATGATTCCTCTACTGTCAATAGCTGATTAATGGATATGAAGTAGGTTTCTTGAGAGTAAGGACCACGTGTTACTCATTGCAACTCTGCAACACACAAAAGCACAGGGCTTGGCATATCTAATAAATGTTTACTGAATTGGAAACGAAAGTACCATCTAAACAATAAACATAATATAAATGTAACAGATCACATTATTTTTCACAGTGAAAGTAATTCTAACAATTTAAACCTGACTGTTAAAGGTACCACCTTTAAGGAAGGCTTTGTGAGAGTTAAAGAAGGATGAATGACAGGTAACTTATTAAAAGTGAAGAAAAGAGAGAAGAAACTGGTGAGAAGGAGCTTTTAATCAAGGGAAAAAAATTAAGCTGTGGTGGCTGCAATACAAATTCCTAAGGATTTAAGATAGGTAATGTAACAAGTGGAATATCTTGAATACTTTTACACTAACTAAAGTTCTAAAAGAGAAACATAACTTTTTGTCCAGGCCAATGAAACATCCTACTCTTATGAGAATAGTAAGTACATACATAACCATCTTTTCATTAAAAAGAAGATATATAGGCAGTTATTAAAAATAATGAGGTATATATGCTATTACGAAAGGATCTCCAACACATATTACAAAGTGAAAAACACAAGGTGAGAAAAGAGTGTGAATGGTTCGATACCTTTTGTTAAAAAAATGATAATTTTATCTGTATAAGCTGGCAATAATGCATGACTCCTCCCTAGCCCCCTCCCCTAACCTCACTCCTGCTCTCTAGGAGGAAACTACCTGTTTAGAGAAAATGCAGTGAAGGCACAGGAAAGGGAGCTTTTACTTTGCATTTGGTACCTTTCTGTACTGTCTGGATTTTCTAACCATGTATATATATTACTTTTATTTAAGAAAATTTCCATCTAGTTGCTGGAATTTTGTGGACCAGTTTGTTTTTTTCAATCACTTGCAGTATTAGAAAGACTATTAATATTAGTTCCTAGGGGCCATGTCAATGTTTTACTAACATTGCTGCCCATGATGTTGCTTGATATAGTAACTTTGTATGTAGAGATGCTCAATAAACTTTTGTTGCATTGAAAAAAAGATTAATATATGTTACTTAAAATATCTCAAAAGTAAATTTAAGCAAGATAAGCAGATGAGTCCATTCTCTGAAGCAATACTGAGTGAGGCAGGAGTTTATACTGGCTAGACAGTATGAGGATGGCTCATCTGTAATTTGTGGCAATGATAATGCAATTTACATCTACTTCCTGAATTAACAAATCCAACATGCACCAATAATTTCCCATAGGATATAGATTTAGAAAATATCCAAGAAATCAGTGTGCTCTACTTTCTCTAACCCCTCTGTGTCAGTTATCAATGCAGTGCTTCTTTCCTCCAAAGCTATACTTCTTTGCCCTGCTTTGTGATACTGGAATTGGACCTTATAAACATTTCTCCTTTGCCAGCAGGCACAATATTAAGCTCTGTCAGTAAAAGGTGCTAAAGGGGCACTGAAGTAGGAAGTAGCTTCTCCTCCTGTTTCTGGTGTGCTTTTTCCTTCTTGCTCCTGCAGCAGGTACCTGCTAGTGGTGTGTGGGACACCCACAAGTGCTTACTATCTATAAAGTTTCAGTGGTATTCCAGTTGGTGGCTTCCTACCAAGTTTCACTGATACCCCAGAAGCCTCACTGGCATCCTAGCGGGTTGCTTCCCAGCAAGTCTTACCAGCATTCCAGCAGGTGGTTTCTTGCTTGCCATTCTTGGTTTGTGGCACCTCAATGAACTTCCATGCCATCCAGTGGCCAAAACAACACCTCTTCAACAAGATCTGAATCAGCCTAGTTCTGGGGAGGGGCCCTCTTCCAAGTTGGGTACTCTGCTTGAGCCCTAGAAGTAGTAGCTGTTCCCTATATTCCATTCCTATATTTTTTAGAATTCCCTTTATCTCTTAGTAGTTAATCCCCTGTTACTACTTAGTAACTCATTATATTAAAATTTCACTGTTCAAATTGCCAGTGTGGCTTCTGGCTCCTGACTGGACCTTGACTGATTCACAACCAAACCAAACCAAACCAAGCCAACCCAACAGAAACCAAGCCAAGTACAAATAATCAAATCCATAAACTCACCCCGAAAATGTAAGTTTGTCTTATTAGTTTGATAATACAGAGAAACAGCATGGCATTTAGCCAAACTTGTTAACTTACTGCCTCCGAAAGCAGACTACGCATGTGGCTGAACAGTGAGTCAGCCTGCTACCACAGGTTTATTGTTTCTTAGTGCACATTTCAAAAAGATGTATTAAATGCATTGTCCAGAGTGTGGTTATCTAATTCTTTATAAGTCTTTCACAGGAAAAGAGAGAATAAATAGAATTTGCTAAATTTGTTTGCTATAAGAACTAATCTATTTACCAAAAGGCATGGATAAGAGAACTGTAATAAATGACAGAATTTTAAAAATCACTTTGAACATTCCAGAAAGTTCTCAGAAGGTTCACAGAAATTGTCAGTAAAGTTAAACTCTTAATTTCTGTCTCAATTGATGTCATTCATTCAATAAATATTTACTGAGCAGCACTGGGATATAGCAGCAAAGAAGATGGACAATATCCCAGGCTCATGGAGTTTACTTTCTGTGGTAGGGGATAAAACAAACATGTAAAAAAATCAATACATAATTTCAGGTGTTATAAAGTGTGATAAAGAAAAAGAAGGCAGGAATATAATGGGTTTGGGTGCTACTGTAGGTGATGATTTAGTGTTCTATATTAAATTTCCTACACATAGCATGCAATAAATGTTATAATAAATATAACCACAGATATGTCCCAGGGATATTAAGACGATAGCATTCATGTAGTTCCATAGTAAATCAAATTGAATACATTTATATAAATCATAACAAGCTTACATATAGACCAATGAAACTTACCCTATAGAAAGCACTAGTCAAAGGGAGTAATGCTGCAGCAATGTTATATTCTTCTAAACTTGAACAATCCTTAAACAAAACAAAGACAAATGAGCATTATTAGGATATTTGCCAGAAATCACAAATATATGGAAACCAAAATCTGGGATCTATTATAATAGTTAGTGTCCTGTGAGTTTTTCACTTTTGTTACCAAATTGTCACTAAGACATAATTAGGCAAGCTTGGGGACAAATAAAAAAACCTGTCCCTGAAGCATATTCTTTTAGAAATGAGGTAAAGGTACATTTGAGAAAGATATCATATTCATAAACTTTACTTTCCTGCTCTACCAAGATTGTGTTAAAAGATGTATAATTTACATAAAAAGTTTTGGAAGGTTTTGGTATATCTACCTACTGTATTTAATTGAGTTTAAGATACATTCTTTTTCACATTTTAACATCTCTTAGATTAGGATCATCTTATAATTGATTGGAAGTATTTTTTTCTTAGTGTTACATGAAAAGAGTATCTTGTAGATTGGACAAAAAATCACTGATACTAAAACCCACTGAGTGAAATGTTGTTGGGGAATAGCATAGTCAGAAAATCTCAATGGGAATGTAAAATGGTGCAGATACTGTGGAAAACAGTATGGCAGTCCTGCAAAAAAAAAAAAAAGGAAAATCAAATGATTACATGCTCCAGCAATTCAACTTCCAGGTATATACCCAAAAGAACTGAAAACAAAGACTCAAACTGGTTTTTGTACATTCATGCTCATAGTGGCAGTATTCACAATAGTCAAAAGATGGAAGCAACCCAACTGTCTGCTGACAGACAAATGAACAAACAAAATGCAGTGTGTATACACACACACATACATAGACAATGGAATATTAGCCTTAAAAAGGAAAGAAATTCTGACACATGCTACAACATGGATGAACCTCAAGGATATTACACTAGGTAGATATTTGTATACAGTTATACTAACTAGTCCTTTCTCTGTCAAGTAGAAGGGCACAATGTGAGCCATATGGAGGTCAAGACCTGGAATACTGCCCAAGGGCAGCAAAAGCTGTAACGGACCCTCTTTCTAGGGGGTCGAGTATAGTGATTAAAGCCCCATCCTTGGACAATGTGGCTATCTCCACCGGGATGTAAATTCCTCATCAATCAGTTATTTCATGTTTATATGAATTGATTTTAAATTCATAAAGCTGAAACTTTAGACATCAATTATTCCAGTGCAATTCCTCTACTTTCCAGATTAAAGAGGCATGTAAGTCAGCCATAGAGCCATGACTGGAATCTAGATTTATCTACCTATCAGTGAGGTTTTTTTTTCTCCAGACACTGCCTTTTGTACTTGATTGTTTTCCTTCTATTTCTGAGGTAGGGGTAAGAATTTTTTGAGCTTCTAGCATTAATTTTGGAGTGTGAGGGTGGGAGAATAGGCCTAAACAGGAGAGCAATGGGAGGTGCACTGGTAGCAGGACAAGTGCTCTAGAAAATAGGAGGGAGAGTCAGGAGACAAAGTGGAAATATGACATAGACAACCACTGCCTATTTCAAAATGCTACTGGGGATGGGGAGGTTGTAGTACTAACTCGAGAAAATAGGAAGAAACGGGCTTCCAATATCTCATGGCCTAGAAGGGGCAATCTATTTTAAAGCCAGTCTTGTCTAGCATGAGTATATTTGGTACTATGATCTGCTAAAAGAGTTTTCAGTTGAATTTCATGTATTGTCAGTTCTGAAAAACACAGTTCAGAATGCAATGAATGTTCAACTCCAGGGAGTATTGAAACAATCCTGATTATAAGACAAATTCCTGCAACAAAACGTCATTCTCATATAGCTCACACTCTCTGATCCAATTTAAAAAACAAACTAAAAGATAGGCTCAAATTTCTTATACTATACAAAAATTAATACTTCTAATTAATTCATCACATTGAGTAAATGTTTATTGGATAAAGGAATAAATGCAAGGAGAATAATGAGGAAAAGGAGCTAAGGACAGAAACTTGGGAAAGATATATATTTGTGCAGAGGGGAGTAAGGAAAAATCAAGATGGGAAAGGAGAATTAGGTGAGAACAATATCCCAGATGTCAAGAGAAGAGGAAATGACCCATAATGTTACAGAGGAAATTTAGTAAAATGCTTCAGAGGAAATTTAGTAAAATGAAGATTGAGGAAAAAGCCAAGAAACTGGTTAATAAAAGGGATCACTGGTAACTTTTGACATGATTAAAGTAGGTGAGTGGAGTAAAACGAAAGGCCCTGACTGTAAATGCTCATAGTTGTAAAGGAAATGAAGGTAATAAGATGGTCACTTAAAGATATTTTTCTATCTAAATGGGTAGTTTAATGAATCTTGATAGTGCTGAACCAGATGAATACTAAGATTTCATTCAATCCTTTGATTCTATGAGAATTAGAAGAGTCCCAATTACACCAAGAGGGAAAATCCAGTGGAGGAGAGAGAGGACAAGGTAGAGTAAGGTCTCTCAGCTATGTCTAGTAGTCAATATGGTCCCCATTTCCAAAGCAAGGTTAAACTCTGGAAACATCTCATTTACATAAAAAGCAAAAATGTAGAATTTATATTAAATAGCAAGATACCAAAAGATATCAGCAAATATAACTTATGAGGAGAAAGAAGCTTGGCTCTGCAAAGAAGACCCAGGCCTACCCAAGAGTTTCTTTATGAGGGAGAGAAGGAGTGGGGGAAACTCCTTAAACTGTTCTGTCAACACTAGCTCTGTAGGGTATTGATAGCTGGTACTTGGGGGGAAATTGGGGAAATACTGAGTAGATAGAATTAAGTAAGTTTTTTCTTCTATTTTCTAAAAAACTGCAGGACTTCTCAGGGTTTTTAACTGTGAATCTACGAGGGGAATTTGGTAGGCAGCATTACCAAACCCAATTTCACTAAGAATATTTTTAAAGAAAGCAGTTGTAGAATATATTTCAGAAAATGATAGTTTAAGATCATCAAAAATCTTCTGAGAGCATTCCAACAAAAGGATCATTTTAAAATTTAGTTACGGATGTTTACTTCTAGACTTTTAGTCATTTTCATATTCTGACAGGCACTTTTGCTGAAGATAATTAAAAATGATAGATAAAATATTTTAAAATATTTAATGCAAAGCAATGAATTGGCAAGAAAACAAGGAATACTCAGATCAAAATATAAGTAGTAACTTAGAGAGAAAAACAGAACACTGAAGCTAAATTTTACCTTCAGAAGAATTGGTGAGCAAATCTGAGTATTAGTTTTGAACTCAAGGGACTCAAGGACAGGAGACAAAGCCTAGCACTTGAACTGGCACTCTTAGGGCCACCTAGGCCACCAGATGGAAAGTCTGAGATGTAAGAAGATAATTGAGCAAAAAAAAGTGATAAATACGTGGGTAAATCTAAACATACATTGACTGTATAAAAATGACAATATTGTCTTTTGCTAGTAAAGAAAATTAAGATACAACTAAAATATACAACCATGATAGCACAGACTTTGTAAGGGGTGGATTGGAGTTGGATTTTGATAAATTAAGTATGCATTTTAAATTTCTGTATTATCATGAAAGGAATAGAAATTGAATAGTTTAAAACTTCCAAACTAGTGAAAGAAAAAAATGGAATAGGAAAAAAAAACCCCAAAACCTCAAACCAAATGAAAAGAAAAAAGAAGAAGAAAAGAAACTCAGAAAAGGGAAATAATCAGAAAAGTACAAAATAAGATGATAGGAATAAATACAAATATAATTGCACAAATGGACCAAAGGTTCTGGTTAAAAGACAAAGATTGTCACTTAATCAAAAGCAGAATCTAAATATTTGTTGTTTAAAAACAACATATTTATAAGTTAAGGATACAAAAGATTTAAAGGATGAAAAAAATATGTACCAAATACCAAAAGAAGTTGGGGTGGCTATATTAACAATCACACAAAATAATCTTTTAGGCAAAAAGCATCAGTACGGATAAAAAGAAGCACTACATAATGATAAATAGCTCAATCTACCAGAAAGATACAATGATTTTAAATGTGTATAAACCTAATAACTTAGCCTCAAAATATACAAAGCAAAAATTGACAGATGTAAGAAGAAAAATAAATTCATAATTGTACTGAAAGATTTTAATATATCTCTTAGTAACTGATAGATCAAGTGGGTAAAAAAAATCAGCAATCCTATAGAAGACTTAAAGAAATACTTTAAAAGTTAGAGCTAATACACACACACACACACACACACACACACACCAGCTTGATCTAATGGACACTATACTCTTAACACTGAACCCATAATTGTTCACAAGGATTTAGAAAAACTGACCTCACACTGGGCCATAAAATAAATGTCAGTAAACTTCAAAATCTTTTGAATCATACAGATACAGCTGTCAGATCACAATGTAATTAAGTGTCAAATCATTAATGCATGTAAAGTACTTAAAATAGTACCTGGAACAGAGTACATACTCAATAAATGTTATCATTATTATCACTGAGGCTACGAAATGCTTAGCATATCACAATATATTGTAATTATCTATTTACTTGTCTGTCTACTTACCAAATTATAAGTAATTTGACAGCACTTTTATAGCAGTGAATAAAAAGCAGTTATCAATATTTATGGCAAGCTGTTGAATGAGTTAAGCCTTTTTACAATGTTACAAAGCCAAAAGATCAGTAGAAACAAATGATCTTGCTGGGTCTTAATTTTCCAGAATGAGTGTTGAGAGTAATTAGAAGGAAACTCCTTTGAATAACAATTTTCATTCATTCAACAAATATCTATTGAGTATCTACTATGTGCCAGGTATGTTGTAGCTAATGAACTCAGGAAACTCTTTATCCCAAGAGGGAAAACAGATAACAAACAAGAACATGTTTAAAAGGGCTAAGATGAATTCATGGCTGAATGGGATATATCCTTAAATTTGAGGGACACAAGTTCTTTCACGATGTCTCCAAGGGGACCTTTGTTGGAGTCCAATTACCAGTTGGACAGACTTTAAGTTAGATCAAGTGATCTTTGATTTTAAACTCAAGAACATGAGTTTTAGATATAAAAAGAAGTGACTTAAAACTGAGTAATATTTCTTACTCCATCACACCTCTAGAAATAAGTGTGTATGAGAGAGGAGAGGGAGAAAAGAAATATAAATCAATTATGACACCCTCCAAAGAGAATAACAAAATTAACTGAAAGATGACTTTGAAGGCAGGCATTACCTCAGAGTCGTGTTTAAGTTTTTATTTTAAAATATAGTCAGACCATGTAGGAAAACACCACACCTTTTTCCTATGTGGTATCACTGCATGGTCTCCATCATTCCATGAGTTTTATAAAATAATCCCAAAATACAGCAAAAAGTGTGAATCATTTTTTTCTTCCTGACTTATTCCTTACCCCCTTAGGACACTGCTATGCACAAGAATGTCATTTGTGTCCTAGCACATCTGAATTTCTTTAACAGAAATGCCTTGCATGTTTCTGAAGACTGTCATGAGGCCCAAGGCAATAAAGTTCAACAGACTTGAGCTGTAATCTTCTCCCAAGGAAATGGTTGGGATGCCAAGATGCCTTTTGACTTTGATTTCACAGCAGGGCTTCATTTGTAATGATGCTGTCCAAACTTTAAATGACAACAGCTGTGATATGAAGCCCCACACAATCATTTATAAAAATTTCCCACAAATTAAAAAAATTAAACAATAGGGAATTTCAATTCATGACCAATTAGCAGGGAACAGGCAATCATAAAACATTTAGACTAGAAGACGCTATGCTATTTATTATCTTACAAAATGTTTACACATTGTAGTGCATGTCTCAAACCTGTGCACCAGTCAAATGCTGATTGCAAAATATAAATACAAAATTCTTTGCAAATCACGTTGGAGACATTCTAAGTTAATTAAGTTGAAAGATGGAAAAATTTTAAAACAATAAGTCTACAATTATTGACATAGCAATAGCATTCCAGAATAGTGCAGTTATCTGTTGGGGAATCAGTTCGTAAATACACATCCTTAAGTCCCCTGTGCTTTGGTCATATAACAGCATCGTAGTTCAAACATACCAGGCAATTTATAAACTTGCAAAGACTTGAATACTTATACATGTTTTATTCTGAACTTTGCTATGTAATTTACCTTTAATTTTCCTGCTACAATTGAAGAGTGAGCCCTGCAATCTTAATTTCCCATTATCCTCAATTACTTCATACGTTTTTTTTTACTTAACCTACATACCTTTGAACTGTTGTGGCTAACATTCCTATTTCATAAAACTTTGGAATCTTTCAAAATGTTATATTTAAACATTAAAGAAAAAATGAGGTTAAAAGCCACAATGTGTTACAGTACTGACTTTCCTTCAGAGTTTAGATTTGACACAGCTTGGAAAAAAATGTTTTAAATTGTCCAAAACATTGAAAACATTTGTATCTTCTACATAGGAAAAAAAATTAAAAGCACAAATACCTCTTTATGTCATATTACCCTCCTGTTCAAAAATCTCAGCTATGTTCTGACTATTGTAAGATAATGACCAAACTCTTCTGGCAGGTTTGTAAAGGCCTGCGCGGTACGGACCTATCTCCACACCTACCTGACTACACGGGCCCCTGGTACAAGCTGCAGCTCTAGTCAGCCTGCTTTATTTCATCTTCTGTTCCACATCATACTTATTCCTACCATATCTAATATGGCCACAGAAGCCCATCAATGCCTTGCTTTGTCATTTACTGGCTTTCTCCTTGGCACCTTCATATTCATGCCCCCATATTTCCCCACTCTTTCCAAGTACAACGCTAAGCACAAAAGAGGCAAAAGGATTTTTATTACAGTTTTAACTTCAGGTTATATTTTAATGCTAAATAAACTTATAAAAGCATAGAGGACATGTCACAATTTTGAACACTATGGTTATTTATATGTACCATAACTCCCACTGAGATAGAAGGTAAATTCTGGGCTTGACAAATGATATCAAGCTTTGTCTTAAGTGCTTTGAGAGAATGGACCAAGTCTGTTTCAACTGAATATGCCTGGAAACTAGAGCACTGTGCCTGGCAAATAGTAATAATGGCTAATCTTTATTGTGTTTACAAAGTATCACACATATTCTAAGTATGAATTTATAGAAATTATTTCATTTAATCTTTATAAGATCTCTATCAGGTAGATACTGTAATCATGTCCCTTTTTTTGATGAAGAAACTGAGCCTCTCAGAGATTAAATTATTTGCTGAGATTACATGGCCACAAATGGCAGAGCCAGATTTTGAACCCAGATTATCTCACTACAGTATTCGTGCTTGAAACCTCTATGCTCTCTTCCCTCTCAAATGCAACAAGGTATTGAACTGAATATAAAAATGGTATTTGTGGAAACATATAATTCAGGCAAAGAAAAATATCTTCCAGTAAATTATAATACCCTCAAGAGAGTCTGAAACTTATCTATTAAAAAGCAATTACATATTAAAAATGTGATTGTTACAATTAAAAGTATAAAGGAAAGTCTGGAAGATAATTTGTTTTCTCATGGAATCCTTTTATCTCTATATTCAGGAATTTTTAAAAATTAAGAAATACAGAGGACGAAGTTAAAGCTTCTAAAATATGCCTAATAGAAGTACCAGAAATAGTGGACAGAGAAAGTAGATGGGAGAAAGTAAAAGAAATAACAAAGAAAATTTAGTCTTCAGATACAAAGATTCCAGTGAGTATCATATGGGACAAATGAAAAAGACCCACGCTGAAGCATAGTGTAGTGCAATTTCATTACACCAAGGATAAAGATTCTAAAAGCTGTTAGAGAAAAAAAAAAAAAAAAGGTTATCTACAAAGAAACAAGAATTAGGTTAAAAAATAAAATGCTCAATAATGCTGGATGATAGAAAATCATGGAGAGCAATGTTTTCAGAGTTCTGAGAAAAAATACTTAAAAATTTATTTTACTTTATATTTTGAAATATACAATAAAATGGATCTAATTTTTGATTGTACAGTTTATGGATTTTATCACATGTATAGATCCATATAACCACCAACAGAATCAGAATACAGAACAGTTCAATTACCTCCCAAAATTTCTTACTGCTAGCTCTTTATACTAAAACAAATCTAACCCAGTTATATGCCAACTGGATTAGGTCTTGCATGTAAATCCATCTCTAAGCATTTTATATTTATTGGCGCTTTATATTCTTTCTTACTGCTCTCCCCCTACCCTTAATCCAGTAACTGCTGGTCTCTTCTCTCACACTATGATTTTATCTTTTTAAGACTGTTACATAAATAGAATTGTACTATACATAAGTACTGAAGTGATACTGTATCTGGGCTCAATTTCCAGAAATACTTCCATCGGTGCTGTTTGCATGCTATATAAGAATATATTTGATATCTTTGCAAATTCTGTTTGAATAGGATTTTGTTAGTATGTTCTAGAAACTATCAGGAATTAGTGATAACATTTTTTTTTTGGTGACCCAAATCATCTCTTTTGAATTATTGAGAGGAGATTTTGAACCAAGTCCACATATTGTTCTATATTAAGAAGTGAAAATTATTTTTACTTATTGTCCTAGGTAATTTTAGCAGATTAAATAAATGAAACTATGCCTAGTGGATATTAAAAACTGAATGTGATTCTGGTGAATTGTAACAAACATTTAAGAAAAAGATGATATCAATAATATCCTCAAGAGAGTTTGAAACTGTATCTATGAAAAAGCAGTTACATATAAAAATGTGATTGCTACAATTAAAGTACAAAGAAAAGTCTGGAAGATAATTTTTTTCCCTCATGGCATCCTTTTATCTCTATATTCAGTGGGATTTATCTCATGATTACAAGTTTGGTTTAACAATTGAAAATCAGTTCACCATATTAACAAACTAAGTAAGAAAAACTATATGATTATTTCAATAGTTATAGAAAAAGTATATGATAAAGTCGTATCCCATTGATGATTAAAAAATGCTCTTCGTAGAAAAATTAGAAGAGAACTTTCTCAATCTGATAAATATACAAAAACCTACAACTATATCATACCTAATGTAAAAAGACTGAATGCTTTCCCTGTAAGTTTCAGAGGAAAAGTAAGGATATCTGCTCTTACCATTTTTATTCAACATTGTAATGGAGTTTGTAGCCAGTGAAATAAGGCAATACAAAGAAATAAAATGGATAAAGATTGGAAAGGAAGAAAAACCGTCTTTATTTACACATTAATTCATGTATGTAAAAAGTCCTCAGAAGTCCACACATACACAGACAAAAAAATTTACCAGGACTAATAAGTGAGTTTAGCAAGGTTGCAAACTATAAGGTTAAAAAAAAAAAAAATCAATTGTATTTCTATATAATAATAATAATTACAATTTTTAGAAATACCGTTTACAATAGCACCAATAAAAATAAAATGCTTAGGGATGGATTTACATGCAAGACCTATACAATGAATACTTCAAAACATTACTGAGACAAATCAAAGAGACTTAAATAAATGACAAATATACTATACCATGTTCATAGGTTAGAAGACTCAAAATTGTTAAGATGTCAATTCTCCTCAAATTGATGTATATTTGGTACAATGCCAATCAAAATCCCAGCAGGCTTTCTTCTAGAAATTGACAAGCTGATTCTAAAATTTATATGGAAACGCAAAGGACCTACTATAGCCAAAATAATTAAGAAAAATAAAACTGAAAGACTAACTGATTTCAAAACTTATGTTAAAGTTACAATAATCAAAGCTATGTGGTATTGGTATAAGAATAGCTAAATAGATCCACAGAACAGAATAGGGAGGCCAGAAATAGATCTATATATATATAGATGATTGATTTTTGAAAAAAGTACTCTGATAATTCAATGAGGGAAAGGATAGTCTTTTCAACAGATGGTGTTGAAACAACAGGATATCCACATGGAGAAAAAATGAAACTCAACTCTTAGCTCATACTATTTACAAAAATTAACTCAAATTGTAGACTTATATTCATTGAACATTAACAGATATTCAATGAATATTACTAAACAAAAGAATGATTACTCTAAAAATGAAAAGCAAAGCTATTTCACAAAATACAGTTAAAAGAGAAAATAAAGTATTAGTCTAGCGATTCCTTTTTATGAAACCACTTCTGAAGTATGCAATATTTTTATGCTAAGGAACTCACTTTAACCTTATCACTTACTTTGGCGGGCTCCTGCTTTCTGTTCTGTTGGTTTTATATTTTCCCCCACTCCTTCCTTTTTGTTTTTACCTTTGAAAGAAGGCAATAAAACCTGCAATAAAACCTTACACTATACCTTGATGCTTCTGTGGAAAACACACTCACATTTCACTGAGACGTTGAGTTATAAACACCTGTACTCTGTGGGTTTTCCTTCAAAAGTTATCTTACTAATAGGTATACTTAAGAACCTTCATTCCTTCATTAATTATTGACATAATGTCTAGGCCTAGCCCACCAAAAACTATTGCTATTCCTGACAGAAGTGGCATGGCAGATCAAAAGAGAAATGATATACATTTTAATAAATGATGCCGAGACTACTGGTCACACATTTGGAAAAAAATGAAATTGGACTCCGACCTCAAATTACATACAAAAAACAGTTCCAAGTTGATTAAAGATAGATGGCACTATTAAAAGAATGTGTTCATGACTTCAGGTAAGGGGACTATTTCTTAATATACAAAAAAGCACAGCCATAAAGAAAAAGACTAATAAATTCAACTACAGTCACGCGCCACATGACGTTTTGGTCAATGATGAACTGCACATATGATGGTGGTTGCATAAGATTATAACGGAGCTCAGAACCTCCTATTGCCTAGTGACGCAGTAGCCACCATAATGTTGGAGGGCTCATAACTTCCTTATAGTACAACAAATTACTCACAGGTTTGTGGTGATGTTGGTGTAAACATAAGACTGTGCTGCCAGTCTTACAGAAGTATAGCAATATAATTATGTATAGTACATATATTTAATAATGATCATATATGACATTACTGGTTTATGTATTTATTATACTATACTTTTTATTGTTATTTTAGAGTTCACTCCTACTTATAAAAAAGAAGTTAATGGACAAACAGCCTCTGGCAGGTCGTTCAGTAGGTATGCCAGAAGAAGGCATTGTTGTCACGGGAGTTAAAAGCTTCAAGTGTGTTATTACCCCTAAAGACTTTCCAGTGGGACAAGATGTGAAGGTGGAAGACAGTGAAATTGATGATCCTGGCCCTGTGTAGCCCTAGCCTAATGTGTGTGTTTGTGTCTTAGTTTTTAACAAAATGTTTAAAAAGTTAAAAAAAAAAATTAAAAATTTTAAAAATGGAAAAAAGCTTATGGAATAAAGATATAAAGAAAGATAATATTTTTGCCCATACGTACAATGTGTTTGGTGTTTTAAGCTGTTATTACAAGAGTCAAAAAGTTAAAAAATTATAATGTTTATATAAAGTAAAAAAATTACAGTAAGCTAAGGTTAATTTATTTTTGAAGAAAGAAAATTTTTTAAATAAATTTATTGTAGCCTAAGTGTAAAGTATCTATAAAGTCTACAGTAGTGTATAATAATGTGCTAGGCCTTCACATTCACTCACCACTCACTGACTCACCAAGAGCAACTTTCAGTCCTGCAAGATCCATTCATGGTAAATGCCCTATATGGCGTACCATTTTTTTTATCTTTTATACTGTACCTTTTCTATGTTTAAACAAATACTTATCATTGTGTTACAACTGCCTACAGTATTCAGTACAGTAATATGCTGTACAGTTTTGTAGCCTAGGAGCAATAAGCTATACCATATAGCCTTGATGTGGAATAGATATACCATCTAGGTTTGTGTAAGTACACTCTATGATGTTCATACAATGACAAAATCACCTAATGACACATTTCTCAGAACATATCCCTGTAGTAAGCTGATGCATGACGTTATATTAAAACCCAGAAACTTTGTTTACAAAAAGTCACCATAGAGAGTTAAAAGACAAGTCACAGCATGGAAGAAGACATTTGCAAAACCTATAACTGATAAAAGATAAATATCCAGAATATATAAAGAATTGCTATAAAACACTGATAATTAAAGAGATAACTCAGAAAAAGTTGGTTAAAAATGTAGACAGGTACTACAAAAAAGAGAAAACCACAATGGCCAACAAACACATGAAAAATTGCTCAACTTCAGTAGCAAATGCAAGTTATGATCACAAAAGCATAGCATTACACAACCACCAGATTGGGAAAAACTAAAAAGACTGACAAAACAAGTGTTGATTAGGATGTGAAGCAATGGGACTTTCTAGTGGAAATGAAATTAGTACAATTGCTTAGGAAAAAACATTTGACCTTATTTATAAAGTTGAACAAATGCTTCCTATGACCTAGCAATTCCATTCCTAAGTATATACTCTAAAACTTACATACATGAATACTAAAATTACATGGCAACAATGTTCTTAACAGCACTGTTTAAAATAGTCAAGATGTGGAAAAAACCCAAATGTCCATATTTGATAGAATGAATAAAATTATGGTATATTGATACAATGGAATACTATATGAAAGTGATAATAACTGAATTATAGCTGTATCTAAATCTCTCAAACACAATTTTGATCCAAAGAATCAAGACAGAAAAGGATACATTACTACCACTATCATTATCATTAAATTAGTCATCATTATCTGTATCATTGTCATCACTACCACCACAACCACCATCATCATCATCATCAAATTAGTTACTACTTAATTACCTCTTCTGGATTAACATCAGCCTTTATCTCCATTTAGCCCATCAAATTACATCAAAGTAAACATGTGCCAATACAATACAGAATTTCAGGAAGTGATGTGAAAGAACTGCTTAATCCATCACAATGACATGGAAGAATCCAACAAAGTCAGATCAGGTAAAAAATAGATAACTGATCATTATAAGTGCTTTAAAAGAAATTGATTCGATTTCTTTTAAGAAATCTTTCTTTCTTCTTCAAAGAATCAAAGGAGTCCCTTGGGAAAAATAATGATGCCTTTGAGTATTTTTGCAAAAATGATAGTGCTATAAAAGCCAAATATAAAGTAAGCCATCATATAATTTTGTTAGAAAAATTATTTTAAATACCCTTCTCTCCTTCAAAGAAAAGACAGATTCATACTTTGGGCCTAAGGAAATCAGCACATGGTTAAAACTGTAACCTCAGTATTTGTTAAAATAAAATAAAATAAAATTGTAAAAATTTATTCTATTAAATACAATGTACCAAACATATCCCTTTTTTACTATTTGGTATGAAAATTTAGTATCCTTTTAAAATGGATTCACTGGTAGTGATAATGAAAATTAGTGTCACCCTTAAGGATCTAAAAGATGTAGGAGAGCGATGGTACAGAGGCACAGGTTAACCAAAAGACTGAGACCAAATCACAGGACTACAGAATGCTTCTCCTCCCCACACACCTTACCACCATATTAATAAAGGCCTTTTACCCAGTACGTCGTGTCTGGCCATCAGTAAGTTCCTTTTACTCAGTACATCATGTCTGGCTATGAGGAAAAAATTATAAGGGACACAAAAAGGCAAAAAATACAGTTTGAAGAGACACAGCAAGCATCAGAACCAGACTAAGATATGGCAGGGATGTTGTTAACCAGACCAGGAATTTAAAACAACTATGATTAATATGCTAAGAGCTCTAATGGATAAAGTAGACAACACACAAGAACAGATGGACAACATAAGTAGAGAGATAAAAATTCCTAGAAAGAACTAAAAAGAAATGCTAGAAAGCAAAAACACAGTAAAAAATGAAGGATGTCTTTGATGTGCTTAATGGTAGACTGAACACAGCTGAAGACAGACTCTCAAAGAGCCAAGAAATAGATGGACATAAATACAGTAAACTGATCTTTGACAAAGGAGCAAAGGCAATATGATGGAGAAAAGATAGTCTTTTCAACAAATGGTACTGAAACAACTGGATGGACATCCACATGCAAAAACTGAACCTGGACACAGACCTTATACCCTTCACAAAAATTAACTCAAAATGGATCAGATACCTAAACGTAAAACACAAAACTATAAAACTCCTAGAAGATTACACAGGAGAAAATCTAGATCACTGTGGGTTTGGCAATGGCTTATTGGATACAACACCAAAGGCATGACCCATAAAGGAAATAACTAATAAATTTGTTTTCATAAAAATTAAAATTTTTTTCTCTGTGAAAGATACTGCCAATGGCCGGGCGCGGTGGCTCACGCCTGTAATCCTAGCACTCTGGGAGGCCGAGGCGGGTGGATCGCTCAAGGTCAGGAGTTCGAGACCAGCCTGAGCAAGAGCGAGACCCCGTCTCTACTAAAAAAAAAATAGAAAGAAATTATATGGACAACTAAAAATATATATAGAAAAATTAGCCGGGCATAGTGGCGCATGCCTGTAGTCCCAGCTACTCGGGAGGCTGAGGCAGTAGGATCACTTAAGCCGAGGAGTCTGAGGTTGCTGTGAGCTAAGCTGACGCCACGGCACTCACTCTAGCCTGGGCAACAAAGTGAGACTCTGTCTCAAAAAAAAAAAAAAAAAAAAAAAAGAAAGAAAGATACTGCCAAGAGAATGAAAAGATAAGTCACAGACTAAGAACTATTTGCAAAAGACCTATCTGATAATGGACTGTTATCTTAACTATATAAACAACTCTTAAGACTCATTGGTAAGGAACAACCTAATTTAAAACGGAATCAAAGACCTTAACAGATAACTCAATGTAGAAGATACACAGATGGCAAATAAGCATATGAAAAGATGTTCCACATCATTAGATAGCACTACATATATATTAGAATGGCCAAAATCCAGAACACTGACAACACTAAATGCTAAAGAGGATGGCAACAGGAACATTCATTCATTGCTGGTGCAAAATGGTATAGCCATTTTGGAAGACAGTTTGGCAGTTTCTCACAAAACTAAACATACTCTTAACATACTGTCCAGCAAACCTGCACATTGGTATTTACTCAAAGAAGTTGAAAACTATGTCCACACAAAAACCAGCATGTGGATGTTTCCAGCAGCTTTATTCATAATTGCTAAATGCTGGAAGCAACCAAGACGTCCTTCAGTAGGTGAATGGATAAGTAAGCTGTGGTATATCCAGACAATGGAATATCGTTCAGTGCTAAAAAAAAAAAAAAAGGAAAAAAAGAACTACCAAGCCATGACAAGACATAGAAGAAATTTAAATTCATATTATTAAGCGAAAGAAACCAATCTGAAGAGGCTACATACTGTACAATTCCAACTACATGACATTCTGGGAGAGGTCTATGGAGATAGTAAAAAGATCAATGGTTGCCAAAGATTAATGGAAACAAAGGGATGAACAGACAAAGCACAGAGAACTTTTAGGATAGTGAAACTACTTTGTATTATACTATACTGGTGGATATACGTCATTATATATTTGTCAAAACCCATAGGATGTACAATACCAAGAGTGAACCCTGATGTAAACTGTGGACTTCGGGTGATAATGAAGTGTTCTCACAGGTTCACTAATTGTAATAAATGTACCACTGTGGTGTGAGGTGTTGACAGTGAAGGAGGCTGTATATGTGTTGGGATAGGTGATATACAGGAAATCTCTGTATCTTCTGCTCAATATTGCTGTGAACTAAAAACTTCTCTAGAAAAAAAAGTCTGTCTAAAAGAAAAAGAAAAAGAAAATAAGGCTTCAAAACTTAAAGACCAAGTGGAGAAGGATGAGCCTGCAAAGATGGAGAAGGAATGGCCAGAGAGACAGAAGGGTATGTAGGAAATGTTCCATCATGGAAACCAAAGAGTGTGCTTCAAAAAGAAATTCTAGATGATAAAATGCTTCCTTTATCTTTAAAACAAGGAAAAACTAGACTTAACCATGAAGAGATAATATTAATAATTTGTATAGCTTACATAGTTTCAAGGTAGTACTATGATGCATTTTTTTTGCTTTCTTCTAAAAACCCACTAAATTACAATAAAGATATAATTTTCTTTTAAAAAGGTATATTGTATAAATACACACTTACAAGGATGGAAAGAAATAGGAAGCTGCACTGCAGACACACAAATGGCAGAAATGAGAATATTAAATCCTAAACTGGCAATGGGGAAAACCAAGAACAACCCAATTTATATATGAGAATCTTCAAAGGCTTAAAAACTGGCAGCACCAGCTATTTCTCAAATTGAGTGAAGATGATACTACAAAACTCCTTTTAAAGTCTATTTTTTAAAAGTTGGATCACCAGACTGTCTGATCTATTCCACATAGTTGGAATACCTCCCTTCTCCTAAACTAGGTGATGACTGGGGATAGTACAACAGAGTATCACTGGGTTTCAGGACACCAGGTACAGTTGAAGGTAGGTGTACCATACTGAAAATAAGATAAATGAAGTAAAATATTACATACTGACACCTAGCCCTCTTACTCTACTGGGCTCTAAGAACTCTGGAAGTGAGTTCTTCATATTCCAGGCAAGATACTGGAAGACTATTATCTGGAGACATTTGAACAGACCTCCTGTCTCCATCCAAAAGAAGAAAACAAAGAATTAAAGACACTGATATTGAGGGTTCCCTTATAAGCAACCAAAGATCACCAGACATATTAGTAATTTCTAAAGTAAAAGACAAAGACAAAAAGAAAAAAAAGAAACTTTCGGGAAAACCGAAACCATACCAGGCTTAGAAAATTTCTCTCTGTCTCTCAAATACATACACACACACACACACACACACACACACACACGCACGCACTGTAAACATCCTCAGAGATATATGTGAAATTATTACATTCATGAAACAAAATCATTCTATATAAAAAAGGGAATATTCAGAGAATAAGAGAGTCCTTGGATATTAAGAGTATGATAGCTAAAATGCAAAACTCAATGGAAGGAATATAAGAAAACACTGAGATAGTCTTTTAGAGGGTAAAGCAAATAGAGAAAGGAGAAGAAAATTAAAGGACTGGCCCAGGAGGGCTATCTTAGTTCAAGTTCTGTTGTTATAACAGAATTTCATAGACTGGGTAATTGATAAAGAATACAGGTACATTTAGCTCACAGTTCTGGATGCTGGGAAGTCTAAGAGCATAGCAACAGCATCTGGTGAAAGCCTTGTGTTGGTTGCATCATAACATGGCAGACAAATGGAAGGGGAAGTAGGTACATGCAAAAGGGGCAAAACATGAGGGGTGGCCTCATTTTATAAAAACCCACTTTCACAGTAACCAACCCAATCCCATAAGTGTGAGGACTTACTCCCTCTCTCAAGAATTAACCCATTCACAAAGGAGTGGCATTAATCCCTCTCAATGACCTAATCACTTCTTAAAGGCCCCACCTCCCAACACCAACACAGCAGGGACCAAATTTCCAATACATGAATTCTGGGGGACACACTCAACCCACAAGAAGAGCCAACATCTGGATAGTATAAACCCTAGAAGAACAAAAGGAGAAAAGGAAGGAAAGAAAATCAAAGAAAATAATTAAACAAAATTTAAAAACAGGAGCTTCCAGATTAAAAGGGTTTGTCAAGTATTCAGCATAATGTATGCAAATAGCTCACTGACAGGGGACATCACCATAAAATTTCAGACTAGGATAAAAGAGCTACAAGCTTCCACAGAGAAAAAAATAGGTTTTATGGGAAGGGTAAAGAAGTACAATCATGGGTCAATGGGGAAAATTTATCAATTTAATCCATTATATCAGCACATTAAAGGAGAGAAAAATATATTATTATAATAAGTGCTGAAAAGCAATTGGAAAATATTTACTAGCAAATACAAATAATAAGTAGGTAAGATGACAATAGAAGAAAACTAGTTCACTATAATAAGAACTATTCACTAAGGCCAAATAAGAAATATTATCCTAAATATCAAAATACTAATCATTTCAGTTAGGATTTAGACAGGGATTACTTCTACCAGATTTTTATTTAACACTGTCTAGAAAGTTCTGGCAAATACATTAAGACAAGAAAATGAAATGAACAAATGGTATAAACACTAACAAAAAAGAGATAAAACTATCTTTTTTTTCTTTTGATTGGTATTATTGCATGCCTAGAAAACCCAAGACATTCTAATAGAAAACTGAAATTAATAAGAGAATTTGGCAAAATTGATATTAAATAAATATGTAAAATTAATAGTGTTGATTTATTTTAGCAAAAAGCAACTGGAAAAGGAAATAGGAAAAATGCTCTACTACAATAGCAGTACAAACTATGACATGCTAAAGAATACATTTAACAAAGCAAAAAACTTATGAGAAAATTTTAAAAGTTTAGTGAAAGGCACAAACAAAAATTGAAAGATGGACCACTTATTGGATGGGAAGATTTAAGCATAATAAAGTATTAATTCTTCCAAAATTAACATATAAAATTGGTTTGTACTCTTAATTCCAACGGGATTTTTTGGAAACTGAATAGTATCATCTTAATGTTTATATAAAGAATCAATGGGCCAGGCGCAGTGGCTCATGCCTGTAATCCTAGCACTCTGGGAGGCTAACATGGGAGGATCGCCCGAGGTCAGGAGTTCGAGACCAGCCTGAGCAAGATCGAGACCCCGTCTCTAGTAAAACTAGAAAGAAATGATCTGGACAGCTAAAATTATATATATAGAAAAAAAAAATTAGCCAGGCATGGTGGCACATGCCTGTAGTCCCAGCTACTCGGGAGGCTGAGGCAGAAGGACTGCTTAAGCTCAGGAGTTTGAGGTTGCTGTGAGCTTGACGTCACGGCACTCTAGCCCGGGCAACAGAGCGAGACTCTGTCTCAAAAAAAAAAAAAAAAGAATCAATGTCCAGGAATGACTAAAAAAGTATAAAAAAAAATCAGTGTAGGATAATTTGCCTTATCAGGTATCAGTCCTTTTATCAAATCAATATGCTATTAGTTTAGAAACAGATAAATATCCATAGATTGGAATAACAAATCCAGAAACGAATCCCAGTATGTATAAAAATTCAATATATGACAAATATAGTAGTTCAGTGGGAAAATGATGAATTATTTCATAAATTGTGCTGGCATAACTGGCCATTCTTTTGGAATAGAATAAAACTGGACACTTCTAATATACTATATAATTGTAAAAATAGATTACAGATGGAATAAGAGTCTTACAACAAAATTTAGACATGTGTATCTTGAGGATGAAGAAAATGTTCTATCAGACTGAAAACAATGAAGCTGTAAAAAAAGGCCAGCCAAAATTTGAGCAAAGAATTAAGTTTTTCTATGGCAAAAGATAAAACACAAAGTCAACAGATAAGTAAATAATGTACTTGGGAAAAAACTGTAAAGGGTAATATCTATACTAAACTAAGTACTCTCATAAAATAGCAAGAAAAAGTTAAACAATTCAAAAGAAAATGGGGCAAAAGATACAAGTAAGTAAGTCACGGAATAATGACTTGAAAAGCCAAAGAAGCATCTAAAATGATGCTGAATTCAATAATACTCAAGGGATTTCAAATTGAAGTAATAATGAGATAAATTACTTGATTGATTCATTCATTCCTGTATCCACTCACTTAACAAATATTACTGAAACTTTTCATGGGCCAGGCACTATTTTAGGTGCTAGGGATCAGAAGTAAACAGAACAAAGTTCTTTATATGTACTTTTTACCCTATCTTTTTTGTCCATCTAGCAAATAACAAACATTTAAAGGAGCAATTGAACCTACTGTTGGCAGATGGGGAAAGAGATACTGTCAAAAACAGTTGACTGAGATATGAAACCTAACAGCCTTTTTGAATAGCAAACTGCCAATGCCTATTAAAACTAAATATACATCTAACCTCTGATCAAGAAATTCCATTCCTAGAAATTGAACCCACAGAAATTTAAAACTACAGGTACCAGTAAATAAAGACATATATAACAAGGATGTTTGTTGAAGCTTTGTTCAAAGTGGGAAAAAGTTGGACAGAAATTGAATTCTCAGCAATAGGAAAATGGCTGAAAAAAATGGGTTGTAGCCACACCATGAAATATTATCCAATAATTAAAAAGAATGTCTGAGAGCCTAGTTCTTAAACTGTGGAATGAGTCACCCTGGGGTGCTACATGGAAATCTGAAGAGTGACATGATATGTTTTTAATTTTCAGAGGAAACAGCATTTTTCAACATAGCTTGACACTGCATCTCTTGACATATTTATATGTTTGAAGTAATTCACAGCTTCAACATTAGATCATGCTGCATTACCATCAACATCATATCTTTGCAAAGCTGAGTATTCAGTGGTTGCTGTGATTTAAAAAGCAAAGTGGAAATGCTGGTGGTAAAGCCAGTCTAATAACAAAGTTTGAGCAGCTGTGTAGTACCCAACAGAGCACATATCCCACTAGTAAGCAATTGTAGTTACTTTAAAATGAAATAAAAATATACTTCTTTCAAAAAAAAAAATTTAAGTGTGTAATTTTTTCAAATGGCTGTTCAGTTGTGAGGACACAAATACACATTGAACTGGTCTGAAAGACTTACTAAACAAAGCTGTTGGGCATTTCTTTTGCCCCAAGAGGCACTAAGAAAATATTGCTGAGACACTAAGGACCTGTGAACTCAGTTTGGGAACCTCTCTGATTTAGGAAGTTTGGGAACCTCTTAAACCTGCAGCTCAAAAACCCAAAATTAACAGAAAAAAATGAAAAAAAAAGTAGATGAAAGGAAATAATAAAGATAGAGCAAAAATTAATTAAATAGAAAACAAAGATACAAAGGCAAGGATTTGTTGACTAATAAAACTGACAAAACTAATTTTAACAAAGAAGAAAACACTAATCAACAACAGACAAATTCCTAGGAAAAAATTACCAATATGAACTCAGGAAAATATGAATATCTGGATAGTCTATAAATTAGAAGTTTAAAATAATCTCACAAAAAACCCACTAGGTTCAGGTGGCTTTACTAGAGAGTTTTAACAAACTTTCAAGGAATACATTATTGCACTCTAACACAAAGTCTTTCAGAGAAGAGATACAAAGGAACACTCCCTATTTTTTTTTTTGAGACAGCATCTTGCTCTGTCACCCAGGCTAAAGTGTAGTGGTGCAATCATAGCTCACCGCAACCTCAAACTCCTGGGCTCAAACGATCCTCCCACCCAGCCTCCTGAGTAGCTAGGACTACAGGCGCACATCACCATGCCTGGCTAATTTTTAAAATTTTTTGTAGAAACGGGTCTCTATAAAAAATGTTGCCCATGCTGGTCTCCAACTCCTGGCCTAAAGTGATCCTCCCACCTGAACCTCCCAAAATGTTAGGATTACAGGTGTGAGTCACCACACCTGGTGCCTATTTCATTTTTGACATTAGTGTAACTTTGCTTCAATACCAGTCATGGATAGTATGAGAAATTATGGATTGATCTCAATTGTAGAAAAAATTCCTAACATATCAAGTCCAACAATCCATGAAAATAATTGTGCATCAAAATTGACAGCTGCAGACAAAGCAATTCATAAAATCAATACCTATTACGACAAAAACTCTTAAACTAGAAATAGAAATGGCTTATTAACCTGATATGGAATATCTACCAAAACTTTTTAGCACAGGTAAAGCTCAACGATTAAACTTTAAAAGAAAGGCACTCACTATAAAGTTGTATATATAAAGTTGTAATATATACAACTTTATATGTCAATTTAAAAAAATGCTTGGGGGAGATTGGGAGCATAATAGTAACAAAAATAAATAATAAATAAGGAAGGGACCTGGCATGGGCTAAAAATGATGTGTTATGAACTGGGGAGGGCCAGGATTGTACCTAATAAGCAAGGGTTAAGAAACAAAGCTCCTGAGATGATGGAATTCAGAGACAGCAGACACCTTAGAAGGCATCTAGTTCAACCTCCCTGACAATGGAGAAATCATTTTCAGCTTTCCCCACAAATGACCAAAAGAGTGTCTGATGAAATACTCAATAAAATGGGGACTGCATTTCTATAAAGGTATCCATTTTACTGTTGGAAAATTTCAAATGTTCACTCTGATCTATCCATTCTCAGACTTACCGAATCAAAATGTGTGATGATGGGGCCCAGAAATGCACATTTAAAAAATTTGAGAAAGTTTTGAAAATGACTACCGCAGATAATAGGACACATTTTTCAGCTCTAAGTACATATCAAATTTACTTGTGGAACTTTAAAAAAAATACAGATGCATAAGCTTCAGTTGTGGTGATTCTAACTCAGCAGGTATGAAAATTTGCACTGGAAATATATCAGTGACACTACTGTCTATTGGCACAGTATTGACCATCTATATGTGAACCTGAAGTTTTACTTTCAAACTAGGCCACTAATTATCAAAATAGCCATCCACATTCTCTAACCTAGAGATTACTGTGCACAAAGACACAAAGGTGAAACGAGGCGCTGGTTTGGGTTGAGGATTAGATTACAGCCAAAAAAGGGGCAAAAGCTACTGGCCTGTGTACAAATGGAAACTCTGTATGGGGACTGAAACTCTTACCCAGCTGAGGTAAGCAGCTACCTACATTCACTTATTCATTTACTTAATCATCAAGTTTCTACTGAGAGACTACTTCATGCTAAGCATAATGGGGGATACAGATAAGTCAACAGGCAATTTCCTTATATGTGGTAAGTGTTATTGCAAGATCATGGTGGATGGTATGGGGGAAGTACAAGATATAGTGGAACCATGTAAGAGTGGCTACCAGCCTAGACTTGATGGGCTGAGAAAGGATTCTAGGAAGAAGTGATATCTAAGCTGAAATTAAAGGATGAGTAGAAGCCAGGCGCGGTGGCTCACGCCTGTAATCCTAGCACTCTGGGAGGCCGAGGTGGGCGGATCGTTTGAGCTCAGGAGTTCGAGACCAGCCTGAGCAAGAGCGAGACCCCACCTCTACTAAAAATAGAAAGAAATTATATGGGCGAGACCCCACCTCTACTAAAAATAGAAAGAAATTATATGGACAGTTAAAATATATATAGAAAAAATTAGCCGGGCATGGTGGCGCATGCCTGTAGTCCCAGCTACTCAGGAGGCTGAGACAGGAGGATCGCTTGAGCTCAGGAGTTTGAGGTTGCTGTGAGCTAGGCTGACGCCACAGCACTCACTCTAGCCTGGGCAACAGAGTGAGACTCTGTCTCAAAAAAAAAAAATAAAATAAAATAAAGGATGAGTAGAGTTAGCTAAGAGAAAGGAAGGATTACGGAAGTAGGAAGTAGAAAGGAGAGGAAGAAGAAAACTAAAGCAATAGATATATAAGGCCTGAGGACTTACAGTAGTGAAAGGTGAGGCTGCAGATAAAGGCAGAGGCCAAGATAAGATGAGCATTTACTCTGAAGGCCAAGGGCAAAGATTTTAAATTGGGAAGTGACAAGATCCAACTTAATTTCACAAATACCACTTTGGTGAAGGAGGGAGAATAGATACATTAGGGGGATGGGGGTAGTGTAATCAGTTAGGAAGCTGGTGCTGTAACAGAGGTAAGAAATGTTGGTGACTTAAACCACGACAGTGGAATTTAAGAATGGCAAAGAGTGAATGAATTTGAGAGATATGTAAGAGGTAGAATCTATAGCACTAGTGGCTGATCAGATTTGGGGATACGGTTAAGAACTAGAGAATATTTCCATGTTTTTGGCTTATTGGTGCCATTTGTTGAACTAGGAAACTTAGCAGGAAGAGATTTTGGGTGGTGGTTGAGATGGGTGTAAAAGATGATTATTTTATTTGGAACATGTTGACATCTAAATAGCTTTGGGGCATTCATGTAAAGGTGGGCAATAATCAGCAAGATATTTAGTTCTAGAATTTAGGAGATAGATTTGGGCTTAAGATATAGATTTGGAAAACATAAGCAAGCGATGATAACGCAGATGAGTAAGATTGCCTAGGGAAAATCCTAGACTAAGAGATCTTAAGATGGATCTAAAAATGCAAATGAAAATCACCAGACTTTCATTTAGAATTCATTTCTTCAATTTACTATGTAATTTAGAAAGAGTACTTAATTTCTTTAAACCTATTTTCAGAAGGTAGTAGTGATTGTGGCTTACCCAGTTTCATAGACAAAAGAAAGCTAAGATTATCTGAGGCAGTCCAAAGTGATACAGGTACCCAAGAACGAAGAGGATAGGGCAATTACTGGATGGTTCTCCCACAAGGGGGAGTAGAGAATGGAAGCAGACTTGGGGAACTACGGTGGCGAGTGGCAACTGACTTTGTTTAATGGCCCTTTTTGTTTAGGTCATCCCCCAGAAGAAGTAAACCAAAGAATGACAAAAGAAAAGAATGTGTACATGGATGAAGCTTGCTGAGTGACAGCTTCATTAGAGCAGAACCTGGTAGAGCTGTTCTACTAAAAAACCCCTAATCTCAGTATCTTTAATATAGTCATTTTCTATTTGGCTGGTCACATTTCTCAGAGAATATCTTGCTTTGAGGGCAGGCTGCCAGAGTTCTGGAAGCTGATGGGGGAAAGCATACTGGCATTCTCAATATCCGAAATTCACTTAACCCTCTTATTTGCAGCAAGACAGAATTTCCCTGAAACAGACTATTACCCAGGAAAACCATGGCCCCTCTCTCTCTGTCTGTTAAAATAAATACATAAACAAACAGGCAATTTCCTTATATGTGGTAAGTGTTATTGCAAGATCATGGTGGATGGTATGGGGGAAGTACAAGATATAGTGGAACCATGTAAGAGCGGCTACCAGCCCAATCTTCTGCCAGGGTAAAGGAGAAGCAGCTGGCTATTTATACAGAATTAGGAAAAGATCTGAGAGGTGAATCCAACAGCATCTTCTAGCAGCTTTCAACCAATCCCCTGTTTTTATGTTATACACCTTATCCTCCTGCTCTTAGAGATACCTGATATCACTAATTCCAGAGCTCTCCGGGGTTCTGTAAACTTGGTTCCTTCAAGGCTTTTCCCACTGCCAGTTAGGAACAGGCTTTCTTGGGTCTGCTAAGTAAAGATCATTTCATCAGCTTTCTAGTTTCTAAACTAGACTATATGGGGTTTGGAGGGTCTAAATATGGGGGTTGTTGATTGTTTCTGTTGACCATATTTCACACCAGCTCATTTCCTTGGTTTTTGGTCATTTTAAAATTGTGAGGTCATATTTTATTGAATTTAACCTATGGGAATCCTGATCGCCTAAATTGGGGATACATTATTACAAAAAGGATTTATAATTATTTCCTATGAAGGCAAAGGTGGAGGGCATGTTACTTACTAGGGATTACCTTTATTATTTTTCCAGTGTTCTAGCCTGTTGTAAAACTTTAAGGTTCAACCAGCTGACCAAGACTTATAGTGACTAAGGATTAATAATACAAATCTGGTTTTCCCAACTTGTAACTGCTCAGGGTTTGGTTTTCCCTATTTGTCCCTTTGTTGAAGAGATAAGAAGGGGTACATTAAAGATTTCCTTTTCTTCTTGGGAGAAACAGTATATCAAAATCATGGTTTATATTTGTCTGTTTGCAATTTTCTAAGATCTATTTCTATGTTAGTAAGAGGGTCTCTCACAGTTTATCATGATGCTGGAAATGGAAGACTTTACTGAGTTTTCAAATTACAATTTATTATTAAAAGATCTTAGCTAAGGTCTTGACATATAAAAAGTTTTAATTGTATATTTGCTAAAATGAAGAATTAAGGCCAAAAATCTCTTTTGGAGAGACTTTTAGTCCTCTGTCAAAAAATTCTAAAATATGATCAGTTCTTTGAAGTGAGAAAAAATACAGGAATAATCTATAATCTCTACAACCCAGTGCTATAAAAAATTATGTTAGCATTGAAAGAACTTGATAAACAAATAGCCCTTTGGCAATATTCATGTCCCATTTACTTTTCCCTTGAGGACAGGAAAGACAGAATAACTTCTAGGTCATGAAAAGCAAAAATTACTGAAGTTTTTGAACCACTACCTAAAAATTAGTTTGTTTAATTAATGTTTCTTTCTGAAAATACCAACATAGATGTTTGGCCACTCTGCCTTGAAACTCTATGCTTTGTAAAAAAATATTCAGAATGTCACGTTAAATCCCCCTTGATAAGTACATTGTTGCACCAAGAATATAAATATTAACAAATCCCAAGTGGGTAATAAATAATGCATTAAAATAAGAATATCACATGTAAACCCATTCATAACTGAGACAGGCCTATATAATGTTAAACAACAGCATGTGCTTGATGAAGCACAGGATCTATTTTTATGTATATATGAAATACTGAATTAGAAAATATTAAGTGCTCATCAATTCAGGTGTATTTGAAAGCAGCAAAAAAAAAAAAAAAATCCATGTCTGTTTCTTTTCTAGAAATATGATTATTCAAATGAAAAATAATTGTAGCCTAAAGGTACCTTGCTATTCTATAAGTGGCCTACTAACTGTACATGCTAAAATTAAGTCTAGACTAAGAAATCTTCAAAATTTAGTTCTTCAGTTAATAAACAGCACAGAAAGTACTAATAGTAAAAAGCCCCTGAAGTGGCTTTTAATGCCAATTATTAGAGGATCAGGGAATTACTTGACTTTAGGATTGCTAGAGACCTTTATCTATTAATCATACTCCCTTATTCTCTATAATCACAGTAACAAAGGAACAAAAGACACGTGACCTTTTCTTAGGGCAAATTTATTATGTTTTATTCTTCTTATAGGGTGCTAAAAATTTCCTTTCTACAAATATGAGGACATTTTTTAAAATTATAAAAGTAACATATAGTTGTTATATATTTTATATAATTTAGGGGTATATATGTTTCAAGCACAGAAGGATTTAAAACGGAAATCAAAACTCTTCTAATATGTATCCAGAGATAACCACTGCTAAGGATTTAGTGTAAATATCCTTTCAGATTTTTACTATCATATATATACACAGATAAATACATGCAAAATAGAATCATATTATATCTACTTTATCTAACTTCCTTTTTGCCCACCAGCAATATGTAATACAAGTTTTCCCATATCAGTACATATCTAGATCTACTTGTTTCTACTTAGTAGCTTAACAGTATTCTAAAGAGTTGTACCATAATTAATCAATATCCAAATGGTAAGCATTTAGATTGTTTTCAATTTTTGCTCTTATAAACTAATATAGCTAGTGTCTCACGTTCTAAAGTAAAAATATATATCCAGTAAAACTGAATCATCTCCTATCTTGTCAATTCACTTATACAACCTACAAAGTGCTTGCAATGAGTTTGAGAAGATAAATACTCCCCACAAAAATCTAACAGCAGTGCCTTAAGACATAAAATATGCATGTTTTAAGATTATGAAGAATGATACAATGAAAATCCATACACATAGTTTAAGAAATAGAATATTACCATTACATTTGAAGATCCCCATGTTCACTGCCCTTCCTCTCTGTCCCCCCGAGGTAATTTTCTTAAATATTTTGTTTTTTATTACCTTGGTTTTCTGTATAACTTTGCCACATGTGTTTGTATCACTAAATTAAATAACCCTAAATAATATATTACACGCTTTTGAATTTTATAAAAGTGGAATCATATTCTAATTGAATTGTCTTTTTATTTTTGCACAAAATTGTCTTAAGATTCATTCATATTGTCCTTTGTATCTGCAACTCATTCATTTTCTCTGTTAAATAATATTCTATTGTAAGAAGATACCATAATTTATGCATTCATTCTAATGCTGGTTGGAAATATGAATTGTTTCAAGCTTTTTGCTATTTCAAACAATGCTGCTATGAACATTTTGTGCACATATCTCTTGGTGTATGTGGGGAAGAGCTCCTCTAGAATGGAATCACTGGGTCACAGAATATGTTTCATACATAGCTTTGTAAGATAATAACAAATTATCTTATTTCTTCTCTTATACATTATTAAATTTTCTAAAGTGGTTATGCCAACTTACACATTTACCAGCAGAGCTTACATGTTCTATTTGTTCCATAACTGTGTCAACATCTGATATTACCAGATTTTTAAATTCTTGTCAAATAGTGAGCGTAAAAGGCTATCTCATTGTGGTTTTAATTTTCATTTCTTTAATTACTGACATAGATCATCTTCTTATACAGTTATTATCCAAGTGGATTTCCTTTCTTTAGGATACTCAGATCTTTTGTCCATTAAAATCAGGTTGTCTTTTTTACAAAAACTTGATTTATAGGAGTTTTTTTTTTTTTTTTTTTAATAGAGACAGGGTTTCACTATGTTGTCCAGGTTGGAGTGCAGTGGCTATTCATAGACATGATCATGGTGCACTGCACTTAAGAGATCCTCCCATTTCAGACTCCCAAGTAGCTAGGATGACAGGCACCCGCTACAGTGCCTGGCCTATAGGAGTTCTTATAATCTGAGTACTAACTTGTTAGCAGTTATGCTTTGCAAACCTCTCTCACTCTGAGGTTTGTGTTTTCATTCTTTTTATGGTATCTTTTGATGAACAGAAGTTTTAATTTTAATGTAGTCAAATTTATCAGGCTTTTCTTTTAGGATTGGCACTAGTCATGACTTAACAAATCTTTCCCTACTTCAAAAGTCATGAAGATTATTTCTTGTATCATGTCTGAAAAATTTTAGGCTTTATAGATTAGCTTTTTGGGCTCTTCATAGTTAAGTCTTTAATCCATGTGGAATTGATTTTTGTGTATGGCATGAGGTATGTGTACATTTTTTGTGTCAATGGTATATTATGTATATGTGGTCCCAACACTATTTATGGAATTGTTCATCTTTTTGTCAGTGGTCTAAAATGCCAATTTTGTCATAAATCATGTTCCCATATATGTGTGCATGTGTTTCTAGGCTCTCTATTCTGTTCTATTGGTCAAATTGTTTATGATTGTGCCAATTCCACACTGTCTTAATTACTATAATCTTAAACTAATTTTTTGATAGCTGACAGGCAAATTTCTATGCTTTGTTGTTTTTCTTTAGGAGTTTATTGGTAATTATAAAGCTTTTGCTCTTCCACTTAATATTCTGATAGGAATTGCATTGTCTCTATAGATTATTTTGGGGAGAACTGATATCTTTAACATACTGAGTCTTCCAATCCACAAATATGATATATCTTCTCATTTATTTAGGCCTTGTTTTATCCACAAATTTTATTATTAATTATATCCTGTAATTCTTGCTTTTCAATTTACCATTATTTAACATACATTTTGTTTACGTTCTGTGGAGTCCCATAAATGGTCTTTGAAATCTTAATATTTAATTACATTTTCACCTTGTACACAAGGTTTGAGAAAGGATTTTTACATCGCTTCTGGAGAACAGGATGTCAATGTCATAGAATATCTAACAAGGGAGACAGGATGGGGAAACAAGATTTTTTGCTTCTCCTAAATTGGGTCTTCTTATTTTTTTAGAAATTTATTTCTGTAAGATCCATACTCATTTTGAAGCCAACTGGAAATATTTTTTGTGCTTTACACATACAAAGTGCTTAGTAAATACTGAATTGAGTAATTAATTTATCATTTGGATTATCCATCATTGCCCTCTGCCTAATAGTACAACTTAATACTGACTCAAAGGGCTGATGTATGTGACTAGTGTCACGTCATTAATATATTAAGTCATTAAGTAATATGTAACTGAATGCTTTAAAGATGACTTTTCATTTTCACAGAGCATGTTTATATTACAGAACTAGCAAAATCTAGTATTTTTCAAGGGAAAACAAAGAACAAGTGAAAAACTCTTAATATTTATGCCAAGTAATAGATAATTGTTTCTGACAGAAAGGATACGGATATTGACTCTTCCTCCTATTGGCTGTGGTAGGCTCAAGAACTGATATATTGGTAATTACTAAATATCCTAGAAAAATAAAAAGCATTCTCAAACAAGAGGTATAATCTGAAAGAACTAAAAATTACCTGTAGAGTATAATTCATCATCCTTATTATGTAGTCAAACTGTTGATGGTCTAATATTGCCCGGTTTTGCTGGACGTGTAAACCCAGTTCGTCAGTGAGACACTGTCTTGCTGCCTTTCCTTTAAGGGCTCTTAGTGCAGCAGGAAGGGTCTGAGGACAAGAGAGGTACAAGTGACCAAATGGTACCACTGGCAAAAAAAAAAAAAATAACTTTCAAACAATCATGCTGAAAATTCAAATGCATCCTGCAAATCACTTAACACAGTTATTAGTAGAATTAACCTCCTAGAGAAGAGGTGATTTGCTCTTAAGGCAAATGATAAAATGGATTGGTTTGTAGTTATTTTTATTTCTAAGCCAGCAAGAAAAATAAGTAGAATTAGTTTACATGGTAAATTGAAAAAACATTAAATTCACTTTTTTTCTTCAACTCACAAAACTTTGGTTACCAAATTGACTGTTGCTTTAGAACATGAGTCAAAGCCATAGACATTTAGACACCTTCTTTCTATAACCAGCCAATTCTCCAAGACAAAATGGAAGAAAAAATTAAAATGATAAAAAACACAAGTGATTTTATGCTTTTAAACTAGTCAGCTCCTTAATCACTATTCAGCTTCAATTTCTGACTGGAAAGTTCTATAATCTCTTCTCATTTCAGTATCATAATAAAGAAAGAAAAAGGACTCAGCACAACAAAAATTGCTATCTCTAGGTTTATGCATTAAAACTCCTTTATTTTATCACAAGAACACTCATAAGGATGCCTCCTTCAGTTCACCATGTAGGAGTTAATTTACTTTACATACAATAATAATAAGCTTATTTAACTTGGCAAGTCTAAAAAAAAGAACAAAGGAGCCAATAAGGAGGAAAGGAAAAAGACTGAGAGTAGGAAGGCTAAATATTTTTATGGGCAAGTATAATAAACAGGATGAGAAAGCTGAAAACAAGGGAGGTAAAAGGAAATATATGCTTTAACCATAAGAAAAAATGGAAACCAAAAAACTCAAAACATAAAGAGGCTTGGGTCATTTAGTGTAAGTTTAAAAACACTTGTACATGTTTTACCAGCTCCTTGTAATGAATGTTCAGAACTATGACAATGAATCAGTAAGAAAGGGTTACATTATGTTCAGCATATTGAATTGAGGAAGGCAAGAAAATATGCTCTAAGGAGGCAAATTTAAGTCAAATACCAGTTTCTATAATCCATTACATATGCTAATTTGATTCTTTGCAATAAATAAAATTATATGTAAAATAAGTTTCTAAGTAATATGCCAAAATAGGGTTTAATAAACATTGTTTAAAAGTTTGAAGGAAAAAAATTACTACCAATATTTCTCTTGTGGTCACATAATTAAGCTTGGCCTAACAGTTTTAAATCTGAGACGTTATTCATTTAAAATAATCAAAACACTTTATTGGGAAAAGGAATAGAATTAAAGGACAGGTCAATTGGCAACCTCAACATGTAAATCTGAAAGGAAAACAATAAATGCTTATTTGGGAAAGATGCCATTTTATTACCTTTTCAGTCTCCAAAGTTTTATTTTCAAATATGAATGAGATGCAATTTCTAACTACTTCTAGTCTCTGTGCACTGTTGAAAACTGTCGTCACCTTATCCATTATTGAAACTAGTAAAAGAATATAAAGAAAACACAAATAAATTAAACTCCTTTGGCAATTACAAAGCAAGAGGAATAAGACTATTTAAGACTGTTTACATGACCAACCGTGTATTTTTATTTTATTTTTTTCTCTTGTTACATGGCACTGAATGTGGTCCATTTCCTTATTTTGGTTACATGTTCAGGCTAGTCAATGGATAATTTCACAGGATTGATTCTAACAATACACTTAACTCATGCAAATTAATTCATGTTGCCAAATAAAATTATATTAAACAAAGGTAAACATCTATTTTAACACTAATTGTAAACAAACTGATAGGAAATGTTTGGGGTACAAATAGCTAATGCTCATATGCAAGAGGACTACTGACAGAAAAAGAAGTTGATATTTCTAAGATATTACCAAAGAAAAACTATTACACATACCACCAAAAAAATCATAATAGATACTATCACAAATCTGAGTAAAGGGGACTTGAGGAAAAGAAGTGGTATAAAAAAGAGAAATGTCCATGGCCAATGAATTGATATACTGGCTTAGGAAAGTCACTTTTTAGTCTTACAAACTTAGCATCTTTTACCTTTTATGATAGGGTAGGAAAATTCTAGTTTATTACATAGGCTACAGTTACCTAAATAAATTTAACTTATTAAAAAATATTAGGATATAAATGAAGGTAGTATTTGTTAAAAAAAAAAAAAAGTGTACTTTCACAAAGAACTTCATCATTTGTACAAATTAGGTAGTATCAATAATTCTTAAGCCAAAAAGAAAGACTGTTTAAATTTTGTGGCTGCTTTTTGGAATTTAAAGCCATAATATTTTCACCTTGTCCCATACCTAAAAAGAAAGACTATCATATTATGCTCATTAGGATCTCTTTCATCTCATCAATACAAAACCTATATTGTTCAAATAATGTTTTAAACTTCTTTATCTTAAAATAATTCTAGGCTCACACAAAGCTGTAAAAATAGCATTAATACAGAGAGGATCCATGTACTCACTATCCAGTTTTTTCTATGGTGACACCTTATATAACAACTATAGTGCTTTATCTGAATCAGGAAAACAACAATATAATGAACTAGACTACAGATCTCACTTGGATTTTTACCAGTTTTCTTCAAATCATTTTTAATCATATAACATTAATTTTCTACATGACCATGATGGTTAAATTGATTATTTCACATGACTTTTCTGTCTGAAATGCTCATTTTAAATTATGGGCTCTGGTGCTTCCCATACACATAGGTGGCATAAACTGAAATAGAAATCTATCTACATTAGAGGAGAAAACTTATAGTCTCCAATATCACACACTTCATTGAGAGAGTAACATCTTTAAGTTATGTTTACAAACTTTTAATTCTAAAATCTCTTCAGCGGTATTTTAAATTTTCTTTAGGCTGAGGTATTAGAAACATGTATTTTTCTTATAATGAATTTGTTTACCATCTGGTTTTTTTTTTTTTTTGAGACAGGGTTTTGCTCTGTCACCTGGGCTAGAGGGCAATGGTGTCATCATAACTCATTGCAACCTCAAAATCCTGGGCTTAAGTGATCCTCCTGCCTCAGCCTCCCAAGTACCTGGGACTATCAGCATGTGCTACCATGCCTGGCTAATTTTTCTATTTTTTTATAGAGACAGGGTCTGGCTCAGGCTGGTCTTGAACTCCTGGCCGTAAGTGATTCTCTTGCCTTGGCCTCCCAAAGTGTTAGGATTACAGGTGTAAGCCACCACACTTGGCCCCCATCTGGAATTTTTATTTTCCTTTGGCGAATACAACTTAGTTCACATTTCATAATGATAAAGAGATTAATCACCAGGATGCTATAAACACTTGTCAGTATGTATGCATCTACTAAATCAACTTCAAAATACATCAGGAAAAATGAGGAAAGAACGAAAATGAGAAACAGGCAATTCCACTATTATAATGGGTGACTTTAACACATCTTCCTCAATAGTTGAAAAAAAATAAGAGATAAAAGTCAGTAAAGAAAGACAACACATTCGTGACTAGCCTGATCAAGAGCAAGACCCTGTCTCTACAAAACATAGAAAAAATTAGCCGGATGTGGTGGCACATGCCTGTAGTCCCAGCTACTTGGAAGGCTAAGGCAGGAGAATCACTTGGGCCCAGGTGCTGCAGGTTGCAGTGAGCTATGATGATGCCACTGCACTCTAGCCCAGCCAACAGAGCAAGATGCTGTCAAGAAAGGAAGGAAAGAGAGAAGAGGAGGAGAGGGGAGGGAAGGGGAGGAGAGGGGAAGGAGAGGAGAGGGGAAAGAGGGGGGAAGGAGAGGGGAAGGAGACGGGAAAGGAAGGGGAAAGGGGAGGGAAGGAGAGGGGAAGGGGAAGGGGAAAAGGAAGGAAAAGAAAACAAAAGAAAAGAAAAAATAAGAAAAGAAAAGAAAGAAAAGAAAAAAGAGACAGAAAACAAAGACAACACACAGGAGAAAATATTTGCAAATCATATATCTGATAGGGGATTTATATACAGAATATATAGAGAACTCTTACAACTCAATAATAACAAGACAAATAGTCCAATTTAAAAATGGGCAAACAGACATTTCTCCAGAGAAGATATACAAAGGGCCAATAAGTACATGAAAAGATGCTCAGCATCATTAGTGGCTGAAATCAGATCCCTTATACACTGCTGGTGGAAATGTAAAATGGCACAACTGCCTTGGCAGTTTGGCAGTTCCTCAAAACACGAACATAGGATTACCATAAGAGCCAGCAATTCCAATCCCAGGTATACATCTAAGGGAACTGAAAACATGTCCACACAAAAACTTGCACATGAATGCTTATAATAGCATTATTCATAATAGCCAAAATGTAGAATTAACCCCATGCCCATCAACTGATGAATAAATGACAAAACATTTGATATATTTGATATATATCCATACAATGGAGTATTATTCAGCCATAAAAAAGAAATGAAGTACTGATACATGCTACAACATAGATGAACCTTGAAAATACTATATTATGTTAATTTAAAGCCAGTCACAAAAGACCACATATTATGTAATACTATTTATATAAAATGTCCAGAATAGGCAAAGCTATGAAGACAGAAAGTAGATTAATGCCTAAAGCTGGGAGGAGGTGGTTTTGGGAGGAAACAGGGAGTGCCTGCTAATAGGTTTCTATCATATTTAGGTTATAAAAATGTTCTCAAATTAAATAATCATAATGGTTGAACAACTCTGTGAATAAACTAAAAACCAATGAATTGTACACTGTAAATGGGTGAATTTATGGTATATGAATTATATCTCAATAAAACTATTATTAAAAAAAAGATTCTATAGTGGTAGCAGCCAGGTTATGATTACCCTTTGTGGGAGGTGGTGAATGGAACAGGGCTTCTGAGTGTTGATAATGCTCTGATTCTAGTTACATGAGTTTGTTCACTTTGTGAAAATTCATCAAATTGTACACTTTTCCTTTTTGTGTCTTGTATCTTGATTTGTGTTTTATAAGACATCTTTATTTTCATAAAAGGTTTACTTCTAAAACAAACAGAAAGACAAATACATACCAACAGGTGGGCCTGCTGGCACAACACATTTCTTTTCCACTCGTGTAGCGGGAGGTGCATTCTGGTTCTTAGCAAGATTTTCCTGTATTAATTCCTGAACCCGGGTTTCATTAATCTTTGGGAAAGGAAGAATATGAACTCGCAAGTGGGATCCTTCTGTTGGGCGTGGAACTTTCTGGAATGCCATATGAGGGTTTGGATTCTCCTGCAACATCACACATACGCACAATTATTTAAAAGTTAAAATACCAATGGCAAATTATCAGGAAGGGAGTGGGAGCTCAGAGGGACATAAACTGAAATCAGATGAATGATTATAATACCTTCATATGTATGCCATAAAATAAAAAGTATCCTACTTCCTCTTACATGATCTATCAACAGCATCTGATATAGCTAGTCACTTGTCTTCCTCTTCTATGAACACTTTCTTCACTTGGTTTTCTAGGTCTTCTTGCTACATCTTTGTCTATTTCTCATCTCCCTAATCTCTTAACTATGTGAATACCTCAGGGCTTAGTCCTTGTGTTTCTTTTTTATTAACACTTCCTTGGTGATCACTTCCCGTCTTCTATCTTTAAACCATAAAAACACCAACAATTCACAAATTTTTATGTCCAACTGAGCATTCTCCTGAACTCCATACATAACATGCGCACACACACACACACACACACACATAACTATTTACATGTAGTATTTCCACTTGGATTTAAAATAACACCTTAAACTTATGTCCAAAATGGAGCTCTTAATTTTCACCCACCTCTAACCCTGCTTTCTTCAGTCTTCCCTGCTTCAGCCAATGGCATATTTATTTTTTTCACTTAGGCAAAAAGCTTAGAGTAATCTTTAATACCTTTCTCAAACTCCCAATTATCCATTCCTCTGTAAACTTTGTGGACTTTACCTCTAAAATGTTTATAACCTGGCCCCTTTTCATCAAATATCTTGGTTCAAGCCAGCATCTGACATTACAGCTATACAACAGTCTCCTAACTAGTTTCCCTGCTGCCACCCTTACTCCTTCCTTCAACACTGCAGAGTAATCTAGTTAAAAGTTTCATCACATAACTATCATCACATAACTATTCAGTCCATTTCAGTGGCCCTTCATTGCACTGAGAGTAAAACCTAGTTTCTTAAAACAATTCACAAGGCCCCACAAGATCTGGCCTTTCTACATGAGTGCGCCCTATAAGTGTTTCTTTCATTTCTGCTCCAGACACAGGCCTTCTTGTTCCTGCCTCAAAGCCTTTGCACCTAACTATTCCCTCTGCCTGGAATGCCTGTACCCCCTATGAATCTGCACAGCATGCTCCCTCCCTTCTTGCATTTCTTTGCTCAAAAGCCACCTTTCCTGACCACGCTATCTAAAATTACATCATCTCTACCCATCACACTCCCTATCCCCCTTATATTTTTCTCTACAGCACTTATCACTCTCTCACATATGATATGTTTTACTTGTCTGTTATCTTTTTCTCCCTAAAATGAAGCTTCATAGGCACAGATATTTCATACAACTAAAAAAATATTTTTTGTCTTTTGCTGTGTATCTATCTACTCATCTACAAATTGCCTGGGACAAAGCAGGCACTCTAAACCTCTTCCTACTGCATCCCAATAAGTGGGACTCAATGTTGAACACACATCAAGATTGTACCACTTGAATTAAATGTGTCAGCTAATAATGTAGACTCTTAGAGCTGGCATGAACTTTTATCCAGCCACGTAGGTTAAGTAGGATTACATTTCAAATACTTCAGGCAGAGTGGAATCCATTCTTTTATAAAGTTCTCTATGGAAGGCTGTTTACAACTATTCTTAGACCAATTCTGACACTTATCCTTTGCAACCAGAAAATTCCTACTGATCTTAGGTTATTCACGTTATAGACTAAACTCAATACTATCCTATACATCCTCTTGACAATCAAAAATGGCCAACTGTCAGCATCTATTGGAGGTGCTCCCCACAATTCTTTTTTGTTATAAGGCCCAGACCCAGATAAAGGAAGGGTTGGGCTAAGGCAGATGATATAGTTAGCATCTCTCAGCAATACAACAGAAAAAATACTGCTTTAAGAGCCCAAAATCCTAAATTCTAGTTCTTGCTGTACTCCTTATTATGTGATGCTGGACAAATAACTCTGCCTAAGTTATAACTTATGCTTATCTCACAAGGTTCCTCAGAAGGTGAAATCAGATATAAAATTTGTTCTTGCCGAAGTAGTCCTCATGTATGCTTTGTATTTTCTCTCTATATCTAGTGAAGACATGGAAAAATAAATATGTAAATTCTCTCTCTCGCTTTCTCTCTGTGTTAGGTGTAGGAGGGCTGTCTGGAAAGTATCCAGCCATTGTATCTATGGCTGGATATTTTCTGGATAGCCCTTGTATATACATATCATATGCATTTACTTATATGTATAAGTATACATATAAACATATATATATATATTTTTTTTCCCCCATAGGTAGAGTCTCACTACATCACCCAAGCTGGTCTCGAACTTCTGGCCTCAAGCAATCCTCCCACCTCAGCCTTCCAAGTAGGTGGGACTACAGGCGTGAGCCACCTCACCCAGGAGAATACGTAAAATCTTATGCCAAGTCTTAGTGGTCACTCTTTCTAAACCATATGTTTAAAAACTTTGCTAAAATTCTGTCCGGTATTAACACCGATATCACTGGTCTCTAGTGTCTGAAACTGCCTTTTTCAAAAAGTAGTATATTTGTTCCTTTCTGTTCTTTAGGCATGGTTCCTATACATACAGTGATTTCTCAAAAATTATAAATATCAATTCTCTAAAATACAGTGGGCAGATATGTTTCTTTAGGATGGGGAGGTGATTCATGTGGATCTTGAGGTCTGAATTATTCAAAGTATATTCTTTATTACTTCTGCTTCTATTTATCTTATTTTCTTTACCATAAAAATGAAAGCTTTAAATACATTTCCAATGACGTAAATAATATTATAACAAATTTTAAAACATGAAAATAATAAAAATAGAAAGGAAATCATTTAAGTAATGTAAGTATCTTTTCTAGTTATAGTATATATCTCTCTTGCTATATATTTACCTTTTATCTTCCTCCAAAAATGACTTCAGGTGGTTTAGAAAAATAAGGATGCACAGATCACTTAGAGTCAAAATCTCTAAAGAGTTTGTCCTGTAATGTGACAAGCTCATCTTTAACTTTATAGGGAAGAACAAAAACCCAAAAATAGTCCAGGAAATTCTGAAGAAGAGTAAGTGGGAAAGTCAAGCTTTCCAGATATCAAAACTTATATAAACTTTCAATAATTAATATAGTACAACAATTGGTATTAGTGAAGGGTCTAAAGGACAAATGGAATAGAGAGCCCAGAAGCAGTACTATGTGTGAAAATGTGATACAGACATGTGGCATTAGAAGTCAGGGGGAAAGGCTGGACAATTCAATGAGAGAGATATCAATAGTATAACAAAGTACTTTTAGTTCATGGTCTCTGATTTCAGAATGCGTGGGTTCAAATCCTAGGTTGGCCACTTACTAATAGTGTGACCTGGTGCAGTGTCAATTCACTTACCCCTTGTGTTTTAGTTTCCACAACTGTAATGAAGATAAACAGTACCTACTTCATAAGGTTTTTGTGAGGATTGGATGAGTTGTTACAGGAAAGCCCTGAGAATGCACACACACACAAACACCTCTCCAGAATAAATCTGAAGGCTGTTTTCTAAAAGTATAGGCCACATTCATTTGAAAAATATTTATTCATTGCATATTCTATGACATGGTACCATGTTTCTAAAACTAAAATCAAGATGTCCATCACATTACCACCTACTTAGATTTTTTTTTTTTTTTTTTTTTTTTTTTGAGACACAGTCTCACTCTGTTGCCTGGGGTAGAGTGCCATGGCATTAGCCTAGCTTACAGCAACCTCAAACTCCTGGGCTCAAGCAATCCTTCTGTCTCTGCCTCCCGAGTAGCTGAGACTACAGGCATATGCCACCATGCCTGGCTAATTTTTTTCTATATATTTTAGTTGTCCAGCTAATTTCTTTCTATTTTTAGAGACGGGGTCTTGCTCTTGCTCAGGCTGGTCTCGAACTCCTGAGCTCAAACAATCCACCCACCTTGGCCTCCCAGAGTGCTAGGATTATAGGCGTGAGCCACTGCGCCCGGTCAGCTACTTAGATTTTAATAATAATAATGGTAGTAATATTCAATAAGGGTTTAAATAGAAATCATTTATTTAAAACGATGTTTCTATTAGTTATTAATTGTATTCCAATAAACAATTAGAAATATTGTAAACTAAATCCATATACAATTCAGAATTACAAGGATTTTTTTAATCATGTTATTAATAAAACAAAGTTCACAGTTGAATATCTGTAGTTGTATAGATATTCTATACCAAAATGAAGATTGTGGTTATATTTACTAAATTATGATATATTCAGTTGCGTTTAGAAAATTCAAAAAAAGACTCACACCCCAAAATCTAATTGTATTTGGTTTTCCAGCTACTGTGTCTGTGCACTGCTGCCCTCTAATGGGCGGCATGGTAAATGTAAAGGACATTTGCCACCTTGAACCTAACTTGGTCACATAAAGACTTTTGAGAAGACAGCAGCAATGAGAGGAAGTTTAGGTTAGGGCTCATTGTACTCTACATATTCTTAGAAACATGTGCTCTTACTTGTGACTCCAAATGCGATTGGACTGGTCCCTTGAAGGTTACTGAGCTCATTAAAAACTGCAGCCCAATTTTGTTGTTGAATCTCCTTGTTGAAACAAGGAAATACATTATTTTCCAACAGTACAAAGAAGCAGCCAAATTTTCACCTTTGATTCCAGAGAAATACAAGGTAATAACAAGGATTTAGATAACTAAACACTTACAGCGAACATGGCAACAATTTTTTTCCAAGGCAAGAAAAATAAACTACCCAAGAAATTTGGCAAAATGCACTATCTTAGAATTTTGAATTTGGATAATGATTTTCAAGGAATGTTCTCTGTAGTCCTGCTTTAAGAGTATATATACAGTAATGGGAGATAGAATGATTTTTCTCAGGCTTGAAATGACACACACACAAACACACAAACCATCTGGTCTGGAAACATGGATCCCTCACTCCCCTTTAATGGGCTAAATGAAAATATGCCTAGGGCTTACAGAAAACAGGGCTGAGAATGCACTTCAAATAAAAGCAAAGCAAAGCAAAACGAAACACAAAAACCCCAAATCCCACTGGAAATTCAAAGTAGGCAACAGCCACACTGGGAAAAAGAAAATTTTTCCTACACACTGGTCTCAGCACTAAATGACAAATCAATGTGATCTCGTTAAAGGTTACCAAGTTTCCCAAATTAATTCAAGTTTTTAAAATTATTTAATGTGTACCAACTATACCTAGAACTATGTGAGATAGCAAGTTACACACATTTTTTCAGATATAGTTGAAGACAATACTATTAACGGAATTCAGTCATTAAACATAGTCAAAATGTAACTGGATTCTTTCGAGTTGCCTGGCAGTGTACATGACATTGATGGAATAAAAAATCCTCAATTTTCCAACTTCACAGGCCTTTCAGTGATCACTCAATTGAATGTCTCATCCTTTATACAAACAAATTTGATGGACAACTTTAATATCTTATGGGCTGGTTGTTCTAGTCCAGGGCACTTATGATATTTTGGGCTTGATATTCTTTGTTTGGGGTAGAGGCTGGGTGTTTTGTGTAGTGTAAGATATTTAGAAGTATCCCTTGCCTCAATCTACTAGATGACAGTAGCACACTCCCTCCAGCTATGACAACCAAAAATGTTTCCAGACCAACTTCATGGGGGTGGGGTGGAGGACTGTCCCTGTTGAGAACCACTGCTCTAATTCATAACTTCAAATGAAGATTTCCTATTCTAAGGCAAGTACTCTTGTCAAAAGTACCAAGGCACCATACAGTGACTAGCTAAGAGTCCTATACTTTAACTCATCTGCTGAAAAACAAATTAAAATTACAATAAGATACTAACACAAACCCATTAGAATGGCTAAAACAAAAACAAAAAAACCCAGCAACTGACAATACCAAGTATTGCTGAAAATGTGGAGCCAATGGAACTCTGATATACTACTGATAGGAATGAAAAATGCAAGTGCACAGACACTTGGGAATACAATTTGGTAGTTTCTTATAAAGTCAAACATTGTTTTACCATATACCTCAGCATCCCATTCCTAAGCACTGACTCTTGAAAATTTCTGTTCGCACAAAAACCTGTGGAAGTGTTTAGGGTGGTTTTATTAATAATTGCCAAAATTGTCTTTCAGTTGGTCAACAGATAAATCAAACTTTGGTTCATCCATACAATGAAATACTACTCAGCATTAAAAAGGAATAAACAACTTATATGTGCAGCAACATGGCTGACTCTGAAATGCACTATGCTAAGTGAATAAAGCTGAACTCAAAAAATTATCTAATGACATTATGGAAAAGGCAAAATTACACAGAGAGAAGATAGATCAGTGGTTGCCAAGTGCTTGAGGTGGTGAGACAATGTGAGTATAAAGGAGAATTAAGGAACTTTTTGGGGTGATAGAAATGGTCTATGTAGTTATTATGTGTTGATGGTTATAAGACTACGTGCATTTGTCAAAACCCACAGAACTTTACATTAAAAAGTATAAATTTTACTGTATGTAAAAATTATATCATGATAAATAACATATAATAAAATAAAGAAATCAGAATGGGGGAGGGAGTTTGATTCGGGGTCTATGCTTTGGGCATAGTAATCATACTAATCTAAATAAGTGTTTTATGTTTATGCCTTAACTCTCTAAGACTAAAGGTAACCACAATATTTTACTTCCTTCCTATAATGAAAAAAAATTCTTTTATTCACAGTTGACAAATAGTACAAATATTATCAGCATAGATTAAATTTGTATGATAGTGAAATGAAGTTTTGCAGAGATGTAAAAGCTATAGATCTTATTTGATTTGGAATGGCTATTCCTATATTTGAGTTTTGTTCCTAAATTAGGATTTTAACATCTATTTGGTTCAATGAGGGGCAATGACATATCCACAAGGCACAATTTGAAATATCATATTCTTTTATAAGAAAATCTAGGTACTCTAACTTTTCCCTTTAATGTTTAATAAAACTGTCAGACAAAGCTGGGCATAGTGGTGCATCTGTAATCCCAGTTGCTCAGGAGGCTGAGGCGGGAAGATCGCCTGAGCCCAGGAGTTCAAGGCTGCAGTGTGCTATGACAGTGCCTGTGAACAGCCACTGTACTCCAGTGTAAGCAACATAGCGAGATCCTGCTTCTAAAATAAAAAACAAACAAACAAAAATTGTCAAATTACATAGTTCAGCAAATATTTATGTACTATTGGATATGCAAAACAAATTAAAAAATTATACTATGTAAAACAGTAAAACCATGTCTAACTGATGTCTTAATGCCCTGGAATGGAGGTTTTATGAAGTTCTTGTGTCTTAGCCCATCTTCATGTTCTCTCTCATTTTATAAGTGTATATCAAGAAACACAGGGATAGGGCAGCTAAGTAGTTAAATGTGCTCTCATGCAGACACTGAAGATTCAGAAAGCCAAAGTGGGCAGACTGACCCCTGCATTATCAATAGGACCTGGAAAGAAAAGCTGGATAGATGTGTTGCCAATAATCTTCATGGTATAAATCCTGCCAATGCTTACACAATTTATCTTTAATGGATTTAGTCACTTCCCTCTCCTTCATTCCACATACCCATTTCAGCAAAGTCACCAAATACTTTTCTTAATTATTCAGGAAGCTCCACAAAGCTAAAAGAGCAGCTAAACCTAGTTACAATTCATCCTACTCACATTCCTAAAACTCATTAAAAAGCGATATAAAGGAGTGGTAAGAAGAAACTGGAAAATTAAGGTATGTTTTTGAAATACTTGAAAGGGAAGTTAAAAGAGAGGCTACCGGACTTCAGTGCAATAAAGTATTTACAAATATTTGAATGGAATCACCAAGTCTCAATTCTAACACAATAAGGAAACAGTCCAATTATACGGTTGGTTTTTACTTACCAGATGGGAATTTTAGAAATGTGTTTTTTTTTTTTTTCCAAAAAGCTGACTAGTTAAAAATAGAACCATGTGGATTATTTTCCTTGCATTGATACCATCCCGCCTCCCTACCCCCAATTTCCTGCATGACCCCAGAAAGTAACTTTACCATCATGTTCTGCTTTTTAACTTTGAAAAGTGTTTACTTCAGGAATGTTGGGATCATCATGGACTACAGAAATCTTAGAACTAGAAGCAATCTCAGAAAGTCTGATCACAATCCACTGGGATGGTCTCAAAATTCTTATTCATCATATATGTGTATCCTCTTCTGAAGGATATTAGTAGAATTATGTATCTAGAAAATGCCTGGCACTAGTAGGTACTTACTAAATACATACTTAAGGAATGGAATGTATTAAATTAAATGGATTATAATTGGATTATGAAAAAAAGCCCAATAAGGGCTCGTGAATGTAGACTACATTTGAGGGGGTCGTACCCCTAGGTAACAGAGTTTCTTACATAGTAATATAGTACCTCATGATGGTTGCTTTAAACATGTCATTTTAAAAGGACATAGATTGTGTTTTACATTTACCTTTAAGAATGTATAATTACTAGATATTCATTTTATTGTAGTTTTCAGTTCTCTGTTGGCTTAGTGTAAGCTATGAATCACAAAATTTAAGTTCTATGATGTCAAGGAAGGAACTGTTTATTTCATCTTTGCATTAAAGTGGCTTGGCACAGTCCCTTGCATACACTGGGCACTTAGTCATGTAATAGAGACAAACTTGTGTCAAAACCCCAACTCTGGTCACTTACTGGCTATAAAATTTTACAGTTCTGGAGTAGTCTTGTAAAGACCTAAGAAATAAATATTCAGCTATTAAAAGGATCAGTCCATTTGACTGATTTTATTGAACTGATTCCCACTTGACATTCTGCTATTCTTTGAAGTCCATTAATAAATTATTCCCACCATGGCAAGAAAAAAGCTTTCCAATCTCCATTTTGCTCACTTATCTACACCTGCCCACAGGGTCATTTCCAAGATCAAATGAGAAAGTATATTAAAGTATCCATAAAGAACAAAGTGTAAAGTCAACTATTGGAAACATTACTATTTTTTCCAACTGGAGACAAGCCAGCCACACATTGAAAGAACATAGGAATTAGATAGATGAAAATTTCTGGGTTTAAAATCTGAATTCTTTCACTTAATCCTGTTATATATGATCCTGAGCCAACCTTCCCCAATAAAATGGGGATAATGATACTGTCTTACATTGTTGTTATAAGGATTAGAGGTAATTTATGTAAAGTGCTTAATCCCACGTCTGGGATATTGTGCTAAACACTCAATATTTATTTTTATTATTGCAGGTCAAAAGAAATTTCTCACATGATCATGTTGTACATTACTTCTACACCCCTATCATATGTGGCAAAGATCACCACAGAATACAAGTGTTTCTTCTAACAGAATTCTCTTTAAATTTCAGCATACTAATAAAAAATACATTTATTATATTAGGCATAGTTATAAATAACTAAAAATGTGGTGAGTCAATAAATGTAAGAAATATACCCTGGCATGCAAGTTGCCAGGAAAATCATTTATTTATACCTTTGCTAAACCAATATATTATGATTTAAAATGTGATATATATGTGGATATGAAAGTGAAGATACGACATCTCTATGGTTCTCCTGGAGAGAGTTGGAACCCATTATATTAAGTGAAGTATCCCAAGAATGGAAAAACAAGCATCACATGTACTCACCAGAAAATTGGTTTCCCTGAACATCACCTAAATACACATCTAGGAACGACACCAATCGGATATCAGACTGAGGTAGGAGGTGGGGGAGGGGATGGGGGTATGCCTACACAATGAGTGCATTGCACACCGTTTGGGGAATGGTAACACTTGAAGGTGCTGACTCGGGAAGGGGGGGGAGGGACATATACCTACATGATGGGTGCAACGCACACTACCTGGGGAACGGACACGGCTGGAGCTCTGACTTGGGGGGAAAGGCGGTACATGGGCAACGTATGTAACCTGCAATTCTGTATCCCCCATAACAATAAGATGAAATAAAAAAAATAAAAAAAAAAAAAGAAACCAATAATGTACAAGTAACAGCCAATTAAAGTACCCATGTGTTAAATAATTTAAAATAGAAACTAAATTCATATTTTGACAGGCACAAAAATGCTATGGCTGATGATTTGTGCATGTGTTAGGAATATTACTGTTCCTTTTCAATTACAGGCAAAGCATACATATTTTCAGAATTTATAATGAACCACTAGCAATTGATAAAATAGAACTTAAGAATCTTCTAATTATTTTACCAAAATTTAGATGAGCACAATTCAGAAAAGAATCATTTTTTTGTTTTAATATGAAACCTCTGAATTTGCTTTGTTCTCTTTCAAAAAAGTATTCATTCCCTCAAAGGAAGGTCAAAATCTGAACAGAGAACTTAAAACTCAGAAATAATTGAATAATATGAAACAAAGAAACACATTTTAGTATCTCTGCTTTTATCCAATCAGTTCTCAGATTTCAAATGAAATGTGACAAAGTACTAATGACCCAATGCACAAAATAGTCCATCTAGTCAAATAACTAACTTAAACAATACCTTTTGGGGCCAGGATACTGACCCCCAAGTCCTTCTTAACTCTATTTCCTTAAAAACACAACTTCCCTTAACTTTTCCCTGGAGGACTATACTTCCCATTGACTTTACTTTTCTTAGTAAAAGGATTCAAAGCTTCACAAGTAGGAGAAATGACCAGCACTCATAAGCCAAAATCCATTTTTCCACATATACATAATCTCCCTGTCATCTCAGGCTCTTTTCTTTACCGGTACACAAATGGTTATTTCACACTTTACCACATCCCAATCCTTTTCACTTGCATTTCCTCTATCCAGGGAGTATTTCCACCCTTATGTTTCTGTGGTCACTTGCCAATTTGCTTTCTTTTTCTCAGCTTTTCAGGACCTGTCTGTTCAAAACAATGAAACTCAAACAATTTTCTTGATCCAGCTGACAATCACTGTACCAAGCTGAAGCAGAGTACATTGGTCAGCTTCATCTGAGGTGGTTCTGGGCTTCAATGGGTCTAAACTTTGTCTCACAAAAGAGAGCCAACTGAAAATCACAATGAGGGCAAATAAACTGAAAAATTGTGACTAATATGTTTTCATAATACAGTGATTGACAGGAAAATGACAAACTGAAAAATTATGACCAAGATGTTTTCATAATACTGTGATTGACAGGGAAATTACTTTGAAAAGTGCGGTCTATTTTGATATACAGTATTGACTGTAATATCTTATAATTTATAATCCAGACCAAAAAGATTATCAATAGAAAGAAGAAATTTTTTAGTTTTGCAAATGAGACTCTTTATTAATACTGTACTTTTAAAATTAATGGCTGTCTAAATAAATATACTTACATTTTTGAACAGTTGCTCAGCAAGTTCTCTGATATGCTTTATCATCTTCAGTGGGTTATTTTCTTCAACTTTAATTCTCTCTACTTCAAAAGCTACCAACTTGGAAAAAGAATCAGATGGCAAAACATCAACTCCAAAATATGCCACATTTAAAAACTATGTGTAATATCATATAATTTACAAACCAAAAATATCCAAAATATATACTATTTTTAAAACAAAATATTTTAGGTTTCACCTCTATTCTGGGATTTCAGTGTCAATCAAATCCTTGGATTATGTGGTGGTCCCTCCCTGATGATTTAGAGCCCTATATCTTCCTGGGAAAAGTCATTTCTGGAACTCAGAGAGACTCCTGTCATTCCACAGTCCTCACTCGGAAAATTCTCTCACTCAGCAAGTCAAAAGGCTCCAAACTCTTCCTTAACTCACAAAACGTGAACCAAATGTTTATGTCAGGCTGCTAAGACTCTAGTCCTGGTTCCGCTGACTGTGCTCTGGGACAGGTCACTCAAACTCCTGACTTTAGTTTTCTCATCTCTAAAATAAGATGGAATGACAAGATGACTTTTGGGAGACTTCTAGTTCTCAAATTATATATATCCATCTCCCTATTAACTAATTTACTGAGAGAATGGTGTGAGTGCATATACTTAGGGTGGAGAAAACAGGGCTGACAGGGAAAAAAAAAACTTGTGGGAGGGCAAATAGATGGATAATAAAAATAAAAAGGTGTAATACAGGATTCTTCCTTCTAGGAACTAATATAGTCACAGGAGCAGATATACATATAAAACTATGGCTTTACCTATTCTAGGCCAGGATTCAGAAATATAACTTTTTAGTTGTGATGAAGCTGCCAGAGAGAGTTATTAAGGGAAATTTGAATAGAAAAGAAAGAGAGTACATAAACCAATGTTACTATTCATGAAGCTTCAGAGACTAACAAAATGTAGGAGCTAGAAAGGATCTTAGAGAGCATCTAATTTAATCCCATAAAACATATGTATCAATTACTTAGTTTAGAATCTAAAGGCTGATATATATGTAAGTATATTCAATAATCAATCATATTAAATGTTAATAATAGAGAGTCAACAACCAATAATTGAGTAGAAATAATTGTCCACTTCAGGATAACATCTCCTAAATCTTCATATGCTTTGTGTTATTAATTAAGGCATTTGATGCAGGACTTCATACTTAGAACTAAAACATGTGCCTCTTCTTTAATTCTTACCTGTGAATACTTAAATATATTTACAGAGAATAAAAGATCCTTTTCCTCTGAACAAAGGATATTTAAGACCTTGATTCCTATCTTCTCTTTATAAAATAAAATCACCAGCAGCAAAATATGACCACTACTAATTATTCTCCATTATCCTGGATGCTATAAGCATTGTTCTTTTATGAACTTCAAGGAACTTTTAGATTTTTGGTTCCAATACAGTGCTCTTTCAGAAATTGAAATGGGAATAATATTCATTGTTCTATCCACCAGAATGGGCTGCTGTGAATATACAGTTAAATGATAAATGGAAAGATGCTTTTAAAAAGGAGAAAACACAATAAATGCAAAATAGCACTCTTATTTTGATTCACATCTGCCCTATTTCTCCCTTCTATTTTATTTATTTTTAAATTTTTAACTCTGTAGGACTGAAGGCATATTTCTCCCTTTTATATGGCCAATTCTGTAAAGATAGAGACTAAATCTGTGTTCCATATATTTAGTATCTCCTTCAGGAGCTAGAGAAATGTTGATTATCGATTAGTAAGAATGCCACAAAGGCAAACTATGGCTCTATGACACTGATAGATTAAACGTAACTCCAGTATGAAGTCACATATCTGTGCATTAAAATTAGACCTTTCTCCCTATAAAACTTATTTTAAAAATCACTGTATTATTGCCTTCAAAAATAGTTCTATTTCTACAATCACTGTTCAATTTTCAAAAAGATTTTAATCAACTATTCAAAATTCAGTACAAAAATTATATGTACTTCCAAGGCATCCTATAATTAATATTTTTTCTAATTTTTCTAATCCACATTACAAATATTAAGATATAAGCATAATAATAAATATTTGGATTATTTTATACTTAATATATATTTATGATTTTGTATAAATATTATTACTTCCATACTTTTAACTACTTACCTAATTATGTCTATAAAATAATGAACTCATTTTATAAGAACTATACCTCATCAAAGAGATCACAAGATCTATAAGGAGGACCTCTTTCGGAAACAAAACCTGCAAATGCCATTCCATTCAGTACTTTAGTGAGGAAATCGTTCTCGACCAAACCACGCTGCCCCAAGAAAGCTGTCTGTAAAGAAAGAAAATGTGAAGTAATAATTTATCACTTGATAATGGACAAATCGTCAAAACAAAAATGTAGTAATAATATCAAAGCCTGTATAAATGCCTTCATGTGTAAATATGTGTTATAAAATACATTTCTCTCAAATAGGATTTTTGTCTGATCTGAAATACTGCATGTATTGAAAAGAATAGAAATGAATCTGTATATATGGCAGGAGAAACCAGAAATTAACACTCAACTTTAAAAGAAAAACCAATTTAAAGTTAACATACTCTAAAGGAAAACATTATGTCAGTTCCACAGTATTATTACAATAGGAACTATACAAAGCAGAAATTTTAAATAATCACATTTATTAGGCTCAAAACATGGCTCAAAACGTACAAGACTAGAAAAGACAGTCAAGTAGTTCTATTAAATTAGAGTCTACTTTTTTGGACAGATACATACAATACAGTACTGTTATCTTACTTTATGAAAATGTATTACTGGCTCTGCATGAATTCTTATAAGTTGTAGGCATGATCTATAGCCTTGGAAAAGTTGTGCAAATAATCTAAGGAAAACTGCTCTCACTTCTTTATCCTGAAAATATAAGGAAAAACATGTTAGGCAATTTAACTTCTTAAAAACAAGTGAAATGTCATCAAGTCAAACAGGTTGAAAGTGAAAAGTTGGAAAGAATAAGTCTATCTGTGCTTTCCACATGTAAGACTCCTTTGGGGCAGCCTTGAGTGGGTGGCTAGTCCATCCCATTGTTAGGCAGCTTAGGATGTTCTTCATATGGAACCAAATAAAACTTCCCCCTAGTACACTGAATTTTCCTCTGGGGAAAAAATAAGTCGTGAAGTCCTCTCTTTTACTATGTTACAGAAGGGCATATACCCCAAGAACTTTGATTTTTATATCTACTAAAAGAATTATAGTCATAAATATAAAAAGAAAAACTTATGCAATTCTTCCAAAGTTCATCTAATTTACATAAATCTATTCATATATTAATAAGGTATGACTTAAAATCTGTTTTGATAATTCAAGTTTTAATAGAATCATCGTTTTAGAACTGTAAGGAAATTTACAGATTTATTTAGTCAACCCCTTATTTAACTGATGATGAAATGAAGGTCAAGAATGCTTAAGTTAAATATTTGTATATAGCTCTCTGAGGCTCCTCACTGGCTACAAAACTTGCCTCTAAGAAATGCATGAGGCAAAATAAAAAAAGGGGCCTCTATTACACATTCCCCCTCTTTATACCTTCTAATTGGAACTATTTTCATCCACTCACTCCTCAAACTTGATTCTCTCCTGTTATCAACATTTTTTATTTCCAGTTTTGTAAGCTTCTCTTTTGTTTTTCATCCTTGCGCCTGACCCTTTAGATTTGATGCTTGGCACAGTTACTTATTCTTGTCTCCTCAGGGCAGGAGTTTTAGCCCTACTTTCCTTCTGGCCAGTGCACTGCCCCGCCCCACGGCTCCTCCTTGAGTAGGATACAAGAAAAGTCAGTGGAAATTCTCCTAATTTCTAATTTGTGGCACTTTTGTACTATGCTGTCCACTTTTCCCTAAATTCACTCACCTTCTTTAATAACCCTACAAACAAAAGTACAGTTCTCTTTAAAAGCATCAAGTTTAAATATTAAACTTCTTACCAGCATTTTTGAGTGGGATAAAGCAGTTCGTGGAGGAGGAAAAGCATGATCTGCTACTTCCAAATCTGGGTGTAAAATCTAAAGCAAAGAAGTTTTGTTATGTTAATTATCTTAATATCAATAAAATCTATTCTTGGGGCAATAAGATGCAAAGTCAGTACATGAATTATGATATATGCCCTCCATGAAATTCAATTCAGTTAGCTGAGGTCTCTCTGTAGGTACTAGTGTGGAAAGATCTCCATAACAAAATATTTAGTGAAAACACATGTTCTAGAAAAATACACATAGTATGGTCTCAATTATTTGAAAATAAAATAAACCCTAAACCTATATATGTACATACACTGATATACATATTAATGAGAATGAAGAGTTCTAAAAGGACATACACTAAACCATAAAATAGTAGTCTCTGGGAATGGAATGGTCTCGGGCAGAGCTATTTGTCTAGATAGATGAATTTTTTTAAAACAGGCATTTGTTTTTATGTTTCCCAGTGTATTTAAAAATGAATGAATGAATTAACTAATTGAAATACCGAGGAGAAAGGGAATAAGCTTTAGAACTTTGCAGTCCAGAAGAGCAAAAGTATAATATAATGTGACAAATGCTATAAACAAATGAAGTATTAAATATGAAATGTAAAATATGATTAGTTAATTGTAGAGAGAGCTAAACAAAAAAGAAGGCAACATTTGAGTTAGGCTTTGAAGGAAAGCAGGTTGGGGAGAAGGTGTGAAAGAAGGGCTCTTGCAGGACTTACACAGAAAGAAACATGAAATTGCATCAGTATATGGCAACCTTTTGTCTTTGCAGAATCATTTTTAAATACTGAAGTTTTTGATGGTATACTTAGAATAGACAAAAAGACTCAAAATAATCCCTAAAAGCAACACTAAAATATCTACAATAATTATAACCCAATCACTAAATTATTATAATATCACTCATTATTATAATATCTTGGTGTCTATAAAATCATACATGGTTATTATATAGTTTAAGTACTGTGGTACCATTTGATAACAATTATTTACAAACCAAACAAAGCTCATTATACATGTGTGTCAAGGCTCCCACATGGCCCATCAAATCTGATCGCTTTTTGGTCCTAGCTTGACAATATACTCTACACTTACCTCTTATTCACAGTACCACACTATAGCACATAATCCACCATTATGCTTAATAACTATAACAATTGGTATACTCAGTTTTAGCAAAAATGAATTTTACACTTTGATTTGGTGGTACAGGTGTTGCAGATTAAGGTATATAAGTGTGCAGCAGAACACCAACCAGGAGCCATTGACATAAGAACTAAAATCTTAATCTTTGTTAATTTTGGTACTTAATCTCTAAATAATTATTAATATCACTAGTAAGTAATCACATATCAGAATTAATCACTATAGGATTTCTAGAAACATTAAACTTTCTTCAGTCATTCAAATACTACCTTATTAGCTTTTGCTACATATACATACCATTTGTACAATTACATACTTAATATTTTTCTTTAAATTGTCGTTACATCAACTCGTCTTTTTAAAACTAGTATTTTCTTAGATATCATCATCTATGAAATCACAGGTTTTATATGTGTATTTATATTCAAATTTATATTTAAATACATGTTATAATAAATATATAATTATTAAAATAAAAAAGATTGACCACCTACCACCCAAAATAATTTCCATGCTTCACTTTGGGAAACAGTCACCTAGTCACATCTCTGTATATTCATCCTATAGCTAAAGACCAGGAAATAGGCCTAGCTATGGGATATAATTTGTTCAATAATCTTGAGTGGCAGAATGTAGATTAAAATTCAGGTTTCCTGTGTCCTACATTAGTGTCTTTTCTATTCTATTATACCTTGTATTTCAGATTACAGATTATATTAGGAAAAGTCAGTCTTCTCTAAATTTTTCCATTTCATGGATACCACTATAACAATATAAGGACTAATACAAATTTAAAAGTTCTCTGAGAATAAAATCCTTCCCAGCAATCCTAGACCTCTAAGTTTCTATTTAAGGGGGAAAAAATCAGTTTCAAACAGCCCATACTGAAACATTATTAAAGAAGAATATGAAGGCCTTAGTTCTAGTAATATCTTAAAAAAGAATGCAGAATTTCTAAAGTTCAATTTTCTGATGATGGATAAATGGGCATCTAAAAGGCTGTCAGTAAAATAAAATAATGTGTTTTAAAAATCCAACTAAGGTAAAATAACTCAAAAAAATTAAATTTGTTTCAATAAGAAAAACCCAGGTCACAAGATTTTTAAAAATTTTACTGCATGGAATGCTGGACATTTAATGTATCAATAAGTCACATCTTTTCTGTAGTAACTTGAAAACCTTGGCAAGACAAAATCATTGTTTTGCAAGTACCAAAGAGGAATGAGATGCCAATAAGGAGGTTAGGGAACAGAAACTAACATCTAATGGTGGATCTTAGGGGAATCATAGATTTCAAGCAAGAGTCTTATCTTGTTTTCACAGGTGTATTTCCAATACCTAACAGTGTATCTGTTACATAACAGCTACCAAATAAATATGCTTGGGAGGATCACTTAAGGCCAGGAGTTTCAGACCTGGCTGGGCAACATAGCTAGACTCTATTCTAAAAAAATGGAAAGAAAAAAAAAAATTAGCTGGGTGTGGTGGCACATGCCTGTAATCCCAGCTACTAGGAAGGCTGAGGTAGGAGGATCACTTGAGCCCAGCAGTTCGAGAATATGGTGAGCTATGATGGTACCATTGCACTCCAGCCTGGGTGACAGAGCAAGACTGTCTTTAAATAAACAAATAAATGAATAAATAAATAAATGAATGAGCAAGCTGAATGAATGTAGAACAAACATTCAGTTAAGATTCAAAGTGTGTGTGTGTGTGTGTGTGTGTGTGTGTATATATATATTTTTTTTTTTTTTTCAGACAGGGACTCACTCTATTGCCTGGGATAGAGTACAGTGGCTCATCACAGCTCGCTGCAAATTCAAACTCCTGGGCTCAAGCGATCCTCCTGCCTTAAGTCTCTCAAGTAGCTGGGACTACAGGCACAAGTCACTGTGCCCAGACAATTTTCTATCTTTTGTAAAGACGGGGTCTCGCTCTTGCTCAGGTTGGTCTCAAACTCCTGACCTTAAGTGATCCTCCAGCCTCGACCTCCCAAAGTGCTAGGATTACAGGCATGAGCCACTGTGCCCAGCCAGGATTCAAAGTATATTCTTTAGATAGCTACCTTGTAAATGAATTCTATTCTAAATACTATATGAAAATATATTCATGTTTCAAACATACAACTCATTGTTTAAAGTAATTACACTGACACAGATTTTTATTTACAACTATCTTAGTTTCGGAGTTAAATCAAGAGAAAATTACTATTAAAAAAAAAAATCATACCAAAGAAAGAGCTGACTGAGTCTGATGTAGAAGTGGCTCTGGGAGGGAAGAGAGGTGAATACATTCAGGAATTTTAATAGTGCCTCCGTCCAAATCTGCTATGATTACATCTAACTGAAAGAGATAAAAAAATTAATCTATAATTAATAAAATGCATTTGTGTTAAGCAAATTAATTTGGCCTTGACTAATTCAAAATGAGAAGAATCAGGTATGGAAGAGGCTCTTACATATCCATAGTATTAGAATTCTGGGTTCCTGGCTTCCCAGCTACCTCATATTTCCCAACTTCCTTTGAAATTAGGTGTGGCATGTGACTAAATTTCTGCCAATAGAACATGAGAAATGATGTGTGTCTTCCAGCCCCTCAAAATAGAGGGTCTTGTGAGGCTCTCCTATGCTTGCTCTCTTTCTTCTTCTCATAGGCTAAAACTATAAACTGGCAGCAACCCAGTCTTGAGCTTTCAAATTGATGACAATCTCTAAGGGGATTCTGTTGGAGAAACAAGAAGGAAGGAAGCTTGGACCCTAAATAACTTCATAGATCAAATTTGCCTGGCATAATGGAACATCTTCACAGACTGCTGCATGAATGTTAAATAAAACTCCATTTTGTTTGACCCAATGCATTTTGTTCCAGTTTTAGTATATGTGCTCCTGAAGCAAGCACAGAGCCATTGCATTTTAGATGCTTTATTATAATAGTTTAGTCATATTCTAAATAAATTAGTATTTATTATAAGAATTAACAAGCAAAGCAATTAGTATACAAAGGAGTACTGTTTAGGTGCTTATGAAAAAAACTGATTTTTAGCATTTTACAAGAGTCTACTTAAAAATAACTTACATGAAAATGTAAGAGAAACTAGCCAAGATTAGTGAAGTTGTTACACTGATAATATGATTATAATTCATTCTAATTTATTCATTAAAATTTAAAGAACTTTACATCTGGCAACACTTGGTTTGTCCTATCTCCAATGACTATTTATATTTAGTGGTAATGAAATTATCTACAAACCAGATGGATATGCTTTTAATTAGTACTAATTAGGTTTTATTAAATGTTTATTGATTTACACATATTTTTATATGGTGATAACTAAGTTATATAGGAACCAGATATTAACATACAAAGTTAGAAAGAATGATGAATATTTGAATGAGGGTCCTGTTTACAATTATAATGTTGAATAACCTTTTGTTAGTTTAAATGACACCTCTGATTTGATTATAACTAGAATTATCGTGTAAATACCAGAGAGCTTACTTCTTTGCTGGCATTTAAAACTAAAATTAGATAGTCTTAAGTATCAGTAGATCACAGATGTCATATAACCTAACCATTCAGTAAAGAATTTTTCTTATACTCCCTGAAAAGTGTCATGTAATTTGATTTTTACCCTCTACTTACAGTGCTTGAGAGTATACCCCTTATCTTACGTAAGGAAACCCACTCCATCACTGGGCAGCTCTAATAGTTGGAAACACTTATATTGGGCAGAAATGTTTTTATATCCACCATACCCACTGATTCTATTTTGGCCTTTTAGAGTTATAAAAAATGAACCTTAACCCTTCTACTGTAACAGTAATTTAAATATTTACCTTTAGCTATAAAATAGTATCAGATTATTACCTGAGAAAATTTCCTTAGGGCTTTAAAGAATATAGTTTCTAAACTCTTGATAATCCTGGATGTCCTTTTCTGAAGTGCTTTATTTTATTACAGTTCCTTGTAAAGTGTGATACATACAACTAAAAGCATTATTCCAAAAGTGGCTTGAACGTAGAGTATTACTTTTCCTTCTCTGGTATTTCTATTCATATGGTATTAAGAACACAAAAATGTGGTGGGGGCTCATACCAAACTTGTGTTTCACTAAAACAGTTCACTCTTTTGCAAATGAGTGCTTTGTTAGTTATCAGTTATTTAGTATTGACAGGCCTCACTTCAAAATATGAATAAATCAAGCACCAATAACAAAAGTATAAATAAAATATTAATTTATCATCCTTTCTCACATGTAAGATGAGGAAGACATTAAGATATATTTAATATGCCCAAAGAAGGGTATTTTAAAACATTAATGAACTCCTTTTAAAAATCTCCCATGCTTATAGACAAAAATAATATATTTAGACTTTTCAATAATTTTCTTCCATACAGTCTTTTCTATTGAAATGCAACAGATTTGAATACAGTACTTAGTTGAAATGTTATAGCAACAGATTTGAATATAGTACTTAGTTGAAATGTTATAGGACTCAAAGAAATAAGAGAAGCTTCTGGACCCAATAACTAGAAATTTTAAAGATGAATACTTACAAGTTCATGGACATCAGTTTTAAAGATAGAATGTACTCCAATAATGAAAGGTGTTGGGGAACTGAGAACTTCTAGTAGCTGAGCCGGGAGAATGGGAATATACGGATAACTGGAAATAATAAAAATATGTCAGATATATTTGTTTTTCTACAATATAAACATATTTTCTTTCATTTTTATGCTGTATGAACTTTATATTACTATGTTTAGAAATTATCAATATGTTCAAGCTTGTTAATATTAAAATTTTGGAAAAAATGATTTAAAAATCTTCATGTGAAAGATATGATCAGATACAAGAAGACAAAAAGTAAATGGAACCCAGGCCTGCTTCCTTATCCTTTATTTCTCCCAGGCAAGCAGTCTCTTTAGGTCTTTTAATATTGTTTGAAAGCATTTTTCCTTACATAGAAATCTGACATTAGACAGTAACACTGACTCTCTCATAGGTCCTCCCCTCTCAATACTAGCCAATGACTTGTCTATATAGAACAATCATTCAAATTCTATTTTCTATACTTGATTTCTGCATTTAAGAACAGCAAAAATAAAATAAGGTCAAGAACACTCTTTTATCTAAAAGGTTAAGAAAAGCACATAGATTAAAGAAAGTTTTTAAAGAAATTTTGGAGACAGTCTAAAATTTTATCTAGTTTATATGAACTAGTTTCCTAGATGTTATGATTATCAAATTGATTATAGTATATTAGAGGTAAAATATTCTACTTATAGCACTATCAGGCATCACAGCTTAGATTTTTTTGTTTTAACTTTTTATTAGGAGAAATTTTTAAAATAATCCCTAAAAAATGAGAGAAAAAAGACTTAACGAAGCCCCATGTATCCAGTCCAGTTTTGACAAGTACCAATGCATGGCCACATATATATTTTCACCCACCTTTGTTCTCTTCTCTATTATTTTGAAGAAACCCCAGGCATTATATTATTTACATATAAATATTTTAGTGGGTATCTAAGAAAGATAAGAGCTCTTTTTATCAGTAAAACCATAATACCATTATAACCCCTAAAATTTAATAATAAACATAGCACTGACTAAAGACCTTTATCACCAATTGTATTCAAAGAGAATTATATGTTGCTGACACTATTCAAATTAAATATTTTTTTCACTAAATTAATCAATACTAAGTAATGGACAACTTGGAAATCCCAAATTCTAGGCTAGATTTTATCAGAATCATGACTCTCATAATGGCATAACTTTGTGAAATATGCCTACATAGTTCAATACCATTGTGCCATAGCATTCTGACTTACCATCAATAAGTAATTCACAATTGAGAATAAATAAAATTAGCAAGAAAGAACCTCACCTATATTTAAGTGGAAACATTAAAGATTCCAGGGCTCTACAAGCATCACTAAGTCTCTGGAAACTTGCAGAATGGAAGAGAACTTTATTTTCTGTGAGTACTGCACAAAAGAGGCTAAGGACGTTTTGAATTCCTGAAAACACAAAAGCAGAGGCTTACCAAGTGCATTTAATTTTATATGTGTTGCCAACAATCATAGACTTAGTATAGCATGGAAAAAAAAAACCCAATACTTTTAGAATCTCTGAAGCAAAGTATTTGGTTAAACTGTAAATTCCATATAACCTATGGGTATTTGTTTTCCCAAACTTTAAGTTTTGTCTTTATTCTTCAAATCAGTGTAATACTCATTGAACATATTAGTTGTTTGGAAATACACTATCACCTTCTTTTCAACTTTATCTCTAAGGTCTGTACTTAAGTTCCTGTTTTAGGCACCGATATTATTCTATTAATTCCCCCCGCACCCCTCAGAGTCTATTTATCTGATTTGGTTAGTAACACCCCACCAGCTTTGTTTTGTTGTATTTTGCCTGTTGTATCTTTTCCCATCTTTTAACTTCCACCTTTCTCTGCTTGTAAATAGCATATACAGATGCTCCTCGACTTAGGATGGGGTTACATCCTGATAAACCCACTGCAAAGATGAAAAATTGCAAGTCGAACCATCATAAATCAGGTACTGTCTATAATTGAAATTATTCTTAATTCAGTCTGACAACCTTGTCTTTTAATTAAATCATTTAATCAACTTACACTTGTAATTACTGAGACATACACTATACATATATATAGTATCTTATTCTATATTTTTTATTTATTCTACCTCTTCTTTCTCTTTCTTTTTGATTTCTCCTGCCTTTTCTTTTATCCCCTCTGCTAGTATGGAATTTATAAAGTCTGTTTCCATTTTTTTTTTTAGTGGCAACTGTAAAAACTACAACATGCAAACAATTTAACTTATTGAACTGAAGTTAATAAATACACTATTTCTTAATTTCTTATTACTAAATCATCTTTTTTAATATCACTTCAACCTTAATCACATGGCCCTACTAAATCAAGAGTCCCCAATTTGTTTTCTCAAGGTAAAATACTTCCTATATCTCCCTTTGCCATAGCTAACTCCTTCATGTGACGTGCAAATTTCCTCTTGGTCCATTATTAATTGCTATTCCTTTTTATCATTTCTACCTTATGCCATGTGATACACATCAGGAACTTTAGTTCAGATTTTTAATCTTCTCTTATTTTGAGCAATGTAATAGTTTCTTAACTGGTTTTCCTAATGCAGTCCTTATTCCCTTCAAATCTGTCTTCCAGAGAGTTTTTAGAATGATGGACATAAAATACCAATCTGATTATGTCACTTTTGTTCCTTCAAACCTTTTGCTATCTTCCTATCCTTTTGGGTGTGATTTTCAAATGTATTTTGCTTCACATAAGCAATTTAGCAAGAGAAGCTTTGCTTCAACTCGCTTTACATATTAATCTTCCTGTCTCGGTAAAATGGAAAAAAACCCCCTATTTTATAGGGTTGATATGAACAAGAAATGAGATCCTAAGGTATTGAGTTCTCAGCACAGTACCATGGTAAATAATCAATATATATTAGCTGATGTTATGTTTATTATTGTAATTGCTGTAGTTTTTAACATTACTTGCCTTTGAAGTTAGGGTTCTATTGCTAAAAATGTTTGAAAACATGTAACCTACAAAATTAAGTTTGAGCACCACTACAAAGCATCTCCATGGTCTTACCAATCTTTCCATCCTGTTGCCACCACTTACTATTATGTGATCAATACTGAACATATCTAACTCTCAGAACACTTTTCACTTTGATATTTCTGCTTATTTTGCTCACGTTCCCTCTATCTGATGTCCCCTTCATTAAAATGTGAGTTCCTCAAAGACTATCGTGGACTTTCTACACTGCTATACCCCTGCTGCCTAGCAGAATACCTAGTTTATAGTCCGCACTCAAAAATGTTTCACTGAACTGACAAGCTCTCTGAACAATGATGTGAATCACTATCAAAAGACTTCAAGACTTTCAACAAAAGGGTCAGACAGCACATATAAGTGAGGTCACACAGTATTTGTCCTTCTGTGCCTGGCTTATTTCACTTAGAAAAATCTCCTCCAAGTTCATCCATGTCATCACAAATGACAGGATTTCCTTCTTTCTTATGGTTGGGGTGGAGGGAGGGAATGGAGGGGTTGTTGATCAAAGAGTATAAAGTTTGAATTAAACAGGAGGAATAAGTTTTTGAGATCTATTGCATAGCAGGTGACTATAGTCAATAATAATGTATATTTCAAAATAGCTAAGAGAGTAACTTTCAAAGGTCTCACCACAAAAAATGGCAAGCAAAATTATAAACATGTTAATTAGCTTGATTTAGCCATTCCACATTATATACCTATATCAAACATTATAATGTGTCCCATTATGTATACAATTATGATCAATTAAAAATAATATTAATAGAAAGATGTCAAGAAATAGCTTTATAGATTCAGATAGGAAAAGTATAAAATACATAAATCATAAACAAAAAGATCAATAAATTTAATTATTTTAAATTAAAAATTTGTGTCAAAAGATAACATTAAAAAAGTAAAGCCAAGTCTCAGACTGGCTTTTTCGCAGACTGAGAAATTACCTACAAAGTATATAAACGGAAAGGATAAGTATCTAAAATATGCTTTTTGAAAACCCTACTAAAATCAATAAGAAAAAAGCAACATAAGAAAATAATATGAACTCACAATTTATAGAAGAGGAAACCAAAATGGTTGATAAGATATGAAAAGAAACTTAAATATCTCTAGTAATCAGAAAAATTCAACCTAATATATCAATGATTTCAAAACTATCGCAATAGCCAAAATTTAAACCTGACTATTCTAAGTTTTTATGAGGACAGGGAGGAAAAGGAACTACCATATATACTGCTGTGAGAAGTACAAATAAAGCAAAATTAAGATGCACATACCTAGTCATTACAACAATTCTAGTAATTCCGTTCTCAGTTATTTATCACAGAAACTCTCTCATATATCCAAGAAGAAAGTAAGTATACAGTGGTACATTGTAGCAATATTTGAAATAATGAAAAAAGTAGAAATATCCTAAATGTGAGAATGAATGGTGGTAAAATAAAATTATGAAATTATTATACTCTGAAGATGGCAAATGTTGATTGAAACAAAAAATTAAAACTAAAAAGGTATTCAAAATTCACAAAATTATTGAAGAAATTTAAATACAATTTTCAAGTGATATAAATTTTTTTTGTAAGTCTGTAGTATTTATACTTGTGAATTTAATATAAATTAAAAAACCCCACTAAGACTTTTGGTATACTTGTACAGCAATGAAAACGAATGAGCTAGCATTACATATATTGCCATGAATAATCATCCCCAATATAATACTGAATGAGAGCAGTCAGGTGCATAATAATTATATAGTATGATAGCATTATATAACATTTAAAAATATGCAAAATGCTATTATATACTGTTTAGATATATATAAATATGTAAAGAATAAAGATATGTCAGGACTAATAAACACAAAATGCAGGATAGTGTTCATCTCTGGGAAGAGAAGGCACAGGCAGGGTGTTCTAACTATATTTATGATGCTATATTTATTAAGCTGGATCGCAAGTAAATGAATTTTTAAAAACATTTCTCTGGAAATAATTTAAAACTTACAGAAAAGTAATAAAAATAACAAGAATACACAGAGCACTCATGTAGCCTTTACCATGATTCACCTAATTCTTCAAATTTTGTTCCATTTGCTTTAACGTTTGTATTCACGCACTAGAACACTCTATCCACAAACACACATGATTTTTTTCTGAGCCATTTGAGTGTAGGTGATTTTTGCCTATCTGTATATCTTCTTTGGATAAATGTCTATTCAAGCCCTTTATTCCATTTTTAATTGGGTTATATATTTCTCTTGTTGACTTGTAAGGATTCTTTATATAATCTGCATACTAGGTCCTTATCAGATATGATTTAAAAATATTTCCTACCATTCTACAGGTTGTCTTTTCCTTTCTTTGTTTCATTTTCTTTTCTTCCTTTTTTTTTTGGAAACAGGGTCTTGTTGCCCAGACTAGAGTGTAGGGGTGTCATCATAGCTCACTGCCACCTCAAAATCCTGGGCTCAAGTGATCCTTCTGCCTCAGCTAAGTAGCTGGGGCTACAGGAGCACACCACCATGACTGGATAATTTTTTTTTTTTTATTTTTTGTAGAGACAGGGTCTTGTTATGTTGCTCAGGCTGGATCTTTTTACTTTCTTGATAATGTCCTTTGATGTACAAAATTTTAAAATTTGAAGGTATAATTTACCTATTTTTTCTTTTGTTGTTAATGCTTTTGGTGTCATACATAAGAATCAATTGCAAATGCAAGGCCATTAAGATTTATACCCCTGTTTTCCTCTAAGAGTTTTATGGTTTCAGGTCTTATATTTAGGTTTTCAGTACATTTTGAGTTAATTTATGTATATAGTATAAGGTAAGGGTCCAACTTCATTCTTTTGCATGTGATATCCAATTTTTCCAGCACCATTTGTTGAAGAGACTATTTTTCCCCCCATTGAATGGTTTTGGCACTTTTGACGTCTTAGTATTTTTTCTGTTGCTATAACCATACCATAGATTGGGTGATTTATAAGGAAAAGAAATTGATTTCTTTTATTTCTGGAGGCTGGGAAGTCCAAAAACATGTCACCAACATCTGGGAGAGGACCTTCTTGCTGATCAGGACTCTCTGCAGAGTCCTGAGACAGTGCTGGGTACCACATGGTGAGGGGCCTCACGAGAGATGGCCAAAATGGCTTTTATAACAGACTCACTCTTGTGATAATTAACTCACTCCCTCAATAATCCCTTAATTCATTCATCCATGAATGGATTAATCCACTTATCAGAACCCTCCTGACCCAATCACCTCCCAAAGGTCCCACCTCTCACCAACGGTGCATTGAGGACCAAGTTTCCAGCACATGAACTTTTGAGAGACACAAACCATAGCACTTGTCAAAAATCAATTGGCTGTAGATACATATGTTTATTTCTGGACTCTCAATTCTACTCCATTGGGCTATATGTCTATCCTTTGTCAATATAACACTGTTTGCTTCCAAAACTTTATAGTAAGTTTTGAAATTGGGGAGAGTGAGTTTACCAACTCTGTTCGTTTTCAAGATTGCTCTGGCTACTCAGGACCCCTTGAAACTCCATATGAATTTGAGGGTCAGCTTTCCCCATCTCTACAAAAAATCTGATATTTTGATAAGGGACTACACTGAATCTGTAGACTGATTTGGATAGTATTGACATATTAACAACATTAAGTCTTCCATTCCATGAGCATAGGTCTTTTTTAATTTCTTTAAGCAATGTTTCGTAGTTTCCAATGTACAAGCCCTTCACATCCTTGGTTAAATTTATTCCTAGGTATTTTACTCTTTTGGATATATTATAAATGGAATTTATTTTAATTTGCTTTTCAGATTTTTCACTGCTGGCATATATTTTTTTAAAAATTGAAAAACAATCCTTAGATCACAGACGGTACAAAAACAGGTCATGAACTTGTTTTGGAAAGTAGGCCATAATTTGCTGCCACTTGTCAAAATGTTTCTCTGTGGACAGCATATAGTTGGATGTTCCTTTTTAAATATAGTCTGACAATCTTTGCCTTTTGATTGAAGTGTTTGGTGCATTCACATTTAATGTAATTATTGATATGGTAGATTATGTCAGTCACTTTGCCATTTATTTACTACGTTTTAAGTCTTTTTGTGTTTTGTTGTTCCTTTATTCTTCCTTTACTGCTCTCTTTTGTGTTAAAGTTTTTTTTTTTTTTAGTTTGTAATATTAATTATTCTGTTTATTTTTTAGTTATTTTCTTAGTGGTTGCTCTGGAAATTACATTACACATCTTAAATTATATACAGTCTACTTCAAGCTGATCTTGACAATTCTAGTAAATTATGACAAAGTTGCTCCATTATAGCTCCATTTCCTTCCCCCTCCCTCTGTGTTTCTGTTTCCATATCTAACATCTATTACAATTGCAATACAGTGTTATTATTTCATACATCTTAATTTTTTTTTTAAATTAAGAGAAGAGAAAAATATATAATCCTTTATATTTACCCACACATTTGTCATTTCTAATGTTCTTCATTTCTTTGTATGAAATCAAGTTACTAACTGGTCTTTCATTTAGCCTGAAGTATTTCTTTTTGCATTTCTTATAGGGTAGGTCTGCTAGCAATGGACTCTATTTTTGTTTACCTGGAGATGTCTTTACTTTATCTTTGTTTTTGAAAGACACAGAATTCTTGTTGGATAGGTTTTTCTTTTTTTTCTTTCAGCACTTTGAATGTGTCACATCAATGCCTTCTGTCCCTTCCATTCTTTCTGATGAGAAATCATTCATAATCATGTTATTGTTCTATTGATTCATATTGATGATTTATTTTCTCTTGCTGTTCTTGAGACTTGTCTTTCAACAGTTTTACAATCATACTACGTATATATAGGGATTGTTTACTGTCAACTATCTCGGCTTCATTGAAGTTCTTGAGTCTATAGATTGGTAATTTTCACAAATTTTGTAAAGTTCTTGAGCATTCTTTCCTCAAATATTTTTTTCTAACCACCTGCGGTCTCCATTCAATGGAGACACTCAGTACATAAAACCTATTATTGTTTTAAAGGTAAATGAGAATCTGTCAATTTTATTTCAGTCTTCTCCTCTGTTCTTCATGTTGAATCATTTCTATTGATCTTTCACCAGATTTCACTGACTCTTATTTCTGCCACCTCAAATATGCTATTAAGCCCAGTTTATTTTTTGTTTCAGTTACTATACCTTTATATTCTATAATTTCTATTTGGCTGTTTTTCACAGTTGTCATTTTACTATTGAGACTGCTTAAGTGTTAAGTCACTCTTACTATATTTTGTTGTAATTCGTTCAATGTGGCTTCCTTTAATTCTTTTCATGTATTTATAATAGCTGATTTAAAGTCCTTATTTGCTAAATCCAATATCCAGGCCCACTCAGAGTCAGTTTATACTGTTGTTGTTTTCCTGAGTATGGGTTACACTTTACCCTTTCTTTGAATGTTTCTCAATTTTTGGTAAAAATTGGACATTAATAGATAACATATTGTAGCAAATTTAAATTCTATGATTCTATCTTTCTAAATTTTAAAGTTTTAATTGTTATGGGTACATAACGGTTCTATATCTTTATAGGGTACACTGATATTTTAATACAGGCATACAATATGAAATACTTCTATTTTTTACTGAAAGCTTTTTTTTTTCCCCCCAAGGGTGCTTACTGCCTTGATTTAAGCTGCAGAATCTGCCTTCTCTTGTAATGTTAGGCTGCTGCTGTCTGATTTTGTTTTAAAATTCTTATTTTTATTGTTTATTCTGGCTCCCTAGGGATTACCCCCGTGTTTGCATAGCCCAGTGGTCGGCCTATAATTTGGGGAAAGGTCATGCTCAAATACCTTGAGCTAATAAAGCTTCCATGCTCTGCTGATCAATCTTTGTAGGAACTGAGGTACATTCATTGTTTAGCCAGATTTCAAGTCTGCTGTCACTTTCACCTGAGTTCTCTTGTATCTTCCTGCACATGTGCATAGTTTCCTAGGCAGTCAGGGATGATAGAGACCTTGACTAGCCCGTCTATGACTCTCTCCTTTCCAGGATTTCCCTGTTAAATTTCAGACTGGTCTGCCACAAGCTCCAACTATGATTGTAATTCATACAAGCAGATTTGAAGTTTTTCTCCTTTCATCTCCTACTGGGTTTAATACTTTTCCTGACAATGATGTCATGGGTTTAGACTCCCATCTCAAATAAATTCTACTCCATGCAGCAGGCAGCAAAGCTGCTTGTTTTGTAGCCAGTCCTGCTCTGCTAAAACTACCACTCTCACTGACAGAGTTAGGAAGTGGGGGAAATGGGAGCAATCACTATGTAAGAATGCTGTAGACTCCTGCTCTTACCCAAAGTTCTAGCATGAATAAATGCTTCTAAGTTTGTTGTTTGCTTTTGGTCAATTTCCAGAGCCCTGAAATAGTTGTATTCAACAATTTTGTCTAATTTTATACTGGTTCTTTGGAGAAAGGACTTGCTAAATCCTTCATCCTTCCATAACCAGAAGTACTATGCTTGGTGATGTCAATTTTGTTCTCCCAAATTTTGTCCAATGCTGTCCAATTTCTCCAAAGTATATTTAATATTTTTCCTTGCAAGTAAAAAGCAATCTGAGCAAGACACTTTAAGACCATGTAAATATCTTGTTCCTCACCAAACTATCTGCCTACATTTGGCATCTATTGATGACTCTTGCTTGACCAAGTCTTTACTATGATGATTATAGAATAGTTTTCCAAATCCAGCACTCCCCTCCACATTCACCAGTCAGCACACGGCATTCTGTATTAAGTGGAGTCCTTCCTTCTCTCCTACTTACTTGCTTATTTATTCATTATCAGTGTGGACTCATGAATTCCTATTTTTGTCCAAGTCTATAAGTCATTACTGCTCTTCATTATTTTGGTGTTAAACATGATTTATACAGTGGGAGCCTCTTTAACTTAGTTCCTGTGTCCTTAAGACATGAATTCTTTTTTGCCCCAGGCTCATATTTACCTACTCTGCCCCAGCCCTAAATAAGCCATTTCTCCTAACAGTCCTGGTTTCTTTTGATGATAAATTATATTATACCAAGGTTCTATTAATAGATGTTAGGGTATATGTAAGATACTATATCTATAGTATATAGATATACAGCGGTGTCTTTGCTTCTAGGCCGCTTTTGCCTATAGAGAGAGCTAGGAAATATATGCGTGTACATACATATATACATACCCACACATATATGAATGCATATACATGCATATAAATATATATATTATTTGAGAAATCCTGAGTCTAGATCATCACTTTCAATTCCATTCACTCCCACAGGGTATTATACCCCACTATTCCAATTCATATTTATATGTTCCTTCTTCCACTGAGAACCCTGGATCCTAATAACATCAACACATTTATTCATTTGCTAAATCCTATATTACATACAAAACACCTTCAGATTGTTTCAGCCATTCCAACTCAAAAAAACCCCAACCATAGTGGAATTCACCATTTGTTTGCAATTCTCTCCCTAAACCTGTCTAAAACTGAGATTATATAGTCAAATATTGTGTTTGCAAGTTACTTTGATTAGTTTTTTCCCTCTTAGGTGTGGTTATGTTATTCATTTGAATAACAGTGGAGTTGAAAAGGCGGTACATGGGCCGGGCACGGTGGCTCACGCCTGTAATCCTAGCCCTCTGGGAGGCCGAGGTGGGCGGATCGTTTGAGCTCAGGAGTTCGAGACCAGCCTGAGCAAGAGCGAGACCCCATCTCTACTAAAAATAGAAAGAAATTATATGGACAGCTAAAAATATATATAGAAAAAATTAGCCGGGCATGGTGGTGCATGCCTGTAGTCCCAGCTACTCGGGAGGCTGAGACAGGAGGATCGCTTGAGCTCAGGAGTTTGAGGTTGCTGTGAGCTAGGCTAACGCCATGGCACTCACTCTAGCCTGGGCAACAGAGTGAGACTCTGTCTCAAAAAAAAAAAAAAGAAAAGGCGGTACATGGGCAACGTATGTAACCTGCAGTTCTATATCCCCCATAACAATAAGATGATATAAAATAAAAACAAACAAACAAACAAACAAAACAGTGGAGTTGATTTCCATAAGCTTTTAGTTTTAAGATATTCTTTTCTTTCTTTTTCCTTTCTTCCTATCCTAATTGATCTAATTTTGTTCTTCATTATATGTAAGTCATAAATATGCTTCCCGAGGTCAAAACTACATTATACAGTGTTATACCAATGTCAATTCCTGGTTTTTATATTATAGTATACTGTGATTACGTAAAACGTTGGGGAGAGGTGGGTATGTATACATGGGGACTCTCTGTATTAATTTAGTAATTTCTTGGAAATCAAACTATTTAAAAATAAAAAGTTATATTTAAAAAGTCTGTGGATATATTTAGTTTCTTATGGCTGCTGTAACAAACTACCACAATATTGCCTTAAAACAACACGAATTTATTATCTTACAGTTCTGGAGATCAGAATTTCTATGTTTTGGTTTTCCAGCTTATCCTATTCTTTGGTTCGTGGCTATCTTCTATCTTCAAAGCTGACAGTGGCCAGTCACATTGTATCATTGTGACATTAACTCTTTTGCCCCCCTATTCCATCTTTTAAGTACCCTTGTGATTACAATGTGCCCACTTGGTGTGGGAGCTTCCTAAAGGAACCTACCCTTGAGGTGGATTTTGACAGATAAGCATTAGTTAAGGAGAAAAGAACAGCATAGCATTCAAAGCTGACAGAAGATCATGTGAAAAGAAACAGGACTAAGGAAGTAAAAGATATTAACGGACCTACTAGCAACTCTGCCCAAGGCAAGTTCATAAAGAATTTATATGCCACCGGAAGGAGTCCAGGCTTTTTTCATGAACATTCTGGGGAAGAACTCGTCCCTCTCTGCTCTCATCTGAACTCTCTGCCCCACCCCACAAAAAAAAGATAACCCATTCACAAGTAGTTCATCAGAAAATAAAATTCATTGTTAGCATCATTTAGTATCAGATAAATTGTGAAGAAGGAAGGCGTGTAATTGTAAGGGACTCTATCTACTTAGATTGGTAAAAAGTTTATCTTATCAAGGGGGACAATATTGCACTATACTTATTAAGAAAGGATATATGTCTCATAATTTAGAAATGAGTTAGAGACATTATTCTAGTGATTAAGGGGGAAGTTTTTCTTTCATTCTTTGGAAAATTAACAGTGTAATAAAGAACAATTTGCCAAGGCCTAATTAGAGGTATTACTTATATTCTGTATTCTTAAATGTCACATGCTTTCTTAAGCTTTACATAATCTCAAATATTTAAGAAATTATATTAATAATTTTTATTCCTAAGTAGCAATGTTTGTTGCTGTGTTCACAGATACATAGTTATTTAGAAATTCAATTTCTTAAGTCAAAATCAGTTTTCTATATAATCTAGAATTGTTTCCTCATCTTCTGTAGGTCATCATGCATTCAAAGCTACACAATAACAGCAGAGGAAAAAATATGAAAAACAAACATTCCAGTGATAATTACTACTGATTTCACTGCAATGGTACATACACATCCTGTTGATTACTCAAATAGTAAAACATTCTGAAAAATTACTTCCTGATCTGAATTTTCTTGATAGGTTAGAGTTCTAAAATTCATTGCACCAAACATTAACAAATGTATATGCTTCCTGTTTAGGGGAAAGAAAAAACACTTTCTCCAGAATCCTCCCCTTCTTTGAATAATAATGATGTGTTACAAAAATAGAACACTATATATCAGCTTTCAAACGGGTAACTGAGGAATTAAAGGTCATGTTTCGAGATAGGATATATTTCAGAAAGACGTGTCCAATTTATTATAGTTCTTTCTGGTCAACCCACAAGGAGAAAACAATATAATACTGGTCATGGCTTAAATACAAGTCATGAAAAAGGAGATTCCTCATTCATTCAAACAATATTTACTGAGCATCTACTCTACTCTACGTACTGGAATATAGCAGCAAATAAAAGACAATATCCCTAGCTTCACAAATTAACAAAACTTTATATAAAGTTATATATTAAATAATTATCACTGATAGGCAATGTTTACTATTTGTTACAAATTTAACATTGTTTCTAAACATGTTAGATATGGTAAATCTTTTTTTTTTCCCTACCATTTTTTTAGAGACAGGGTCTTGCCTTGTTGCCTAGGCTGGTCTCAAATTCCTGGCCTCAAGCAATCCTACCCCCTCAACCTCCCAAAATGCTAGGATTATAGGCATGAGCCACCATGCCCAGCCTGATATGCAAATCTTCTAAGTAAAAAAAGTAGTTAAGAAGTGTGGAGAATTGGGCAATTGAAAGGGGAAATAGCTCAGTTATTATGAACACAAATTTATTCCTTTGAGTGTGACATGAATTAAATATATTTTATGCACATATAAATAGAGCTTAGCAATGTGGGAAACTCTAAATATTAATATAAGAAATCAATTACCAAATACACATGACCACAAAGAATTCAAATCTAAAACTGTGTATATCCCAAATAGCAATCCATAGAAGACCAACTCATCTAAAACTGTGTAAAAAGATACAGCACATTTCCTTCCTTCTTGAACATTCTAATTGGTTTTCTGGGTCTATGGTAATCACATCTGATTATTCCAACCCCAAATGGCACAGATTTCTAGTCTGTGCCAGTTCTGACTGGCCAGGTTTTTATCTACTTTTAATTCTAAATTTAACAATCAGGAAGCAAAATGAGTCTTCGGAGTAAACAATGGGGAAGGATAATCTATAGTAACTGGAGAATTATGCAAGGAACAAAAGGGTGAGAACTGTCCTGGCAGAAATTTTTTAATTAAAACTTCTTTGTTTCTTTTCCCCTTTCCTCCACTATTAAATCATTACAAAACTACTGAGATGTGCCAGAAATCGTTAAATTCTAGGGATGGACATAAAGAAATCTGAGACAGGCTCTTAGGAGCTTACAGTTCAGTGAAGATGGCAGATTGGTAAAAAAAAAAATAGTTAAAACACAACAGAACAGAGAAATGCACAAAGTGCTACAGAGCACAGAAATGGGAGTTCTTTATCCTGCCACCATTTGGAAGCTGAATACTTAAATGTTAGAGTCGCCATATTTTATAAAAATATTAATCTCTAAGATGCTGAAAGAGCACATTGAAATTTTAGATAAGAGAACGTTGGAACAATGAAGAACAACACTTATCTTGCCTGAGAGCATTTGCATTCAATAAAGGATAACTCAATACAAAGACAGAGCTATTTAATAGTAGCATTTAAGTACCATAAAAGGACAATGAGGAAGATAGTTTCGAACTAGAATCTTTTTGAACTGTCATCAAATTACATCGTGTGATTCTAGCAAGCATAGTACACTAGTCAACAAGGACTTTATCAGTCAATGATGTCAGTGTTTGGTATTTTTACAATGGTTCTTTTACAGAACTAGCATAAATATTAAATCTTTAATTTTGAAATAGAAAGTAATCAGTTTCCTAATAACATTCTGACTACTTCCTACAACCCTGTATTCAGGCTGTACCAAACATCTCACTATTCCATGAAGGCGCTTCGTGACTTCTTGTACTGCTGCATATGCTTTTCCTTCTGGAATGCCCTCCTACTTTTCTAGCTAGTAAGAGTTTGCTCTTGGTATCTCTATTATTGTGCTACTTATATTGTACTATCATTTTAAAAACATACCTGTTTCTCCACTAGGCTAAAAGCATATCTGAGATAAGGGCTGTAATTTATTCATCTTTATATTCCTAATTACTAGGTCAGGACCTGGCACATGATAATGGCTTTGTAAACACCCGGTGAAAAATTATACTTCTGCTATCACGTAAGTAAACGGGCACTATAGGGACATTACTAGAGACTCCTGTGCTATTTATTGTAAGAAATTAAACTTGAACAGTTTTCTTTAGAGATCCATAGGCCTCTGGAGTACACATGGTAAGCATTTTCTTCAGAAAAGTGCTCTAGAACAGACTACCATGGAGATTTAATTTGTTTCAAATCCCCAAAGAACATAACATTCAAACTGTCAAAAAATAATCATAGATACAGTTATAGTAAAACACCAAATTTCCTATTTCCTCCTTTTCCACCTAGGATACAATATGCCATTGATAGTAATAGTCTAAACTCTAGGCCGGGCGCGGTGGCTCACGCCTGTAATCCTAGCACTCTGGGAGGCCAAGGTGGGCGGATCGTTTGAGCTCAGGAGTTCGAGATCAGCCTGAGCAAGAGCGAGACCCCATCTCTACTAAAAATAGAAAGAAATTATATGGACAGCTAAAATATATATACAGAAAAAATTAGCCGGGCATAGTGGCGCATGCCTGTAGTCCCAGCTACTCGGGAGGCTGAGACAGGAGGTTCGCTTGAGCTCAGGAGTTTGAGGTTGCTGTGAGCTAGGCTGACGCCACGGCACTCACTCTAGCCTGGGCAACAGAGAGAGACTCTGTCTCAAAAAAAAAAAAAAAAAAAAAAAAAAACTCTTGTGTACTCAAATTTGCAAACTATCCTTTTAAAATTGTAGGGGAGAAAAATCTATTTTCTTTAAATTTTTTTTAACCCTTATAAGTTTGTATTTGGGACAGACCACTGTAACAAAAGACAGATTAACAAGAGAAAAATAAGCAGGCTGTTTTCAAAGTCATATATTGAGTAAACAAATGACTATTTTTTCCCATTGTAAGTGAGAATAAGACTAAAACAAGTAATAAAGCTATATGAATAAGCTGAGAAAACTGAATGAACATAGAAACACAACTTAAGGCACTAGATTTTGCTCATTTAAGGAAAAAGGACAAAGTCATTCTACAATTGACACATTAATTGGGTGGTTCATAAATTTACCAATCAACATTTTCTTTCTAAAGAAAACAATTTCACATATCCTAAGCCTTCATTCTTACCTCTAGCATCTTTTCACCTTTCTGTTTTAGGGATATATATTATTTTTAATGCTCCCACAAAAGTTCATATCACTACAAAAGTAATTACATAGTATTATACGTAGAAGTTTTTCCAGGGGAGAAGACAAAGTGAAAATACCAAATGTTTGCCATTAAAACATTTAAAAACAGAAATAACTTTCTGAATAGCAAGGTACAGCTACAATCAACATTTAAAGAACTTTTATGTACAAAGTAAAATTAATGTTAAGATAAGCTAAAAAATCTCTTTATTTTAATAACTTTAAAATATCTATATTTAGTATCAGAGAGTATCAGTGGAGAAATATTGACGCATTGGTATCTAATGAAAACTGGCTGAAGGTAAATATGGACAAGCAAAAAGAAAGTGTGCATATGAAAAGTACAAACACAGATGGTACAAGATTAATGTGGTTTACCTATGGAAACTGAGTGATGATAGCTGAAGGCCCAGGATCATATAGTAAGTTTAAAAATGTCTATTAAAGAGTATACTGTGAAAATCTGAGAGTATTCTAAAACAAATATGCTTACAATTAAAATCCAAATTATAGGTGAACAAATATGACAAAAAGGTCAAGAGAATTTTACAAGATTATATGGGTCAGGGAGGGACACCCAACTGAAACAGGATAGATTAGATTAAAATATCAGAGGGCCTACAAAAGCCAGTTCTTTATTAACATAAAAAGCCCACCGTTTACCATACTTAAAAACACAAATCTTCAGGTAAACAAAAGTAGTTCACATATGCTGCAACAAGGAAAAAAACCAAATAAACAAAAAAGATGGTAAGTAAGAGATGAAGGTGATTAACAGGAAATTATGTGGAATGCAGTTTGAAATGGCAGAAGTTCACATAATTATTTTAGGCAAGGAGAGAGACCTTTTAAACTGGGAAAAACAAATTCATTATCATAACAATTCTTAGAGAGAGAACAGAGGAAATGCTATCCTTACATTTAGACCTTTCACAGGAAGACAAGTCAAGGCTACAAAAGAATCTTACAGTCTTATCTACTTCCTGTCTGTGCTTTGTAAAATCCACCACCACCACCACCCCCCCACCCCCAACCCAGGTAGTGAACTCTGATAATGGTCTAATATTGGCCTTTGACGACGTCCAACCAAAATGCCTTTAGGCAGAATTGTCACCACCACATGCTTTAGAAACTACAACTCTGCACACAGCACTGCATCTTTCTTTCTGCCTTCCCTCCGTATCTTCCCTATTCTTTCCCTGAAAAAGTGAATTTAGAATATGCAAGCAAAAGATAATGAAGCTAAAATACTAGAAAGGAAAATAACAAAATTTGATCTTCAAATCATCATGTATTCTGGTGCACTTCACCAGTATACAGAAAAATCTTCTAATAAGGTATGACTGCCATTTCTTCATAGCTAGTACAGTTACTCATTTATTCAACAAGGATTGATGCCTTTTATACCTAAGGCAGTATGTCAGATACAGAGGACACAAAGAATAATAAGACATGGTAGTTTCGGAAGCTCATAGTCCAGTAAGGGAAAACTTCTTATAGATAAATAGGAAACAAGCATAAGACATAATTTCCATACCATCCCTGAAGACATCCTGGAACCAATACATATCAGCCCTGGACTGCCTACCTCTAGCTTTTTGTTATGTGAAACATAACTCTACTTTGCTTAAGCTGTTGCATTAGGTTTTTTTTTTTTTTTTAATACAAGTTAGGTATTCACATAAAGGACTTAAATATTTTACAACTTTAAAAAATTGTTTTATTGTAAAATAAAACAGATACAGAAAACCGCACAAATGTACAGCTGAATAAATTATCTAACAAACACCACCCACATAAAGACAGGGAACTTTTTTTTTATATAGTAAAACATGATTGCCAGTCTCAAGACCGAGAACTTTTGTCAGCAACTCTAAAAGCCCCTTTCCTGTGCCCCTAGTCATAATCCCCTCTATTATCATAAGTAACCATCCTGACATTCATTCGTTCATTCATTCACTTATGTGAGGCAGAATCTCACTCTGTCCCTTGGGCTAGAGTGTAGTGGTGCTTCCACAGCTCACTGTAACCGCAACCTCCTGCGCTCAAGCAATTCTCATTCCTCAGCCTCCCAACTACCTGGGACTACAGGCCCATGCCATCATGCCTAATTTTTTTTATTTTAAGAGACAGAGTCTTGCTATGTTGCCTGGGCTGGTCTCAAACTCTTGGCCTCCTAAAGAATCCTCATGCTTTGGCCTCCCAAAGGAGTGCATAATAGGTGTGAGCCACTGTACCTGGCCAATCCTGACTTTTATATTACTCACTTTCCTGACTTTTTCCCTGAGGCAGTTTTATTACCCTAAAGTGCATCCCTAAACGCTATAATTCAGTCTCACTCTATTAAAAAATTGGATATCTTTCAAATCTCTTTTAATCCAGAGGTTCTTCCTCCATTCCTTTCTTTTCCTTATAATTTATTTACTAAAGGACCTGAGAAATCTGACTGACAGAGTTTCCAATAGCCTTGATTTTGGTAATTACATTCTCTTGGTGCAGTTCAGGTTTAATCCCTCTGGCAAAACTGTAAGTAGGGTTTGGTAAGGTAAGGCACGTGATATGGCTTGGTTTTCTTTCTGTGATGATAGCTATTGATGCTTAGATCTTCATTAACTGAGGGTTGTAAAATGATGATACTCTATTTCTATCCTTTCTTTGCCATTTATTAATTAGAATACTTTTTTAGAAAAGATAATTCCCCTCAACTGCTATTGGGTTACCATGATTCTTTTGCTTGATAAGTTCTCAAGATAACAAGTTGGTTCTCTGACATAATCTGACGTAGGTGACAATTCCTTTTTAATATTATGAATTCATGGATCCTAAAATATTTGTTGGGTCTCAACCAATTGCGATTATTATAATTTTTGAAGCTCAAGTTCCACCATCTTAGATCAGTTACGAGTCTTTTCAGCGTTGCTCCTGAGTTCTTTTGACAAAGCTCTGACAGTTTTTCCTTTACTGAGAAATAATTCACATACCATAAAATTTACTCTTTTAAAATATATTAATACAACTCAGTGGCTTTTAGTATAGTAACAAGGTGTGCAAGTATATTAGTATCTAACTCCAGAATAATTTCATTCCCCAAAAGAAGCCCCATTCCCATTACCAGTCACTTCTCATGGTCCCCTCCCTCTTACTCTCGGTAATCACTTATCTACTTTGTCTCTATAGGTTTGCCTATTCTGGACATTTCATATCAACAGAATCATATAAGCCAGGTTTTTGTATCTGGATTCTTTCACTTAGTATGTTTTCAAGATCATCCATATTGTAGTACGTATCAATACTTCATTCTACTTTATGGCTGAATAAGTGGATATACTACAATTTGTTTATCCATTCATCAGTTGACAGACATTTGGGTTGCTTCCATTTTTTCCTAGTATGAATAATGCTGCTACAAAATTTATGTATAAGTTTTTGTGTGAATATATGTTTTCAATTTTCTTTTAGAATTTGACACATTTTAACATATGTACATACCTGTAAAACCATCACCACAGTCAATATTATGAACACAAACACCATCCAAAAAGTTGCCTCATGTCCCTTTGTAATCTCTTGCTTCCCACCCACAAAGCAACCAATGACCTGTTTCTGTCACTATAGATTAGACTACCTTTTTTAGAACTTTATAAATACCTAATTGTACAGTATACATTCTTTTTTTGTCTGGTATTTTTCATTCAGCATAATTACTTTCAGGTTAATCTACATTATACGTACCAATAATTCATTTTTTCATAATGTTTAGTAGCATTTAATTGTATGGATATACCACACATTTTTTTATCCATATCTATTATCAATTATCACTGGTAGACATTGTGCTTATTTCCAATTTTTTACTACTATAAATAAAATGGCTATGAACATTCATATGCAAATATTTTTATGGACATGTACTAACATTTTCCTTGGGTAAATGCCTGGGGAGTGAAATAGCTGGATCATATGGTTTGCTTAACTTTTAAAAAGAAAAGTAAAACTGTTCCAAGGTAGCTGTACCATTTCACATTCCTATTAGCAATGAATAAAATTTCCAAGTTGTTCACATTTTCACCAGTACTCAGACAACACTGAAAAGTCACAAAACTAAATGCTCCTTTCCCTTCCTTCTGAGGGATAAGCCTCAAGTTGTGTGCCTTCTCCCAATCACACCAAGCTTTGCAGGATACAGTAAGCTTCCCCCTTCTGGGTTCTAAAGCCACTGCAGACATCCAAACTATGCCAGTTCCTGTTTGGGCTTCCACTGAAGTGACACAGAAACAAGTCCCTCTGGCAGCCTATTCAGCCAGAATTTTGGATGTGAGTTCAATCTTCTCTCCTCCCTGCACCCCCAAGCCTGGAAGAGTTGGGGGAGGGGCTGATGTAGGTAACATGAAATTGCTCTACTTACCCGTTTCATTGCTGCTGTTCTTGACTTTGTGCAAGCCTGGGGTACTGCAACAACTTACCTGGATTCTGGAATTGTTATACAGGCATTTCTGTCAGTGTATCTTTGTTAAATCAATGTTTCTGTCAGGGAAGGAGGGCTGGAACTTCCTGTTGTGCCATCTGGCTAACCTCATTCCCTAAATTCTCAGTGTTGACTGTTTATCTCCTTCACTATTTTAAGCATAGTTATTTTAATTTCTGCATCTGATAGCTCTATTTGCTAGAGCCCCTGTGGGTCTTTTATATTGTCTATAGTTTCTTCTGTATTTCTTTCATTAGTTTTGGTTCTCATCTTCCTGGTTATTGCTGATTGAGTGCAGGGCATGTATATAAAAATTCCAAGACATTTTGGAGGCCTAGAATGTAGTTATCTCGTTTCTGAGAGGATTTACTTTTACTTCTATAAGATGGATAGAGACAGTAGCATCAAGGATCACCTTAATCCAAGTCAAGGAACTGAAATGATTTCAAGCTGTATTTCAGCTCCTGAGGGAGTCTGTCTACTTCTGATTTTTACACCCCCTAGGTTGTAGTTCTTATGGTCTCAACTCAAAGTACAAGAGCTTTATAAAGGAATTCACCTTGGTAAAACTTGAACTCCAGTTTTCCCTTTTTCCCTCCCCATGGGAATATCAACAGTGCTGATCAGCTTCTCAGCTACTTCTTCCAAAATCAGTAAGTGCCTTTAGAAAAAATGGTCCCAAATGTCTGGCTCACTTGTTTTTCTCTGGGATCATGGCTTGGTGATTCTTTATTATCTGTGACGCCTTCAAGCAGATATTGTTTATATTTGTATATCTTTTCTAGTTGTCTTTGTTAAGAGGGTTAATCTGAATTACACAGGCCACTATTGTTGGAAGAGAAGTCTAGGTTTTATAAATTTATATTTTATCTATTTTTCTTAGTGGGAATGCTAATGGTATTTGGGGTAAAAATTCTTCTGGTGCATAAACATCCTGCTAATTGCAAAATGTTTAATAGCCCTGGTCCTGGCCACTAAATAGCAGTAACAACCACTTCCTTTCCCCACAAAATCATTGTACAACTCAAAGCATGAGAAATTTACATGGGATTCATTAAGTTGAAGAGAGGCTAAACATAGTGGCTCATGCCTGTAATCCCAGCACTTTGGGAGGCCCAGGTGGGAGGATTGCTTGAGCCCAGGAGTTCAAGGTTAGAGTGAGCTATGATCATACCACTGCACCCCAGCCTGGGTGACAGAGCAAGACTGTGTCCCCTCAAAAATTAAAAATTTAAAAAAATTCAAAAATACAAAAAACAAGTTCAAGAGAAATGGTAGCATTTGAGACTGTGAAATAATTTTATCTGTGTCATATTCTTCCATTCTTCTTCATAGTAAATTTTTGCCTTGATTGACCCTTTATAGGTATTCAGCCCCTTCTAAAAGTAAAAACATCAGGTGAATGGTGCGAGGCTAAAAGCAATTAAGTCAAAGGTTAGCAAGGACCATGGATGATATCAACAAGATGTTCTTTGGAGAAGTGCCACCAGAAAGGGATCACCTATCTCATACATTAAAGAAAACAGTTTTAAATATATTAAGACTTAATTATTATGACTCAATGAGTAGAAACTTTCACAGAGAGAAGTTAGATGTAATTTTTTTAAGTTGACAAACACCGTATATATTCATGTTGTGCCACATGATGTTTTGAATATGTATATTGTAGATGGGCTAAATGGCGCTGATTAACATATGTATTACCTCACATACTTATCTTTTTTTGTGGTAAGAACACTTCAAAATTTATTTTCTTGGTGATTTTCAAGTACATAATACATTGTTACTAACTATTGCCACCAAGTTGCATAATAGATCTCTTGAACATATTTCTCCTAACTGAAATTTTGTATTCTTTGACCAAAGAGAGATATACTTTTAGAGTCAGAACTCCTGAGGAGGAGGCAGATGTAATGGAGAAGAACTACTTTTGGGATTGGTATCACCATTCATTTTTATTCAGATACTGGAAGATTCTACTTATATTTACACTAATCTCTTCTAAGGTTTTCTAATTTTCACTGATTGAAGTTAAAGCAGAAGAATAAGGATGCGGACACTACTGAAAAAGTTATAGAGCTGAGCTAGAGGTAAAATTCAACACAAGACAGGAGGGAAACAAGAGAGTAGAATTTTTGTGCAAGGAACTAAGAATTCCATGGAATTCCTGGGAAAGGACGGTTTCAACATAACCAGGAAAAGATAAACAGAGATGGAGAACAATGACAATGACTGACTCAAAGACAGTGGGATGCTCATAGGCAGGAATATAAAAAGGGCAAGTAAGAGGTAAAGTAAATGAGAATCTCTGGGCAGCCCTGTTCTGAAACATCCTCACTTTTAAGTTATGTTATTTCTTAATAAAATAACAAGCTGCCCAATGTACAGAAGATATTTTCTAGTATCTTCCTCCTAATTTTTCATCCTAGCCATTGCTAGGAAATTGGAGATAAAGTCCCATACAGATGGTGAGATGAGAAGGATGGGACTTTTAGTCCCATCTGACAAGGCTTCTTCAAAAGCAGTTCATCTAAGGAAAAGAACAATATTAAATATACCATCTATTCATCATTTAGCATAAAGAAAATAGGGGCTGAGTTAAAAATTTTTATAAAGAATGAATACTTGGTAAGATTAGGACCCACAGAATTATATATTTATATATCAAAAATATTTAATGATTTGTTTTATCTTGATTCATGTCAGGTAATGTGAACTTAAAATAAATTTTTCTTCATACAAGAAAAAAGAGAACATTGAAAATGGGAGAAAAGACATACCCAATTGTTGGAACAGGAGAGCCACACTAGTGCCTGTGACGGGAAGACTGTCATGTAAAGGTGTCTGGATCAGCTGTCTATCTCCTGCACCCAAGGAAAACAGCTTCTACAGAATGGAAGAAACACACATAAATGATCAGACATTTTCTTAAATAAAAATCCCTTTGAAGTCAATTTTAGAGCAAATGGCCATATAAGATCCAATTAACAGATGCAAAGGGCAACAATGGACAGCCCAAAACATTTAAGTTTACTTTTTGTACAACTAAAAATAGTACAAGAAACTTCAGTAGTCAAAAGTTGACAATCTAGTAGAGATGAGACACAAAAATCACTGACAGTCATAACTGGTTAAAAGATAAAAAAGTGTTAGGTCAACAACTTTAGTAAAGGCCCATAAAAACAATTCTGCTACTTTAAAGTTTAGGCCCAACTATGACCAAAGTCACATTTAATATCCTGCCCTTGGAGCGGAGGTAGAAGAATTAAGGAGGAAAGAATAGGAGGAAAAAAAGAACATAAAAATTTAAGACAAAGACAATAGGAAAGACAGAAGACAGTTAAAAAGGCAAAGGGCAAAGAAATGGGATGCCAATTTCACTATAAGTAACATCTTCATCAGACTGAGGACAATGTGATTTTTAGAGGGCTATCCTCTTACAATATTATATAAGAATAAACAAAATAAATTACTAACTAATCATTTCTAAGGCTTAAGGGAAGGAGTTTATTCTTTTCAAAGTATGGCTGACCTAGAAACAATAAATAAATCATAGCAGCGGAGGTTCATATTTTTCTACCTTAGAGACAAATACGAAAATCTCAGGACATACAGAATAAATGAATCTATTCATAAGTAGTTATAATATTACAAAGAAGTGTGTTGAGCATTTTCTTAATGTTACCTCCCAATTTTTAATCATGGAAACATTTTTTGACTTAAGTTAATGAAAATGAGGTATAATTATATAGAGGAGTAAGAAAGGTAAAAGAATACATTTAAAAGTTCAACTTAAGAAAGTGTACTTCTAAGAAAATACAAACTGGAGTTCAAGTTACAAAAAATATGACTTCTAATTATGCCATGTGAAAGATGAACCCTGTGTTAAAATTAACCTTGTGACACTAAGAAAGGAATGGATTCTTGAGTGTCTAGAAGGCAGACCATAGAGACAATGCTTAACTAAACTAGGATCCTCTTAAAAACAAAAATATTTAAAGAATTCTTTCTTTCTCTTTCTTCATAAATTAAACTAAATGGAGAAGAGGGGAAGAAGAACAGTCCTTCTCCATCTTCCTTTCTATTTATTCTATTTACCTGAGACCCTCCAGCTGCTGGGACAAGGCAGGCGCAAAGGTTTGCAATGAGACTTTCCAAGGAGACATTAAGACTGTCCACATACACAGTGTAGATTAAACCCAGGCAAGCCTGCAAAGACAAAGATGCATGTAATTATTTCATGGAAAAAGCACTAACAATAAATTGTTGGAAATCTGCTCCTAGGAAAATTTCTCTTTGAACCTAGTAAAGTATATTCTATAGTCAACGTGGAATAAATTTTAAGCAGCAAGTATTATTAAGTTTATTAAATTTTCCTCTAGAACCAGAACCTCCAAATGAGCTTCTCAGATGAGTTTACAGAAAGCAGAAATCTATAATTGGTAAAACAGGTGTTTGTGTTCAGATAACTACTCTAGCAAATCTGTAGGGCTAAATTGTTTTTGCCTCAACTTACTTTGCAGAACTCCAAATTTCAAGATAAAAATGTAGAAACTTTATCTTGTTTTGTGGTTCTTATAAATCCAGAACATTTATTCTATAGAAAAAATTAACATGTAAATTATAACAAAGGATAGTAAAATAGAGACAGGATGATAAGATTAACACTTTGAGCTCAGAAGAAGGCAGGTGGCAAAATAGAAGATAAAATATAATCTTTATGTATCTTTCAGGTTATTGAAATTTGTGACTCTGCACATTTAGTATTTGTTAGGACTTAACCATTGTCATTGAAATCTTGATAATAACTTAATTTTTTTAGAATATATATAAACTCACTTTCTGGAAAAGCTTTACAGAAATTACATATTACTACATATATTTATAAATAAACTAAAATTTTTTCTTACATTTGAAAATTCTGAGTATCTAAAAGAAGAAAAGATCTAGAAGTAAACAATGTGGTTTTTTTTTTTTTTTTTTTAGATCTGTTGCCCAGGCTAGAGTGCCATGGCGTCAGCCTAGCTCACAGCAACCTAAAACTCCTGGGCTCAAGTGATCCTCATGCTTCAGCCTCCCGAGTAGCTGGGACTACAGGCATGCACCACCATGCCCGGCTAATTTTTCTTTATATATATATATATATATATATATATATATATATTTTTTTTTTTTAGTTGTCCAGCTAATTTCTATTTTTATTTTATTTTATTTTTTTTTTTAGTAGAGATGGGGGTCTCGCTCTTGCTCAGGCTGGTCTCGAACTCCTGAGCTCAAACAATCTGTCCACCTGAGCCTCCCACCGTGCTAAGGATTACAGACATGAGCCACCACGCCCAGCCTACACAATGTTTTAAAGCTATGTTGGCAGGATTATGATCAGAATTATTTGAAATCTCAAACACTGATCCTATTTACTTGAACTTGATTCCTCATAAGGTGAATAAACATATACAAAGTTGTTAAATCACTAATGCATTTTAAAATTACTGTAGTTAATCAAATTATTTCCTTAGGATTTATAAATTTTTGATTCAATAAATATGAGACCTATTTTAAAACAAACAGTACATCCTTAGAATTTAAGTGGTCACATGAATTTATTCAGGTGTTCATTTCATCCAACATCCATATATTTCTTATGTTCACACTCATTTCATTTGATTGGTAAATTCCTAAATCGATCTAATGATATTTTCAATGCAAAGAACTTACACCATGGTTCACTCAAAAGAGCTTTATACAATAATACAAATTAATGATAACTATGAGTTCTTTACCCTAAAAATTTCTGGATAATCTAATCTGGATACCAACACCAGGCTTTTGGGAGCAAACACTTCTGCAGGCTGAATTAAACCAGACACTTCCTCTTCACCTTCAATCTCTTCCTTCTTTGTTCCCTATAAAAAGAGACACTGCAATCAACAGACAGGAAGAATTTCCTAGGTTCATAATTCACAAAAGATAGACATCACACACCTTCAATATAATATACAAAAAATTCAAAATAAATTACAAAATATAATTTACAAAAATCAAACTGCAAATAATAGTTGAGAGCAATCTAAGAGGCAAGTAGGCAAGAAATTATGAAGGAAGGAATACTTATTTCATTTTTGAAAGGCTCCTTCAGCTCCAGATATGTATCACAACTTTATTTGAGCATTTCCCTTCTGAGTGAGGTACCGGTAGTCAGAGGTAAATAAGAGATGTTCAAATTATTTTAAATAGTGACCCAAGCAATTAAAAATGATACTCACTTAAATGGAAAGTCAATTTCCAAGAGAAGAAAAAAAAAGTCTGTTTCAGAAATAAGGCACTAATTTTTGTTTTTGTTTTTCTACTTGTCTTAATCTTTCAAAGAAGGATTGTAAGGCTTGTAGAATGTGCTCAATTCTCTTGGAAGGAAAGCACAATCAGCTCTAAATTGCTTTTGCAATTAGCAAAAATGCTGATATTTTGGGAAAACATTTTTACACACAAAATTAAGTTTCAAAATGTATTTAATGCTACCAAACTATACGCATAAAAATGGCTAAAATGGCAAATCTGATGTATATTTTACCACAATAAGAAAAAAAAAGTCTTGGCCAGGTGCAGTGGCTCATTCTTATAATCCCAGCAATTTGGGAGGCTGAGGTGGGAGGATTGCTTAGGCCAGGAGTTTGAAACCAACGTGGGCAACATAGTGAAACCCTATCTCTTAAAAAAAAAAAAAAAAATATATATATATATATATATATATATACACACACACACACACACATATATATATATTTTAAATATATAAATTAGCCAGGCGTGGTGACATACGCCTGTAGTCCCAGCTACTTGGGAGGCTAAGGTGGGAGGATTGCTTGAGCCCAGGAGTTCAAGGTTGCAGTGAGCTATGACTGGAGCACTGCACTCCAGCCTGTGTGACAGAATGAGACCCTGCCTCAAAAAAAAAAAAAGGAAAAAAAAAAAAAAACCCAAAGTCTTAAAGAACACCTAAGTTTAAATGACTAAATACTGGTTAATAAACTTGGAAAAATATTATTCTTATTTATGAGTCAACAAATATTTTTTGTGTACCAACTGTTCTATAATACTACTATATGACATACTGTAAAAGTTTTAAGAAAAAAAAGGGCAAGGTAATAAAGCATTCAGATTTTTTCCTAGATGACATTTTAAGATTTGGCACATTTCCCCTAACTAGAATACCTTTACACTAATCAAAGGTCTAGTTTAAAATTTATCTTCCTCCCTGAAGCCTTTTCTTTACTGATTTTTTTTCTTTCTCTTACTTTCCAGCACAGTTCACCAACATACAATACTTGCTTATACTTAATTTCTTCTTACAAACCTTTCCACAAAATGTGGCAAAATGTAATATTCACCTGCCTGCTTGACATCTCCAATTAGATGACCAACAGACATCTCAAACATACTCAAAACATAGCTGCATTTTTTCTCCCTAAACCCCACTCCTCCTGCAGTATTCCCTCTTTTAGTAATGGCTATCTTATTCTTCCACTTGGCAAAACAAAAATCCTGATTTCCCTCCCTTTCATAGCCCATATCCCACTGGTCAACACATCCTGATTTCTCACCATTGCTGCCATAATACTGTGATCCACCATCATCTCTTGTCTGGATTATTAAAATAGCCTCCTTTCATCTACTTTATTCTTCTTCAGCTCCACTTTTCTTCCTTTCTGCTCTTCCAACACAGTAGGCATGTTCCCATCTACGTACTTGCTTATTGTCCCTTTGCCTGGAATACTCTTTCCATAGATAGCCTAATGGCTCACTCCCTCATCTCTTTTAGGTCTTCATTCAAGCATCTTCTGCTCTAATAAACTTTTGCAGACTACCTTACTTAAAACTGCAATTCCCTAACACTCACTATCACCTTTTTCTGCTTTATTTTTCCCCATGGCACATGTCACTATCCAACATATTATCCATTTCACTTAATTTGTTTTTTGGTTTGTTTATCTCCTCCACTAGAATATGCTCCATAAAGGCCAGGATTTCTATTTTGTTCAATGGTGATTTCCCAGTTTCTAAAATAAGGGCTGGGCATATAGTTGATACTTAATATTTACTCACTGTATACATGCAGGAATGAATTTTCTGAGTATTTTACCAAGGGGAGTCTTTTTCCCCCTACTCATGGAGGCCAAGAACTATATTTTCTATTTCCTTTAGAGCCCATTTAATTCCTAGTATAATGAAGTATAACCAAGTATTAGATGTCTGTGGAATGCACATATCCGAAGGGAACTATTTACTTTTTATATGTTTGATAAGGTCCATATGCTCTTGAAAGATTTTCATTTGTTACAAAGCAAAAACTAAAATTAGGCTGGATGGTTTCTGGAATCCTTAGAAATAATAAAAATGTGATGAATATAAATTTACCAAAGATTTCCACACTTAATGAATCATATTCTTTATGGATTACTAACAAATTTGAAATGACAAAAGAATGACTAAAATTCCTGGAAGAGACAAAGCTATCCACATTTTTATGAGATTATGATAAATGCCCTACAGTACCATTAGAAGTCAGCTAGAGTAAGAAGATAACCATTTCAAATAAATGACCATTAACTTACTTTGACCAAAAGACAAAATAGAATGCATTGGTCATTTATTAAAAGTTGTTTTCAATCAAACACTTAGTGAAAGGAATAGTAGTTATTAACAAAGAAAAAAGGTTCAATATAATGTAAATCAGTATTAAGTAAAAATAATTTCATTTTTATATTGCTTTTTATTACAGTAGATGACTTATACTTTGTAAATATGCTGTAAATCCTAAAATATTATTATTCTTAGGTCCAATAACTCTCCTACAAGAATACAATGTCCCAAGTTTAGAGAAAAATTCATATTCCTGTTTTCAAAGCAAAATGTACTGCTATAATAAAAATAACCATAACAAAAACCCCTCAAAACTGGTAGATAAAATGAAGTTTGTTCTACAAGATGGTTACTGTGATGTTCATGATCAAATTGTTCTACAAATAATTTGTGATATAAGGGCAATACTCCCATAGTTGCTAGAATATCTTTTGTGTGATAATTATATAATGATGCTGGTTTTATTTGGTATAGTTTTACAATGACAGATTTTCACATATTGAAAAGGTGTGAGAAACTTAAAAAGAAGTAGGAAATTCAAAACATAGTCTATGAATGTGAGATAGTCTAATAATGCTTTTAAATATCATATTTTACAAAATATTTTCGTATGTTTTATTAGCAGAACAACATTTATAAACCTTCTTCTTTTTTTTTTTTTTTTTTTTTTTTTTTGTTGAGACAGAGTGTCACTTTGTTGCCCAGGCTAGAGTGAGTGCCGTGGCGTCAGCTTAGCTCACAGCAACCTCAAACTCCTGGGCTCAAGCGATCCTACTGCCTCAGCCTCCCGAGTAGCTGGGACTACAGGCATGCGCCACTATGCCCGGCTAATTTTTTCTATATAGATTTTTAGGTGTCCATATAATGTCTTTCTATTATTAGTAGAGACGGGGTCTCGCTCAGGCTGGTCTCGAACTCCTGACCTTGAGCAATCCACCCGCCTCGGCCTCCCAGAGTGCTAGGATTACAGGCGTGAGCCACCGCGCCCGGCCTATAAACCTTCTTCTAACTTAAGATTATTCCTTGTTTTTAGTAGGTCTCATTAATGTACAAATTTACCTTAAACACCGTTCATTAAATTACCTCATTGACTTGCAAGGTCACTTTATCTCTTATACATATCATAACATGCGCCAGTTTGCCCATGTATAGATATCCTTGCCTACCAATTATTGCTATGGACTACATCTGCTAGTAGGATTCTCAGCTTTTGTGTAGCTTATGTTATGTGTAGCACATAGTCCTTGTGCTTCAATAATACGGGATAAATTAGTACCCACAATACCAATTTGCCCCCAAAGTGCTATTGCTCTTCAAACATATCCTGAGACAAAATGCTAAAAAGTACTAGACTGTTGAATTTACGTGACGAATTCATATAGCAGATAAGCACAAGGTTTAGGAAGTTTATCCTGTCCATCATTTCAGTTCATCAATTCAGCTTCATCTTTGTTTTGCAGCCTGATGCTTGATTTTCACATCAAAGTAACACCAAGTCTGTCCTTTCTATCTTGAAAAGAGTTGTTGCATCCAACATCTCTGTGCTATGTTCATTTTCAACAATATCATATTACACTAAAAATCTTCCTTAAAAATCATTTCTTTAAACAATCAGTTTTAAAAAGGATAAAAGGAATTCTGCAAGTAAGAAAATTTTCAGTTCTAAATTTCCTTTTTGAAATGTAATATATTACAGTATATCATTACATAGAGTTGCCTCAGTAAAGCAATTTAAGAACTTTAAAACTTCCCAGAATTGGAAATAAAGGAGTCCAAGTAGTTGCAAAATTCTGTAAGGTCTGAAATTCCCCCCAAAACCTTCCTCACTTCTTGCCAAAAAATCTTTTAATTATATTGATATGGTCACATGATAAAACCTAGTTTATCCTTGCACTGGTCTGGAAAATAATATATAAGAAATACACATTTTAAGATAACAAGCATTTAGACAAATAAGGTTACTAGTCTTCAGTTGAGAATCAAGTTTACCTCTAGCAAAGAGAAAAGTCTGCAGATTTTCCCTATCAACAGCTTAGTTCCTAGGCTCTACAGTATTCTGAAGGCAGAACAAAGTCAATTATAGGGCTAGTATATATTCACTCAGAAAGCTTCATATTTTAGTGGCACACAGTTCATAAGTTACTATGTTTTTTTTTAACACACATATGAAGCAACATTTTCCAAAGTGTTTTCTCTTGGAACGTAATAGACATTACTTCCCCAAAGGGTCTTCTAACCAAAGAATTTCAGAAACAATAAGTTAAGCCAAGTTCCTTTACTGCAGGATTTCTCAAACTTTGATGTGCACATATTGTTTTCAAGTCCAAGGACAGAAAGTATAGTATACAGTATTTGTCAAACTTACTGGACCTCTTCATTACAGCACATCTATAGGATCTAGTGTCCTAGGAACACATATTGGGAATGTCAACACATACAAAGTGTCAAAACTTTGTTTGATGACCATGTAATATAGCATATTCAAACATTCCACAAAGAGGACATTTGCTCATAAAAAAAAAAAGTCAGGCAATAAATTCTACAATGCACATTCACCTAAAAAGTACTCCTTATTCAGAAGATAATTTGGAATAGTATTCTGTAGAACATAATTTAGGTGGAAATTTTAAAGTATATCTACTATGAACAATATTAAAATATATCTTTAAAACAAGCTGGGCATGGTGGCTCATGCCTGTAATTCCAGTGCTTTGGGAGGGTGAGGCAGGAGGATTGCTTGAGGCCAAGAGTTTGAGACCTGCCTGGGCAACATAGCAAGATCCTGTCTCTACAAAAAATTTAAAAAATTAGTTGGGTGGCAGGCGCCTGTAGTCCTAGCTACTCAGGAGGCTGAGGCAGGAGGATCACTTGAGCCCATGAGTTCAAGGTTATAGTTAGCTATGATTGGGCCACTGCACTCCAGCCTGGGTAACAGAGCAAGACCCTGTCTCTAAAAAAAATACACAAACACGCACACACATTTAAAATCAGGGATAGTTAACATGACAGAATAATAAAAATAATACAGTAGAAGTATTTTAAATCTATGTTACCTACTTAATTTTACAAATTAGTAATCACATGCCCAGAGAGATGAAATGATTTGCCAAGGTCATACAGCTCATTAAAAGCATAACTGGGATTAACATGCCAACTTTTCCAACTCCTAGGCTACTTCTTTTTCTGCTGTCTTATTCTCTTATATGTAACCTATAAGAAATAAGGTATTAGTTCAAAGAAGCGGTTAAAGAAAGATAACATACAAGAAGTCAAACTGTTAATCTGAAAATATTTTCAGATTTGTTTTCCTTTAATTATATCGGAATGTAATAATCTTTCCTGTTTTTAAGTAAAATAGTAATAACAATACACAGTTCTCACTGCAGCCCTTCCTATTCTGAAATTGTTTTCATCAAAATTTAAGAAAAGGCATTTGATATTGAAGGACTTTGGGAACTTGTTCTCAAAATTTTATTCTTTTGCTTTAATGTCTCATATCATCTTAAGCATGTAGTATTAATTAATCATAACTAATTCAGTAATAGTTTTTCCCTACAAAATACAACTGTGAGGGGTATCAGAGGGACTGTTAAGATTCAGCATGCTGTCTGTTAGCCAATTTCCATTTTAAAAAGGAGGAAAGGGTGAAGACAGACAAAGCATAGTCTACACCATCCATACTATAAGGACGATTCCCTGTGGATACTTGCATATGTCATAAAATAAGAATATACAAGTCTCTCAATTTTTTTCTCTGTCTGAATTATGTTTATGCTAGTTTTCACTAGATTCTAAGAAGTCTAGTCTTACTCATTAAGGTCTAAGAATTAGTCTCTAGAATGCTTTCAAAGTGTAAAGTTGATTATATTATTGGCAAGCCCAGGGCCACAACTTTGCTATTCCTAATTTTTAGTTCAGTGTGGTAGATTATCATTGACTAAACCCTTCTTGAGGGAACCAAGATTTTTCCGAAGTGCTATTCATCACAGTGTTATTCATAATATTGATAAAACAGGAAATAAATGTCCATCAGGGGATACATTAAAAATATCCATATGATCAATTAGTGTATAGCCATTTTAGTAAAAAAAAAATTATTGGAAGAAAATGTGTCACACTGCTAATTTTTTTCTGCTCTCTCAATTTTCTCCCTATCCATTCTACATTTTCAACAATGAGCATAGCTTCCTCTGATAACAAATGGGGAGGGGAATGACTGGCTTGATAGATAAATCCATCAATGTTTGCATGTGATTTCCTCCACTGCTCCACGTTTTCACATCTAGAGATCAATTCAGAAATCCATTTTTGTTACTTCATTTTTCCAGGTATTTCCTTAATTGCTTGGAATTAATTATTCTATGATATTATGTTTAAATTTATTTTGTTTTCTCAAAAAACTTCTGAATTGTTTAAATAATATTTGTTGAAATGTACAAATTCCATTTATTTGTAATGATTTCACTGCTAGACATTGATCTCCTATACACACTAGGATCTGCCTCTGGACTACCTTTTTTGTTCCCACAATTGTTCTCATCTTTGACACTAAATTCTTGAACCCAAAACACACTGATATAATTTTTGCAGCTTTGCAATACATGTTTTAGTATTGGATTTTTGGAGACAGAGTTAAGCACTCTTCACCTTAGCACTGAATGTCCTTGGGTAAGTCTTTTAGTCTCATCTATAAAATGGAAAAGTTAAGACCTACCAAATGGTGTTCTTGTGAAAACAAAATAAAATAAACTATATGTTAACTGAATAAAAGGGAATAAAGTGCTGTAAAATTTCAGCACAGCACCCAGAACAGGATAAGCCTTCAATTTATCATAAGCATTATAATTTTTTCCCCATTTATAAACTTTTTGCTTGGTTTGCCCATTTTCTTTCCCCTCTTTTAGGTCTTAGCTCTTGTTTTTCAAATGTCCACTGAGTCCTTCAAATCCTATAAGACTCATTCCAATTACCCAGTCTGCAATTATTACCTATCAGATATGCTATTACTTAGCATACAGTACTTTGGAATGTTTTTATACTTAAGTTTTAGTTCAGCCTACTAGGCTAGATTTTAAGCCCACTGAGACGAAGACACAATCTTATCCCTTCTGTCTCTCCCTCTTTATTCTTCATCTTATCCCCCTAAAACAAACATATCTTATGCCTTCTATGTCTCTCCCTCTTTAGTCCTCATCTTATCTCCCCAAATTATAATCATTCATTCTCTCTCTCTCTGATAACAATCTGCTGACACATGAAATGTCTGCACTGATAACTGTATAATTATCATTGGTTCAGAAATAGGTATATAAACACATTAAATAACATTAAAAAGATACAAAATTAAAAATTTAGATACATCTATGATATTTTTTAGATAAGCCATAAAAATCATATTTTACTGATTACTTTAAAAAATTTCAGATCACATTGCCTAGATGAGTAATTTGGGGAACATATCATCAAAAGTTTAATGCCAAAGTTTTGCTTGTGATTATTGACAAGTGTTACTGTATCTTGGAAAGATAAGAGAGCCAAGATTTTAAAAGTTGCACAATTATACTTTGCATGGTATGTGTCCCTAAGTTCCTTCTCTTTAGGCTTCCAAATAACGTGTCATAGTATATTTGGTATGAAGTAACTCACACCAAACGAGAATTAAAAGATCTATTTTGAACTGATGATATGGTCCAAAAATAAAAGAAAAACACATTTTAAAAAAGGACATAGCTAAATAGTTCATGCCAAAAATGAGAACAACCTCACTGATGACCTAGAAAGAAACATCTCCTGGGTTTTAATTTACTTTTTCCAAATTCTATCTCATTGTTTGTACCCTCTTTTGGACCAAGACCAAAAGATACTAACTTTATGTTTCCAGCACAGAAAAGCAGTCTTACAATTCTGGCTAGTACCTAGTACCTAAGTACACCTACATAGAAGCCAGAATCCTCACAACTTATCTACATTTTCAGAATCTTGGAAAAACTCATTAGAAACAGACTCTATACTTTTATAAGGTGATTGTAAAACATAAGTTATAATTTTTGGTCCACTTAAAGTGGCCAAGTGGAAAAATATCTGACCTAAAAAGAAAAATAATTTTTTAAAACACTGATTTGAAATATACAAGGATACAGATCTCAGCTTCTAATATTCCCCACTAAAAGAGAACAAAGCTTCTTGACGAAATGGCTGATTTCAAGGGTAAGGCAGGGAAGAAATAAGATGAATCCAGATCAACTTGCTATGACAGAAAGTAAAAAAGTATTTTTTTTTTAAATTATGAAACCTTGTCAAAGGAATACAGGAACCAGCCTAAGGGGTATCAACTGGTCAAATATGGGACAATTGGTACATTAAAATAATGAAAACTTTGGCTCATGCCTGTCATCCCAGCTACTTGGGAGGCTGAAGCAGGAGGATTGCTTGAGATCAAGAGTTCAAGACCAGCCTGGGTAACACAGCAAGACTTGATCTCTAAAAGAATTTTTTAAAAATCAGTGGGGCATGCACATCTGTAGTCTCAGCTACTAGAGAGTTTGAGGCAGGAGGACCCCTTGAGCCCAGGAGTTCAAGGCTACAGTGAACTATGATAGCACCACCGCACTCTAGCCTGGGCAGCAAGACCGTGTCTCTAAAAAAATAATAATGAAAACTATTAATGAATTATACACAACTGAAGAAAAAAACTGCATCCATGATTCCATAGCTCAGATAGATAAGAAGGAAGAGCTCTTGCTGATAGTAAAATGTCACTGCTGATTGGTAAAGGTAGAGGCAGTGTGGAGTTGAAAAATAATCATTTTGTAACCATCATAATCAAAATTGGAACAGGCAGGAATCATCAGTAAATGCTGAATCTAGGGGAGCATGATTGATGAGTAGTAGGATATTTGCATAGTCTTAGAGTGTCTTCATACAGATTACTTATTAGTTGCCAGCATAAAACAGCAATATCCAGTGGAGAAATCTGACAGATAAAAGAGACAAAGAGAAATGACAATTAAATGCAATGTATGCAATATGTACTGGATCCTGTACTGGAAGCAAAAACATTATAAGGTCAAATGAAAAAATTGGAATACGGATAGTAAAGTATTATACTGATGTTAAATTTCCTCAGATTGACAGGTATACTGCTTATATTCCTTTGAAATATATTCTATAGAATTTACAGTAAAGGGAGATAATGTATGCAATTTTCTTTCAAATTGAACCTAAGGACTAACTAGATTAGGCCCACCAAACTTAACCTGCCTTGCTTGCTTTTAGCCACTTGCTTCTAGTTGATTTTAAAACCTACATAGTTAAAAGTCACCTAGCTAAGCAATACACTAGCTTCATTACAGGTAACATCTCTGACCCATGGTAATGGTTGCTTAAAGTTGCTTTTCAGGAGCTAGAGGGCAGCTCTAGTCCAGTTTGAAGCAGCTAAGGCCACCAATCCTTCAACTGGGCCTGCGCAAATGTCCAAGAGGTGACCTTTGATGTCAGAGGGCCAAAAACTCCTCCCTCAGATCATGTGAATGCTGCCATTTTCTAAACATGGGTCCTATGTACAAAGAGCCATGAAGCTTGACTACATGTGCACAGATCATCGACTACCTCACTTTTCCTTACCTCCAGTCACCTTTCCTCATGCCTTAGACCACCCTGATTCTTTAACCTATAAATATCCCTACACCCCATCTTCAGGGAGGTGGATTTGAGATCTGTTCTCCTGTCTCTTTGCTTGGCTGCCTTGTGAATAAACACTTTCTTTGCTGCAGAACTCATCTTGGTGATTAGCATACTGTGCAGCAGGAAGAATAAGCCTGGTTTGGTATCAAAATGGTTCAGGAAAAAATTTGTGTGTGTGTGTATGGGGGAGAGGTGGAGGGAAGGAAAGAGAGAGAAGGAGAGAGGGAGAGAGGGAGGGAGGGAGGGAGGCAGGGAGAGGCAGAGGAAGAGAGATCTCTAATCAATGGGGCAAAGTTTTAACAATAGGTGAATATTTATAAAGGATATATGGATTTTTGTACTATTCTTACAATTTTTCTGTAAGTTTGAAATTATTTCCAAATAAAAAGTTTGAAAAATATCTAAGAATTCCTAGAACCTCTTTAGAAACACTACTATAATAATATCTTAATATATTGCATTTCTGTCAGTTGATCTGGGGGTGGATAGTGAAGGAGAGAGGAGGGAGAACCTAAATAATCATGGTTAGTTTCATCAGATAATCCTAGGGAGTTGTGAAAAGGTACCCTCAAAAATATGAAAATAACAGAAAATGCTGCTTTCTAAGCATTCACTTAAACTCTAAAGATCAACATAGAAATGAAAGGTCACCTAAAACAGATAGAATGGCACTTGGGCTAGAGAACACTCTCTAACTTGTTTAGGCTGAATTGATCCAAACAGGAATATGATTGGCTATTTGTTGGCAACATCCATCCAAACACTATCCAGGGAAAAGGAGACTATAGTCACAGACTTCTAAGTCTTCTGTAACCATTCACAACATACAATAATCTCTAATTTCAAATAGAAGCAATAGCCTATGTTAGTCTGATAGTCATTAAATATTTCACATCAAATATTCCTTAGTTTGATCCCATAATCAAAAGGCTTCAGATTTTGATATGGCTTTCCACAAAGATCTGACAATAAGGAGTGAATGTGCTGATAATGCAGATAATGCATATTTTGCTCTATGTAACTTTTAACATTTCTTGTAAATTAATAAATTAGCATGCTGGTTTTAATATATCAGTCTAATACACTTGGATAATGTGAGTCTGCATCATGACAGGTGATTTGTCTCATCTTGTACTGAAAAATCAGATTTCTGCATCCAGAAAATTCGGATTTTGGAGTTTAATAAACATAATCAAAACAACAAATGCTCTTTTGTGAGGCCATCTCAGAAAGCAGGCCAAACATTTCCCCCAGTGGTGATACTCACTAATCTGCATATAGTAGAAATTACAGCAGATAATGCAAATTGGCTCACTCTAAACCCCTTTGTAGTTTCCTTCTTATACTACAGGACCTGGAAAGCAGAACAAACTGCCACCACTACTACCACCAAAAAAACTCAACATTTTTCTGACTCCCTTGCAATGAGGTAGCTTCTGCATGCAATCTGACTACCAACAAAGAAACAACCCATGTGAGACTTAAAAGCAGAAGTCAGCAGTGTGAGACAGTGGCTGTACACAGGAGCTCAGATACACTAGGGCAACTATGATGAAGGTTATACTGTCTGATACCCAGTATCCTAAGTGCAAGTGGTAAAAGGTGGAAAGAATATGGTTTCTATGAGAATAGCCCCAAGCTGGGCTGTTCCTAGTATCCAGAATTGGCTTCCTATTATCCTTTACCCCCAAAATTCCAAAAGTTGCCTAATACTTTGTCATAAATCATTTTTGCTTAAATTAGCAAAAGTAGATCCAGTTGTCTGAAACTAAGAGCCTCTACCAATATTCTGAAAGAACAACTATTTTAAATTTCTATAGTGCTAGCCTATGAATTTCAGTCTGATCATGTTGATAATACTACCATTTATGAGTAAACACTTACTTGGGTACTTAAACAATAATGTCAAGCATTGTGATAAATGATTTACAAACATTCTTATTAAATGCTTTATGTTCTGTGAAAGATCCCCTGGGAGAAGGACTGTCAGGGAAAATCATAGGATCAATAGGAGAGGAAACTATTCTTAACAAACCAATTCATGGATATGCTATCTTTAGAAAAAATCAGATTATGTCCAATATGGTGAAAAAGGACAATTAAATTTAAAAAGTAACTTTACCATGTTGCTTTCCTCTCCCAACATTATAAGTTTTTGTACCTGGAGATTGATCTCTGCCTCATAGAAGGTTAGGCATGAGCAGTAATGTCGATCTGAGTCAATATCTGTCAGGACGACCACAAAGAACGTTGGCTGCTTCCTCTCTCTGGACAGCTGCCACCCACCAGGCTGACAAAACTAAATGGAATAGAAAAAAATTGTCACATTTTAAAAGTATAAAATTTATTTTTCATTAACCTCTGAGAAATGTTAAGTGTTCTCCCATTTAAAAAAATTTCTACCTGATGTAGTATGTTACTTTAGCAACATTTTTAAGAAGATCATGTACAGATTCATAATGTAGAATACTTTCATAAATGTACATATATATTTTACAAAGACAGCCTAGATTTTCCACAGATGCCACTCTGGGATACCATTTCTGAGACCTAGGTTGGCACATGCAGATACACAGAATCAAAATGAAGGACTTTCCCCCAACTATGGGAACAAACCATGGAATAAGATAAGTTGGAGATAAAGTGCAAAGTATGTACCACCAAAGGAAACCAGAATTAAAAACTTCCCTGTGAATCTACGAGTCTTCAATTCAGTACAATGAAAAATACCTTATTTGCCAAGACAGATCACATTCTGGGCTACCAAACACACTTTAACAAATTTAATAGAAATCACACAGTGTTTGCTCTCAAACCACAATGGAGGTAAACTAGAAATCAATGACAGAAAGATAGCTAGAAAATCTAAAATACTTGGAGGTTAAACAATATACTTTTAAATAATGCATGGATCAAAGATAAAATATCAAGAGAAATTTGTAAAATACTTTGAACTAAATGAAAATGAAAATACAACTGATTGAAACTTGTGGGACACAGCAAAAGCAGTACTTAAACAAAAATTTATATCATTGAATGCATATGTTAGAAAAGAAGATCTAAAATCAGTAATCTAAGCTTTGACATTACGAAACTAGAAAATAGAGCAAATTAAATCCAAAGTAAGCTGAAAAAAGAAGTAAAGTTAGAGCCAAAATCAATGATATTGAAAAGAGAAAATCAACAAAATCAAAAGCTGGTTCTTTTGAAAAGATCAATAATATCAATAAGTCAGGCTAACTAAGAAAAAAAGAGAGAAGATACAACTTACTAATATCAGAAATGAAAGAGAAGACATCAATACAGATCCCAGGGACATTTATAAGATAATCCAGGAATACTGTGAACAACTCTATGCCCACAGTTTAGATAATCTAGATGAAATGAACAAATTTCTTGAAAGATACAATCTGCCAAAACTCACACAAGAAACAATCAGAATAGACCCATATTATTATAGAAATTGAATGAATAATTGATAACTCTCCAAAACAGAGAGCACCAGACCAAGATAGAATCACTTTTAAACTCTACCAAACATTTAAGGAAGAAGTTACAATTGGCCTTCTGTATCCATGGGTTCTGCATCTGTGGATTCCAACAACCATGGATCAAAGGTATTTGGAAAAAAAATTTTTTTAAAACACAACAATAAAAAAATGATACAAATTAAAAAATATAGTATAACAACTATTTACACAGCACTTACATTGTAGTAGATATTATAAGTAATCTATTAATAGAAATGATTTAAAGTACACAAGAAGATGTTTGTAGGTTACATGCAAATATTATGCCATTTTACATAAGAGACTGGAGCATCCTCAGATTTTGGTAATCCGGATGGTGGGAGGGACGATTATATACCAATTCTTTACAATCTGTTTCACAAGACAGAAGCAAAGGGAATACCTCCTAACTCATGAGGCCAGCACTACCCTAATACCAAAACCAGACAAAGACACTACAAGAGGAAAAAAAAAAAACAAAAAAAAAAAACCCACAGACCAGTATCTCTCACAAACATAAAAGCAAAAATCCTCCACAAAATGTTAGCAAATTGAATTCAACAATGTATAAAAAGAACATCACAACCAAGTAGAATTTATCCCAAGTATGCAAAGATGGTTCATCATTCAAAAATCAATTAAAGCAATATATCACATCAACAGGCTATAGAAGAATAAGCACATGATCACATTAAAAGATGCAGAAAATGCATTTGGCAAAATCCAATACCCACTGATGCTAAAAACTCTCAGAAAACCAGAAATAGAGGGGAACTTCCTCAACTTGATAAAGAACATCTATAAAAAACCTACAGCTAACATCGTATTTAATGATGACAACTCAAAGCTTTCCAACTAAGATCAGGAATAAAGTAAGGATGCTCCTCTCACTACCGCTTCTCAACATTGTATTGGATATCCTAGCTAACGCAATAAAAAGAAAAGGAAATAAAAGGCATACATATTGGGGAGGAAAAAATAAAACTTTTTGTTCACAGATAACATGATTGTATACAAAGAAGATCTGAAAGAAATGACAAAACACATACACACACACACACACAGACACACACACAAAACCTCCTAGAACTAATAAGCAACCATAGCAAAGTTCCAGGATACAAGATTAACATATAAAAAGCAATCACTTTCCTATATGCTAGCAATAAACAAGTGGAATTTGAAATAAAAATACAATGCCATTTATACTGGCACCACACAAAATTAAATACCTAGATATAAATCTAACAAAATATGTATGAGACCTATGTAAGGAAACCTTAAAAACTCTGATAAAAGAAATCAAAGAAAAACTAAATAAAATGGAGAGAGATTCCAGGCTCATGGATAGGAAGATTCAATATTGACAAGACGTCAGTTCTTCCCACTTTTACCTACAGATTAAATGCAACCCTCCCCCGCCTCCCAAATCCCAGCAAGTTATTTTGTGGATATCAACAAAATGATCCTAATGTTTATAAGGAGAGGCAAGAGACCCTGGATAGCCAACACAATACTGAAGGAGAATAACAAAGGTGGAGGACTGACACCACCCAACTTCGAGACTTACTATAAAGCTATAGTAATCAAGACAGTGTGGTATTAGTAAAAGAACAGGCAAATAGATCAAAGGAACAGAATAGAGAGCCCAGAAATAGACCCACATAAATATCTTCAACTGATCTTACATACACATGCAAAGTGCTGAGAAAAGCTCCTGGCTCAAAGTTCACTGGATTTACATGTTTGTTATGGTTATTACCCACTTCAATCCAACCTCAGTTTCTATCACCATCCACTTGACATTTTCTTTCCCCTTCTGTACAGACCTTTTCTAAAGCCTGCTCCACTTGTCATTGTCTTATTGTCCCGTTGTTTTAGTCTAGAGACATCAGAAAAGATCTAGATGATTTCCTACATTTGGAGAGAGATATTAATCATGTTCACAGCTTCCTTAGAGAATGAAAAATTCCATCTTTAAGCAGGCATCGTAAGGAATATATGAAGAAATAGCATGAAAAGCTTAAAGATATCTTAATTAGCCAATAAGTGAAAACATTCCTCTCTAGTACGTTTTTAGTTAGAAATGGCAATTCATTCAACACATTTTTTCATCACGTAAGTATCATTTATTCTACAAAGTCTTCTCTGAAACAACCCAGTTTCTCTAGCCCTCTCCAAACCAAAGAATCAGACAGTCCCTCTCCTGTACTCCCAAACCATTTCTATTATAAATAACAACATAAGAAAAATAACTTGTCCTCTATATTACCATAGAACTTCTTATCTATTCCACTAATCTGGTATAGAAAAGTTGACATCAGTGTCTTTATCTTTATGGGTACAGTCATCTTTTTGTATCCTTGGGACCCCTTGCTGATTCATAAAACTGTGGATGCTCAAGTCCCACAGTTAGACCTGAGGAACTTGCAGATACAAAAAGTCAACCCTCTGTACCCACACATCTTTCTCTCAAAAATCCATCTACATTAAGTTCCATATCGCAGGCTTATTTGTAATCATGATACACCTTTTATTATTCCCAAGGTCAAAACTATTTTCATAATAATACTAGGATATTGGTCGCTTGTTTCATGTAGGTAAAGCTGCTTATTACAGGAATCAAAGCAGTGGCACCAAATTATACTAGTAGTCACTGAATTCTTCATAGCTGCATATCTGCAATTTTTTTGTAAATCAGTTTCTGTTAAGAAAGCCCTTGATGAAGCAATAAATGTTTTGATTTCATTATAACTCAACCCTGGAGTACATAACTTTTAAAATCTGTTTCATATAATAAGCACATATAAAGCACTTTTGCCACATGGGGAAATATGATAGTTGCCTAGAGAAAAAACACATAATTAAACTGTGAACTGAACTGGATGCTTTTTTTTAAGAAACACCATTTTTCACTTGAAAGAATAACTGACAAAATATCCTTCGTATACAAACATATATTTGGCAGACATTTTCTCAAATTAAATAAACTGGGCCTGTCATTTCAAGATAAAAATCTGAGACTATTTAATACCAGTGATAAAATATGAGCCCTGAAGTACCATAAGCCTGACAGCTTTGAAATACTTTAAGACTTTTCTGACAAATATGACAGTAACATTAATGTTATATTTTAAATATTATATAATGACATGTGCTAATATTGGGAAGATCTATATAACTCATTGAACTCATATTTGCCAATGACCATGCATGTAAAAGATCCATTCACAGTACAAGGCAGACCAATACACCTTAATGTAATCAAATATGAAAAGTTCATTGAGGTGGTTACAGATACCACATTACAATTATCTTTTAAGTTTTTCTGCAAAAAAAAAAGAAAGAAGGAAAGAAAGAAGGAAAGAAAGAAAGAAAGAAACAAACAAACAAACAAACTACTATTTGTTGAGTGTTGGCATAGTATTCAAAGAAGAGTATCCACAATTACCTGAAAAGGCTATTAAATACCCCTTCCTTTTACAACTACACGTTTGTGAGATCTGGTTTTCTTCACATACTTCAACCAAAAAAAAAAAAAAAAAACAAATCACAAGAGCTTGAATGCAGAAGCAGGTACGAGGGTTCAGTTGTCTTCTATCAAGCCAAATATCAAAGATATTTACAAAAGTCTAAAACAATTCCGCTTTCTCCTATTTTTTTTTTGTTTTGTAAAATACAGTTATTTTTCATAAAAACATGGTATTTACATGAACATGTAATTAGGTTTTGTTATTTAAAATGAATAAATATTTTTAAAAATTTTAGTTGTAGGCCAGGTATGGAGGCTTACTCCTGTAATCCCAGCACTTTGGGAGGCCAAGGCGGGATGACTACTTAAGGCCAGAAGTTTGAGACCAGCCTGGGCAACATAAGGGACCTCATCTCTATAAAAGTTACAAAAATTAGCTGTGTGTGGTGGCAGATGCCTGTTGTCCCAGCTACTGGGGAGGCTAAGGCAGAAGGATCTCCTCATCCCAGGAGTTTGAGGTGGCAGTGAGCTACAATAAAACCACTGCACTCTAACTCGGGCAACGGAATGAGACCTTGTCTCAAAAAAAGTTTTTTTGGTTGTAATTTATCATATGTAAATGAATAGAGAACCACATAAACAAAAACCCTTTACGAGTACTCAATGATTTGTGAGGGTATAAAGGGTATTAAGACCCAAAAGTGTGGGAACTACTATTTTAGTGAGAATAGGTGGTGTTAACATGTAACTCCCCTTGGCTTAAACTGCAGAAAGGTATAATCCTTGGTAGAACCCAGGAATTTCATCAAGTTACAACTAAACCCAGAAATGTCTTTCAAAATCCCTTCACTTTCTCTCAACAAATTTCTTTCCTGAATTAGGTACATCATTTTCTAAAATAAGTCTCAGAATCAGAGAAAAGGTATCTCAGCTTGGGGTATAAAATAAAATAATGTTACAGCCTGCATCACCAGTTCTATCACCACCACAAACTACCCTTTTGATACACAGTGAATCAGTTCTGTGAATTGATAGCAAATAATCCCATTCTTATAGAATTCTATCACTCATGATCATTGAGGTTGGTCAATGGTACTAAAAAATACACACCAGAGAATGATAGCTGCATGGTTTCGCAAAATTTAAAAAAACAGGTTTTCAACAAGGAAAAACTAAATTTATTTTAGTTCTAATTCTATAAAACATATTTGACTTCTCAAACTGAAGTTACCTGTCACAGAGTTCACAAATAACAAAGCATATACAGCAAGCATAAACAGTAATCCCCTCTTATCTACAGAGGATACATTTTAAGACACACCCCACACACCCCTGCCCCTTACCTGTGCATGCCTGAAACCATGAATAGTGCTAAACCCCATATGTATGATATTTTTTCTTATACATACATATGATAAAATTTATAAATTAGACACAGAGATTAATAATAACTAATATTATAATAAAATATAACACTTATAAGAATGTACTATAATAAAGGTTATGTGAATGAGGTCTCTCTCCCAAAATATCTTATTGTATTATACTTACCCTTCTTGCAATGATGTGAGACAATACAATGTCTGCATGATGAGATGAAAGATGGATGTCCTAAACATTGTGACTTAGCATTAGGGTACTACTGACTTTCTGAGGATAAGTCAGATGAGTTGGCTACTAACTAACTAATGGGCCAGTAGCATATACAACATGTATATGCTGGACAAAGGGATGACTGATGTCCAGACAGGATGGTGTGAGATTTAATCACACTATTCAGAACAGTGCACAATTTAAAACTAATGAATTGTTCATTTTTAGAATTTTACATTTAATATTTTTTGGACCATGGCTGACCATAGGTAACTAAAACCACAGAAAGCAAAACCACAGGAAGAGGCTGCAGAGCAGAACTGGAAGGAGAAAGGCATCGGCAGGGTCTAAGCCCTGAGAGGCTTGGAGACCAGCGACAAGGGTAGGTGGAACAGTTTAAATTTCCCTCTCTTACATCTCGGACTGCTGGTGGGCTCCCAAGCTGCTAGAGAGACCTGCCAACACCAGCCCAGAGACTGCTGTCACCAGTGAGTGGCTACCCTCTTACAGACAGGGCACCGGGCTACCAGCTCCCTCGGGATGCCTCCTGCCCCACAGACCCAAGCAGTTCAGCAGATGCCATATTGCTTCCTTCTCCCCTTCCCATCCCCTACTTACAGCTGCTGAGAGAGACAATTTAGCCACCACCCAGAGACATCCACAAGGAATAGGACCTTTCCTTTTGGGGCCCTGCAGGACTGAGGGGTACTTGGACTGTGAGCTCCCTACCTGCTGGCCCTCCCTGGTGCTGCTTGCCTGGTGACTCCAGCAGAGTGAGGCAAACCCCGAGGTGGAAAGATACTGATAAAGCTTGGGCATCCTGTGGGTGACCTGGGTCCAGCATTCCTCTGCCTGGTATGGTCAGTGATTGATCTCCGGGACCTGGGAGATAGGCCTGCAGGCCAGATCCTGTACATACAGGTCTGGATCACATTGCCCGGGGACACAGAAGGGATATTTGTGAACTAGTCTACTGAGGTATGTGTGCCTTCAGGGGCAGACTGAGTCAGTCCTCACTGCAGCGTGCTCGAGGGGCACACTCCACCCATGGGAGGGCCATGCTCCCGGCTCGTGCCATGATCCTGGACAGGGAACCTCACGGCATGCATCACAGTCAGGGGGAGCTCAACCCAGGAGAAACTATGGAATAGAGGAGGGTGGAAAGGAGCGAGGCCTGCTACAGACTGCAGGTCTCAGACAGCCTCACATGCAGACTTTCTGGTTGAGTGAGGCCCTTTCAGCCTCTCCCTGGTAGCTTTGCCCAGAGGCAGGGAACAGACCTTTGACCCCTTCTAAAAGCATTTGTGGAACATGAGGGCAGGCTCACCCAACCCAGCCCCACCCAGCCTCACTTCCTACTCCTGCTGGGATGGAGAAAAAGGACACACCTGGAAGTCCCAGGGCCCTACACAGCACCTGAGGCACTAGAGTGCCTCTCCAGAGGAACCAGAGCTGGTTACAGGACCCAAAAACAACACTGCAGCTTGCTCCTCCCAGCAAGTGCCATTTACTGACAGGGATGTCAATTTGGATGCCCCTTCACTGCATTTACTGACTCATCACACAGGGTATGGTCGAATCTCATCCAAAAGCACCACCTACTGGCTCAGAGATTAAACTGGCTGTGTCATTATCTAAAGGAAAATCCAAAGGTAAGAAGCAACAGCTGCTCCAGATGGGAAGGAATCAGTGAAAAAAACTCCAGAAGTATGAAGAATCAAATGGAAAGGATACCCCCAGAGAGGAACATCAGCTCTCTAGCAATGGATACCAACCAAATTCAGAACACTGAAATGACAGAAGAATGTCTAACATGGATTGTAAGAAAACTCAATGATATGTAAAAGAAAATGGATACACAACACAAAGAAACAACAAAAAAATCCAAGACTTGGAAGAAAAATTCACTAAAGAAACCGAAATACTGAAGAAAAATCAAACAGAACTTCTGGAAATGAAGACTTTGTTCAAGGAATTGCAAAACACAATGGAAAGGCTAAGGATGGGGTAGATCAAGCAGAAGAAAGAATCTGAGGGATTGAAGACAACACCTTTCAATAAACAAGTCAGTTGCAGAGATAAAGCAGAGAAATAAAAGAGTCTACAAACCTACAAGAAATATGGGATTACATGAAGCGCCTAACATGAGAATCATAGGCATTCCTGAGGGTGAAGAAGAAAATACACAAGGGATGGATGAAGTATTTGAGGATATAATGGAGGAAAATTTCCCTGGCCTGGCTAAAAATCTAGATATCCAGGTACAAGAAGCTCAAAGGACTCCTGAGAGATTCAATGCAAACAGGAAGACACCATGACACACAGTCATCACACTGACCAAAATAACCACCAAAGAGGCCCTCCTACGAGCTGTAAGGTGAAAGAAGCAGGTAACCTACAAAGGAAAACCCATCCTAATAACGGCAGACTTCTCAACTGAGACCTTACAAGCAAGAAGAGACTGGGGCCACATTCTCAGTCTTCTCAAACAGAAAAACACCCAGTCTAGAATCTTGTATCCTGCAAAACTAAGTTTCTTATATGAAGGAGAAATAAAGACCTTCTCAGACAAGCAAAGACTGAGAGAATTCATCAAGACAAGACCTGCCCTCTGGGAAGTACTCAGAACAGTATTACACATGGATCAGAACAAGAGACACTCCCCAGTATAAAATCATCCATCCAAAAGCTAAAGGTCAAAGGCCAGATACCACAATGGCTCAAGAGAGAAAACAAAGCAACAAAGTTCAACTCAATGGGATGAACAGAAATCTTTCCCACTTACCAGTTCTTTCAATAAATGTAAATGGCTTGAATTGCCCACTAAAGAGACATAGGCTGACCTAATGGATAAATATACACAAGCGAAGTATCTGCTGTCTTCAGGAAACACATCTAACTCACAAGGATGCATTCAGACTCAAGGTGAAGGGATGGAAAACAATATTCCATGCAAATGGAAACCAAAAGAAAGCTGGTGTAGCAGTTCTGATTTCAGATAACTTAGTCTTCAAATCAACAAAAGTAATAAAAGACAAAGAGGGTCACTATATGATGGTGAAGAGTACAATTCAACAAGAAGACATAATAATTCCAAATATTTATTCACCTAACTCAGGTGCATCCAGATTCAAAAAGCAAATCCAACTTGATCTAAACAAAATGATAAACAGCAGCACCATAATAGCTGGGGACTTCAACACACCTCTGACAGAACAAGACAGATACTCTACACAGAAAATAAACAAGAAACAATGGACTTAAACAGAACTCTAGAACAAATGGGCCTGACATTTACAGAACATTCTACCCCAAAACCACTGAATATATGTTTTTCTCATGAGTTCATGGAATATTCTCTAAGATTGACCATATCCTAAGACACAAAATATGTCTCAACAAATTTTAAAGAATACAAATTATACCATGTATCTTCTCAGACCACAGTAGAATAAAATTAGAAATCACCTCCAACAGAAACTCTTATCTCTACACAAAGACATGAGAACTAAACAACCTTCTGCTGAATGATTATTGGGTTAAGGAGGTAATTAAGATGGAAATCAAAAGATTTTTTTAACTAAACGATAAAGGAGACACAAGTTATCAAAATCTGCAGGAAACACCTAAAGCAGTCCTGAGAAAAAAATTTATATCCATAAATACTTATATCCAAAAGACAGAAAGATTACAAATAAACAATCTAATGAATCGTCTCAAAGAACTGGAAAAGGATGAGCAAAATGACCCCAAACCCAGTAGAAGAAAAGAAATAACAAAGACCAGAGTGGAACTAAATGAAATAGATAACAAAAAAACTATACAGAAGATTAATAAAACAAAAAGTTGGTTCTTTGAAAAAAATAAACAACATTTACATGCCTCTTGCTAGATTAAGGAGAAGCAGAAAAGAAAGGACTCAAATAAGTTCAATCAGGAGTGAAAAAGGAGAAATTACAAATGATATCATGGAAATGCAAAATATCATCTATGAATACTATAAAAACCTCTATGCACATAAACTTGAAAACATGGAGGAACTAGGCAAATTCTTAGAAACACAACAGACTCCCCAGATTCAATCAGGAAGAAATAGAATTCCTGAACAGACCAGTATCAAGTACTAAAACTGAAGCAGCAATTTAAAAACTTCCTAATAAAAAAAGTCCCAGACCAGATGGTTTCACACCTGAATTTTACCAGACCTACAAAGAAGAACTGGTGCCTATCCTGCAGTAATTATTTCACAACATCAAGAAGGAAGGAATCCTCCCCAACATGTTTTATGAAGCCAACATCACCCTGATACCAACCAAAACCAGGAAAGGACACATCATGAAAAGAAAACTACAGACCAATATCCCTTATAAATACAGATGCAAAAATTCTCAATAAAATCATAGCAAACCGAATTCAGGTGCTTATCAAAAAGTAATCCGTGACGACCAAGTGGGCTTCATCCCAGAGATGTAGGGATGGTTCAACATATGCAAACCTATAAATGTAATTCACCACATAAATAGAAGCAAAAACACAGACCATATGATCCTCTCAATAGACTCAGAAAAAGCATTTGACAAAACTAAGCACCCTTTTATAAGAATGCTTAACAAAATAGGCATAGATGGGATTTACCTAAAAATAATAAAAGCTGTATATGATAAACCCACAGCCAACATCAAACTGAACACAGAAACACTGAAAGCATTCCACTGAGAACTGAAACCAGACAAGGTTGCCTTCTATCACCACTTCTATTCAACGGAGTGCTGGAAGTCCTAGCCAGACCAATCAGACAAGAGAAGGAAATCAAGGGCATCCAAATGGGGAAAGAAGAGGTCAAACTATTGCTCTTTGCTGACTAGGTGTTCTTATACCTAGAAAACCCCAAAGATTCTGCCATGAGACTACTGGAATTGACAAATTCAGCGAAACCTCAGGTTACAAAATCAATGTACACAAATCAGTAGCATTCCTATACACCAACAACAAACTGAGAACCAAATCAAAGACTCACTACCCTTCAAAATAGCAACAAAGAAAATAAAATACCTAGGAATACATTTAACTAAGGAGGTAAAAGACCTCCACAGGGAGAACGAGGAAACACTGAAGAAGGAAATGGTAGAGGACATAAATGGGTGGAAAACCACACCATGCTCATGGGTCAGCAGAATCAACACTGTTAAAATGTTTATACTACCTAAAGTGATCTACAGATTCAATGCAATCCCTATTAAAATATCAACATCATTTTTTGCAGATGTAGACAAAATAATTCTATGCTTTGTATGGGACAAGAGAAGACCCCTTTATAGCAAAAGCAATTTTATGCAAAAAGAACAAACTGGGAGGCAATGATTTACCAGACTTCAAACTATACTACAAGGCTATAGTAACTAAAACAGCGTGGTACTGGCAAAAGAACAGAGATATAGATCTTTGGAATGGGACGGAGATCCCAGATATAAAGCTATCCTCATGATGTCATCTTATGTTCGACAAAGTAGACAAAATTATACATTGGGGGAAAAAAATCTCTATTCAATAAGTGGTGCTGGTAAAACTGGATATCCACATGCAGAAGACTGAAACTGGATCTCCCACCTCTCACCTCTCACAGAAATCAACTCACGATGGATAACAGACTTAAACCTAAGGCGCAAAACCTTAAGAATTCTGGAAGAAAATGTGGGGAAGACTCTTTTAGACTTCAGCCTAGGTAAAGAATTTATGAAGAAGACCCCCAAAGCAATCACAGCAACAACAAAAATAAACAAATGGGACCTGATCAAATTAAAAAGGTTCTGCATAGCCAAGGAAACTATCATTAGAGTGAATAGACAACCTACAGAATGGGAGAAAATATTTGCTTTCTACACATCTGATAAAGGGCTGATAACAAGAACCTATATAGAACTTAAGAAAATCAATAAGAAAAAAATCAAACAACCTCATCAATAAATGGGCAAAGGACATGAGCAGAAACTTTTCAAAGAAGACAGACTAATGGCCAGCAAATATATAAAAAAGCACTCAACATCTCTAATAATTAGGGAAATGGAAATCAAAACTGCAATGAGATATCACCTAACTCCAGTGAGAATGGTCCCTATCAAAAAATCCCAAAACAACAAGTGCTGGCAAGGATGTGGAGAGACAGGAACACTCTTACACTGCTATAGGTGTAGGTAGGACTATAAATTAGTACAACCTCTGTGGAAAGTAATTTGGAGATACCTCGAAGACCTAAAAATAGAAATACTATTTGATTCAGCAATCCCACTCCTAAGCATCTACCCAAAGGAGAAAACGTCATTCTATAATAAAGACATCTGCACTCCAATGTTTATAGTAGCACAATTTACAATTGCAAAGATGTGGAAAAAACCCAAATGTCCATCAATACATGAGTGGATTAATAAAATGTGGTATATGTATACCATGGAATACTACTCAACTACAAAAAGAAATGGTGATCTAGCATCTCTTACATTATCCTGGATAGAGATTGAGCCGATCCTTCGAAGTGAGGTATCACAAGGATGGAAAAGCATGCACTACATGTACTTGCCATCAAACTGGTACTAACTGATCAACACTAAGGTGCTCACATGGTAGTAATACTCATTGGGTACCGGTCAGGTGGGAGGGCTGGAGGATAGAGGGTAAAGTGATAGGGGGGTAAACCCACAGCTAATGGAAATGGGGAACAACACCCTTGTAGCCCTGGCTTGGGTGAGGCTAATGCATTTCATGTAACCAAAATGTGTGTACCCCCCATAATATCCTGAATTAAAAATAAATAAATTATTAATTAAATGTGTCCCTTTAAAAAAAAAAAAAAAGCCTAGAAGAAAATTTCTTCCTCTAGTAGAAAATAATAAACACATAATATTCAGAAAAAGAATATGAGAGTTTGGGTAGTAAGATCTCCTTAGTTACTTGAATAGCCTAATTCCCCTTAGTTTACACTATAACAAGAATTCTGTGATTTAAAAAAATATTAACCTTAAAACTTTAGGGAAATTCCATGGATCATTTTTCAGACTCAATAAGTGCTTCTTCAAAACTCAGCTTAATGTCAGCACAACTAAAATAGTAATGGTAATTCACGGTTGGCCTGGTCAGATATGTTTTACTAAATTTTTCACAAACAGTTTTCAAGTGAGTTAAATGGATACTAATTATATGGGAGATACCTTATTTTACACATAAAATAACATATAAAAAGGGATTATTTTATACTATGCATTTAAAAATATCATTAGAATCATACTTTATAGAAAATTTTAAATTCTATATTCTCAAATAAAATGAATTAACATATATTCAGAAAAAACTTAATTCACATAATTGAGTTTACAAAAATATTTTCTCAAAAGAAGATAAGAAATGGTCGTAACCTGCAGCTGAATGCCCACTTTTCAAATTCACTGTATCATAAAAGTAAGTAGTAACAGAATTTGGGGTATCGGAATATGATCCCATGATTTAATAAGAAGTATGCCTCATAAGATTTGGATTTGAAATGTAATAATGCTAGCCAGCTCAGTCATTTTAATTCTTAACTAAAAGTGCACTGAGGAAGTAATAAACAGTAAGGGAGCAAACACTACAATTCTTAAACCTGGGCTTGAGTCACATTTCTGACAGGAATGTGAGAGAATGTTTAGACAGCTGGAAACAGAGTAGTTCACTAAAAGATAGTAAGCAGAATGATAAGCATTAAACAAACAGGATAAAATCAGAATTCTGTTCTCCCCAGTGTCTTTATTGGCAAACTGAAAAAAAAAAATACTATCACAGGTGCAAAACCTAAGATGTTTACAATTAACTGTCATAACAGACTGACCTACATTTCTCCCTCCTTTCTTCAAGTCACTGAGAAAACACAACTATTATCAATAAACATACCACATAAACTGACAAATAATATTGCTTTCATACACACAAGGGTATATGCAACAACTTATGTTTTGACAACTTCCTTCCTCCTTGACCTCACCATTTCACACAGATCATGTCTACAAAAATTTTACAACATATTTGGGAACGGCCAATGTGGGGATTCCTTTTCTGTATGTTATCTTTATTCATCCCTAGCTTTCTTTAAGACCCTGGAATAACATGTAAGCAAATGATACTTCAAGGTTTCAAGTAATGCACATCAATGCATTACAAACACCAACTTTATTTGTTTACTTCCTTGTTTATTTAATTGCTCAAATGTCTGAAGTATATCATTTGCAAACAGGCCACCCATCTACAAACAAAAGATAAGTGCTAACATAATAACCCCTCATATCTGTAAAAACCCTTTATATGTAATCATATCTCACAAGACTTGTTCTACTAACAATGAAACCAAGGCTATTAGATGCTAAGATCATAAAGAGTTTGTGACATTGACAGGACAGAATCCAAGTCTTGACATCTCTAGAAACCATATCCTTTCACTGCTGAATTATCTTTATCAATCACTTTATGTATATCATTTTATGTTAATATAAATACATGGCAGAGAAATTTAAAAAATAAAAAGTGAAATAAATTTTGTAACATGCAATATTTCTTTGCAATCATTTATTCTGGAGGTGTGCACACATGGGCATATACATCTATTAATATTCCTTATATAAAAGGGAACATTGTATATATAGTTATTAATCCTGTTTTTCTCTACTATCATATATTTTCCCATGTACTTACATATTTTTCACAAAATTATTTTTAATAACTGAATATTATACCATCATATAAATTCCCTATTGTTAAGATGTTTACAATATTTTTATAACTAATGCTGAAATAAGCACAGTATTATATAAATCTATCTTTCCATATCTATGTCTCATTATTTTCTTAAGGAAATAGAACCGGTTTTGCAGAGTATGTACAAGTTGAGCACAAAAATGTTTAATTGCCCTTGCATTCCTTTTTAAAGGTTAGGCAACACCAAGATTATTTTGTTTTGCTGATAGATTTCTAAAGTGGACAGAAAAGAAGTCATAACAAAGAACTGTTATTATGAACTATATTTTGACCAAAGAACTGATTTGTGAAATAAAGTAGTAGAAACCTTAGGAGGGTGAACTCTGTGCCAAGCCAGGCCAAGCAGTATTAGATGTATGCTCTGTACTTTATATAGATATTTTTCAAAAGTTCATAGAAAATATAGTGTACATAAGACTTTGGAAGAGAAACCAATTTAAGAGTTCTGGAAACTCCCATATGTTTGTTGTTATAGACTAACACATGCCAATTTTAGTGGTCAGCTTTTAATGAAGTATGTATTTAAAAGGGACAACCCCAAATTATTTGCTTACAAATGAAGCTTAATTTAAATGGGTCACCTATATTGCTTTTAATAAAAATTTATATTCAGATATTTTATTACTACTACCCAACACGGCATTGTCCTCATTAATATCATAAAACTTTCATCATGTTTAAGATGACATGATTGTCTGCCTAGAAAATACAAACAAATTGACTAAACACTGTTTGAATTAAGAAGAGTTTAGTTAGGTGGGCAGATATAAGAACACATAAAAATCAAGTTTTATTTGACACCAGTAGTAAACAATTAGAAAAAAGTTCCTATTCATAATCTAAACGTGTTCTCAAAGATACAACATAAGCTAACCTAACCTCTTAAGTTTTAAATATCAGGCTCATGAACAGCCCTACATATAAGGCTTTAAATATAAAAATTTCAAGAAACAAACTAAAGACAAAAGTGAACATGTGGAATAGCTTATAATATTCAAGATTTGAAAAAAAATTTCAAACCAATTACAATTTTTAAAAATTCCAAGATGAAGATCACAAAAGTTATTAGTGACTTCCAGTTGAGCATGACAGATAAAACAAATGTGTTCACCTCTAAGACCTTCTGAAAACCCATTAATATTATCATTAAAAAATATAATCAGGAAATAAATGAAAAAAGAGATAACACATCTAAAATGTTAACAAGAAAACAATTAATAAATAAAAATAAAATGTTAGCAAGAATTTGGAAGCTGGAAACTGTTTTACACCACAAATTCCTGAAAAAGGAATGGAGGCACCAGGTATGTATGAATATCACCAAAGATGGAAGAAACAAAATGGGAAACTCAGTGACCATAAAGACAATGCAAGGAGAAGTAGAAAATTTCAAACACAGGAGAATGAAAAAGAAATAAAAAACATTACGAAGAGTTTATATATCACAGAACATTTACAGAACAAGAGAAATATAATAAAAGCTTAAAATAAAGAAACTGAAACAATGTCCTAGGTCCCATAAAGGTAAAAAGAAATGGAAAATGGGAGCAAAACAAGTAAGAAAATTAGATCACTGCAGGAATTCTAACTTTCAGGTAACAAGAAATTCAGAAAAATTATACATAACGAAAACTTTATGAGAAATAACAAAACAACACCCCCCGCCCCCAGCAAAGGCCTAGAACCTTAGTACAGCACTAATTTCCATATACCCAACATAAAGAATTAATGCTTTTAAAAATCATCAATTTTAGCAGGGTGCAGGGGCTCACACCTATAATTCCACCACTTTGGGAGGCTGAGGCAGGAGGACCAAGCAGAAAAAAGAATTAGGGAGCCTGAAGGCAAGCTATTTGAAAATACAAAGAGAAAAAAGAATTTAAAAAATGAAGCATGCCTATAAGATGTAGGAAATAGACTCAAAGGGGCAAATCTAAGAGTTATTGGTCTTAAAGAGGAGGTAGAGAAAGAGATTGAGGTAAAAAGTTTATTCAAAGAAATAATAAGAGAACTTTCCAAACCTAGAGATTGATATCAATATTCAGGTACAAGAAAGTCACCAAACACCAAGCAGATTTATCTCAAACAAGATTACCTCAAGGCATTTAATAATCAAGCTCCCAAAGGTCACAGATAAAGATCCTACGGGAAGCAAGAAAAAAGAAAAAAAAAAAAAACTTATAAAGGGGTTCCAGTATGTCTGGCAGTAGACTTCTCAGTGGAAACCTTATAGGGCAGTAGAGAGTGGCATGATGTATTTAATGTGCTGAAAGAAAAAAAAAAAAAAACCCTTAACCCTAGAATATGATATCCTACAAAAATATCCTTCAAACATGAAGGAGAAATAAAGACTTTCCCCAACAAACAAAAGCTGAGGGATTTCATCAACACCAGATCTGTCCTATAAGAAATGTTAGAGTTCTTCAATCAGAAAGAAAAGGACGTCAATAAACACTAAGAAATCTTATAAAGGTATACAACTCATTGGTAACAGTAAATATACAAATAAAGAATACTCTATTGCTGTAACTGCGGTATATAAACCACTCATATCTTGAGTACAAAAACTAAAAGACAAACCTATCAAAAATAACAACAAAAACCTCTTGAGAGATAGCATAAAAAGATATGGATGGAAATAACAAAAAGTTAAAAAGCAGGAAGGGAATAGAGTGAAAGGATAGAATTTCTGTTAGATTTCTCTTTGCTTGTTTATTTATTTATAAGCACAGTTGTCATATGTTCAAAATAATTGGTTACAAAACATTTTTTCCAAGCCTCATGGTAACCTTAAATTAAAAAATCTACAACAGATACACAAAATATAAAAAGCAAGAAATTAAAACACACTACCAGAGAAAATCACTTTTAACAAAGCAAGACGGGAAGGAAGGAAGGAAGGAAAGAAGAAAGAGAAGGCCACAAAACAAGCAGAAATCAAGTAACAACACGGCAGTAGGAAGTCCTTACTGTCAATAACAACACTGAAAGTGAATAAAACTAAACTCTCCAATCAAAAGAGTTTATAGAGTAGCTGAATGGATCAAAAAAAAAAAAAAAAAGAGCCAACTATATGTTGTCTGTAAGAAACCCACTTCACCTATAAAGAGACACATATACTAGGAATAAAGGGATGGGAAAATATATTCCATGCAAATGGAAACTAAAAGAGAGCAGGAGTAGCTATACCGCTATCAGATAAAATAGATTTCAGGAACAGACAAAAAAAATTTATTATATAATGATAAAGGGGTCAATTCAGCAAGAGAATATAACAATTCTACATATATATGCACCCAACACTGGAGCTCCCAGATATATAAAGCAGATATTATCAGAGCTAAAGACAGAGGAAGATCCCATTACAATAATCGTTAGAGACCCCAATACTCCACTTTCAACATTGGACAGATCATCCAGACAGAAAATCAACAATGAAACATTGGACTTAATCTGCACTATAGACCAAATGGATCTAATAGATATTTACAGAACATTTCATCCAACAGCTGCAGAATACACGTTCTTCTCTTCAGCTCATGGATCATTCTCAAGGACAGACCATATTTTAGCCCACAAAATAAGTCTTAAAAAATTTAAAAACATTGAAATCACACCAAGTATTTTCTCTGACCACAACAGTATGAAATTAGAAATCAATAACAAGAGGAACAACAGAAAACACACAAATACATGCAAATTAAACAAAATGCTCCTAAAATGACCAGTGGGTCAATGAAGAGATTAAGCAGCAAACTAAAAATTTTCTTGAAACAAATGAAAATGAAAACGCAACATATCACAAACTTATGGGATACAGTAAAAGCAATAATAAGAGTAAAGCTCATAGCAATAAGTGTCTACGTCAAAAAAGTAGAAAAGTTTCAAATAAACAACCTAGCAATGCATCCCAAAGAACTAGAGAAACAAGAGCAAACCAAACCCAAAACCAGTAGAAGAAATAATAAAAACCAGATCAGAAATAAATGAAATTCAAACAAAAAAAACCCCACAAAAGATCAATGAAACAAAAAAAGTTGTTTTTTTGAAAAGATAAACAAAAATGACACACCTTTAGCTAGACTAAGAAATAAAGGGAGAAGACCCAAATAAAATCAAAGATGAAAAAGGAGACATTATAACTAATAGTGCAGAAATACAAAGGGTCATTAGAGACTACTATGAGAAACTATATGCCAATAAATTAGAAAATCTAGAAGAAATGAATAAATTCCTAGACACATACAACCTACCAAGATTGAACCAAGAAGAAATCCAAAACCTGAATAAACCAATAACAAATAACAAGATAGAAGCAGTAATAAAAAGTGCACATTTGGAAATAACACCAATTGGGTATCGGATAGAGGTCGGGGCTGGGTGGAAGGGATGGGCGTATACCTACTTGATGAATGCGACGCGCACTGCCTAGGGAATGGTCACGCTTGAAGTTCTGACTGGGGGGATGGGGTGGGGGGAGGGCATGGGTGCACACCTACATGATGAGTGTGATGTGCACTGTCTAGGGAATGGACACAACTGAAACTCAGACTCGGAGGGATGGGGAGGCATGGGCAATGTATATAGCCTGAACTTTTGTACCCTCATAATGAGCTGAAAAACAAAAAAATAAAATAAAATATATTGAAAAAAAAAAAAGTCTCTCATCAAAGAAAAGCCTAGGACCTGACAGCTTTACTACTGAATTCTACCAAACATTCAAAGAAGAACAAATACCAATCCTACTTAAACTATTCCAACAAATCAAAGAGGTAAGAATACTCCAAAATTTATTCTACAAGGCCTATATCACCCTGATAGCAAAACCAGACAAAAGACACAACAAAAAAAGAAAACTATAGGCCAATATCTCTGATGAATATAGATGTAAAAATCCTCAACAAAATACTAGCAAACCAAATTCAAGAACACATTAAAAAGATTATTCATCATGATCAAGTGGGATGCATCCCAAAGATGCAAGAATTGTTCAACATATGTAAATCAATCAATGTGATACAACGTATCAATAGAATGAAAGGCAAAAAACCATCATTTCAATTGATGCTGATGAGGAAAAACATCAATTGATCATTTCCATTGATGCTGATTCAATAAAATTCAACATCCCTTCATGATAAAAGCTCTCAAAAAACTGGGTATAAAAGTAACTTACCTCAACACAATAAAAGCCATATATGACAGACCCACAGTGAGTATCATAGTGAACGGGGAAAAAATGAAAGCCTTTCCTCTGAGATCTGGAACAAGACAAAAATGTCCACTTTCACCACTGTTATTCAACATAGTACTCTCAAGTTCTGTAATAGCTAGGGCAATCAGACAAGAGAAAGAAATAAAGGGCATTCAGATAGTAAAGGAAGAAGTCAAATTATCCTTGTTTGCAGATGATATGATCTTATATTTAGAGAAATCTAAAGAATCCACTCAAAAACGATCAGAACTGATAAACAAATTCAGTAAAGTTGAAGGATACAAAATCAACATACAAAAATCAGTTCCATTTCCATAATATATGTCAACAGTAAACAATCTAAAAATGAAACTAAGAAAGTAACCCCATTTACAATAGCTACAAATAAAATAAAATATCTAGGAATAAACTTAACCAAAGAAGTGAAAGATCTCTATGGTGAAAACTACAAAACATTGGTGAAAGAAATTTCAGAGGACACAAAAAAATGGAAATACATTCCATGTTCATGATTGGAAGAATCAATACTGTTAAAGTATCCATCATGCCCCAAGCAATCTGCAGATTCAATGCCATTGCCATGAAAATATCAATGACATTTTTCACAGAAATAGAAAAAATAATCCTAAAATTTACATGGAATAACAGCATACTCAAAGCCATCTTCACAAAAAGAACAAAACTGGAGGAATCACATTACTTGACTTCAAATTATACTACAGAGTAGTAGTAACCACAATAGCATGGTACTGGCATAAAAACAGACACATAGACCAATGGAACAGAATAGAGAACCCAAAAATAAATTCACACAACTATTGTGAACTTATCTTCAACAAAGATGGCAACAACATACAGGGGGGAAAAGATAGTCTCTTCAATAAATGGTGCTGGGAAAACTGAGTATCTATATGCAAAAGAAGAAAACTAGATCCTTATCTCTCACCATATACAAAAATCAAATCAAAATGGATTAAAGACTTAAATCTAAGACTTGAAACTATGAAACTACTAAAAGAAAATATTGGGGAAACACTTTAGGACACTGGTCTGAGCAAGGCCTTCTCGAGTAATACCCCCAAAACATAGGGTATTACATACCCCCAAAGAAAAATTTTATGGGAAAATAAATATTCTAGTGAAGGGTTGAAATTTCAAAATCTTTCAAGCCCAACAAACTTGCTTACTTCTTGAAGCTCACTGCCTTTTTAGAGTTAGAAATGCTCATGTATAATGGTTTGGGAAACAGATGTAGATATATTTTTAATTTTAAAGAAATTAAAATTAACAAATAGTTATAAGAAATCCTTGGTTAAGAATAAATTTAAAATTTTGTGCTTAAATAGAGGAAATAAGGTGAGTTCTGTTTCAATTCCTCTTTCTTTCTTGTAAATTATAAACATTGGAATTTTACTAATTTCCTGGATAACAAATAGAAGGAATGCTATCATTTGGGGCATTTCCGCTCACAGTTCTTTTACCATGTTCCCCAAAAAATAAAAAACCCAGTAGAATCTTGCTTTCACTTGACTCCTTCAAAAGACCAATACATAATGTTGCCTGAGTAACGGGGAGTACTGTAATATGGGGTCAATAATAGGGCCTTCATTGGGTTGCTGTGACTATGAAAGTGCTTAGAACAATACCTAGCACATAAGTACTCAATAAACGTTACCTTAAGAGAAGTGAAGCAGGCTTTTTACATACACTGAGTTACTGAGTTGTATTTATGTGTTTTCTCCTATATTCATAAAGTTGAAATGAAATGAAATTTTAAATTATTAAAATTTTCAAAGTCCTTATTAAATTGAATTGAAATTAAGGGAGAGCAACATAACAAATGGCTTTCAAGGAAAATCAAAGGAAGAAGAAATTATAGATTAAGAAAAATTTAAGAGATCTATCAACCAAATGCATATGTAGACCTTGCTTGGATGCTAACTCAGACAAAACAACTATGAAAAGATAGCAAAAGATCAATTGCACATATACATACACAAACAGGGAAAGATGAAGACTGCAGATATTTGGTGATATTATTATCAGTTTCTTTAGGTATGATGATGACCTTGTGACTATGTTAATAAACAAAAAGAGTTCCTATCTTTTGGAAATACATACTGACATATTTATGAATGAAACTTTAAGTCGAATCATGTGGAATTATCATTTTGTAGCTCAAAAATAGTTGGATGTAACATCTGTGGTTTGTTTCACAATGATCCAGCTGTGAGGGTGTGAGGCTAGTGAGCAGATAGGAGTCATAGATGAAAAAAAGAGTGATTCAGAGTTAACGACTGTTGTAGTTGGATTATGAGTACATGGGAGTTCATTGTTCTCTATTTTGATGTTTTAATTTTTCTATAATGTTTTTAATGAAAAGAAAACTGAGGGAGAGAACCCCACCTTATATAACTGCGCTTTGCCTAATGCTTATTAGCACTCCGACACACAGTAAGTATGAAAAACATCGATGTTGAAGTAGGTGTAAATCAATATTCTTCTTAGAAAGGCCTACCTGTAAGAAATGATGGGTTAACAAAAACACAGTTAACTGACAAATAGTAACAATCAACAACATATAGAGGGACTAAAACTCAAACAAACAAATTAGACTGGCAAAGGAAGATAAAATGGACAAAAATTAGAAAAAAAAATGCTCTTCAAATTTTATATAACTCTCACATATGACTTACGAATAATGCTTTATTCTGCAGATTTTACTATCTCTTAAAGTTTGTGATAGCTATATATAGTTCTCATGCTACAATCCCTTTTATCTACTTTTAGTCAGTATTTTGTATTATTTCACTTAGGCTTATTAAAAAACATTTGCACAGAATTCCATTACCTATCTGTTAGGTATGGATATAGGTGTAGATTGAATATAAAATTTAAAAATTTTAAATATGTACAATAAACTCCTCAAAGTCTTTTTTTTAACATCACTCACACTCACAAATTTTAAACACATCTAAAGAGATTTCTTCCTTATAGGAAAGCAAATGTTGTTTATACATATATATTAAATACAATTTGCTAAATATTATGCCAATGTTAGTAAGAATAGATTCAGTCTATCTCAGATATATCTGGAGGGTTTATTAAGACATAATAGTTCTAAAGGTACAGAAAAATATATCAATGTTTCCTTAATATAAGGGAGAACCTTTTAATAATTAAAGCTATTTGTCATAAGAATTGAGTCCTGATTCGACCTCTGATTTTAGGTAATGATTTTGGAAAGTTACCTAATTTCTCTAAACCTCAGTTTTTTGTGAACACAAAATATCTCATATTTTATTGTCAAGATTAAACAATATCATGCATATAAATTGGTTAGCATATTGCCCGGGACATAGCAAGTAATTAATAAACACTATTATAGAACTTTTAACCAGTCATACAGCTGGCACTCAAGTATATTAGCAATCAATATCAACTTGATTACTATTGCTATTGCTATATAAGGGAACAGTAGGTAGCTGATGAATGGAACAGAGGAAACCTCTAGCCTGAGACATAAAGGACGGGATAGTAGAAGACCGTTTTTTGGAGGATAGGATCCACATTCTATGTGTCAGTATTTATACAGCATATATATATAGTGTTAGTATTAGTAATAGCATAGTATTATATAAGCAATGGGAATACTGATGGTGATCCTGGAGTTGATGGTAATTAATTCAATTAGTTTACTGAACAAGTACTATGTGCCAAGCCTTATTTTAGGAACTGAAAATACAACAACAAAGATAGTCTTTTTCCTGCAGGAGTATACTTTCTGATGTTTCTGGTGATTTTAATTGCTCCAAAACTCCTCATATTGAAAGTTGATCCCATACCTCCAAACCCCTCCAAAACCCCTCATATTGAAAGTTGATCCCAATGTTGGAAGTGGGGGCCTTATGGGTTGTATTTGGGTCATGGGATCAATCCCCTCAATAATAGATTAATGTCCTTGGGGGGTTGGTGAGTGAGTTCTTGCTTTGTTATTTCCCATGAGAGCTGATTGTTATAAAGAGCCTAGCATCTCCCTCTTGCTTTCTCTTGCCAGGTGATCTCTGCACACACTGGCTCCCCTTTTCCTCCTGCCATGAGAAGAAGCAGAATGATGCCTTCACTCAGTGCCCAATCTGGAACCTTCCAGACAGCCAGCAGAACCATGAGCCAAATAAACTTCTTTTCTTTATAAATTACCCAGCCTTGGGTATTCCTTTTAGTAACACTAAATGGACTAGGAAACTGATGCTGCATGGCTATTATTTAAACATAAAGTAATTCAATACAATAACTGGACCTGAAATATGGATATAGTACATAGTAGCTATCTCTTCTGTGGAACCAGGCAAGGGTGCTGGAAATGGCTACATCTCTTACACAACTGGTGTTATGTTTGCAAAGGAAATGACACTTCAAATTGCATTGGTACCTGATACAGAAACCAGCAGGTATTAAGTACGTAAACCCTAAAAAACACCTGTAACAAAATCATCCTTTGTAGCCAAGGATTAAAGGAAAATAAGTTTCAAAGTACCAATTCAATTCGTTGCTGAGATCTCAATGGCAAAAACAACCCAAACTTGACTGTAAATGCTGACTGACTGGAATACTTCACAATAGCTACCATTCTTCACAAGACAGGATACAGTGTAACTTGTGATTTTGAAATAAATCAAAATATAATCTAAAGAAAACTAATGAAATATGATTCAACCAGTTCAAAATTTGTTAGTTTTAGCTCTTATGAGCTTCATAAAAATACGTTTGTTATGAAATGCTAACACTGTTTTTGATAAGACCTGTCTAAACAAGATGAGTATTATTTAGCAAAACAAAAACAATGTTTTAGCCTGATATGGGCAGTAGGCTAATGTTAAACTCTATCATTTATCAGTCACCAGCAATATTTACTGCTTGTTTACTTAATGCAGCCTTTTTGAGAACAGCACTTACAGACTATTTGCTGGCTGCTAAATATTATTGTTAGAAGCAGCAACCAGAGATGGTTATCTGTTTAAGCTGTTTATCTTTGTCCCTCAAAAAAAATTACAGCAAACAGAACAAAATGTTCTACCGCAAAAGCTCCGTCTAAATGTATCTGGATAATAGCAAAATGGGTGTTTCCTTGGAACTTCTTTGAAAAGCAGCCTGGAGGAGAAAATCTTCTTTTCAATAATGACACTATCAAAAATAAATGATAGAAAGAGAAACTTTTCCCTTGAAAAAGCAGTATCAAAATCAGTCGTTCACAGATGTAAGAAAGATTGACAGCCATACTACAAGAGTGTGCCAAGCATCAGGACCAAGAAGAAAGAAGATTTAAGAGCAAGGTCAGACCTACAGAGCAAACAAAAAAAGAAAAGAAGAAATGGCTAAGTCATTAGCCATTCACTTATGCGAAAACTGGCATATAAAATGCAATAACAGCACATCCTATATTTACATGGCACCTTGCATTTTCACAGGGCTTTCAAAGAGTGGCTCCTCAGTGATGTTTTTGCTCATTTCATCAAATGTAAATTTGCTCCTTTTTGAGTTCTCTTAACTCACTGTTAATTATATTTGAGTATTTATCACAGTCCACATTGTGTTACAACTGATTATAAAACAGGCTCTTTGCACCACTGTATTATAAATAACAAAGGGCTATGCTTTGTTCAATTTTTATTTTCATAGAACGTAGGAATATGTCTCTCTCCAAGAAGGGGCTAAGTAAAACTTTGCTGAATTTCACTCCATTATCTTCTACAATGTTCACAACAATCCCATGAGATGGTGAAAGTGGATATTGTAACTGTTTTATAAAGGAGGAAAACAATACAAAAATACTGTGTATAAATTTACTACGTAGGTTCCAGGGCCTCAGACTTCTGGGCCAATAATGTTCCTTTGATTGTACCATAGTACCTAGAAGACTTGGGGATCAGGCATTCATAGAGAACTTACAGAATTTAGAATGAAACCAAGAGTTAGCAATACTTTATTTAAAAAACCGCTTATATATTATCTATTACAGAAGATAAGAGAATAATATTAGATTTATAATCCTGAGTTTTCCTTGTCTGTCTTTATCCACTAAGAATCAGCAGGAGTTAAGCCAGGTATATTTATTCTAAAATCCACTAACCTAGGAAACTCACTTCAAATCAGGATGGCATGACAGTGAACCATCTCACTAGTGGACTGTATACCAAAAACAAGGCTAGGACAAATAAAACATATAAAAAGATAACAAAAGAAAAAACAAAGCCAGGTTCACAAGCAAGATAGACATCTTCAATGGCCAATAATAAAACAAAAATGATAAAAACAAACAAACCAAAAAAAAAAAAAAAACTAACCAAAACAAAAAACAAACAAACAAAAAAAACAAAGGAAACTTGGTTAAAGGCTCAGGCCTAGTGATCATAGTCCTTAAACAGAAATGACAGAGTTCAGTAACACACTAACACTTGTCTCCAAGCAATGAACTGGTTCAAAAAATCAGGTTAGAAAACACACACACACACACACACACACACACACACACACTGAGGCTAACTTTCACTTACCATTTAGCAAACTGTCTAAGGAGGCGGGGGCGGGGTGGGATCACTAACTCAACAATTGATCTATTAGAAAATGAACCAAAGTATCTAATGTTTCTGTGAAAGGATCTGCCATATCTATAATAGTAATACAACTGGTGAAAAAAATCACTGAATTCTGGAATAACAGTTCCTTGGTTGGGGACAAGAGGGTCAAAATGAAAGAAAACTGAATACCTAAAGATGGACAGATAAGAACATGAAGGGAGGAAGGGGAGATAAAATAACAGCAGAAAAATACCTTCCACTCAAAATGAGCCAGCAAACCAATATTCAAAATCATATGGAGAAATCTAATGCTGAAAATTACAGCCAGAAAAATAAAAAATCAGAACTTGAATTTACCAAACATGAAATTAATTTTATAGAAATAATTAACAAAACCTTTAAAAATAAGTTCGTATGTAAGGTTCAAAGAGGTAAATGCAGGCAAAACTTCAAATGAAAATAACAAAAAATGATAATATTAAATAACAAAAGCAGGGGGAGAAATGTAAGTATAAAGAGAACCCAACAAGAAAACTTGAAAATAAACAATCATTGAAATTAAAAAAAAAATCAATAGATGAAATAAACTCTTCTCTAGACAGAGTTGAAGAGAAAAATCAAAACTAAACAAAACAAAAAGACACTGTTATGACAATGAAAAAGCAAGCCCCAGATTAGAGAGTAACATTTATAAAACATATGTATGTAGAGACTATGTAAGAAACTGTTCTTACAATTCAATAATAAAGAAACAACTCAATTTTTAAAAGTGGGCAAAATATCTGAACAGACATTTCACCAAAGAACATTTTGGATAAATACAAACCTATTTGAATGACAGAAAGTTGAGAGACTGATCCTGCCACGTGTTGATCAGGATATGGAAGAAATGGAATTCTTATACACTTCTCATAAGACTATAAATTGGTAAAATGTGTTTGGAAACCAGTTTGGTAGTTTTCTTAAAGAGCTAAACATATACCTAAAATATGACCCAATCAATCAACTTTTACGAATTTACACAAGATAAAGGATATAATCGTGGAAACAACTAAATGTTCATAAATATGTCAGTAAACAAATTGTGGTATACTCATACTATTAAATATAACTAAGCAATAAAAAATATGACACTGATATAAGCAACAATATAAATCTCAAAATAATAATGCTGAATGAAAGCCAGATCTCTCCCGCAAAATACACACTACATGATTCTATTTATATTAAATATTACACAAAATGCAAACTAATCTATAGTGATGGAAAGCTTGAGAATGTAAGGCAGGAAAAGGAAAAAGGAAATTTGGGGAGGGAGGAGTGATGAATATATATTCATTTTCTTGATTGTGGTAAAGATTTTATATGTGTACACATATGCCAAAACTCAAATTATATACTTTGAATACATACAGTTTATTGCAGCTCAGTGGAAAAAAGCCACACACATAAATAAATGTCTCCAAAACTTTCAGGACTTGAAATATTTGATCCTCTTAAACAGTGAAATTATATAGCCCTGTAATTTTGTACATGTTCAGTGACTGATAAATTTTTAATAGCTTCCTCCAATTAAATTTTGATCCAAATTCTTAAAATTAATTAAAAATCATGGTAATAGGTTTTTTTAAAAAAATAATGAACTAGCTGATCTGTTTTCTAATCATCTGAAAATTTTACCCATAAACCTTTTAAGGAATTAAGCTACAAAATCTTTATAGAAAAAAATCTATTTACCAAAGTAAAGCCCTTAATAGCAAAACTGTGTTTTATTTCTCTATTACTCATCATAGCCTAGGACACTGAAACAGTAAATTATATGTTAGTCAATTAATGAGTTAATATGCTACAGTCACTTTCTGCTTAGTGTCAATTACTCACTGCCAATGTTCAATGTTAACATTCGTTATAATGTGGGATTGTTCCACTTCTAAGACATCAAACTCTGAAGCTCTGCTCCTTCCCTACCCCCCACATCAAAGTGAGAAAATGATCTCACCATCTGTTACTTTCCCTTACCCCAGTGGTCCCCAACTTTTGGGCACCAGGGACTGGTTTCATGGAAGACAATTTTTCCACAGAGAGAGGGTTGGGGGGCGATGGTTTTGGGATGATTCAAGTGCATTACATTTATTGCGCAGTCAAATCTCTCTGCGAACAATAATCTGTATTTGCAGCTGCTCCCAGCGCTAGCATCACCACCTCAGCTCCACTTCAGATCATCAGGCTTAGATTCTCATGAGGAGCGCGCAACCTAGATCCCTCACATGCACAATTTACAGTAGGGTTTGTGCTCCTATGAGAATCTAATGCCACCACTGATCTGACAGGAGGTGGAGCTTATGTGGTGATGTGAGCAACGGGGAGCAGCTATACACACAGATGAAGCTTTCTTGCCTGCACTCACCTCCTGCTGTGCAGCCCAGTTCCTAGCAGGCCACAGCCTGGTACCCATTGCTCAATAATCAAAGACTTCCATAACTTGGCCTCAACATATTTTCCATATTTCTCTCTTATTATGTATAATAATTGCTTAATGACAGGGATAGAATGAGAAATACATCATTAGGTAATTTCCTTGTTGTGTGAGCATCGTAGAGTGCACTTAAATAAACCTAGATGTATAGCCTACTACACGTCTAGACTATATGATATAGCCTATTGTTCCTAGAATATAAAACTAGGCAATAAGTCACTGCTTTGAATACCGTAGGCAATTGTGAAACAATGGTATTTGTATATCTAAACATAGAAAAGGTATAGTAAAAACATGGCATTATAATCTTATGAAACCACCATCATATATGCAGTCCATCATTAACTGAAATGTCACTATACAGCACAAGAGCACATGACTGTACTTCTTTGGCCTAAACAACCTATATGTCAATAAACCTTTCATTGTTTCTTGATTCTGTACCTTTGTTTCGTCTTTAAATGCCTCCCTCATTTTCCAATTATTCCTCAAAGCACTATAAATCATTCATACCTTAGCTCTCAATCTCACTTCCAGTATTCCCTGATTTACTTTAATTAAAATAATTGTATCACATCCATGGATACCCAGAGTACTTAATATATCTTGTAAGCAAATATTACATGCATAAAGAGCAGTCAGGTACCAAAAATTCTTCGAAATGAAATAAAATTGTTCTCTAAGTTAAATTTTTAAAGATTAACATATATCCTAATAGAATAAAGTCATCTTTTAAAGAAGTTCTGGTCCACAAGTCAGACCAACAAACAACTAATACTATTTGGAGTTATTTAAAAATATATTCTGAAAAGAACTGTATTAACCAGAAAGGAGAGAGACAAGGAATACTCAAATACTCAGCAATAAAAACTCACTAAGTATACCAATATTCACAGCAACATTATTCACAATAGCCAAAAGGTGGAAACAACCCATTAATGGATGAATAAATAAACAAAATGTGGTATAAACACACAATGCAGTATTATTCAGTCTTAAAATGGAATGAAATTCTGATACATGCCATAACCTGGATGAACCTGGAAGACATTACGCTAAGTGAAATAAGCCAGACATAGAAAAACAAATATAGTATGATTCCACTTACATGAAGTATCTATTTTTTTTTTTAATTTTTATTTATTTATTTATTTATTTTGAAGCAGAGTCCCCCTCTGTCACCCTGGCTAGAGTGCCGTGGCATCAGCCTAGCTCACAGCAACCTCAAACTCCTGGGCTCAAGCAATCCTTCTGCCTCAGCCTCCCAAGTAGCTGGGACTACAGGCATGCGCCACCATGCCTGGCTAATATTTTCTATGTATTTTTAGTTGTCCAGCTAATTTCTTTTTATTTTTTAGTAGAGACGGGGTCTCACTCTTGCTCAGGCTGTTTCAAACTCCTGAGCTCAAACGATCTGCCCGCTTCAGCCTCCCAGAGTGCTAGGATTACAGGCGTGAGCCACCGCGCCTGGCCTCCTTACATGAAGTATCTATAATAGAACAGTCAAATTAATAGAGACGGAAAATAGAATGGTGGTTACCAGGAAATGGATGATGGGGGAGATGGAGAGTTATTGTTTAATAGATACAAAGTTTCAGTATGGGATGATGAAAAAGTTCTGGAGATGGACAGCAGTGCTGGTTGCACAACAAGAATATAATTAATGCCACTCAAATACACATTTAAAATGGTTAAAATGATATATATTGTATCATGCATATTTTAACACAATTATATATATAAATTGAGTGAGAAAAGAGTTGACAGGTCTCACTCACCCAAACACTGACCCAGGTATAGAATGACCCGTGTTCCCTAATAGATATACCTTTTCCACAGTAGTGGAAAAATGAGCACATAAAACTATCAGAACCTGGTACAATTAAACAATCAAAAGATAATTCTCCTCTTTTAAGTTCTAAGTATTAGGCAAGTATGCTAAATCAAATGCAATTCCTCTTTTTTCCCTTAACTTTCCAGCTCCATAGGCTATGAACAGAGAGCTTCTACTATAAAACCTAACTTTGATAATACTGCAATTCTCACACATCAAAATGTAAGAAAATGATATTTGAGAGATAATTATTGAAAACTCATCAGCATACCTTCTAGGGATTGATATAACTACAATGTATCACAGAGTACCTACTATATTCAAGACACTATGCTACAAATTAAGTATAATGAAGTATAATAAATACTACCCTTACTCTCAGGGAATACAGTTTGGGACTAGACAGGTAAGTATTAAAAAGTAAATACATTACGAAGCAACATACACTTTGTGCAAAAGGAGTGGCACAAACAATAGATCTTAAAGGAGCTAAGGAAGAAACCTTCAGAACAAACACGAGACAAACTTTCCTATAAACTTGCCTGTTGATTTCAGGAAGTATCAGTTCTCTACTTGGTTACTTCTCCACATGAAGTCTTCCCCAATTAATTTGGTCTCTATATATCATTTACTGTGCTATATGCCAAAATCTGCATTCAATTTCTTATAAAGCAGGCTTCTCATTGTAAGCCTATTGTAAACTGCATATACAAGGGGATCTAGGTTGGGCACTTCTTTTTTTTTTTTTTTTTTTTTTTTTTTGAGACAGAGTCTCACTCTATTGCCCAGGCTAGAGTGAGTGCCGTGGCGTCAGCCTAGCTCACAGCAACCTCAAACTCCTGAGCTCAAGCGATCCTCCTGCCTCAGCCTCCCGAGTAGCTGGGACTACAGGCATGCACCACCATGCCCGGCTAATTTTTTCTATATATATATTTAGCTGTCCATATAATTTCTTTCTATTTTTAGTAGAGATGGGGTCTCGCTCTTGCTCAGGCTGGTCTCAAACTCCTGAGCTCAAACGATCCGCCCACCTCGGCCTCCCAGAGTGCTAGGATTACAGGCGTGAGCCACCACGCCCGGCCTAGGTTGGGCACTTCTTATGAGAATTTAATGCCTGATGATCTGAGGTGGTGATGTTAGTGCTGGGGAGTGGCTGCAAATATGAATTATCATTAGCAGAGAGGTTTAACTGCACAGAGAACCTAATAAATCAATTGCTTACAGACTCATAACAAAACCCTATCAGAAAGTGACAATTAAATTGCATCTGGTGGCAGGCTTTATAGTGGCAAGTAAGCATCTTACTTCAATTGTACAGCTGCATCTGGTGGCAGGCTTTAAGTCAGAATCCGACATTTATTTTAGTCTGTGCTTGGCCCGACCATTATTTCATTTACTACTTCCCTCCTCACCTCTTTCCCATACTGTGCACTTGTCTCAGTCACGGTTTTGTTAAGCCCACAAGGTAACCCTAGCAAAAGGGGTAAAATACAAATGTCACCAGAGAGCTTCTTTGAAAAGAGGGAAAGACCCAATAATGAAATAGCAGAAGGCTCTAAGACTGCCAACAAAATGAAAGCTGCATTTAAAAGAAAATACCAAGAGTCCTATCTAAATTATGGGTTCATTGCAACAGGGGATTCACACTCTCCAAGCCCGATTTGCACAATATGTGGTAACCAGCAATCCAACAAAGCCATGAAACCTTCAAAACTGCTTCATCACATGGAGACCAAGCACCCTGCATTAGAAGACAAGCCTTTAGAGTTTTTCAAAAGGAAAAACCATGAACATGTAGAACAGAAACAATTATTGAAGGCTATCACTTCATCAAGTGTGTCTGCGCTGAGAGCATCATTCTTAGTGGCCAACCCCAATGCCAAAGCTAAGAAGCCCTTTACCATTGGTGAAGAGTTGATCCTGTCTACAGCTAAGGACGTTTGCTGTGAACTTTTAGGAGAGGCTGCAGTTCAAACGGTAGCACATGTTCCTCTTCAGGCTAGCACTGTAACTAGACAAATTGACGAAACAGCAGAGGATATTGAGGCACAAGTGTGAGGATTAATGAGTCACTGTGATAAGCAATCCAGGTTGATGCGTCTTCCAATGCTGACAACAAGGTAACAATGCTTGTTTTTGCGCAATATATTTTTCAGGAGGATGTGCATGAGGATGTATTATGTGCACTTTTGCTGCCAACCAACACCACAGCTGCAGAACTATTGAAGTCTTTGAATGATTACATATCAAGAAAACTGAATTGGTCATTTTGTATTGGTATATGCATGGACAGGACAGCTGCCATAACTGGACGGCTTTCTGGTTTTGTTTTGTTTTTTTATTTCAGCATATTGTGGGGGTACAAAAGTTTAGGCTACATATATTGCCCTTGCCCAACCCCCCCCACCCCCCCCACCCCCCCAGTCAGAGCTTCAAACGTGTCCATCCCCTAGACAGTGCGCTTTCTGCTTTTACTACTTGGGTCAAGGAGATCATTTCTGAATATGAGTGTATGCACTGTGTCATCCATAGAGAAATGCTGGCTAGCTGAAAAATGTCACCTGAACTAAAATTATCAACCACATTAAAGTACATGCCCTTAACTCATGTCTGTTCAAGCAGTTCTGTGAGATGGACACAGAGCACACACGTCTTCTCTTAAACACAGAAGTGAGATGGCTTTCTGAAGATAGATCACTGACCAGAGTTTTTGAGTTATGAGAGCTGCTCCACAGATTTCTTTTAGAAAAACAGTCACCACTGGCAGCACATTTCAGTGACACAAAATGGGTCACAAAACTCGCTTATTTTATGTGACATATTCAACCTGCTCAACAACCTCAATCTGTCACTTCAGGGAAGAATGACAACTGTGTTCAAGTTGGCAGATAAAGTGGCTGCATTCAAAGCCAATCTGGAATTACAGAGGCAAGGAGGAACATTGGGATTTTTGACATGTTTCAAACATTAGCAGAGATTTTGGAAGAGACTGAGCCAGGGCCTTCTTTCTCCCAGCTGGTGCGTGATCACCTATCTCAGCTTTCAAAAGAGTTTGAGCATTACTTCCCAAACACAAAAGACCCCTGAACTGGGAAAAAATGGATCTGCAACCCATTTGTGAATAAGCCAGGTGAATCGACTTTGTGCTAGAAGAGTATCAACTGTCTGAGATTGCAAATGATGGTGGCCTTAAAAGTATGTTTGAGACAACTTCAAATCTTCATATGTTCTGGATTAAAGTTAAGGTGGAATATCCTGAGATTGCCACAAATGCACTGAAAAGCCTGCTTCCATTTCCAACACCCTATCTTTGTGAAGCAGGGTTTTCTGCAGTGATAGCAACCAAAACGAGATTACAGAGTAGACTGGACATAACCAACACATTTCTGGTGCCACTGTCTCCCATGACCCTCAGACGGAACCATTTAGTTGCAGGAAAACAAGCTCAGAGCTCCCACTGATTCTGGATCACGGTGAGCTGTCTAATTATTTCATGATATGTAACAATGTAATAATAATAGAAATAAAGTGCACAATAAATGTAATATGCTTGAATCATCCCAAAACCATCCACCACCCTACCCTGGTCCACGGAAAAACTGTCTTCCAGAAACCAGTCTCTAGTGCCAAAAAGGTTGGGGACTGCAAATTGTTGGTTATGATGAAATTTCAGTTCTTGGTAGATTTCTAGGGCGTTTTGGGGTTTTGCCTCCATCATTTCTCTTACTTGGAAGAGGTCCAGAGGATATTTGTCCAATTCGGATTAATCAAGTAAAAGTTTAAATTAGTTTATTTGTACTGTAAAATATAATCATTCTAATCCAATGTTTAAGAAATTTAAAATTAAAAACTTCCAAGACTACCAAAAATAATCAAACTCAACTATAGAGGGAAAATAATGTCAAATATGATCTGGAGCAAATATTTAGAGAAAAGTAACTTTTCCAATCACTTCCAAAAGTAGAGTAAAAGCAAAGTTAGTAATTTTAAGAAACAGAAATTAAGGAAATATGTCCCAAGAGAACAGTAAGGGTCTAGAGGCCTAGAAAGATTAATCATTTAGCAACCAAAATTATAACCAATACCCTAATTTTTTCTTAGAGATAATATGCACATGATTTTAATTTTCCCTAGAAAATGGGTAATTTTTATTGCCATATTGAGTTTTAAAACATCTTACTCTAAAAGGAAGAGCTCTGTAAGTATAAGGCCTACGTTGCCATTCTTGCAGCTTATGTCTGGCTGTGATTAACTGAAGAATTAAATTATAGGTGAAAAACTATGACCTGCCCAAGACAGAATCTGATTTTCCCACATAATCATCAGAAAAAGGTGTATCATTAATCATTTCCTATCCTGTGCTACCATGTAATCATATAATTCTATTATACTATTTATCACAGATGGGTTTTATCTAACGTTCTAAAACTAGATTAATTCTGGCAGATCTGAGCCAACTTGCTATTTGTACAGAAGTCATAATTTCTATCAGTGATAGGAATGAAAAAGGGTATGACTTAGAGGAAAAGAACAACCATCAATGATTAAAATGAGGGAAAGGAATATATAGAGGCATTTAAATTCAAGAATTAAACTAACGGAGCTTGACCAAAACCAAAGTGTGTGTGTGTGTGTGTGTGTGTGTGTGAGAGAGAGAGAGAGAGAGAGAGAATACTATGAATTTAGTGTGGGCAATTCTACCTGATATTCCACTCAGTGAGATTATACTGTAGAACGAGCATAAAATTCAAAACAAATACATACTGTCCACATAGTTGATCTCAATTTAGGAATGCTTTTTAGGAAAAAAAAAAAAAGAGAGAATATATTTGAACGGTGTATAATTCAAGTATTTAAGTCACAATTCATAATTTTCAATCAACATAAATTCTAAATATACTAAAAGCTTCATCCAATGGTTAGCTGGACAAAAATCATTCCTTTCAACATTGAAAGAAACAACTGCTTTAGATATAAGATTTAATTTTATATTATCTCTGTTCTATACTGATAATTTACCAAGTTTTTAAGACAACCACAATAATACAAGATTTTTGCCTAATGCGCTAATTTTAGAACCTAATTCTCACATATGATTTGCACATATATACTAAAACTATATATAATTGTTAACATAAGCTAAATACTTTTCTAGTGATTTTTTAATCAAATAAATAACAGATATGTATCTTCTATGCTTTCACAGGATTATGATTATAACTGTTTGTTTCAAAAGTAACTTTTTAAATATATTTTTTTTTTCTAAATAGTGAAAAATTACCCACAAAATACCTTTGACTACTCAGTAAATACCAGTTTGTGATATTTTGTAGTAGAGTGAAATCTGGGAAAGCTATAGAAAAATAAGTAATACCAGTATTTTTGTCACAATTACAAATTGCATATAATAGTTAAACACAAGTTTAGACAATCTCATTTGGTAATAGTCAGATGGCATAAAAATTTAAATGCATTAGAAAGTACAAACAAGAGTATTTGTTCAAGCATAAGATTCTGAAGGTATGTCTTAGACTGTCCTAAAAGTTCCTATAACCACATTAACTTTTTATTCAAAATAAGTCCTGTAATTTCTAACTTTCATTTAGACTCATTTTCAATGTATAGGCATATGTTTTTAACAATTAAACTCAACTGTCTATAAAGGTTGTGCCTATGAGCCTATGGGTGTGTGATCACATACGGTTAAAATTTTTTTCGTATCACAAATGTATACAGATTATATTTGTATTAATACCATATGCTTTTTCAAGTGTGGGGATGGGTACTGGGGGAGGTGGAGAATGCCATCATTAACAAGCCTTCTTGGACTCATGAACCGTCAAACAAAAAAGTAATCCTATGCGTTCCCATTTTTGAACAGCACAGCTATGGCTGGCTCAGAAATAAAGAGAACTAGAACTGTCAAAGCTGTTATATTTGGTTATTGAGTAGTACACTAATATCACCTTCAAATTATTATGCACATTTAAATGGCAAAAGAAATATTATTAATATGAACAATGAAGTAATAAAATCTAGTCTGAGTTAGGCATGGTGGCTCACACCTGTAATCCCTGCTACTTGGGAGGCTGACATGGAAAGACTGCTTGATGCCAGGAGTTCAAGATCAGCCTGGGCAACACAGCAAGACCTTCTCTCTTAAAAAAGAAAATAATGTAGTCTGTACCAGCACAAAAATCACAATTCCTAAAATAAGATCTGAGTGCTAAACATGTGCAAAGAATGCAATGCAAGATATCACCTGCACACAAACTTAAGACACACGATATAGAATAATAAAAACAGATATTAACCCACAATTCAGCATGTTCACAGCCAATTAAGACTGTATCATAAATTTCTGCCCCAAATAAAAAGGAGTATCACTGAACTCCACCAGCTTATTTTTTAAAAAGTCAACTGCTGTTAGATCTAATAACATGGCACAAAATAAGAAAACCAAATCACATGGTATATTTGATAACAGTTATGTTCCAAAGGAATAATCAGTTTTGTTAAATGTTTAAAAGAAAGCTGGACAAAGATCAGAAGAGGATTCAAGTTCTTGTCTAAGGGAACAAAGCAATGGCCACAAATACTGAAAAAAAAAATAGTGTTATCTGATTCTAGACTTAAAGAACATCATTAGGCCAGGCACAATGGCTCACATCTGTAATTCCAGCACTTTAGGAGATCACGGAGACAGGATCACTTGAGGCCAGGAGTTCAAGACCAGCCTGGGCAACATAGTGATACTCCATCTCTACAAAAAAATAAAAATATTAGCCAGGCATGGGGGTGTGCACCTGTAGTCCCAGCTACTTTGGAGGCTGAGGAGGAAGGATCCCTTAACCCAGGAATTTGAGGTTACAGTGAGCTATGATCAGACCACTGCACTCCAATCTGGGTGACAGAGCAGGGCCTTGTCTCTTAACAAAACAGAGAGAGAGAGAGAGCACCATTACACAGTTGAACAAAACAGCCATGTAGAGTTTGAAAGAGTGAAAAAAAGTATCATGCTAAGATCAGAAGCACATACCTGAACAAATGTTATCTCTATTATAATCTGCCATTGCTTAAGTTACGTGGTCTATTGTTACTAACAGTGAAGTATTTCAAAAGTACGCTGAACCAGAAGCCATATAATGTCCTAATACCTAGTGATTACAAATAAACCATGCCACACTGGTTCAACAACAAAGGAGACCTTCATAAACTAATCTCTCCACATTTTTTAAGTATTTGGCTAAATAGATGCTAGAAGTTTTTTAAAACCAGATAACTAAATTTTTCCAAATGCTAGCTAATTTAGCACCAAGTCTATAAGCAAAGGTTTAAAATCAAAACAAATTACATGATAATTAAAAATGTGAGTCAGAATTTTCCTGTTTTTAATATAAAAAATTAGTATATAATAAAACAAAATAAAATGTTTTCCCTGGAAATACATATTTTCAACTACTTAATTTGATTAGCCTTATAAGTCCAGGTTCTGTTAAAAAAAAAAAATGGAATGAGCCAAAAGGTCTTTAAAATACTGTTATTATAACCATACTTATCACAAGCCTTATGATACTTAGAACAAAGACATTATGCAAGTACAAAATAATGGAATAGTTCATGGCCTGAAACAAAGTACTCATAGAATCTCATACAAGGGTTAAGCCTTTCATTGCTTTTCTGCTAGAATCAGAAGACAGCTCAACAGTACACAGGTGACAGTAATGCAGAACTTTTTTCTCACCATGCAATGAGAGTCATTATTTTTCCTCATAAGGCTTAAGAGGAAAAAGAAAATTCTTTTATACTTTATATAAATGTAGAGTTTATGATTCATTTTTTTCTGACTCTACTACAGTCAGCATCAATAGAAATTGGGTGAAAACTGAGCTCCAATATAAAAGAAACCCATAGAATGAAGAAAGGAGAAATAAACCAACACATTTACAGTATTCAGTCACAATGGCTTTCTTTAGAATTATTCTATTATACTGATTGCTACATTTAAATTTTCTCCAAAATTCATGTGCTGAAACTTAACAATGTGATAGTATTAAGAAGTAGAACCTTTAGTATACGATTAAGTCATAAGGGCAGAGCCCCGATGGATGTAATTAGCAACCTTATAAAAGGGCTTCAGAGAAAAATTTCATGCATTCCATCCCATCTTCGAGAACACAGCATTCATCCCCTCCAGAGGATGAAGCAATAAGGCATTATCTTGGAAAAGGAGAACAAGCCTTCACCAGACAACAAAGCTGCTGGTGCCTTAAGCTTGGACTACCCAGCCTCCATAACTGTGAAGAAATAAATTTCTGTTCTTTATAAATTATTCAGTCTGTGGTATTTTGTTACAGCAGTATAAATGGGCTGACAAACTGACCCAATTTTGTTCTAGATTAAACAGCTAAAAGCTAGGCAGTGAAATGGTATTACTTTCTAGGCAAGTGCCTGTTTATTCAGGCAGAAACTACAAAACAAAATAAACAACAAGAAAAATTAAGTAAAACATTCCTAAACCCTTTAAATAAAAAGTTAGTAGAAAACAAATACTCAAAAATTTGGCACCAAGATGAGGAATAGGAATTTACAGCCATTATCTTATGGAAACAATTTTGACAACTCCACAGATGAGAGTACCTTTGTGGGAGCCAAAGAGTCCAGCAGAGAGGCCCAGCACTCCATTATAGCTATAGGAAAGCTAACTAGATGCATTGAAAAACATAGGCTAGGCGCGGTGGCTCACGCCTGTAATCCTAGCACTCTGGGAGGCCGAGGCAGGCGGATAATTTGAGCTCAGGAGTTCAAGACCAGCCTGAGCAAGAGCAAGACCCCGTCTCTACTAAAAATAGAAAGAAATTATATGGACAGCTAAAAATATATATAGAAAAAATTAGCTGGGCATGGTAGCACATGCCCGTAGTCCCAGCTACTCGGGAGGCTGAGGCAGTAGGATTGCTTGAGCCCAGGAGTTTGAGGTTGCTGTGAGCTAGGCTGACACCACGGCACTCTAGCCTGGGCAACAGAGTGAGACTCTGTCTCAAAAAAAAAAAAAAGAAAAAAAAAAAGAAAAAAGAAAAAAAGAAAAGAAAAGAAAGAAAAAGGTAAGAACAGTTTCACTTTTCCTACATCATCCCTCCCCTAAGACAGCAAAGTCCAGTGCCAGGAGAGATCTACTCAGTCTGCAATTTCTCAAAGGAAAGTGAGATCATAAGGAACGTGAGGGACGCTGACCAAGAGGCCCACTTCTTTCTTGTTCCACCCACAACACTTAGGAGATTGGCATGGCTGAATAGTTTGGGGGAAGCAGTAGAAAGAGGTGGGGGCTCACAACAACCAGGGATCAGTCCTTAACTAATTGCCTCCTGCACTCCACCAAGAGGTATTCATAAGGACATTTCACCTGTGGACACCCCCCAACCTAGCCCATGTGTTCCCCCAGCACTCTATGCACCCCTCTCCCTTACATACAGCATCCTGCATGAGCCCCCAGAAACAGTACGAGCATCCACAGACAGTTGGCTTGGATTCTGTGGGACTGGCAGAAAGCAATTAACCCTGAACACTTTAGGATGCTGTCCTAGGGAAAATTAAAGGGAGGCTTTCAACACTAGGCCTAGGCTGGACACAGTGGCTCACGCCTATAATCCTAGCATGCTGGGAGGCAGAGGGGGCGAGGATCGCTCGAGGTCAGGAGTTCGAGCCCAGCCTAAACAAGAGCAAGACCCCATCTCTACTAAAAATAGAAAGAAATTAGCCAGACAACTAAAAATATATAGAAAAAAAATTAGCTGAGCATGGTGGCGCATGCCTGTAGTCCCAGCTACTCGGGAGGCTGAGGCAGAAGGATCGTTTGAACTAGGCTGATGCCATGGCACTCTTGCCCGGGCAACAGAGTGAGACTCTGTCTCAAAAAAAAAAAAAAAAAAGAAAAAAAGGAAAAAACACTAGGCCTAGCTTTGCAGGATCAATAGGAGGAATATAAATCTAAGACTTCCCCCCTAAAAGGGGAAAAAGAAAAGTGGAGTGGGGGTATCCACAGATACAGCCTAAACACCCCTAGCATCCCCAGTTCAGCTTACTGGTGAAGGTCTTTTCTCCTGAAGCTAGTCACTTAAGACCAAATGAAGTGACTTCTTCAAATGCAAAGATAGTAAGGCAAGACTTCAAGGAACACAAGAAACCAAGGAAACATGCCACTACCAAAGCAACAAAGTAAATTTCCAATAATCAACACTAAAGAATGAAAGTCTATGAATTGCCTGACAAAAACTCACACTTGTTTTTAGGAAGCTCAGCAAGCTACACAAGGATATGGACAACTCAACACAAACAGAAAAGCAACACATGAATAAAATACGATCAACAAAGAGATAGAAATACACACGCAAACCAACTAGAAACTCTGGAGCTGAAGAATACAATAAATAAAATTAAAAAATGCAATAGGAAACTTCAAGATCAGATTTGATCAAGGAGAAGAAAGTATCTGTAAACTCAAAGACAGGTCATTGGAATTCCAGTCAGTGGAAAAAAAAAAGAAGAATGAAAAAAAAAAATGAAGAAAATCTATAGGATTTATGGGACACAATGAACCAAACCAATATACACATAATAGAAGTCCAAGAAAAAGAAGAGAAGAAAGGAGTAAAAAGCTTATTTAAAGGAATAATGGCTGAAACTACCCAAATCTTGAGAGAGATATGGACACTCACATTCATGAAGCTCAAGGGTCCCCAAGTCAGATCAACCCAAAGATCTCACCAAAACATATGATAATCAAATTATGAAAAATGAAAGACAAAGTGAGATTCTGAAAACACCAAGAGAAAAATGACTCATTACAGACAAAAGCACACCGATGAGGCTATCAGCACGTTTCTCACCAGACATGTTACAGGTCAAGAGAAAAGGATGATATATTCAAAGTGCTGAAAAACAATATATCAACCAAGAATACTATACCCAGGAAAAGTGTTTTTCAGAATGGAGAGATAAAATCTTTCCCAAACAAAACCTAAAGGAGTTCATCATCAGTAGACCTACCTTACAAGAAATGCTAAAGGGAGTTCTTCAATCTGAAACAAAACTACTCTAATTAGCACCATAAAAACATATGAAGGTATAAAACTAACTGGAAAATATAAGTATATAGTCCAAAGTCAGAGTATGGTAATACTGTAATGATGTTACAGAGATCACTTTTAATGCTGGCATAAAGGTTGAAGGAAAAAATTATTGAAATGACCATAGCTACAAAAATCTGTAAATAAATACATAACATAAAAAGATATAAATTATGACACTGATAAACTGTAGGGGAGAATAAAAGTGTAGTGTTATATGTGACTGAATTTATCAGTTTAAAACATACTGTTATAACAATAAGATGTTTTGTGTAGGTCTCATGAAAAAAACATATGCAGACAAACCTCTAATAGATACATAAAAAATAGAAAGAAATCAAAGTATAAGACTCAAAAAAAAAAAAAGAAAGAAAGAAACAAAACTCAAAACTAAAAACATGATATCACAAAGAAAGACACCAAAGAGAAAGAAAGGTCCACAGGAACTACAATAGTAAGAAAACAATTAACAAAATGGCAATAGTAAGTCCTCATCTGTCAATAATTACTTTAAATGCAAATGAACTAAATCCTCCAATAAAAAGAAACAGAACGGGTGAATGGATAAAAACACAGGACCCAGCCATATGCTGCCTACAATAGATTTACTTTAGCTTTAAAGACACATGCGCTGAAAGTGACGAGATAGAAGAAGATATTCTATGCAAATGAAAACCTAAAGAGAGCAAGGGTAGCTCTACTTATATCAGACAAAGTAGACATTAAGTGAAAAACTGTAACAATAGACAAAGAGGTTCATTACATAATGTCAAAGGAGTCAATTCATCAAGAGGATATAAAAATTATCAATATATGTGTACCCAACATTGAAGCACCTAAATATAAAGCAAATATTAACAGATTTGAAGGGAGAAATAGAGAGCAATACTGTAATACTAGGTGATTTCAATACCTACATTCAACAATGAATAGATCATTCAGACAAAATGTCAACAGGGAAATAATGGTCTTGAACTACACTTTAGACCAAATGGACCTAATAGATACATACAGAACATTCCATCCAACAGCACCAGAATATACATTCTTCTGAAGCACTCACAGAACATTCTCTGGGATATATCATATGTTGGCCCATAAAACAAGTCTTAACAAATTTCCTAAGACTGAAACCGTATCAAGTATCTTTCAAACTGCAATGGTTTGTTGAGTGTTTTTAATCATGAAAGGGTACTGAGTTTCATGAGAGGCTATTTTTGCATCGCTTGAGATGATCATGTGGGTTTTTTTCCTTTACTTATTTAATGTGATACATTACACTGATCAATTTTTTTATGTCAAACTATCCTTATATTACGGACTAAATTCCACTTGGTTGTGGTATATAGTCTTTTAATATGCTGCTAGATTTGATTTGCTAGCATTTTGCTAGGTATTTTTGCATCCACGTTCATAGAGGATATTGGTATGCAGTTTTCGTTTCCTGTCATGTCGCTGTCTGGCTTTGGTATCAGGGTGACACTGGCATCATAGGAAGAGTTAGGCAATGTTCCCTATTCTTCAATACAGGCATGCTTCAGTTAACAATGGGAACATGTTCTGAAAAATGTACAGTTAGGCGATTTTGTCATTGTGCAAACATCATAGAGTGTACTTCCACAAACCAAGATGGTATAGCCTACTATAAAACCTAGGCTATAAACTTGTACAGCATGTTATTATATTGAATACTGTAGGCAACTGAACATACTGGTAAGTATTTGTGTATCTGAACATACCTAAACATAGAAAAGGCAATGTTTTGTGCTACAACATTAACGATGGCTATAACGTCACTAGACGATAGGAAATCTTCACCTCCATTATAATATTATGGGACAACCATCATATATATGGTCTGTCACTGACCGAAAGGCCATTATGTGGTGCATGACTATATTTTGGAAATGTTTAAGAGTGGCATTAGTTCTTTAAACGTTTGGTAGATTTCACCAGTAAAGCCTTTAGTTTCAGGGTTTTTCTTTGTCAAGAGATTTTTGATTACTGATTCAATTCCTTACTAGTTATAGGTCTATTCAGATTTTCTACTTCTTTGTGATTCAGTCTTGGTAGGTTTATTTCTACGAATTTGTTCATTTCATCTAGGTTTCCTAATTTTTGATGTAGAGTTGCTCATAGCATTCTCTTATAATCCTTTTTATTTCTGTAGAATCAATGGTAACGTCCCTACTTTCAGTTCTGATTTCAGTGATTTGAATCTTATCTCTTTTTTCTTCACTGATCTTGCAAAAACTTTGTCAATTTTGTTGACCTTTTCAAAAGCCAAATTTTTGTTTTATTTGATTTTCTTGATTGTTTTTTCTCTTCCCTATTTTGTTTAGCTCTACTCCAGCATTTATTATTTCTATCCCTCTGCTAGCTTTGAGTTTAGTTTGTTCCTTTTGCTTTTTCTTTTCTAGTTCCTTAAGTTCTACAGTTAGGCTGTTGATTTGAGATTTTTTTTAAGGTTTTTATAGCTATAAATTCCCTCCTTAGTACTGCTTTCATTGCGTCCTGTAAGTTTTGTTATGTTGTGTTTCAATTTACATCCACCTCTAAGTATTTTCTAATTTTCCTTGTGATTTCTTATTTGATCTACTGGTTAAGAGTATGTTGTTTTATTTCCACAAATTTGTGAATTTTCCAGTTTTACTTCTGCTAGTGATTCTAATTTCATCCTACTGTGGTCAGAGAAGATACTTTGTATAGATATGGCTATACAAAGTATAATATAGATATATTACATTATATATATACTTTGTATAATATAGATATGATATATCTATTGAGACTAAATTTATGGCCTAAAACATGATATATCTGGGAAAATGTTCCATGTAAATTTGAGAAGAATGTAAAAATGAAACAGAAAAATGAAAGAGTACCAGCCCTTTAAATCCGCTGGAAGTCACTTCAATCAAAAGAGGAACTATTTGCAACAATGGGAGGAAGTATAACAACAATGCCTGCCACATCTTTTTTTCTGCACAGCTGCCTACCATGGGGCTGAGTATGGGAGATGGGTAGCTAGCTGCTACTGTGCTAAGAGCTCAAATTGACCAAAATTAACCACAAGTTACAGTCCAAGTCTTTCCCTGGAAATCGTAAGCCTTGAACGGACTCCAGAGTCTGCCAAAACAGTTCCATCAGACAGATTCCGCTAGTGCGACTGTTGTCTAGATGGGGAGACAGACTCTTATTGCTTCCTACTCAGCCTCTTCCCATAACCCTCCAGTACATTTCTTGAATAAATATTTCTTCATCTGCTATATGCTCTTAGGATCATTTCCAGAGACTTAAAATATTAATGGTTGTGGAACATCTCACACCATCATTTCAGAAGTCATCTCTGACTATATATTTTTTCCTCTTCTTTATTGAATGTTAAACGATCCTTGCATTCCTGGGATAAAGTCCACGTGGTCACAATATATATAATATATGATCTATTTTATATATTGCTAGATTCAATTTGCTAATATTTTGTTAAGGATATTTTTATTATCTTCACTAGGGACACTGGCCTATTGTTTATGTTTTTGTTTTTTCCCCTTAGAATGTCTTCACCTGGTTTTAAGATCAGGATAATGTTGGCCTCATAATTAGTTTGTAAGTATTTCCTCTTCCTCTATTATCTGAAAGACATTGAGAATGATTAGCAATAGGTAAAGCTGTAGGAGTTCAAAAGAAAAAAGAAAACTGTGTCCTAAAAGGGTTGATATAGGTGGTGGAATCTGACCTAGGAAAGCTAGTCTTAGGAGAGAGGGGTGAAGAAATGCCATAACTAAAGGAATAAATATGGGAAATTTTAAAACAACCTTCAGAAATAAATAACTCATTTTGCTAGAACTTAGCAACTTTTGACACATTGGCAATTAGCCACTAAAACATGATAATAGAAAGAAACATTTTATACAAGCAATTTAGATCTCCAACTACTCTCGGTTCTTTCAATAAACATTACACTGCTATAATCTTATTAAAGTAAATGAATTATATCATTCTTGTACAATATGAATATAGTATCACCACGTGTTAAGTACCTTTTGAATAATGGAAGCAGTAGGCACTTGATATTTTTTTAGCCTATGAAAAACACAAACTTCTTATATTTAGAGAATATCCAATTTATGAGCCATTCCACTAACATAAGCTGAAAATGCCTAATAATTGCTGTCTTCTTTGCAGCCAGTGTAAGGCCCATGACCTAACCTGGTCAATCAGCCATTAGCCAGTGACACAAAAAAGCATGAATGGGTAAACAGAAGCAGTGGTTACATCCAGTTTTCAAGGACACATTCCATCAGATTCTGTAGCTCTATCATACACAATGATGAAAGATTGAATGTTTTCCTCTTAAGATCAGTAACAAGACAAGAATGTCCACTGTCACTACTTCTATTCAAAATTGTACTGGAGGATCTAGCCAGTGCAATCAGGCAAGAAAAAGAAATAAAAGATACTCAGGCTAGAAAGGACATGGTCTATATTAGTAGACTACATGATCATTTGGGTCAACAACCTTTCTTTAAAGGCATACATGATAAATATTTTAGGCTTGTGGGACATATGGTCTCTGTCAAAATCACTCAACTCTGCCATTGTAGACAGAAAGTATTATAGGTAATACACGAACAAATGGACATGACTATGTTTAAATGAAAGTTTATAAAAATTTGAGGATACTTGGTCTAATTTGAAACTATGATGGAATCTATCAAAAAGGCTAAGAGAAATAGTAAGGGACATGGTGTCTTGCTATGGCACCTAGGCTGGAAATTCTGGGCTCAAGCAATCCTCCCACCTGAGCCTCCTGAGTACCTGGGACTTCAAGTGCACATCACTACACCTGGCTAGTTTTTTTTTTTTTTTTTTTTTTAACTTTTTTCTGTAGAGACAATGTCTTGCTATGTTGTTCAGGCTGGTCTCTAACTCCTAGCCTCAAACATCCTCTCACTTCAGCATCCCAAAGCACTGGGATTATAGGCATGAGCCACCACACCTGGCCAGGGATATTCTTTTAAACAAATGATCAGGAACAACTGGATTTCCAGTTGTTTTTGCCTATCCACTGGATAGGCAAAAGGTGAACTTCAATCCATACCTGTAACATCACCACATCCAAAAATAAACTGAAAATGGGTCACAGACCTAAATGGAAAATCTAAAAATATAAAAATTTTAGAAGACAACATAAGAGAAAAATATTAATATTAGTAACCTTGGGTTAGGCAGTGATTTCTTAGATATAACAAAATCACAACCCATAAAAGAAAAAAATTTCATAAAATGGACATTATTAAAATTTAAAACTTCTGCTCTTCATGAAATCACTGTTATGAGAATGAAAAGACAAGCCATAGCCTGGAAAAAAAGTTTGGAAAGCATATATCTGATAAAGAACCTATGTCTATAATATATAAAGACCATCAAAACTCAAAAAGAGGAAAATAAACAATCCACTTAGAAAACTGCTGGGGCGGGGGGTGGGGGGGTGGGAAGATGATGATCAAAGGTACAAAGCCTTAACGAGATGAAATTTTTTTCCTTACTCTGAGATATATTACACAGTGTGTTGAATACAGTAAATAATAATGTATTATACATTTCAAAATCTTTAAGAGAGAAAATTTCAAATGTTTAACATAAAAAGTAGGTAACTAAGGTGATGGATATGTTAATTATTAATAGCTTGATTTAATTATTCCACATTGTATTCATAAGTCACATCACTTTGTATCCCATAAACATATATAACTATAATTTGTCAATTTACAATTTAAAAATAAAGTGGAAAAAATAATTGATAAAAAATTATAAAAGATTTAAATAGCCATTTTACCAAAGAAGGTATCCAGATAGCCATTAATAACATGAAAACATGCTCTACTACATACTTATTAGGTGGCTAAAATTATAAAGACTGACTATACTAAGTGTTGGTGAGGATGTAAAGGAACTACAGCCCACATACACTGATGGTAAAAATAGAAAATGGTGTAAACACTTTGGGAAAAAGGTTTAGCTATTTCTTTAAAAAGTTAAGTGTACACTTACCATCTTATTTGGCCATTCTACTATTGGATTTTTATCCAAGAGAAGAGAAATCATATATATAAACAAAGAGTATGTAAATGTACATAGCAGCTTTATTTGTAATAGCTAAAAACTGGAAACAACCCAAATATTCATCAATAAGGCATAAATGAAATGTAATATAGCTATATAATGCAATACTACTGAAAAAAATGGACTATTAATAATATGATACAACATGGATAAACCTCAAAATAATCATATGATACAACATGGATAAACCTCAAAATAATCGCGCTGAGTGAAATAAGCCAGACAAAAGAGAATACACAGTATATAATTCCAATTATATAAAACTCCAAAAATGCAATCTAATGCATAGAGACAGAAAGCATATCAGTGAATACCTGGCAGAGGGAGGTGTATTGGGAAGGGCAGGAGGGATATTACTGAAGGGCAATAGGACATTATTAGAGTTGATGAATATGTTCATTATCTTCACTGCAGTGGTTTCACAGGCATAGAGATATGTCAAAACTTTCAAATACCTATAATTTTTAATATGTGTAGTTTATTATATGTAAACTATATCTCATAAACATTTTGAAATAAAAAAATTTAAAAAAAATATGGAAAAAAACCTTTGTTACATAGGTTAGGTGACAATCCCTTAGATAAAACAGACATAAAAAACAGTTAATTTAAAATTGATAAATTAGGATTTCATTAAGATTTAAAACTTAAGCTCTTTGAAATACACTGGTAAAGTCCTGCAAAGACAAGTCATAGACTGACAGAAAAATATGAATCATACAGTTAGTGAAGGACTTGTATCCAAATAGGTTTTTTTAAATCTTTAAACTCAATAATAACAAAAAAATCCGATTTAAAAAATGGGTCAAAGATTTGAACAAATACTTTACCAAATAAGACATACAGATGGAAAATGGGCTTATGGAACAGTGCTCAATATTGAAATTTATTACAGAAATGAAAAGTGAAACCACAATGCGATGCCAGTACACACAAGTCCAATGGCTTCAGTTAAAAAATTGGCCCTACCTAGAAGTGACCAGGATGTGGTAGCAATGGAACTCAGATACAATACTTAAAAGAAATGTAAAATGTGGAATGTATTTTTAAAAAACACTTTGGCAGTTTCTTTAAAAAGTTAAATATAAACTTTGTACATAGTTAAACATGTCCAGTTGTTCAACTTCTAGGAATATTTACCCAAAAGAAATGAAATCGTGTTACACATAAACCTGACGCAAATGTTCATAGCAATTTTATTTATAGGAGCCAAAAAAACAGAAACAACCAAACGTTCATGAACAGGTGAACAGATAAAGTGTGGTATACACATAGAATGAAATGCTACTCAGCAAAAAAGAGTTAATTCATGCAATAACAAAGATGGGTCTCAAAATAATTATGCTAAACTAAAGAATCTATATAAAGAACATGTACTATATGACTCCATTATATAAAATTCTAGAAAATGCAAACGGATCTTGTATTAGTCTCACAAGGCTTCTGTGACAAATTACCACAATCTTGGTGGCTTAAAACAACAGAGATTTATTCTGTCACAATTCTAAAGGCTGAAGCCCAAAATCAAGGTGTTGGCAGGGTTCGTTCATTTTGGAGGCCCTAAAGGAGGATGTATTCTATGTCTCTTGCCTAATTCTGGTGGCTGCCAGCAATGCTTGGCATTCCTTGGCTTGTAGATGCATTCCTACAATCTCTACCCCCATCACATCACCTCTTCTTTATGTCTTCTCTCCTTCCAAGGACATTTGTCATTGGATTTAGGGCCCACCCTAATCCAAGATGATCTCATCTTGAGATCTTAATTATTAATACATCTATAAAGACACTTTTTTCTGAATAAACTGACATTTGCAGTTTACAGGTAGACATATCTTCTGGGGGGCCACCATTCAATTCATTACAAATCTCCAGTGACAGAAAACAAATCAGTGGTTGTCTAGAGATGGTGAAGGATTAGAGGAAAGGATTGCAAAGGAGCATGAGAAAACTTCTGAGGTGATGGATAGGTCCATTATCTTGACTGGGCTAGTGGTGTCATGGATACAAATTTATCTTAAAAGTTATCAAAATGTACACTTTGTGACAAGAACACCATCAATTCTCACGTCTGAGTCTCAAAATACAACCATTAAATGGTACTAACCTAAGTAAGTGATCATAAATTCAAAACAAAGTAGGGTTCTAAAAGTATACGGAATTGAGAAAGAATAGTAGAACTGAGCCATAATGAATGACAGAGGCTAAGGAAAAATGAGTTCTGTTAACCCAAAGGGGAAGAAAGATAAATCAGACAGCTTAAAATTAGTTCCCTGAACATTGTCTTCCACAAGTACTATGTATAGACCCAGGCAGTTTGGTTGCTGTGTTGGAACAAAGTAAGGCACACCAACTTTTTAAAGGGAGAGGAGAGGTTGTACATACTAGTACAGCAAATCAGATTTTCTATAGTAATACTAGCATACACATGACCAAATAAATTAACGTTTGCACCTTAACTCTCATTTGCCAAGAACAAAATTTTACCTGGCAATGACTAGAGGAGGAGGAAAGGTTAGGAGGAGTAAGAAAAGGAAAGAAGTACGAACCCTCAAAGGCTGGCCCCTTCCAAAACTCTTATAATACCTACATTTGGTGATACACTGGAAAATTTGCTGAAACATAAAAATTCCTGCCATATTGTTTAGAAACCACTAAATTAGATACATATGCAAAATGCATTTTTTCCTACTCCACAGAAAACTCAAGGTTAAAAAAATATAAAAAGCGAATATCTGTAATATTATCTGTGAATAAACTTGATAATGTTACTATATGGAAATATATCACATGTTAAAGGAGCAAAAAAAAAATCCTTGAGAAAGATCAAACATTCTCTTTAATGAGGGAGGTTTACTGAGCAACTCCCATTTGTTCCAGCGTATCAAGTTTAATTCACATGACTAGCAGCTTGATTTGGCAGTCTCAATGCATAAGACAAATAATTCATAAAAGTTTGACAATATTATTTTTAGTTCACATGCTTTTTGGATTGAGCCCATAAATGCTTCTACTTTATGCTACTCTAGGGACTCCATTCAGACACAAATACATTTGTTAGCGATTGTGAGGCTGACGGAGGCACTCAGTGTATACAACATTATACTGTGAGAGTCCAAACTTATATATCTCATTTGACAGACATTTAGAATCCAACAATTAAAAAATTATTGTTGCTGTTTCTAAATGAAGTTTAAAAAGTATGGCAGTATAATTCAGACTACAAAACACTATGTACTAGAAGTATGTCTTTAATAGTGGTTATGGTTACCAATAATCATCACCTAGTTAAACAATTTAATTGATCTTTCTTTCATAAAACAATGTTTGAGAATTGTCACCTGAAACATCTTCTTAAATGTAAACAGTGTTTTCAAGTACCTTGATTAAATTATGAAGCACAAAACATTTTTATTTTTCATAAGGGAGAAATATATCTAAAATTAGAACATAACACACAAACATCTGAATCAATTGTTTCCCCAACCTCTTCCAAACAAAATACTTCAAATTCCATACAAGATTCTGCAAACACATGAGTACAAGCTCTAATCTTGACACTGAATTTGGATCATCTCCATGGAGGAAATCCATGAACCAGATGTGAATTTATTCTTCCAGATGCATTTTATATGTAAGGAAAAATAAAACATTTCTTCACTGCCTTTATTTGAGGCCACTTAGAAATACACTAGATAGAAATAGCAAAGGAAATCCTACAAATCTTGAGTCTTCCACTATTGTAAAGGAGTCATTTATTAAATTACTAATCAAACTATATATGCAGTTGCCACATTATCAATGCACATTAAAGTTCAATTTAACATTTATACTATATCGTCTTCTCAGTATTCAGTAGCCATACTAATTACGACAGAAATTGTTTAAACAATTTTTGTCTTCACATTACATGGAAATTAGAGAGAAAAATACACCTTAGGTTTGAACTAAAAAGTCATGACTGCTAGATCTAAGATAAATTTCTATACACAAAGAAACATGGATCTACAATGAAATTAATGATCAAAACTTAATAAAATTGGTAATACATCTCAATCTAATTGCGAGGTCTCAAAATTTTAAATCACTTTATAATACATACCAATGACATAAGTTCAAAAACTAGAAATTTAATATCACAAAATGAACCTCAATCCCATTATGAACTCCTCTAACTAAAAAAAAACAAAAATTTTTTTTGTCACATTTCCTTTGTCCTCTACCAGAGATCCTTCAAATGCTTAATACTTGTATTTAAATATTTTAAAAAGTCAAATCAGAAAAATGTGTGATCTGGATGAGATGTTTAATTTTATTCAGGAAAAGAATGTCCACACATACTATTTAGTTATAATAGTTGTACACAGGTGTAACTTAATATTTTATATGAAAATAGCTTAATGTACTAAGAAACAGCTCGTCCTGCATCAATACAAATTACAGAGTACAAATACATACACACACATCAAACTGACTTAATTTTTGTACATGCTATATTTTCAAGGATTTAACAGAAATATTAAAATTATTATATATGGGCATTAAAATGAGTATTTCAAATTTAGTAATCCATTTTAATTTCAATAAAAATAAGATTTTAAGTGATTTCATAGAAACACTTTATGCTTACTCCCAAAATTTTAATTGTAAACTAAAAGAAGAAACTTTTCCCATTAGAAAATATTTTACAATTAATTGCTTTTTAATTTAAGGAAGGGAGATAATTTCCTATATGCATCAGAAATAAATGCAAAGTATTATAGTAAACAAGAATATATGTTTGGGGGGCTGGGCGCGGTGGCTCACGCCTGTAATCCTAGCACTCTGGGAGGCCGAGGCGGGTGGATCGCTCGAGGTCAGGAGTTCGAGACCAGCCTGAGCAAGAGCGAGACCCCATCTCTACTAAAAATAGAAAGAAATTATATGGACAACTAAAAATATATATAGAAAAAAATTAGCCGGGCATGGTGGCGCATGCCTGTAGTCCCAGCTACTCAGGAGACTGAGGCAGTAGGATTGCTTAAGCCCAGGAGTTTGAGGTTGCTGTGAGCTAGGCTGACGCCACGGCACTCACTCTAGCCAGGGCAACAGAGCAAGACTCTGTCTCAAAGAAAAAAAAAAAAAAAAAAAAGAATATATGTTTGGGGCTTCAATAATACTGTATAATCACACAAAGCACAGAAACAGTATTTCTTTTCCAATACTATAAAGAGCCAGAAATGAATCTTTTTCATAAACACATACTTTTTTTTTTTTTGAGACAAAGTCTGGCTCTGTCGCCCCAGCTAGAGTACAGTGGCATTATCATAGCTCACTGCAACCTCAAACTTCAAGCAATCCTCCTGCCTCAGGCTTCCCAGTAGCAAGGACTACAGGCATGCAATATCATGTCTGGCTAATTTTTCTATTTTTTGTAGCGACGGGATCTTGCTCTTACATACTTATTTAATGTACAATTTTGGTGTTGTGTTAATAACTCTTGAGCTTTACTAAGAATTTCTCTCTGGAAATAAGTAACTGTGGTTGGATTTATTTCAAATACAAATAAATTAAGAACAAAAATTTAACTTAAGTGCTCTGTTAAAGATGTTTTGTTTCACTATTTAAAAATTCTACCAAAGGCAAAATCTATTTATTTAAGAGAAAACCAGTTATATGTTTTATTTAAACTTCAAATTTGAATGACATAAAAGTTACTCTGAATCACAGAAAGATGAAGTGTCTAATTTCAAGAACCAAAATATAAATGAGACTAGGCATGAACTAAAATGTCACATTCCATACATGATAGGATTGAACCCTTGATTTTTAAAACACATCTGGCTTTTTCTTTATATAAATTCATGAAAGGAAAACAAAAAACCCCACGGAGTAAATCTGGCATTTACCATCAGATAAGGATAACTGCAACCTTTAATAAGCCAATTAACAAACACATATTTGGAAAAAATAAAATTTGTAGGGTTCAAGAAACAGAACACAAAAGCCAAAAGAGTAAACAGAATAGGTAAGACCAGGGAAAGCAAAATCATATAAATCTGACATAGATCTTGAAACAATAGGTGAATTAAAGAAAAGAATATAAGAATGTTCCTTATTAAAACAAAAACCTAGTAAGTATGCTAAGAACAGGATGAAGAACAAATACAAAAAAGTACATTAAATTTGTGTACTTATGATGCAAAACAGAAAACAATTTTTTTTATCTTCTCCTCTCCTGAATTATTTCTAAAATGTAACAAAGTACTGTTGTATTTTATAGAGATCATTCTCTAATAACATGCATGTTTAAAAATGGCACATTTCTTAAACCTTATGTATTTTTATTTAAACCTCATAAGATAAATATTTGTAGAGAATAAATAATAAAATATAAAAATATAAACAAACTTGTTTCATCTGAGATTACTCGACAGAGATTATGACAGTTCAAATAAGAATAAAGAACACAATCATGAAGGACTTCTAAATATTTTAAAACATTACTATATTTATTTTTCAGTCAAACATTTATTGAGAGCTTAACACATGCCAGGTACTTCGCCAAATGCTAAAGATGCAGTTGGCAAATAAGCAAAAGAGCATCTTTGTCTTCATAAAGGTTACTGTTTTTTTTTTTTGTTTGTTTGTTTTGTTTTTTTAGACAGGCTCTCCCTCTGTTGTCTGGGCTAGAATACAGTGGTATTACCATAGCTCACTGTAACCTCAAACTCCTGGGCTCAAACCATCCTCCTGTCTCAGCCTCTTGAGTAGCTGGGACTACAGGTGCACACAGCCACAACCAGCTAAGTTTAAAAATTTTTTTGTAGAGAAGAGGTCTCGATATGTTGCCCTGGCTGGTCTCGAACTCCTGGTCTCAAGTAATCCTCCTATCTCGGCCTCCCCAAGTCCTGGAATTACAGGCATGAGCCACCATGTCCAGCTAAAGGTTTTTTAGTAGGGCAGTGAGACATAAATTAGATGGAGAAGTGATAAGTGCTACTCAGAAAAATTATTCAAATTTTCATTTTCTGGAACATTTCACGTAAGACAGAGATGAGATACTAATAGAAGTTTTGGTAAAGTTCACAAGTGAAATGTATGGGACTGTTTCTCTTATATGCAATTTTTTTTTTAGTCCATTTCTTTAATGGTACAGTTCTTTTCAGATTTTCTGTTTCCTTTTTTACATTTCTCTAGAAAACTAGAAATTCTAAATTTTATCCAAAATTTTCATATTTTTAGAATAAACCTGTTCAAAGTTGCTGTTATAGTAATACATTTAAAGTACATGTATGGCACACATTAAGAGCTCAATAAATGTTACCTATTATTTTTAAGTATAGATTTATTTTTATGCATCTTGTTTGGAATTCAGTACGCATCTTCAATCTGAGATCTCATTTTTTCTTTAATTTTGGTGAATGTATGGCTTTTATATTCCCTTCAGATATTCTCCTATTCATTCTTTCTATTCTCTGGTTCTATTAATAAAAACCCCATTGGACATAAGCGGAACCCTCTCATTCTGTCCTCCATGGTTGTAACATCTCCCCCCACCACGCGCTGCCCCCCCCCCCCCCGCCTTTATCTCCACCTCTGCTGTTTTCTGGTGACATCCTCAAATCCCTCTTCAAATTAACTAAATCTCTCTTCGAATGATTATACATAGTAAGAACTATGTAATGGCATATAGAACTCCAAAGTTTGATGAATGAAAACCAATGACATTTTAATTTCAATTATTGTATGTTTTCACTTTTAAGTGTAGTTTGGTCTCTTTCAAATCTTCCTGTTCCTTTCATATTGCACAGGTTTTCCATTATGGTTCCTATTCTTCCTTTTATCTATAATCATTTTAAACAAATTTGTTTTATAGTCTCTTTAAAGTTTTTCCATTATCTCCAGTTCCTTTCATGTTTATTCTCTTGCCTATTGTGTCTGCTCATTCTCCTGCATGATGGTTTGTTTTCTCCTGTGGCTTATAAAGTCTATAACCTTCAGCAGAGGTTGTTTTATTCTGTGGGAGCCTTGTGTGTCTGAAGCTATGGAAACACACCTACAGGACAGTTGCATTTCTGCATTTGCTTCTGCCAGGCTCCAGGGGATTTCACTGGTCCTAGACCAGGGAGAGGAAAAGAGGTTCATCTGCACACTCAAGTCTATATGAACTATTTACATATACATAGTTTTTATGTATTTTACACTATTTCTGATTTATTTCAGTGAGCAATTTAACATTCTTATAGATTTTTTTTTCTGAACAATATATTCAAATCATACCAGATTATGTATATTACTATCCCAATAACTGGCAGTTCTAATTTTTTTCTCTAAATCATCTTTTCAATAAAGACTACAATATATTGATTTATATTTTTAGAACTAATAGTAATAATGATATTAAATACATTCAGGTAGTATGTTAAGAGTACGATCCTTTAAGTAAATTTATTTATTTATTTATTTATTTTGAGACAGAGTCTCACTTTGTTGCCTGGGCTAGAGTGCCGTGGCATCAGCCTCGCTCACAGCAACCTCCAACTCTTGGGCTCAGGCAATCCTCCTGCCTCAGCCTCTCGAGTAGCTGGGACTACAGGCATGCGCCACCATGCCTGGCTAATTTTTTTTTTATATATATTTTTAGTTGTCCATATAATTTCTTTCTATTTTTAGTAGAGATGGGGTCTCGCTCTTGCTCAGGCTGGTCTCGAACTCCTGACCTCGAGCGATCCACCCGCCTCGGCCTCCCAGAGTGCTAGGATTACAGGCGTGAGCCACCGTGCCCAGTCCCTTTAAGTAAATTTAAAACACAGTGTCTTTCATTTGTTCCTCACAACCATTCTGGAAAGAAAGATAGGGTACAGCTTACTATTCCCATTTTAGACATAAAGATCTGAGATCCAAACCTATTGCCTCACCTGCATACACAGAAATATACTTCATTCACACTTAATATTCATATTCAGGAAGAAGTATACATATTTGATTTTCTCTTATTGGCAACTATTCTTTTTTTGTTTCCTGCTAATTCTGGATATTAAATCCTGCAGCTGTTCCCATCTATTTTACTGCTTCAATTATTAGCATATAATACAAATTGGAACTCCGAATCTGCTAAACACATAATGCTATAGGCATTATGAAAATACCACGTAACCTCAATTCTAAGACATATTTCACACTTTAATGTTTCTATAATCAGGATGGATCTTCCAATTAATGTCAAAAGAAACCTTCTGGTGATCATGTAGAAAAGTAAGTTATAACACAACCACAAACACAATGGTGCACATAAAATATCTGTTCATCCAAATATTACTTTGGTTGAGGTTATTTGCATTTGTAGTGTCACTGTGATTGAATTTTAATTAATTTCATCCCTAGTTGTCTAATATTTTTTAAAAAGATTATACTCTGACATTGCTCTGAAACAGAAAGTAAGAATACACACATTAAGCTGACTGTCACATACTGGGTAAGGCAATTAATTAAATACAGTGGAAAATGTGAAATCTTTAAAAACTGGTTGCTGACTTACAATGCTAGGAGAGGATTTATGAACCATAAAAAACTCAAAATATTATCTTCCAAACTTTCCAAAACACCACTGATAGATTTTCTATAACACTGCTTTTGTTAAGTTATTCCCCTGTTCAAGAATCTATAATGTCTTCTTATTATTTCCTAATTCAAATACAAACTTCTACACAACTTCCAAGGCCCTCCAATATCTGGCTTCATAAATTTATGCAATTTTAATCCCCAGTTTCCCCCACATTTCCCCACTGAGCTCTGTGCTTCAGTCAGTCATTTTCTTTAGGCAAGTTCCAATCTTTCTTACAACCCTACGTTGGTCCTTACTTCCTGTGTCCTCTTCTTCCTTGGGGGGAGGGGGATCCTACCCACTTTTCAGGCCCAACTCAGTCTTAATCTATTTCATTTTAACCTCCTATTATAGCAAAAGACTATTATAAAAGTTACGAATGGCACTTACCTATTTCTTTGTTTTTAAACTAGTACTTTTTCCCTAAGTTAGATCTTAAAAGCCTTAAGAATATAGCAAACATTATCTATCCTTTCTCTTTTCCATTACAGGAGAGAAAATCTATTAAAAAGAAAAGAGAGACTTTAAAGATAGGAAACTAAGTCTCACAGAAATTAAATAAGAGCTCAAATCAAAGAGTTAAAAAGTTTAAAAACTAGTCAAAAACCCAATTTAGTGATCTTTTACTTTCACAGTATTGACACAGGAAGGAAAGATATATATGTCAAATCCCATGTCTTATTTTGCTTTTCAGCTTAATATAAAAATTAAAATTGCAAACAGGGCCCATTAGACACTTCCGTTTACTGTATGTTAACCCACTGACATTCCTCTTTCCTGATTAGACTGAAAGTTTATGAACTTTGAAGTTCCAATACAAATTGGATATGATTATTGGGCACAGGGGAGAGGGGGAGGATTAGTTAAGAACTTGCTTAGAGATACAAAAATGCAATTGAACTTGGTAAAGCAGCCTTAAGAATCTCTCTTGGGTGCTATTTATACATTTTTTTTTTCCTGATTATAACCATGCAGTATGATTCCATTTGGGATTTCAAGTAAAACTGGAATGCTGTATTCCCTAAAGAATGAATAGTGTTTAGCTGAAGGAAAAAAAAAGGAATGTGATACTTCTGGTCAAAAGTTCTCTTTCTGGAATTCATGATAAATGAAAAGAATTTTGGCAGTTACTATAATGTCATTCTACATCTCAAAAGCAACGTGCAATTCCTCATGTCACTACAACTTGGTTATTCACTGAAACAACTGATCTTACTACAAAACAAGTTAAAGAAACAAACAAAGCCTCCTTCAGTTCCTGCCTTGATTCATTATTAGAATTCACCTTTCCTTTCACCTCACCCACAATCCCAGATACTGAATGCCAAATGTTGGTCTCTCTCAAAGACAGGACATTAGACAATTTAAACATCAGCAAATTGAGTTCGGCTATCCTTAGTCACTGACTGATGACTTTATTCCTATTTGTACATTTTTTAAGTAATACTTAGGTCCTTCCCGGAAGTCCTTTTTGCATTCCAGATTACGACAGGGACTTAAGTACAACAAAGAAAAAAATGCAAAAAGTCAAGTGTCAGGCAGGACAAGAGTTACAAGCATATACACACATGTAGGTAAGTGTGGGTCAAATTCCCGATCACCAAGATATTAATAAAAAATTATAAGAAATATCTAATTTAGCCTAAAGTAACTTAATTCTGCCTTAGAATCAAATCTTAAAATATGATCAGAAAGTATATGTTTCTAACATATGTAAGGAGAAAATATTTACAAAGAATTTATTTAAAATCTATAATAGATAATATTTGTACCATACATCCAATCTTCTAATATCATGTGATAATCAGATATAAAAAAATGTTACCATCAATTGTTTATCTCTGATTTTAGAAGAGAGACTAAATATATCTGCTCTCCCCAAAATCAGAGATGATATAACTGAATTAGTTAAAACTTCCCTAGAGGAGTTTCAATAAACAAACAACTTTAAAGGAACACTAGAAAATCACAAATATTTTAAAACAATTGTACACCCTACATGTCTAAATTAACCAAGGTTCATTTAACAAATGACTATTGCCTTTCCTTCTTTTGCTGATTACCTGCTGGAGCAAAAAAAAAAAAAACAAACCACCAACCCAGCATCTTCCTCTGTTAAAGTCACATCTGCAGGAAAAAGGCTACTAAAAAAAGAATAGTCTGCTGTTCCAAGTTCATATCCTGCCAGTAGATATTTTGCAATGCTCAGGGCTGAACAATGTTTTAAAAGAATAGTTTTATATGTTCATATATTTAAGGTGTAAATTCTAGACTCAGAAAATTAAAATGGTAGTTGTATGTACTAATTATTTTACTGAATAAGTCTGCCACCTTTGTCTTTGATTTGTACATTTTCTAAAACCTTATATAACAACAATTTTCCAGTACTTCCTGTTCCCCTTGTCTTTTGCAGTGAATGTACTTACAATTTATGATTCTCATGTGTACTCATATAAAGAACAAACTAGAAACAAATTTCATTTAGAAAAATCCAGAAAATAAGAATTTGGATATATGTACAGATAAAAAAACTATGCAGGCATAAGCAATAAGCACAATTCTAGTTGAAATGCACTTAATCTCTCAAGGTAAAAGTTTAAGCTACATAAATGTTCATTTAGTTGTACATATGCCATGGCAAAGTTAAAATAAGAATTAAAAATTCTTAACCAAGTGATATTGTTATCTTGCATACACTGGTGAAAATCGTTTTCATAAATTTAAGTTTTTATTAAAAGGATTCTCTAATTTAAACTCTGATGGCTAAATTAATAAATAACTGCTTAGTAAATTAGAGTTTAACAGTATATGAACCAAAGAATATTTAATCTCCTGAAATAAAACTATTTACAGGATCATGTAAAATCATCTACCTAGTAGCTGTCGTACAATTCCTTATGTTTTTATGTTTATTTCAGTGTTTCCCAACACTGTGCTGTGGAATCACCTGGGAGCCTTTTTAAATTTTTCAATGCCAGGGCTTTATCTCAGATTGTATAAATCAGAGTATCTTGGCAGTTAGGCCTCAGAAGTAACATTTAAAAATTTTAAATTGTGATAAAAACACACAACATAAAATTTACTATCTTAACCATTTGTAAATGCACAGTCAGTTGAGTAGGATTAACTATATGCATACTGTTGTGCAACAGACCTCTAGAACTTTCTCATCTAGCAAAACTGAAACTCTATACCTATTCAACAACAACTCCCCATTTACCACTGCCTCCAGTCCATGGCAACCCTATTGTGCTTTCTCTTTCTATGAGTTTGACTACGTTAGATACTTCTTAACAAATGGAATCATTCAGTATTTTTCTTTTCATGACTGGCTTATTTCACTTAGCATAATGTTCTCAAGGTTTGCCTATGTTGTATCATGTGATGGGATTTTCTTCTTTTTTAAGGCTGCATGATATTCCATTTTATGTATATATCACATTTTTTTAATCCATTCATCCACTGATGGACATTGGGTTGCTTCTACTTCTTGGCTATTGTGAATAGTGCTGCAACAGACATGGGGATGCAAATATCTTTGAGATCCTGCTTTAAATTCTTTTGGAAATATAGCTAGAAATGGGGTTGTTGGATCATATAATAAATAGAGTTAAAAATTCTTTTTTAAATTTTTTGAGGACCCTCCATATTGCTTCCCACGGTGGCTGTACCATTTTACATTCCCACCAACAGGGCGCAAGTGTTCCATTTTCTCCACATCCTTGCTAATGTTTGTTATTTTCTGGGTTTTTTGGATAGTAGCCATCCTCAAAAGGGTGGGGTGGTATCTCATTGTAGTTTCAATTTGCATTTCTCTAATGGTTAGTGATGATACGCAACATCCAAGTAATAATGTCCAGTCAGAAATATGGGATCAACACTTACAAGAGAAGATAATGCATGGGGAGATAATGGTTGATATATAATTAGATAACAGACAAAATTTTTAGGTAAGCCTGCTTTGTTTCTTCCACCTCAGACTCAGCTTGCTTCCTTCTTTGAAATCTTCCCAATCTCTCCTTTTTCTAAAGAGTATTCTTTCCATTTAATTCTGCTCTTAAGAAAGGATTTAATATGACTTGCGGAATGTTTTTTATTTCTTTCAGGGATATTTATGTATAAAGCCTTAACATTGTTTGATAAGGAAAGACATGTTTTTCCCCTCACATGGTAAGGAGGAAGTAGAAAAAGCTGTAAGCTTTAGCTAAAAGGCAGAGGTATGTAGGTCTGGTACTCCCACAGCCAATTTTAAAGATGACTAATAGCTGATCCCCTATTTCACCTAAGATTGATCAATTTTAGAAACAAAAACAAACAACATTGATATAAAAATACAGTTTCATACAATCTAAGCATTTACTTGGAGACCTGTAGAACAAAATATAGTAGTCCTCCTTTATCTGCAGTTTCATTTTCTGTGGCTTCAAGTCTGAAAATATTAAATGGACAATTCCAGAAATAAATAATTCATAAGTTTTAAATTGCACACCATTCTGAGTAGCATGATGAAACCTCACATAGTACCACTCCTTCCAGCCCGGAACACCAATCATCCTTTTGTCCAGCAAATTCCCAGTGTACATGCTACCTGCCCACCTGCTAGTCACTTAGTAACCATCTAGGTTATCACAGTGCTTGTGTTCAAGTTACCTTTCTTTTACTTTCTAATGGTCCCAGAGTGGAAAGAGCAGTGACACTGGCAATTTGGATATGCCAAAGGGAAGACAGAAAGTGCTTCCTTTAAGTGAAAAGGTTAAAGTTCTCAAGTTAATAAGGAAAGAAAAGTCTTATGCCAAAGTTGCTAAGATCTACATTAAGAATGAATCTTCTATCAGTAAAACTGTGAAGAAGGAAAAAGAAATTCATGCTAGTTTTGCTTTCGTACCTCAAACTACAAAAGTCATGGCCTTAACTAAGATGGAAAAGGCATTAAATTTGTGCATGAAAGTCACCAACAAAAACGTGTTCTGACTTATGGTAAATGGGTGGATGCTGTCCGCAGTTTCAATCATCTACTGGGATAAGAGAAGACTACTGTATATTTCTTATGTATTTTAGATGGTAGAGATAGAACTCAGGATGGGTCCTGAAAATCTACTTAATATTTGAATGATGAGACTTGTCTAACATCTCGCTTGTTCAGCACCCTCAATTATGTTGCATACAGCCAAGGTTCTAAAAGTAGGCCAAACAAGCAAACTACAAAGGAGTAAAATTAGGTATTACAAATCTTTATTAAAAGGCACTTGATTTTCTTCATTGGAGAATCCTTTTACTCTCACTGAGTTACTAGATACTATCATTTTACACATAATTTTAGCAAATTCAACTTAGTGATTTTCCAATCTATAACAAATGCATTTACACTGGAGATGAAGATGGAGACAAGTCTCAGCAAACATTAATAGTCTAAGTCAGCCCTTCATACCTAGGTACTTACAAATTACTTGTGTGTATCATTTATTACAGCAGATTACAAGAATTGATACTCTATGGAGTAGTCTTACTCATTGAAGGTTAAATTATATTAGTATGCATTCTTAGAAATATGCATAACTTGTATAATGTACAGTTACACACACACACATCCCTACCTTGTCTGTATCTTCCTTTTGTTTTCTGCCAGCTGCTACTAAAACCTTGACCCTTTCATGAGTCACCACATAAGCAGCTCTTACTTTGGCTTCGCCCTTTCTGCCTAGTTTCGCTACTCCAACCACCTGACTCAACTGTTGAAAACTCTTCCTATTTTTCCTATGAAAAGCAAAGAATGCAATAGGGTTAGAGTGTCACAAAATGCTACAGAATTGAATCCATTTTTGAAAGAGAAAGCCAGGGAGGAAGAGTTTGACAAAAAAGAAACAAGAATAAGGGAGACACAGGACTCGGCTCACAAATACTTGTAATTTATATTAGCAAAAATATTCATTCCTCCTAAGTATTTATGACAGACACTTTGAGGTATTAGATACTATAATAACTTGTTCTGCTTTCTCCCTTTTTAGCATCAGTAGGAAAAACTGAAGGATTTCCCTATTATCTGAGTAGTTTCATAAATTGCTAGACTAGGAAACCTTCTAAGAGAATGTGATAATTTTTGTATTAATATGTATATTTTAAAAATTCTTTTAAAAATACGAAAATTAAAATCATCTATCCCTACTTAAAAAAAAAAAAAAAGAGAGAGAGAGATCCACTTCTTAACATTGCCTGATGGCTATAGATCTCCGCTTGTCCCTGTTGTATTCAGAGTAGAGTTCAATCTCTCTCCCCTATCGCAAAAAATCTTGACCCCTACTTAAATAAAGTCTTTCTTTACGAAAAAACAGAACAAAAAGAGAAAAAGTTTCCTTACCTCACTAATATAAACAAGTTTTTCTATATTATTCAGACCTAGATATAAATACACACATGTAAAATTTTTTTAAATAAAAATATATATTTGTTCACATCTTATGGTTCTCACGTAACAGAATCTTGGAGAACTTTCCAGATAAATCTCATGCTTTTCCATGTCTGGAAAACATGGTATATTTACCTAACACCAAGACTACTGAGAAGGTTTTCAGCATTTTGCTGTTACGAGAAACACGAACAGGCCTGTTGTAACAAATTAGAATCTCGCCATTAAAGTGTGAATACACCAACACAAGTTAATAATACTTAGTTACAAACATTTTGCACTTTGGCCCATCTGATAACCAAAATCTTCCTTCACAGTTATTCTGATTTTTAAAAATTATGACTGAGATTGGAGGCAGCTTCTCATGATTTCTGGCAATGTGCAGCTCTTCTTCAGTAAACTGACAGTTTGTGTTCTGTTTTTTTCACTTGGGTTTTACTATTAATTTCTAGATGTTTTTGATCAAGATAATCAGCCTTTTTGTTTTTTAATTTGGTTGACAATGTCTACCACAGTACACTAATATTAAGAAAATTTATCCAAAACTTGGAAATGAAAATAGTATAGCATATTCTTTCAATGGCATACTGGGCAACTGTTTTAAGAAGACCACCAAAGGATTATTTAATTCTTGAAGATAATATACCTGTGTATGACCTTCCTATTTACGATTTGATTACAGCCCACACACTATGAAGAAGTTCCATGTAACTTGTACATTTCTGTCCTGGAGAAACACAAACCCAAAGGTTATGGTTTTACAATTTTTTAGAATATTAACCAAATTTATATCTAATCAATTTTATTCTTAAGGCATCATTTTTCAAAATGCCTTTCCAGATGGACTAATAAATCTCTGTTCTTTAGATGCTCTGATACCTAGCTTTATTATCTTACTGGTTCCCACTTTAATTAAAAGGTTGCATGAGTTTCTGATACATATTCATTCTATATTTGCATGAGTCATGTTTCTTTTTTTTTTTTGAGACAGAGTCTCACTCTGTTGCCCGGGTTAGAGTGAGTGCCGTGGCGTCAGCCTAGCTCACAGCAACCTCAAACTCCTGGGCTTAAGTGATCCTACTGCCTCAGCCTTCCGAGTAGCTGGGACTACAGGCATGCACCACCATGCCCGGCTAATTTTTTGTATATATATATTTTAGTTGTCCATATAATTTCTTTCTATTTTTAGTAGAGATGGGGTCTCGCTCTTGCTCAGGCTGGTCTCGAACTCCTGACCTCCAGCGATCCACCCGCCTCGGCCTCCCAGAGTGCTAGGATTACAGGCGTGAGCCACCGCGCCCGGCCGAGTCATGTTTCTAACATGAAACTTATACACTGACATTTAATTTATTTATAGGTAGATCTATCAACTTTTTTCCTTGGGCTTTACCTTATTGACTGAGGAAGGTCACCTCCATCTCTGCATTGTAAAAATAAATAAAAATGGATATTCTCTATATTTTCCACAGATTTAAAAAAAAATTTACTTAGAATTTTACCATGAATAATATGATCATGTAGTTTTACTCTTTCAATATGTAATGAATTATATTGATATATTTCATCATAATGAAATATGATGTACTTCCAGAATAAACTATATGGCATATTATTCTCTCAACAGTCTACTGGATTCAATTTTTTAATACTTTGCTTAGGATTGTTACATCCATATTTTCTCCCTTTTGCTATCTTCATTAGGTTACATGTACTAATGTAATGCTGCCTTCATATAATAAACTGGGATGCTTTCTATATTTTCAATATTTTGGAATAGTTTTAAAAATAACTTAAGAATCTTCAGTTGCTTGTTCATGAGCTACACTAGAAAAGGCAGTAGGCCTAGGCCTATAAACCACATGGGCCTACTGCCCTTTTTTGGTGACAGATCTTTAACAACTCTTAATTTCAGCTTTACAGAAAAGTTATAAATATAATACAGAATCCTTGTATATCCTTCACCCAGCTTCCTCTTATGTTAACATCTTGTAGAGAAATAGTACATTTGTTTAAACAAAGAAGTTAGCATTAGTATAACATTATTAACCAAGCTACAGACTCTATACAGATTTCCCCAGTTGTTCCACTAATGTCTTTTTTCTGTTGCAGGACACTATATTGCATTTAGTGTCATGACTCCTTAGTCTCCTCTGTTCTGTGACAGTTTCTCAATCTTTTCTTCCCCCCCCCAAACTTGACAATTTTGAAAAGCACTAGTTAGAAATTTTATAGACCGTCATCTCAAAATTTGAGTTTATTTCATGTGTTCTCATGCCTAAACTGGCGTTTTGGGTTTGTGGGAAGGATACCACAGAGGTAATGCTTCCTTCTCACTGAATCACATTAGGTGGTACATTCACATTCTAGTAACATGACTTATTACTGGTGATGTTAACCTTGATCACTTAGTTATTAACAGCTTTTTCACTTCATCCATTGTTATTAGTCTGTTCAGGTTTTCTACCTTTTCTTGAGTTTCATTCTGATAATTTATATTTTGTCAAAAGAAATCATTTGTCTCACCTAGATTTCAAAAACTGTATATGTTTAAAACTGCACAAAAGCTTTACTTATATTGTTTTTAATATCCTCTAAATCTGTGATTATACTGCCTTTCTCAATCCTAAGGCTGTATATTATCTTCTTTCTTTAGGCTTTTTTGGAGTTTGCCTAATTTGTTCATCTTTTGTTTTGAGTTTTATTATCAATTATATTTTGGTTTTCTAATTTGTCCCCTTTTAGCCCCATTATTTATCAAAGAAGTAATATTTAGAACTTGATAGGGGGCCAAGGTGTTGACAAATCAAGAAGTGAAGGGGAAGGCAAAGGGAACAAGGCAGATGACTAAAGCAACAGAGAATTGGAAACTACTGGGCAAGTAATCTAGCCTAGCTACAATACATAACATATGCAGGAATGAACAAGGAAGAATAGATGTAAGCAACATTGAACAGGTGAGAATAAAATACTACTCAATAAATATCCTCAAAACATTAAACATAAAATTTCCATATACTCCAACAATTTCACTTCTAAGTATGTACCCAAAGAACTGATAGCAGGGACTATAACAGACATTTTTACATCCATGTTCATAGCAGTATTATTCACAATAGCCAAAAGGTGGAAATAACCCTAACGTTCATCAGTGGATGAAAAGATAAACAAAATGTAGTATATACATACAATGGGATATTATTTATCCTTAAAAAGGAATAAAATTCTGATACCTGCTACACCATGGATGAACCTTGAAGTCATTATATTAAGTGAAATAAGCAGGACACAAAAGGACAAATACTGTATGATTTCACTTATATAAGGTATCTAAAATAGGCAAATTCATAGAGACATAAATGAGAATAGAAGTTACCAGGGAAGAGGGGAATGACAAGTTATTGTTTAATGAGTATAGCGTTTTAGTTCGGGATGATGGAAAAGTTCTGGAAATCAATAGACTGACAGTTGCACAACAATGTGAATGCACTTGATGCCTTTGAATGGTACACTTAAAATGATTAAGTTTTATGTTATGTATATTTTACAATAAAAAAATTAAAATAAATATATAAGTAGATTCCCTACTATCAGGAATTGAAGATCCTATAAAATAAGTTTGAAATGTTTTTCACTTATATCTTACTATTCACTGACAAAGTATTTGGCTCTCAAAAGAAGGTTTAAAGAATGAATGAACACACTGTTTCCTCTGTCAGGTTAGTATTATCCTCACAATCTTCTGAGGAAGCCATGCTATAATAATTTCTGCAATGCTTACCCCTTTTTCTCCTGCTGTTTTCTTGTGAACATCCCTCTATTGCCTCCGTACCCTGCCTCCCCATCTAAATCTTACTCATCCTATAAAGATTGGTTCTCCTCCACGAAGTCTTTCCCGATAATTCCATGTGACAGTTCTGTCTCTACTTTCTATTCAAATATCTTTTTGTGCCAACGTATGTCACTTTACTATAATTTTAGAATTTTATTTATTAACATCATCTAGCAGTTAAATACTCTACTGGAATAAGACTGAAAGCACCTTAACAGATAGGGATTTTTGTGATGCTTCTTTTATAATCGCTACATGGCCTAACATAGTGCTAATTAACACAGAAGACAAAAGTGGTTAAGAGCTGAAGATCTGCTGTCACTAACTCAATACAAAAACCAACTCGACCACTAAATAGACTAGGAAAGCTATGAGGCTAAGCAAGTTACTTACTCTCTCAAAGCCTCACTTTCCTCACTTGCAAAATGGCAAGAATAAAAATATTTATAGGCCGGGCGCGGTGGCTCACGCCTGTAATCCTAGCACTCTGGGAGGCCGAGGTGGGCGGATCGTTTGAGCTCAGGAGTTCGAGACCAGCCTGAGCAAGAGCGAGACCCCATCTCTACTAAAAATAGAAAGAAATTATATGGACAGCTAAAAATATATATAGAAAAAATTAGCCGGGCATGGTGGTGCATGCCTGTAGTCCCAGCTACTCGGGAGGCTGAGACAGGAGGATCGCTTGAGCCCAGGAGTTTGAGGTTGCTGTGAGCTAGGCTGACGCCACGGCACTCACTCTAGCCTGGGCAACAGAGTGAGACTCTGTCTCAAAAAAAAAAAAAAAAAAAAAAAATATTTATAACATTATCTGAAGATTAAGTAAAATAATGTTAAGAGAACATAAGCACTCAATAAAGGTTAGCTTTCAGTATTAGTATTAGAAGTGTTTGACACTATTTAGCATAAATGGTGTTTAGCAAATTTCTAAGAAGTTGAATTACAAATAAAAACTTTCAATTTTGGTGAATCCACAGAACAATGGTGATAAACTATAAAAAATATAACAATATGATTAAACACATACTTACTTGTTTGCCAGTTCTTAAACTACCTTCCTAACTAGACTACCTCCATGAAGTCAGGGATTGTATCAATTTTACCTACTACTATATAGAGAGCACCTAGCACAGAATTTGGGAGAAACATACTACATGTAAATATAGCATTCAAATAACTGCTGAATAAATTAATCTAATAGCTAATATTTATAAAATCCTAAGAGTTTACAGAGATGCTCACATCACTAACAGCAACCTCTCTTCCTCTCAAAAAAATTGATTCTGTCTTCCTGAACAGTAAAAGCAGAGGTTGCATTTTTACAAAGGTCACCACAGAATATCAATCTGTTTCAGTCCCTGCCAATTTTACAACATGTTCTAACCCCAGGAACACATGCAAGATAAAGAATCTGTAGTGGTACATCACACACTGGTTAAAGACTGATGACTCTGGCATTAGATGAAACTACAGTACTGAACTTCAAAGTCCTAAAGAAACTACTGTTGTTTAGACTGAAAGTGAGAAACAGTGTATTTTGGCAGTTTTATTAATTTATAAACTTAATTTGTAAGAAAAATACTCAACAAAATAAAAGATGGTGAACTTAAGAGTGTTGTAAACATTTTATCAGTTTAAAACAGGTAAGGGAAATAACTGTGTTTTCTTTCAAACTACATTTGCTAATCATTTTATATGAATGTTTATTTTTCTGCTTGCTTTCTTACCTAGTGTAAGTCAGCTATCAAAACAGGAATTCCTCTCCACCTGGACCAACGCAGATAGTATCCAAACAAGCTGACAAGCGGCTAAAACAGTCATGTTTCCCATGGAATACTATGTTTTGCTCCTTTGTTACTATTTTCTTGGTGGTAAGAAGCCTTGAGAAAAATGGTCTTGTGGTTATTTGCATGCAATTTCTCTTTCTTCAAAGGAATCAATAGCTATTTATTAAACACATAGCCATGCATTGTGCTTAAGCATTGAGGAAACTAAGAAATTATGAGTTAAATCAGGTGCTCTCTTACATTAGCTCACAATCCTCCTTTAATTTTGTTGAAAGCTATTAACTTGAAATCATACAATTTCCAAAAGGATTTATACCCAGACATAAGAACTATTTAGTTTCTAATTTTCGGAAAGTATACCAAAATGGTTTTTCCTAAAATTATCTTATAAATATTAATTATACCTGTTACTCTTTTACCTAGAGAAAGCTTCTTCAATTAAATATTCTAAAAAGGGACTGGAAAAACTTAAAATATCCTTAAATTTCAATATACCTCTGGTAAAACAATATTTTTAAGTTTTATTTTGAAATAATTATAGAATCTCATCAAGTTATACCATACTACAGTGAGGTGCGCCTTGTAGTCTTCACTCTGTTCCCCTCAGTGGTTACTTCTTAAATAACTATCATACAGTATCAGAACCAGAAAAATTATGTTGGCACAATGTATGTGTATAGTTCTGTGTTATTTTATTACATGCATGTATTTGTATAATCACCATCACAATCAAGAAATAAAAGTATTCCATCACCATGAAGATCTTCCCCATGTTATACCTTTATAGTTTCACCTAATCCCCTCCCCCACTAAAATCCCTTGGCAACCACTAATTTGTTAATGATCTCTATAATTTTTATTTTATTTACATAATGCTATATAAATGGAGTTATACAACATCTGTCTTTTTTTTTTTTTTTTTTATGAGACAGAGTCTCACTCTGTTGCCCAGGCTAGAGTGCCATGGCATCAGCCTAGTTCACAGCAACCTCATCATCACAGAAACTAGAGAAAGGAAAGTAAAATAATGCAGTCACCCTGGAAAACAGTTTGGTAATTACTTACAATACTGACTATAAACTTAATCATGTGACTCAGCAGTTGTACTCTTGGGCATTTCTCCCAGACAAATTAAAATTTATTTCTGCACAGCAACCTGTACGTGATTTTATTTTCAATGGCCAAAAATTGGAAACAACCAAAATGCCGTGCAGTAGTAGTAATGGTTAAACTAACTGTGGTACATCTATACTATGGCATACCACTCAGCAATGAAAAGTAGTGAACTACTGATACACTCAACAATTTGGTTGGATCTCAGGGGCATTATCTGAGTGAAAAAAAACCAATCTCAAAAAGACACATGTTGGCCAGGCATGGTGGGTCACACCTGTAATCCTAGCACTGGGAGGCTGAGGCAGGTGGATCGTTTGAGCTCAGGAGTTCGAGACCAGCCTGAGCAAAAGCGAGACCCCGTCTCTACTTAAAAAATAGAAAGAAATTATATGGACAACTAAAAAAAGTATATATAGAAAAAATTAGCCAGGCATGGTGGCACATACCTGTAGTCCCAGCTACTCGGGAGGCTGAGGCAGTAGGATCGCTTAAGCCCAGGAGTTTGAGGTTGCTGTGAGCTAGACTGACGCCACGGCACTCACTCTAGCCCGGGCAACAGAGTGAGACTCTGTCTCAAAAATAAATAAATAAATAAATAAAAATAAAAAAAATAAAAAACATAAAAAAAAAATAAAGCAGATAAGACAGGAGTGACAAATTAAAGACTCAATACCCTTTAAAATAGCAACAAAGAAAATAAAATATCTAGGTATATATCTAACTAAAGAGGTAAAGGACCTCTATAAGGAAAACTATGAAACACTGAGAAAAGAAATAGCAGAACTTGCAAATAGATGGAAAAATATACCATGCTCGTGGATCGGAAGAATCAACATTGTTAAAATGTCTATACTACCCAAAGTGATCTACAGATTCAATGCAATCCCTATTAAATTACCAACATCATTCTTTACAGACGTAGAGAAAATAATTATACACTTTGTATGGAATCAAAGAAGATCCCATATAGCAAAAGCAATTTTAAGCAACAAAAACAAAATGGGAGGTATTAATTTGCCAGACCTCAAACTATACTACAAGGCCGTGGTTCTTAAAACAGCCTGGTATTGGCACAAGTGCAGGGACACAGACCAGTGGAACACAACAGAAAATCCAAATATAGAACCATCCTCATATAGTCACCTAATTTTTGACAAAGCGGGAAAGAATATACTCTGCGGACAAGAATCCCTATTCAATAAATGGTGCTGGGAGAATTGGTTAGCCACTTGTAGAAGACTGAAACAGGACCCACAGCTTTCACCTCTCACAAAAATCAAATCACGGTGGATAACAGACTTAAACCTTAGGCGTGATACAATCAGAATTCTAGAAGAAAATGTAGGAAAGACTCTTACAGACATTGGCCTAGGCAAAGAATTTATGAAGAAGAACCCCAAGGCAATCACAGCAGCAACAAAAATAAATGAATGGGACATGATTAAATTAAAAAGCTTCTGCACAGCCAAAGAAACAGTCCAGAGAATAAACAGACCACCTACAGAATGGGAAAAAATTTTTGCATACTACACATCTGATAAAGGACTGATAACAAGAATCTATTTAGAACTCAGGAAAATCAGCAAGAAAAAATCAAGCAACCCTATCAAAAAGTGGGCAAATGACACGAATAGAAACTTCTCGAAAGATATAAGAATGGCTAACAAACATATGAAAAAATGCTCAACATCCCTAATCATCAGAGAAATGCAAATCAAAAGCACAATGAGATATCACTTAACTCCAGTGAGAATGGCCTTTATCAAAAAATCCCAAAACAACACATGTTGGCATGGATGTGGAGAGACAGGAACACTCATACACTGCTGGTGGGACTGCAAACTAGTGCAACCCCTGTGGAAAGCATTATGGAGGTATCTTAAACAGATTCAAGTAGACCTGCCATTTGACCCAGCAATCCCATTACTGGGCATATACCCAAAGGAAAAAAGGTCATTCTGTAACAAAGACACATGTACCCGAATGTTTACAGCAGCACAATTCACAATAGCAAAGATGTGGAAACAACCCAAATGCCCATCAATACATGATTGGATTAGTAAGCTGTGGTATATGTATACCATGGAATATTACTCAGCTATAAGGAATGATGAAGATACGACATCTCTATGGTTCTCCTGGAGAGAGTTGGAACCCATTATATTAAGTGAAGTATCCCAAGAATGGAAAAACAAGCATCACATGTACTCACCAGAAAATTGGTTTCCCTGATCATCACCTAAATACAAATCTGGGAACGACACCAATTGCATATCAGACTGAGGTGGGGGGTGGGGGAGGGGATGGGGGTATGCCTACACAATGAGTGCATTGCGCACCGTTTGGGGAGCAGTAACACTTGAAGGTGCTGACTCGGGAAGGGGGCGTGGGGAAGGGAGGGATATATACCTCATGATGGGTGCAATGTGCATGACCTGGGGAACAGACACGCCTGGAGCTCTGACTTGGGGGGAAAGGCGGTACAGGAGCAACGTATGTAACCTGCAATTCTGTATCCCCCATAACAAGATGAAAAAAAAAAAAAAGAAAAAAAAAAGAAAAAAAAAATAAATAAATAAAAATAAAGCAGATAAGACAGGAGTGACTGGGATACCTGGTTTCACATTAGTCTGTGCTTCATATTTTACTTTTATATTTACTATCACATGGGCTAAAATTGCTTCTCTACATAAGCCCCTATTCAATCTTGGCTATTTGCTTTATTTAATTTTGTTTAATAAAAAAGGCAGTGATAAGCAATTATCTTCCTGCCTTCATTCCAAAAATATTACTAATCTTGCCCAGGTGGAGTTATTGTCCTTACTGGTTTCCTTGTCAAGGAAAAGCAACAGAACATGTCAGCTTTTTGCATGGCTTCCTTCCATCTACATTACTGAGTGCCTACTGGGTAGATCATTTTGCGCCTACTCACTGAGCCCGGGTTAGCAGAAGTGCAAGTCAACTATGATGTAGATGCTATCCAGGAGATTCAGAAGGAAAATCCCTAGGTGTGGCTTCTATGTGTAAAAGGCCTTTGAACATGTAAGTATAGGAGATTAATTTAATATTTCACTTTGACATGATGATTTATAAGAAGAAATATATATTCTGTCTTTGCTCCTAGTCCCTGGCACAGAGCTTCTAAACCCTTATAATTTCCTGAGTGATAAGGGTACTAGGAGCATCTATTTGGTCTTTGACCTAACACACAGCTCCTAAAACCTTTGGAATCTCAGGAGTGTCTTTTTGTATGCTAATGAGATGACTAGGGCTGAGAGCTTCCAGAGAACTTCAGGTTGGGGGCTGCTTGCCAAGGGAGCCAACAATGTGCTTAGAGCATTAGAACTTTCAGCCCTTCTCTCCCTGATCTTTTAGGAAGGGAGAGGGGCTGGAGGTTGAACTAATCACTACTGGCTAATGATTTAAACAATCATGCCTACATAATGAGGCCTCCATAAAAGCCCAAAAGGATGGAGTTCTGAGACCTTCTGGGTTGGTGAACACATGGAGGTTCTGGGAGGTGGCATGCCTAAGGAGAGCAAGGAAGCTCTGTGACCCTTCCCTATAACTGCCCAATGCATCTCTTGCATTTGGCTATTCCTGAGTTGTATCATTTATAATCAACTGTTACTCATAAGTGAAATGTTACCCTGAGTTCTGTCAGCCATTCTGGAGAATTTCAAACTGGAGGAGAGGGTCATAAGAACCTCTGATTTATAGCTAATCAGTCAGAAACATAGGTGACAACTTGGACTTGCAACTGGCATCTGAAGGGGAAATCAGTCTTGTGGGACTGAACCCTTAACCTGTCAGGTCTGTGCTAACCCCAAGTAGATACTGTCAGACTTGAATCCAACTGTAGTATACCCAGTTGGTGTCCAAAGAGTTGGAAATTGGTTGGTGTGAGGAAAAACTCCCACAGGTGTTTTCAGAAGAGACATATGGTACACATAGAAAAACAGTTTTTTTTCCTTTTTTAGTCACAAAACTTTAAAGATTAAGTAAATGAGGAAAACTCAGTCTAGGGATGCATATAAAAATAACATTATGGCTGGCTTTCTTATTAGAAACAGTTTCATGAAGAAAAAAACATAAGCCTTCTCACTTTACAAGAACTATATTCCTGGCAGAAAGTATATATGTGACAAATGTTTGCTCAGTGAACATATATAAGAATAATCGAACATTAAATACATTCTAGGAAGTTGAAATGATGGAAAAGACAGAAAAAGTTCTATTGTCGTTTTCTACATATTATTCTATGCTCAAAAAATCTTTATGGTCTCATGACACACAGAAGGAAGTTAAACCTATTAATAACGTATTAGGAGCCTTAAACAATTGGCTTCTACTACCTTTACAGCCTTCTCTTCCGTTATAACTTAACATCCTTTCGAACGCAAAGTGTCAAGCAACTTAATATCCTACTTCAGGACTTTTACTAAAGCAGTACAAATGCCCTTTCTCTTTAGCATGTGTTCAAGTTCCATTTAGGCACCAGTTACTGCTGCTGCATAGTAAGTTAACTCAAAACGTAGCTTAAATTAAGGACCATTTTATTGTGCTCATAGAGTGTGTGGATTAAGAATTCAGACAGTACAAAGAGGGGATGGCTTGTCTTTGCTCTACTATGTCTGGGGCCTCAGGCAGAAGCTGGAGGCTGGAGATGATTCAACAGTTGAGGGCTGGAATCATCTGAAGGCTGTTCACTCAAATGCTTGGTACCTGGGTTAGGAGACTCAAAGACTGTAACTACCAACCCTTACCCTTTCCACATTGCTTGATTCCTTCAAAGGATGGTGGCCTCAGAGCAGTCAGACTTCTTACATTGTGGCTCAGGGAACTACGTGGAAGTATTTCAAAGAAAAGGAGGGCAGCTGGTTCATCATTTATAACCTAGTTTCAGAAGTCCATGTTCTTTTGTTCCAATCAGTTATGAGATCACTCAGATTCAAGGAAAGAAGAAAGGGATATATACCTTCACATCTTGATGGGAGTATGTCAAAGAACTTTAAGGCCATGTTTAAAGACCGCCACACCCCAAACTATGCTAAATTTTTATCTCCAAAAAAGTCTTCACAATCTCCTCCTAGGTAGACTTAAATTCTCTGAATATACTCTTAGTATTTTCGTTATTCTCATGATAGGAGTTAATATAACCTCCTAGAACATTACAAATAATTGAGACATTTTTTCTAAAATATACCAAAATATTATTAATATAAAATACCAGTTTTATATTTATGCTTTTCTGTATAAAATAAACTAAATTTACTGTTGTAACAACCCAAATCTCAGTGGCTTAACACCATAAAAGTTTTGGGAGGCGGGGTGGAATGGCAAGAGTATCATGGTACAAACAGATACTTTGCACACGGTCATTTAGGAAACCAAGTTCCAAAAATCCTGTGATACCTAGCTTTAAGGACATCATAGAAAGGGAAAAGAAAGCAAGCACACCCTACCTTTGCCTCAAAATGTCTTTTGCTCATATTCCATTGACAAGGTATAGTCACATGATCTCACATCCATACAGAGGGGCTATCTGTCTGTCTGTATGCCCAGGAAGAGTAAAGAGAGAATCTAATTGGTCTCTGCCACAATCCCTTATTTAAGTCACTAAATATCCATTTTTAACTCTTCCTCCCAGATATAGAATGCACTCAAGCCCTCTCCTAGGAAGGCTTCCCATCCAGGACAAAATCTAGGATCTCTACTTCACATACAGTCTTCATCAGATCCAGATGTGGCTCTCACTGGTCCCACAACCTACCCTAAAAAGTAAAAACATCTGTCCCATCTTCTCCTATACAAAACACCTACCATGGGAAACAGAGAAAGGATAACCACATTTAGAAAGCCAAAGAATAGAAGACATTCAGTTGTCACTAATCAGTAGCATTCTGAAATCTCACTGGATATATGGACACTGTGAAGGGAGAGAGTCCTTGATAAGGCCCTAATTGTGTTATCTGGAAGAAACTCCCTAGTCCTTTGTTTTCTGGGGCTCCTGCCTTTACCCTCAACAGGTCCTCCTTATCTGTTAACTCCCGTGGCCATATATGAAGCTGGTATTGAGCAGTAGCCCTCTTCCTTTCCCTCTTGAGGATGACTTTTAGGGCTCAATGAACAGTCACATGCTTTCTAAGGCCAAGTTCACAGTTTCTCTAGCAACAAAATTCCATCAGAATCATAGCAGGCTTCCAGTCAGATCCATGTGCCAATAACTAAACCTAAAATTCTTTCTTTTCCACTATTCCCAAATCTACTTTATTTCTTTGCTTCTTTTCCAAATGCCTTGTCTCTCCCTTAATTTACTGGTGGCTACTTTGATTTTTCAGTCTTGAGAAGAAAGCCATAAGGTTAATCTGATATTCATAGCAATGCAGAGCCACTCTGTTCAACAAAGAAGTCCCACAGGGTCTTTTTTGCTCAAAGCCTTTTTTTTTTTTTGGACTCAAGAAATAGTCACTTTTTCCAACTCTGCAAGGCTTTGAATTTCTGGTTTGTATTTTCTTTCGCTCTTGCAAACCAAACAATTCCTTCCTAAACTCACCTTTTTCTTGACTGTATCTGGCAAGGTAATGCAATTACAACCAACGTACACTAATAACTACGTCTCTTAAACCTTCAATCTTAGTAGAAACATGGTATGGTCCCCAAGTTACCAAAGGTAAGAGTTTTACCAAATACCCATCATATGACATGGATTGCTAGCCATGCAATATGCTCTATGTGCTCCCCACTGCCCAACCCTTAAGCCAATGTCACATAGCTTGGGATTTTGTTCCAGTAGCAACCCAATTCAAAATGTCAATTTCCGGATTGACCAGGGTTAAGTAACTCTCTCTCTCTGTTGCAATATCCAACTCCAAATACACACTAAAAGCTCTCTTTTATGTCACAATCCATTTGGGAGAGGAACAGATGGCCTTTCACTATGTGATTCAATAATATTTTATCTACTAGTATCTATCCTAGGGCCTGAAAAACTCCCACTTAATATTCTGCATGTGGCCCATCAATGAGTGAAGAGAGTATGGAAAATTGTGAAGGAGGTTTTAGGGTTGGGCCTAAAAGTCATGTTCATGATTTTCACCCACATTCCATTTTCAGGAGCTAGTAGTACTATGGCCCCACCTACTACAAGAGGAAGTATATAGTCTAACAGTGTGCCACAGAAAAGAGAAAATGATTACAGAAGAATAAGTATCCAGTCTCTGTCATATGCCTACCCTGGGGGAAAAAGTATATATTCTTATCTATGCCCAAACCAAAACTATCATTTCAAGCACACCCTCCTCAGCACACAGATAGGGAATACCAAATAAATGCATTTTCAATAGGTCATTTAGTTATTCTAGTATATATTTACTGTATAATTCAGATATAACCATATGAATTTAATCATACTCCAACTCAAACATTTTATAATCATTCTTTAAGGTTAAGATAGACTGGCATGATTGGTTAAAATTTATCACAGAAAACCCTTATCGCCTTTTCAGGGACAGAACATCATTTTCATTCCTGACCAAAAACAAAGAAGATTAAGATCAACAAATGAAGATTAAAAATTTCTGGAGAGTGGGATTACTGATGGAAGAGGGGATACTTAAATGGATATTTAATAATTTAACATTTAAATTTATTTTAAGTTGACAGAAGTGTTTTAAAATCTGTTTCAAAGAAAAAAAAATTAAGGTTTACATTGATTTGTCTTGTTTAAATAATTGAAAATATTTTATTGAATGGAAATAGATCCAAAAAGCTAGTTTTTTTAGCTGTTCTGCTGGAAATGCTTTACCCAAAAATAACTGATCATCTGTTTTAGTTCTACCTTAAAATAAATGTCCTACATTTTACACCTGGATAAAACAGTTAAGACTTAACAAATATTTCGAAAAAAAAAAAAAAAAAAACATTCTTTAAGAAGCATTCTTTAAGTATGGATGGAGGCATTTAGTTATTGTTTTTTCCCCCACCCCAAGTCTGTATAAAAAGGTCAACTTCTAAGTAAAAACAAGAACAAGCATGAAATGGGAGGATAAATGACCAAATAAGGATAAAGGCAGAACTGGAGCAATTACTTAATGTGTTAAATTAATAATCACATATGACTTCAACCTTCTGGAATTGGGGTGAAATCATTATAGAAACACTAGTCAGCATTTCTTGTAAGACTCCTAGATAACCAAAGGGTTCCTCCCAACTTTCTGTGCTAAAGGTTGACATATATTTCCCTTAGAGGACAACACGTTTCTGTTATCATCAAATTCTTATGTTCCAAAATACATGACTCAAGGACTCAATGACATTTGAAAACGTCTATATTCAGCTATGCATACACACACCATACTTTATACCTCTAAAAATGTCCAGTAATCCAGTTCTAAGGAGGTTCTATAATGCAGACCAGAAATCCCTTGGCATTTTTTTTTTTTTGCTCACTTAGACATCTGCACCTTTCTTCTTCCAGTGATTAAAGACCACAAGATTCCATATATCCAACTGACATCTTTAACTAGGATTCTTTTCCTCTCAAGGTTGTTGAAAGTCAAAGAAACAGCACACCGAAAATATCTTCAACAACTAGAAAGTGATATCTGAATGTTATTATTGCAGAGTTTATTTTCTTGCATGTAAGAATAACTCCCATTCACACCATTCTTTATAGATCACAAAGTACACAATAGGTTAATTTGACTAATCAAATAGGTTAACTAAAGCAGGAAATCATAAAAAATGATAAACACCTCTTATATTTCATTTTTACTTAAAACATAAATGTGCATCATTTTACTGCAATGAAAAATGTTTAGGCTTAGAAGAAATGTGATGATTCTCTGGATATTCTTCCTACTGTTTTATCATAACTTAAACTAAATTACTGAATATAACACAAAATTATGTACTGGGAATTTTGGCTACCACAGTAGAAATTTCTAGCTTTTGAGATAATTTGAACTCCTCCTCCTCTTCATATTGCTATCTATTGCTGTCTATCTATTGCTGTCACCACGAGTTATGATTCCAACATAACCCATAATTTCAGTTTCTAACTAATCATCAATATTAACCAACTATTTCATGTCGTCTTCACTAAACTTACAGGAACATATAATTTTATAGATATCAGTTGATAAACTATATTTTCAGTTTCTTTTTTTATCTTTTTTCTTTTTTTGAGACAGAGTCTCACTCTGTTGCCCAGGGTAGTAGAGTGCGGTGGCATTGGCCTAGCTCACAGCAACCTCAAACTCCTGGGCTTACGCAATCCTACTGCCTTAGCCTCCTGAGTAGCTGGGACTACACGCATGCGCCACCATGCCCGGTTAATTTTTTCTATATATTTTAACTTGTCCAGCTAATTTCTTTCTATTTTTTAGTAGAGACGGGGCCTCACTCTTGCTCAGGCTGGTCTCGAACTCCTGAGCTCAAACAATCCACCCACCTCGGCCTCTCAGAGTGTGCTAGGATTACAGGTGTGAGCCACCGGGCCCAGCCTTCAGTTTCTTTTTGCAGTTCATTATTTTCTGTAGCGTTGTTAAACTTAGTCCTTGTTTTTCTCAAAGATTTAGTAAAAACTAAGTTGTAATTCTCCTGTACCTGTGGAACTGAGCTAGGAATTCTATTTGTACAACTATCCATAATGCTGATGAGTTACAAAAGATGTACAGAATCCATAATTTTGAATTTAATTTATCTCAAAAGAAAACTTAAAAATTTTTACCATTCCAAAATTCCTTAATCCAAGTGCTGAATTAAGGACGTTAAATTTATTAATTAGAAAATATCTCATATATTATCCTAATTTCCTCACAATTGAGATCTGAAGGAATGAGTGCCTACTGTGTTCCAAGTACTAAAAATATTAACAGAAAAATGACACCTAAATGAAGGTGAGCACAGTGACACAAATATGTCACACAAAGTCAAAGCATACCATAAGAAAAATATAAACAATGAACTAAGGATGAAGTAGATTCTGAGCTAAGGAATCAAAACAAGTTCCATAGGTGCTGCAGAATTGGCCAGGGGTGTAAAATGAAAAGCAAGAAGTGGAGAGAAAGGGAATTCCAGGAAAAAGGAATACCTTGATCAAAGGCACAGAAAACTGAAAGTCCATAATGCATTTTTGGAAAAGAAAACCAATTAAATGTGGTAGGAATACAGAATGTATGGAAAGAAGCAAAAAAAGATGATAGTACTAGATGAGTCTTTCATAGGAAGATAATTTATAGCCAAATAATAAAAGACCGTGTCTCCCATTATAAAAAGGATAAATTTCATTCTGCAGATAGCAGGATGTAACTGGAGCTTTTAGCGAAAGGTAACAGTGACAGAATCAGATTAGTGTTTAGGAATAATAACTCTGGCAATGGTGAAATGTAAGCAGTGATAAAATAAAGGAAGACTGAATAGGAAATTGTCATAATTACTAAGAAGAAGGATAGTAGTAGCCTTAAACATAAGTAGTAAAGGCCAAGATGGACCATATTCTGGGCTATGAAGAAAGGATTCAAGAAATTTAAAATAATTTGGATCAAACAAACTACATTCTCTGATCACAATGGGATTAAATTAAAAACCGATAAAATCCCAAAATATTAGGAAATACAATTCTAACACAACCCTAAATAACTCACGGGTCAAAGAATAGTTCAAAAGAAAATTTAAAAATATTTTTAACTTAATAAAATTAAACACAATTTAATAAAGTTTGTGAGATGCAGTTAAAGCAGTAAATCATAGAACTAAACACCTTTATTAGAAAAGAACAAAGGTCTCAAATCAATAACTTCAGCTGCCACCCTAAGAAATTGAAAAAGAAAAGCAAATTAACGTGAAAGTAAAAGGGAGGAGGAAAATAATGAAGATGACGATGGAAATCAATGAGATTGATAACAGAAAAGCAAAACAAGAAATCAATGAAAAGCTGTTTTTTAAAAGATCAATAAAATTGATAGACTAATCGGGGAAAAAAGACAGAAAAAGAAGTTTTATAGTTTTAGGTTTTACATTTAGGTCTATGATCCATTTGGAGTTCATTTTTTAATGTATTGTGAGATATGGACTGAAGATCACTTGTTAATATAGCCATCCGATTATTTCAGCATCGTCTATTAAAAAGACCATCCTTTTTCCACTGAATAATCGTTGTACATTTGTCAAAAATCAGTTGTCCATATGTATGTGTGTGGGTATAAGTTTGGATTCTCTATTCTGTTCTACTGATGAAAGTAATATTGTTCTATTGTCTATATTGACTCCAATATTAAACTATTTTAATCACCGTAACTTCAAAGTGTGTCTTCAAGTTAATTAGTGTAAGTCTTCCAACTTTGTTCTTACTTTTCAAAGTTGTTTTGCCAATTCTAGGCGTTTTGCATATCCATATGAATTTAAATTCCAACAGTTTATTGCTCCTATATATACAAACAATTTTTGTACATTAACCTTATATCCTGCAATTTCCCAGAACTCATTCATCAGTTCTATTAATAGTGTTTGAAGATTCCTCAAAGTATTCTACACTCAGGACCATTTTAGCTACTCTTTTCTATTATTTTTATCCTTTTTTTAAATCCCCTTGAAATAGTTTAGATATTTTCTTCTTACCTATCTTTTAGTTCACTAATTCTTTCTTCAACAATGTGCTGCTAAGTCAATCCTCTAATTTCAGTTACTATATTTTTTAAGATCTCATATTTAATACTTTTGTTAGTTTCCAATTCTCTGCCATAACATTAATTTTTTTCCCCTTAAACATATTTTTTTGGTTTTCCACTTACCCCATGGTTTAGTGTTGGTGAGGATGCTGGTGACAGAGTTAGAAACATGGTGGGCCTCGGCTCTGCTTCCTAAACCAGCTGAGGAAAAGCTAGGGGCATGGGGCACCCAGCAGGGCCCACAACTCTGGAGGTCACTTCAGATCTTAGCCTAGAGCCTGAGGTTGAAAATGTCCTTCAGTCACTATTAGAGGTTCTGGATGGACCACTCAGGATCCTTGTATGGATTATGTCCTCCTGGCCCACTGCCTAAGGGCTGAAACTTTGTTGAGGACCCTATTAGGGTAGGGATTAGGGGACTGGCTCAAGACTAGGTTCCCCTTAGACATATTAAGCACAGCCATGTCTGATAGTGCCATTAGCTGAATCCCCTGTGAGTCTATTTCTACTGACTAATATTTCTCTTAGTTTTTCTTGGTCACATTTTTTTTATCTCCTTGAATGTCTGATTACTTTTGACTGAATGCTAAGCATTGTATATTTTTTAAAAAATGTGGTCATAATTTGAGACTCCGGCTGGTGTTACCTTCATGCAAAGTAAATTTTTGTTTTCTTTTAGTAAGCAACTAGCCTAATGGCCCTAAAAATAACAAATTACCTTAATCCAATCACAGGTTGAAATTATTCAAGGCTAGAATTCAGTCCTGGTGAGAACTGATCTATTTCTAGTTCACCAATAGACCTACAATGTAGTCTGACACTTAAACTAAATCCAGAAACTGATTTAAGTTAAAAGAAAGAAATTTAGACAGCTTCTGACTCCATTAAATTCACAAAAGTCTGATCACCTATTTTTATTACTGTAAGCTCTCCTGAAAAGCTCTCTCTCTCTCTATATATATATAGTCTGTGTTTGTGTTGAACTCTATCCAGACTTATTTCTTAATTATAATGAATAGATAAATCATTTTCAATGAGTTATAATGTCAGTCGCATGGTAAACAAATGATAGGCAGACATTTTGCAAATAGCTATAATCAGTAATTGTTCACTATCACTCAGGAAAGAATTATTTTACACACTGATCACATTTAATCCACACTTTAAACCATTTTCCCTCACAAAAGAATATTCAAATATAAGAGAAATAAGTCATTTCTAGAAACATTAAATTTTGTAACACTGTTGCTATGTTCTGCCAACAGATATATTAAATGAAGGTGAAACAAACTTACAGAGTATGAAAGTGTATAAAGTGCTCTTGGTTCAAAGAAAGCAAAGATACATATATTGTTTCCACAAGGTTGTTTTTGTAAAGGAAGACTTAGAGGTAATGACAAGAAATAATATATTTATAGCATAGCAACTCTACATGGTCTTTTGTTAAAATTTCCCACTGATTTTATTCCCACATCAGAGGGGAAAGTCATATATATTTTGAAAGCTCATATATATACAAGATCAAATAACTAAATAACTTTTCAATAATTGATAATTTTCAATTCCATCTTATTTTAAAATAGAGTAACTTTTAAAATGCCTTCGTAATTTTATTTTTTCCCTGACTACTGGTGTTTTCACTTTGTAAGAACAGTTACGAATGGGGAAAATTACCAAGCACTTTATACTGTTTCTATTATATGTTTTAAAAAATCCAACATATCAAACTATCAGATCATTTACATTACTGAATGTAACTGAATATCAGATTTGGTTAGATAAAACCCATTTCTACATACACTTCACCCTTCCAAATTCCAAAGCTAAGGAAAAAAAAAAAAGCTAAATTAAGATAATTGGAAAGTAAGCTTTTCTAATGTTAAAAAATTACTTCTTAAAAAAATTTCCTCACATTCATTTAAATATTTTTACATATGATATACAATGTTTAAATTTTATCATGTATAAATGCAAGTTCTTAAAGCGTAACTTCAAACCACTATTCATCCACAATCACATCCCTATACTCCTTTTCTAAAGATAAACAACAATTTTTAAAGAGCAAAAAATCCACAAATTCTTTTATCTGATTTAATCAGCTACTACACATAAGTAAGACTGATTTAAATAACCTTATCACAGTCCCTATTTTGACTTTGATTTTTGTTGAGCCCCTCTTGGAGGTTGTCTTAGTCTATTTTCTGCTGCTATAAAAAATGCCATAGACTGGGTAATTTAAAAAGAAATAAGATTTATTTGGCTTATGCTTCTGGAGGTATGCATCTTGTGAGAGCCTTCCTGATGTGTCATAACACGGTGGAAAGCTTCACATGACGAGACAGAGAATGAAAGAGGGCAAGAGAATGCAAGCCAGAGAGAGAAAACTGGGCCAAGCTCATCCTTTTTAACAGAAACCCACTCCCATAATAACTAACCCATGCCTGCAATAAAATCACCTCTTAAAGGCCCCACCTCTCAATACTATTATATTGGCAATTAAATTTCAGTATGAGTTTTGGAGGGACATTCAAACCACAGCAGAGGTGTACAGTCATTTCTGCAATACACATCCAATGTGCAAGAGCACTCAAAAACAGGGACACTAGGGAAATTTTATGTATATTTTGAGCTCTTTCTGGAAATTTCTTCCATTCTTTGACTTCTTCCCTAATGACAAGAAAAAGCAAAACGGCTGGGTACAATTAAATTATAAAAACCATGTAAGATTGTGGTTTTTAAAAAATCAATTATATAATCATATTATCAGGAAAATATATCTTAGTAAGCTTTCATGTAAACAAAAACCTGAAGAGGTGACATCAGCAAGATGGCAGAACATGAGGTTTTTACCATCATCTCCCCACAGTGCATTGATTTTGACAAGCACTCACAGATGAGAGTATCTTTATGGGAGTCCAGAGGTCTAGTGGAGAAGTTCTAGCACACTATTGTAGTAAAAACTTCAAAAACAAATACTGAAGTGAATTTGGAAAAAAAAAAACAAAAAAACACCTAGTTTCACTTTATCTGCCTCACTCCTCCTGCAAGGCAGCACAGGTTACTGCCAAGAGAGATGCCTTTGGCCCATGATTCCTCCCACAGGATGTAAAAGAATATAGTTCATGAACATCAACTTTCCCCAGGTATGCTGATGCTGCCCAAGGGGCCCACCTCTTTCTCAACCCACCCAGTATACTGAAGGAAACAGAACAGCTGAGTAGCTGAGAGGTAGAAGCAGGGAAAAGAGGTGATGACTCATAGTAACAAGGGCTCAAAACTCAACAAAGGGCTATGTATCCCACTACTGCATCATGGACTTCATCAAAAGGCCCACCCATAAGAGTGCTTGAGACACTCATCTGTGGGCTCCCCCCAAAACAGGCCCATGGACACGCCTCCCCACAAGGCTTCACAAGCCACTCCTTCCCTGCCCTGGCCATCTCTATTCATGCATTCCCCCCTCCAAATGATGAATATGACCTTTGGCAAATGACTCTCAAGCAAACACAATCAGCTGGCTAAATCTCCTGGATTAAGAGAGGACACGAAAACTTGAGCATTTTAGGGCACATTCTTAGGGAAAATGAACAGAAGGCTCTCAGTACCTAGACTGGCTTTGAGGAATCGACAGAAAAATCCCAGCCAAGAGGGAACAAGAGGAATGGCCTAGGTACATTCATAGAAAAGGTATGAAAGAGCCCTCAGAATTCCTATCCTGGCCGATCAGTAAAGGTGTTTCTCTCCCAAAGCCAGTCTGTGGAGACTGGAGGAGGTGATTCATTTTTCAAATGCAAAGACAGCAAAGCAAGACTTCAAGAAACATTACAAAAAAAAAGGAAATATGACATTATCAAAGAAACACAATAATTTGCTAGTAACCATAGACATGGAGATCTATGAATTGCTTGACAAGAAATTCAAAGTTATTTTTTTAGGGAAGCTCAGCAAATTACAAAGAACACAGATAGACAATGATAACAGGAAAATAATATATGAACAAAAAATAAGACATCAAAGAGATAAAAATCATTTTTTAAAGAAAAAGAAATTCTAAAACAAGAATACAATTAATGAAATGAAAAAATGCAATAGAGAGCCTGAATAGCAGACCTGATCAAGCAAGCAGAAGAAGGAATCTGTGAACTTGAAGACAGGTCAGAGGAGGAAAAAAAAAAAAAAAAAAAAAAGAATAAAAAGGAATGAAAAAGGTTCATGGAATTTATGGGATATCTCCAAGAGAAATGATATATGGATTATGGAATTAAAGAAGGAGAAGAGTAGAAAAAAGGGCATAAGGCCAGGCATGATGGCTCATGCCTATAATCCCAAGCACTCTGGGAGGCTGAGGGAGGAGGATCACTTGAGGTGCAGAATTCAAGACCAGCCTGAACAACATAGCAGAAATTTTTCTACATAAAATAGAAAAATTATCCAGGCATGATGGTGTGTGCCTGTGGTCCCAGCTATTTAGGAGGCTGAGGCAGGAGGGTCGCTTGAGCCCAGGCATTTGTGGTTGCAATGAGCAATGATGATGCCACTGCACTTTAGCCTGGGTGACAAAGCTAGATACTGTGGGGAAGGAACAGGAGGAGAGGAGAGGGAAAGGAAGGGGTAAAAAGTTTACTTAAAGAAATAATGGCTAAAAGCTTACCAAATATTGGTAGAGATATGGATATTCAGGTACAAGAGACTCAAATGTCCCCAGACAGTAGCAACTCAAAGAAGACTGCACTGAGACAAATCATAATCAAATTGTAATAAGGCAAAGACAAAGAATTTTGAATCCAGCAAGAAAAAAGCAACTTGTTGCACACAAGGGAAACCCCATAAGACTACCGATGGAGTTCTCAGCAGAAATTTTGCAGCCAGGAGGGAGTGGGATGAGATATTTAAAGTAATGAAAGAATTAAACTGACAACCAAGGATACTTTACCCAGCAACTCTGTAATTCAGAAGTGAGGAAAAGAAAAATACTTTCCCTGACAAACAAAAACTGAGGGAGTTCATAACCACTACACCTGGCTTACAAGAAATGATAAAGGGAGTTCTTCGACCCGAAACAAAAGGACATGAAAACATGAAAAGTATAAAACTCACTGGTAAATGTAAGTATATAGTCAGTCAGAATAATGTTCTAATGGTGGTGTATAAATCAATTTTAACTCTAGTATGAAGATTAAAAGACAAAAGCATTAAAAATAACAATACCTACAATAATTTGTTAATGTATACACAATATCTAAAGAAGTAAATTGTGACATTAAAAACTAAAAATGAGTAGGAGATAAATGTAGAGTTGTTATCAACGTAAAATAGACTGTTATAGCTATAGAATGTTTTACATAAGCCCCATAGTAACCACAAAGGAAAAACCTATAGTATATATAAAAAAGATAGGCCGGGTACGGTGGCTCACAACTGTAATCCCAGCACTCTGGGAGGCCAAGGTAGGAGGACTGCTTGAGCTTAGGAGTTCCAGACCAAAATCCAGTCTCGATTAAAAACAGAAAACTTAGCCAGGAGGTTGCAATGAGCTACGATGACACCACTGCACCCTACCCAGGGCAACAGAGCGAGACTCTGCCTCAAAAAAAAAAAAAAAAAGAAAGAAAGAAAAGAAAAGAAAAGAAGGCAAAACTGTGCTGATAGCTTAGGTGCATATTTTGATTAGTTGTACTGCTTCTTGTTTGAGATATAATAAACTATATTTTTGATATAAAATCAGACATTTCATATTTAAGGACCTAATATTAACAATCTGAAGGGAGAAAGAGATAGCAATACAATAGTAGGAGACTTTAATAATCTTTTAACAATGAATAGATCATCCAAATTGAAAATCAACAGAAAACATTGGACTTGAACTATACTTTAGACCAAATGGGCCTAGCAGACATACAGAACATTCCATTCAACACCAGCAGAATAAATATTTCCTAAACACACATGAAACATTCTCCAGAATAGATCATGTTAGGCCAAAAACCAAGTCTTAACAAATTTAAGAAAACTGAAATCACATCAAGTATATTTTCCAACCACAATGATGTGAAATTAGAAATTAATAACAGGAAGAAAACTAGAAAATTCACAAATATGCGGAAATTAAATAACATGCTCCTCAACAGCCAATATGGGAAAGAATAAATCAAAAGAGAAGTTAAAAAAAAAAAAAAATTCGAGATAAATGAAAATGGAAATATAACATACCAAAACTTATGGGATGCATTAAAATCAGTTTTAAAAGGGAATTTTATAGCAACAAATGTCCACATTAAGAAAAAACAAAGATATCAAATAACTTCATTTCACACCTCAAAGAACTAGAACAAGAAGAACAAACTAAGCCCAAAGTCAGCAGGAGAAAAAAAATAATAAAGATTACAGCATAAGTAAATGAAATACAAACTAAAAAAGCAATACGAAAAAAAATCAAGAAAAATAAAAGATGGTTTTTTGAAAAGATGAACAAAATTGACAACCCTTTGGCTAGAACAAGAAAAAAAAGAGAAAACTCAGGTAAATAAAATCAGAAATGAAACAGGAGACATTACAACTGATATCACAGAAATAAAAATCATAAGAGACTACTATGAACAATTATATGCATCAAATTGAATAACCTAGGGGAAATGTATAAATTCCTAGAAACATAAAATCTACCAACAGTCAATCATGAAGAAATAGAAAATCTAAGCAGATGAATAATGAGCAAGAAGATTGAATCAGTAATTTAAAATCTCACAACAAAAAAAAAAAAACCCTAGGATCAGATGGCTTCACTGGTGAATTCTACCAAATATTTAAGAAAGAAATAAGATCTATCATTCTCAAACTCTTGCAAAAAGTTAAAGAGCGGGGAACACTTCCAAACTCATTTTACAAGGCCTGCATTACCTTCATATCAAAAGCCATATAAGGACTATAAAAAAGAAAATTACAAGTCAACATCTTTGATGAATATAGACTCCAAAAAATTCAACAAAATGCTAGCAAACTAAATTCAACAGCACATTTAAAAGATCATATACCACGATCCAATAGGTTTTATCCCTGGGATGCAAGAATGGTTCAATATATGCAAATCAATAAATGTGATATAGCACATTAACATAATGGAAAAAAATTATATGATCATCCCAATAGATGCACAAATAGCATTTGATAATATCCAGTATCTTTTAATGATAAAAACTCTCAACAAATTGTAGTGCCACATGCAGAAGAATGAATCTGGACCCCTCTCTCTCACCATATACACAAATAAACTCAGGATGGATCAAAGACATAAATGTAAGATCTGAAACTATAAAAATACAAGAAGAAAACCTGGGGAAAACTCTTCTGGAGATTGGTCTAGGCAAAGAATTCGTGACTAAGATCTCAAAAGCAAACACACACACACACACACACACACACACACTCCTAAAATGGAAAATGTAACTAAATTAAACTATGAAAGAAATAGTCAACAGAGTGAACAGACAATCTATACAATGGGAGAAAATATTTGGAACCTATGCATCTGACAGGGGACTGATCTCCAGAATAGACAAGGGACTCAAAACAAAACAAAACAAAACAAATAACCCCCTTAAAATGTGAGCAATGGGCATGGAAAGATATTTTTCAAAAAAAGACATACAAATGGTCAACAAGCATATGAAAAAATGTTCATCACTAATTATCAGAGAAATTCAAATTAAAACCAGAATGAGATACTATCTTATCAAGTCAGAATGGCCATTATTAAAAATGCCCACTCTCACTACCTCTATTCAACATAGAACTGGAAGTCCTAGTCAGAGCAATTAGACAAGAAAAAGAATAAAAGATATCCAAAGCAGAAAGAAAGAAGTAAAATAACAGATGTTGGTGAGGATGCAGAGAACAGTGAGTACTTATACACTGTTGGTAAGAATGTAAACTAGTACAACCCCTATGGAAAACAGTATAAAGATTTTCTAAAGAACTAAAAATACAGCTACCATTCAATCCAGCAATCCCCCTACTGTTATATACTCAAAGGAAAAGAAATCATTATATCAAAAAGATACCTGCTGAGTCTCCCTAATACAAATATCCAAAATCCAAAACCTGAAATGATTTAAAATCTGAAAATTTCTGAGTACCAAGATGACACTCAAAGGAAATGTTCATTAGAGCATTTTGGATTTGGGATTTTTGGATTAGGGGTGTCCAACTGTTTAGTATCTGCATATGTTCCAAAACCTGAAAAAAATCCAAAATCCAACTTCTAGTCTCACATATTTCAGATAAGAGATATTCAACCTGCATTTACCTTATACGGTTGTCATGAGATTTAAATATGTTAATTTTTTAAAGCTCTTAAAATAGAATTGGACACATACTACATGGTTTAAGTATTGGTAAAATAATAACCAAATTCAAACTCTCCATCTCTAAAACTATGCCTCTTTCTATATTTCAGAAAATGACTCTAAGACAAAAACCTTGCCTCTTTTCACACCCTAATCTCTTTTCTCAGTGAGTCCTTTAGGTTCTTGCCGTAAGAGCCAACAAGATATGGCCAGACAAGGAGGAAAAACAAGGAGGAAAAGGGAAAGGAGGGAGGAAAAAGGGAGAAAAAGAGAGAAATTATGGCAGTATATACACCAAAATGTTAACAGTGGTTATCTCGTTGAACTATTACATGTAATCTTCATATTTTTCTTTAGATACCTTTCTTTTTTGGAGACAGAGTCTCGCTCTGTTGCCTGAGCTAGAGTGTCATGGTGTCAGCCTAGCTCACAGCAACCTCAAACTCCTGGGCTTAAGCAATCCTTCTGCCTCAGCCTCCCGAGTAGCCGGGACTACAGGCATGCATCACCATGCCCAGCTAATTTTTTCTATACGTTTTTAGTTGTCCAGCTAATTTCTTTCTATTTTTAGTAGAGACAGGGTCTCGCTCTTGATCAGGTTGGTCTTGAACTCCTGACCTCAAGCTATCCTCCCGCCTCAGCCTCCCAGAGTACTAGGATTACAGGCGAGAGCCACCATGCCCGGCCTAAATACCTTTCTTTATATTTGAGATTTTCTAAAAAATAAAAATGTGTTTCCTTTGTCACCAGAGAAAGATGCTGTTTTTTACAATGTCTTTAATGATATTCTGGAAAAAAATCTAAGTCCTTCATTAGCTGGTTCATACACCTTCTGCCACTCCCTATGTCCCTTGCATCCTTTCATATCTGTACCTCTCTCTGCACAAGCAGCTATCTCTGCCTCGAACATTATCCCCATTTACCTTTCCCTGGCTAATTCCTACCCATCCTTCATAACCATACATGGGTACCACTTCCTCCAGAAAGTCTTTTTATACCACAACCCACAACCCTGCTCTCTCTATACCCACGGTTCCAAATCCTGGGTTTAATATCCCTTCTATATGCATATTTAGGCCTCAGTATACACATAAAGCATTTATCACAGTAATTTCAATAATTAAAGTCTCCCTCTTTCCTTGAGAAAAAGAAACATATTTTATTTGTTTTCTTATCTCCAGCACCTAACATAGTACCTGACACATCATAGGAGATCAAAAAATGTTTGTTGTGCAAATGATTCCAAAGTTATATTATTTCTATTGTATCGTTTTGCCTCTCTAGAGTTGTATAGGAGTTAAAAAAGCAAATTCCTAAAATAACAGATTCCCAATTAGTAGGAGTATTCAAAGTGAAACAGATTGCTACCATTCTTCTTCCTTCAGTCAATCATTTAGTCATCAAAAATTTACTTAGCACCTCATACATACCTGGCATTGAGAATCCAAGGATGAGCAACAAAAAAGGGGATTCTTCTCTCATGATACTTTGAGGTGGAGAGAGGAGAGGAGATATTGATTGAACATTCAAAGCTACTAAACAAACAATAGTGAAGTGTCTCTGAAGAAATACATTTTGAATAGAACATACAACAAAAGATATTTTGATGTTTGGAAAGACCAGAGATGCTGAACTAGAAGTGAGATAGGTCATTTGAAGACAGCAGTTTTCGATCATTTTTTCTGGCTGCCACATACATGGACATATCCAAAGTAATGCATTCTTTCCACAACAAGCTAAATAACTCTATTAATGAACAGAGCACGAAGCCTCATAGTGGTTGCCAGGTATACTGCCTCTTCTTACAAAACAAGCCAAAGCAGTTTGTTAAGATTTATGAAGCCAAGAACGTCAAGAGAAACCAGTCTTAATTTCCTGGCCACAAATGATTAGTCCAGGGATGACTGGATGAAGCCTGCCCTATAAGGACTTTCCATGTTGGATGACGTGGCAGAGACTGCTGCTGTTCACCCAGTATTTATTTTTCCCTTTTTCCCCTACTAGGAGATTTTATTGTAGATGGCAATGTGCCCAGCTCAAACACACACTAAATTTTTCTGCCTCCCTTGTAGTCAGGTATCAGTTCTGGCCAAAGAGATACAAGTGGAAGTCACTGCGTATACTTTCAGGAAAACTCTTTTTAAAAGGAGGAAGGCTCAGTTGCCTTTTAAGCCCTCTCCCCCTTTTCCCTTTCTGCGTAGAATGAGAACATGAAGCTAAGGGTCACATCTTATAAAGGGAGAAGTAGAAAGTCAAGCAGATCCTATCTTTGATGATATCAGTTATTAAATACTATACGAGCCCCAATTACCTACTTCTAGTCTTTTTTTTTTTAAAGCAGGGAAGAAAAACACATCCCCCCACCTCATTTAAGCCACTATAGTTTGTGCATTTTGTTATATGCAGTTGAATATAAGCCTAGTGGATGCTGATGATACGTAGTGGAACTAATTGAAACCTCTGTCCTTGGGGCAATAGAGTAATACAATTCACTATGATAAATATAGCCAAGAGTGAAAAGATACACCCTAATGCTGAGCACCCAAAGCAGAGTTTCTGTTGTGTCCTTGAAATAAGAACTCAGGGTTTAAAGTTGTCCGAGCAAGTCTCCTTGCAATTGGACAGAGCAGCAACTAAAATACTAAAATGCCATTGCTTTCTCTTCCATTCAAAAAACAACATTAGAATGCAGTTGAGTGAGAACAACATTATTTTAGAGATACTCTTAAATATACTTTTTAAAAAACAAAGCAGTCACAAATTTTGGTAGTTGCATTACAAGAACAAAATTACCAGCTCCCTGTCCCCCTCCAAATTCTTACACCCTTACCTGGCATGCAGTTAAATAGACAATCTCTATTTCAAACATTGTAAACGCTCATTAAACTTTTACAATGAATGGGCAGAAATGGATATGCATAGTTTATTTAAATAGTGATGGAGGGAAATCAGAGAGAAGAAATATCCAAGACTATATAATTTCCACAGATCCAAGAATAACTAGGGGCAGTCCTATTTATATTTGGGCTTCCTCCAGTCTGATAGCTTTCCTCAGAATGTCCCTTTCATCTATACATTTCCAAAAAAACACCAGCTTTTGTAGCTGAGTCTTTTAAAGCTAGTTTTAGTTCCTCTGAAAAAGAAAACTGCTTCCTATAATGTTTCATGAAAACACTAGGGAACGCAAAAGGGTATGGGTGACCATACAATATGTAGGATAGTCCAAAGGACCACATAAATTCACTGAAGGACAAAGTTAATGTCATTAAGTAAGGTCTAGTAGGAAAAAAATGAAAGCTGAAATCAGAAATTTGAATTTAAACAAAAACACAGTATCCAGATGAGGGTGAAAAAAAGTGGGATATAAATATTTTTAATATGGTGCTTTAAAATAAAGAGTTGTAATTACAATAAAAAAATTTTTCAAAGATCTACTCTATCTCTAACTTCCTAAAAGATACAATAAGACAAACAAGATTTAATGATTTAAACTGCACAACTACTTTTCTACACCTTGGTTCTACAAATTGGAGAGGACAGATAAAGAAAGCAAATGAAGTTTCCCAGAATTGGTCCAAATGAAATAAATCCTTTTTATATCACTAGGTTTTATACTGAAATCACAGCATTATTTTGGAAAACATACCCTAATAATAAATACAATAGTAACAACAGCTAACACTTATATTATGCTTACTATGTACCAGAAAGTATTTTAAGCATTTTATAATTCATTTGATACTCATAATGATTCTGTTATCATTTATGAGGTATCATTATGATGTAGATACTATTTTTATCCCTATTAAACTAATCAAAAGAGACACAGAGCCTTTAAATAATCTGTCCAAGGTCGTAGAGTTACTAAGTGGAGAAGCCAGAACTAATACTCTAGAAGATTGGTTCTAGAGTCCGTGATCTTAACCACCTTACCATATTGTCTTTTCTAGGTGTTAAAACTTAAGTTCATTTAGAGAGTCAAACAGGGTAAAGTTGAAATTATTTCTATCTTCTCACTATTGTCAAGGTACTGCTTCTCCCGTAGTCACCCAAATTTGAATCTGTGAGACAACTTTTGTTCCCTCAGTGCATTCCATATTCAATTATTCACCACCTAAATCCTGTCAATTAAACACTCCATTTCCACTCCTATAGTCACCATCCCGGCTATTCTGTGGCCAAAAACTACATCAGCTTTTCTAGAAGCTAACAGCTCATGCCAATCTTATTAATAAAACATCTAGGTCTTTTTCACATAAACTGTAGGTCTCTTACATCATAGTTTTATGGGACATAATTACAACAAAATATTTTACATTTCCCTATAAAAGTTAGCTATATTAATTTTAGTCCATCATTCTAACCTATATATTAACTTCCCCTTCCAGATATAATAAACCAAACACAAATTCAATAAGCATAACTTTAAAGTAAACTAAAAAGAAATCAATCACACTTCCTATTCAAATTAAATGCAGAGCCTTTAAGATTTTAGCACTAGGAACAGAATCTATAAGAAAAGAAAGTAGCTGAATCAAGTGACCTTTTAACACTTAGATTATACTTTGGGGTGGGGTGCCCTTAGTTCAATTACCAAAATCATAACTTATACAACCCTCAAGGGAGCACAGTCCTTCCTTTAATCCATCTTGGTTTCACTGAGTATCACTGAGACACATGGAGATTTTAAAAAGACTTTACCAAATAGGGACAACCAAACAGAAACAGAGGCCAACAAGCTTAAAAACAGTCCACAGTATACAATATATCACACTACTCTCAAACCTGTTTCACTCCATGCAACACAGAGAATGTTATCTACATAGCACACCATGGCAAATCACAAGACTGTTCACAGTTACAGATCCCTATATCTCAACACGCTTACGGCATAGCCAAGTGCCTGAGAACTTCACTTAGCAAATTCCACACTAAACAACCTCAATTTATTTGCTCTCAGCATTCACAAATCCTAATCTCTTCCAAACCAGAGAGTCATCCAAAGCTTTGGAACACCTCTGAAGTTCCCTCATATAGATTCCTTGCTTCCAGTTCCCTTTGTGCCAGGAAGTAGAAAGTGCTATCTTCTGCTCTTTCTCTTGAAAAGCAGAAAGAAAGAAACATGGCTAATTCTGACCTATATCTTAGTCCCTCCTATTTTATTTCTGTTTTTAATCTGGAAGAAATGCCTCTTCCAGTGTTTGGTAACTAACTGTATGAATGACTTTAGTTTTTAGGTGAGCTCTTGCCTCCACAGACAAGGAACAATTACCAGAATCAAAGGGCAAGTGATCTGAGATTATAGAATATATATTGCTCTTGGTATTTGACATATGCCACAGATATTAATCCAGTGTTATATGTATTGGATCAACTTTACATTATCCAGTGCCTTGCCATGTTTTCATATCCTTGCAGCACTGCAGCTCGTACCCCGTGATTGCCAGAGTAGTAGCAAAAGCTCGTGGTTCCACTAGCAATAGCTGGCACTAGTTTCGAGTCTCCAAATATGACCCTTGTAAAACTACCCAAAAATAACGTCCAAAGATTTGCCAGAGTTGGAATTTCTTTTTGAAAGGCAGAAGACAACTTAATTAAGATCCTAAAAGTACACTGCCATAGTATAACATCCAGCACTGCACAGGACCAAATACTCATTTTAGTCACTTCAACGAGACACAGTGTCTAAAATCTCACCCTTAGTATAATGTACTTAAATGGGATGGAAAGATTCCACATTCTGTCCTGCATAAGTTCTAGAAAATCAAATTTTATTAGGTTAAGAGTTCTATATTTATAATTTAATAACACATGAAAACATTTTAGGATCTCCAACTATTGAAAAGAGAATTTGAGTATGTATGTATTTTAATACAAATTTAGCAAATAGGCTTTTGAGAGGAAAAAGACCTAATAGTATTTTCAAGTACAGAAACTACAACTGGACTTTTAGCATAGGTCAAGTTAATGCTCTTATAAACTGATGGAAAAGAACAAGACCCTTGAAGATAATGTGTATAAATCAAGGTGAGTATACACACAAAAGAAAGTTCACCATCACTATAAAAACTATACAAGATTGAGTTGATGAGGGCACAGGCCACATCAGTATCATTTACCACTATATTCCCAGCACCCAACACATTGACTAGTACATAATAGGCACTAAGAAAATACTTGAGGTTGAATGAATCATCAAGTATTTAAAGTAAACTAAAACTAGATGATCACTTTGCAAGGGTATTGTATATAAACTGATTTAATCACTCAAAGGAAGGCTGGAATTTGACCAGGAAAATCTTTAAGGTTTCTTCCAAACCCCAAGACTCCAAAACATTTTCATTATTACCCCAGTGAAGATTTTAAATGAGAGTCACACTCTATTACAGGAAGGACTATCAGGGACGTGTCAATCAATAACCACAGGATGCATTATAACCTACCAGTCAGCCTTTTTACACAAATATTTGTCAAGCAGGAAAAAAAAAGAAAAAGGACTGAAAGAGAGTTACTAAACATTAGTGATCTTATAGGACAAATTAACTTTATATGTTCTGTATTTATACACTAAAAAATTATGTTAGTCTAAAAATGACTAGGTCTATGAACTGTATTAAAAGAATAAATCTAAAATGCTATAATATGTATACTAATAATTAGGAAAAAAATCCTTGGTATAAAAACTACATCAAATCATTTTTTTTCCTTAAAAGCCCCAAACTGAAAAGTCCAGTACCAGTTAAGCAATTGTTTACATACAGGATTAGTTTAGAAATACATAGGATTTTTATACTTGTATTTAACTTGTTTTAATGATAAACAGCAAAGATCTGATTCTATATTTCCCTACTCTTTCCTCTGTCCTTGTATGAAATACAAATATATTTGAAAATTTTGTATCATATACAAATGGGTCACATGTTAAATATATAATGGCTAATTTAAGCCAAGAAATTAATGTCCATCATTTATAAGCTTCATATAACAATGTACTTCATATGAAAGACATTTTCTTTAGTAATTTGGTAAGATTAAATGTCTATAGTTATAATTTGCTTGGTAATACAAGAATATGCAAAATGCTGAAAGGTATTTAACCTATCTCATTTGCTTTCCTTAGATTCTGCTTGGCAAACAACAGGGAACTGGTTGCCTTGGTTACTTACAAACTAATAGGCCACCGTTCCACCTATCACTACTTTATTATTTTTATAGTACTTATCACTTATGATATAATTTACTTATTTATTATGGTTAGTGCCCATCTCTGCTCACTAGAAATTTAAGTCCTAAGAAGAAAGGGATTTTATCTGGATCACAACACCCATCTCAGTGCTTGGCACTTGATAAGCACCAAATAAAAATTTGTTAAATGATGAACTGGCATAAAATCATTGCTAAATATTCAAAATGACTATAAATTTTATAGCAAAATTCCGGACAAATGAGAAAACTACCAAAAATATTGTTGTTTTTCCCTAAGAACTTGCAAATCAGTTCTTTGATGAATTTAAAAAAAAAAAAAATCACCAGTGATCTGTATCTAAGTCATTAGTTTCTAGACTCCACCCTTACCCCCTTTTACATGTTCAGGAAACAACTATTTACTTTTAGTAATATCAGCATATGATTCCACTGAAAGGTGTCACTGTCACCAGCAGGCAAGAGGCTGTTCTATGAGATGAAATTATAGACACCTAGGTAGAACATTAGTTATCCAAGTACATATTCTTGTGAAATTGAAATGTATTGTCCAGAAATTTTAAAGAGGCCACAATCAGTCAAAAAGAATCTCCAGTTGATGGAATGAGTAGAAGATATTACTTATCAGCAGGGAGCCTTCCCATATCTCTTCTCAGGACTTGTCTCGTCTCCTCCTCCACTTCTCTGAACTGTCAGATAGTAAAATATTTAAAACCAGAATCCAGGGTTCTACCTCATCTTGTTTATCAGAGCTCAAGAAGTCTTAGGAAAAGCAGTCACTACCTGAAGAAAAAGCCTAGTGAAGCTCAAACAATGGAAACCACAATTAATTCAAAAATTGATAGCATTTCTCACCTAAGTTTTACAGCATTTAATTCCTCTTTCCAAAGTAATCAAGCAGGGTGTTCAGTGGAGGGGAAAGGGATGGGCAAAAACCTACCTAACAGGTACAATGAACACTATTTGAGTGATGGGCACACTTACAATCCTGACTCAAGCATAACAAAAGTGATCCATGTAACCAAAAACATTTGTACCCCTGTAATATTTTGAAATTCTAAAAAAATGTGTTATATATACACTATGGAATATTATTTGGCTACTTAAAAAAAATTAACTATATAGTACTGTACTTTCTTTTGGAGAGTACTTAACTGGAAAAAAATATTGAAGATCTTACTACCTTTAATGCAATCTTCTTTCAGTTTGTTATGAAGCCAATAGTAAAATCTTTTTCATTAGAACACTGTGGTTGTCATAATCAAAGGTATTCCTGAGTCCAAAGAATACTAGAGGTATTCTTGTAAATATGGTCTATCTTTGAGAGAATTAAAGCTGCGAACTCCTTAAGCACCAAGGATTTGTGTCATTAGACCCTTCTGATTTTAATGTTAAAACGCTTCTCTATAAGTGTCTTTCTTATGTCATTTAAACCTTCCTACTTAGAATCTAAGGCTATCTTATTAATTTTTTTAAGTATAAGAAAAAAACTTTAAAAAAATCAGCTTGACCCATTTAATACAGTTAGCAGAGTAATTTTATTTCAGTTTTAGAAAAGCTTCAGCAAAGAGTCAAAAGACCAGGCTTTCGTTATCATCCCAGTAAGTAGTTGTATGACACTGGGCAACCTATTAAATTTGTCTAGATTTCAAATTCTAATTTTTAGAATGAATGGAGATGAATTTCAACATTTAAGAAACAAATTTAACTTACCTAAAACTGTCATTTTTCTCTTTAGCCTTCCAAACCTTGACTATACAAATTTTCCCAATTTTTGAATGTTCTTTCTAAATTTCCACATACACATTAGACTCTAGATAATTTTGGGCCCAACTAAAAGTATCTTTAAACTAGCCAGAATTAACTATTTTAAAAAAATAAACTTACTAAGGACTGTTTATGATTAATTTACGAAATAGTGACCCTATTTTTAACTTTTATTATATTTTAAAACAGGTAAAAAATCATTCCTACCATCCCCCTTCATGGACACATTTCAGTGCAATGCAGTAATAAACTGTCACTGAACATTAAGTACAAATTACACAGAAATACTTCCAATTAAGATACATGTGTATAATTCCAAGGCATTTCTTAAAAGTTTAGTGATGATAATAATTTGCAATTAGAATAGACACAGCCACATCAATGACAAATTTATAACTGATTAATAAACTTTTAGTTCTCAAAGACAAAAAACTTTTCTTCAATAAATATGTCACCTTAGTAACTCTCTCACCCCCAAATTTTGTATATTGGTGATATCAGTGACTTTTTAGAGACACATAAGTACCACTAGGGGCCACCAAATACTTCATTTTTTTAAATTGACATATTTGCAAGCTATTCTGGCTAGCTTAAAGGTACCTTAAGTTAGGCCAAGTTAAAAGCAGAGGATGATGCATGGTAATAGCCATAACTGGGAATGTTCCACATGAATCCTCAAAGAAAAATACAAACTCAAGCAAAAAGATATGAGCATATTTCTTACAGTAAATAGGATGTGTGGATCAACAAAGAACTTTATTAGACCAAGAATTGGGGGAGGGTGGTAGGCAGTATAAAAATATTATTCCTCATATACCTTTGAAAATAGATTACAAGACCTAGAGAGAAGATGCTCTAATAGCTGTTGCCCTTTATAAGCAAATTATATCTCTATATATAATTATATATAATGTACATAATAAAATTTATATAAATATAAACATATACAGATACATAAAATCCCAGAGTTCAGTATTCTTCCCTCCATATCACAAAGTCATTCACATATGATAATGTTCTTTGTATGTAAAGTGCCTACCATCTACAGTAATCAAAACTTCAATAAAGAAGCCTTATTGTCAAAGTCACCCCACATTTTAGAATATACCCAAAATTCTGGCTTAAAGAAGAAAACTTGGCATCAAGGCGGAATAGATAACACCTAGGAAAACTTTGCTGCCTTCCTAGGTGAAACCACTGGTAGAGTATCCCACATCCCCTCATTTCTGCCAGTGTCCTTCTCCTCACTAAAGGTAAACAGCAAAAAATAGAAGATCCAAGTAGCATACAGAGATTCTGTAGATCCAAGGGAAACTGAAACAAAATGGAGCTTCTTGCTATCTCACTATCCATGTTTTTTACATGGTGACATGCTATGTTGCAAGGGTTTTCAGGTACCCCAGAGAAGCTTTATTCAGTCATACTTTTGGCAGTCCATCTAAAAAATCTTGGCATAAGTAAAGTTTTCTTTTAAAAGCTCTATAGTTTTAGCTTTCCCATTTAGTCTATGATTGACTTCAAGCTAATTTGTATGTGTGGTGTGATTAAACGATAAGGCTAATTTTTTTCCAAATGGATAGTCAGTTGTTCTAGCATGGTTTTTGCTAATCTTTTCCACAAATGAATTACCTTAGTAATATTGTCAAAAAACACTTTACAAAGTCAGGCATAGAAAGATAAATACCACATGGCCTCACTCATGTAGGAGCTTAAACAAAAACTGAACTCAAAGAAATAGAGAATATTAATAGAATTGTGATTATTAGAGGCTGGGAAGGGCTGGGGAAGAGAAGGAAAGGAACAGGTTGGTTAACAGATACAAAGTTACAGCTGAATGGGAGAAACAAGTTCTAGTATTCTGTAACATTGTAAGGCGAATATGGTAGACAATAATTTAGTGTGTATTTTCAAAAAGCTAGAAGATTTTGAATGTTCGCAACACAAAGAAATGATAAATGTTTGAGGTGATAGATAGGCTAATTATCCTGATTTGAGCATTACACTTTGTATATATGTATCAAAATATCACTCTGCATTCCATAAATATGTACAATTATTAATATTATGCATCCACTAAAAAGGAAAAAACAAAATAAACAAATAAATACATGCTTTTCTTTCAGTAAAGGAGAACATTTCAGGAAAAAAAAATCAATTTATCATATATGTATGGGTTTCCTTGTAGAGCAGTGGTGGGGAATCTGCAGCCTTAAGGCCACATGTGGCCTTCTAGGTCCTTAAGCGCGGCCTTTTGACTGAATCCAAATTTTACAGAACAAATCCTTTTATTTTTATTAACACATTTTTATGTTATTTTTAAAATGAACATATTTAAAATACCAAAGAATAAAATAAGTTTCAATTAAATAATCCTCCCAGGTTGACAGGCACAATTATAACATCAGTAAGCCACAAGGGCTAAATTGATGGCTGCTATGCTCATGATTTAGTTCCAACTTCTCCTGGCTGACCTGGTGCCACTACTGCATGAGGCTGATTGGCTAGAGTTTATGGGGGTCGAGGATGACAGCCTGTTATCAGCTTTTGACAACAGTGCACAGTGTTTCTATTTGAAGTGGAATTTGTGAATGGTTGCACAGATTGACAGTATTTTTTAATTCTGTCTGCTTAATAGCCCATGATGTCAAAGAAGACCAAGAGAACGCTCAAGGAAAAAAACAGATTTTTTAATGAGGATTGCGAATTGCAATACTGTTTCTTCTAAAGATGATTTGCTTGCTTTATGATACTGCAATATGAACATTAAAGAAATTCAATGCTCATCAGCATTATAAAACTCATAAGAACCACAAATATTTTAAATTAGAGGGAAAGGCATGTATGGTTGTATTGCACAAATTAAAAGATGAAAAGCAAAAGCAAAAATAATTCTTTCAAGCAGCAATAAGACCTGGTAATAATGCCACTGAAGCAACTTATAAAGTAGCTCATATACTCAGGGGAAAAAGAGAACCATTCAGTGATGCAGAAACTGTGAAAGAATGCATTGTTGAAGCTGTAAGATACTTAGACCTCAAAAATGTTTCAAAGTATAAACAACTGCCTCTTAAGTGATTGGCAGCATGAATTAGCCTCCAACTTAAGAGAACAACTTCATGCAATGCTTTAAAAGGTAAATATATATATAATTCAATCTCTTTAGATGAATCAACTGATACTACTGACTCAGCACAGGTTTTACACTTCATTCAGATTGTAAGAGAAGATTTTCTTTGCTATGAAGAGTTACTCAGCTCCGGCACTCTTGTGAACAGAATGCAAGGAGTAGATATCTTCAACAACTTTCAAGATAAATGTCATGAGGTTGGACTGAATTTGGTAAATTTACTGAGTGTATGTGCAGATGGTGCACCTTCCATGACAGGAAAACACGAAGGGTTTATTGCACAGATTTAAAAAGTATTAACAGATCCAGATGGTCTCATTTATTTTCATTGTATCTTGCACCAGCAAAATCTCTGTGCTAAAGCTACTATTTTAAGAGACACTTTGCAACAAGTTATAAGTATTGTTAACTATCGTAACATGCTAAAGTTGAACAGTGAGACATTCTGTGGGGATTTGCAGTATCATTCTAAAGTGCATTAGCTATGGCAGGGACAGTTTTAGCCAAAATTTTGTCTCTGGGAGAATAGATAAATTTTATGAAGAATAGAATGATCAATGTGAATTATTCAAAGAACATTTCAATAGGAATGCAGCATTTCTGTGTGATAGCATGTCAAATCAAAATGACTTGAATATTTCTTTGCAAGGTAAAACTAAGGCTATATATGATGTATGGCAAAAAATCCAAACATTTTGAAATAAGCTATCTTTTTTCAAACACTTCTTCTTCAAAAGGAAACTTTGGATGAACATTTTCCCCAGTTATCAAAGGTCACTGATGAGCAGGACATTACATGCAAATCATATGAAGAATATGCACCTGTTATAGACCTATTAATTGGAGATACAATGAAAGATTCACTAACTTTGAAAATCATGACATCATATTCAAATTAGCATTCCAGCCTCACCCAGTTGACATCACCAAGGCACCTAAAGAACTACACGTGGAATTGATTGAGCTCTCAGTAGATGACATTTTAAAGTCAGTATTTGATGCTAAGAAAGATCCAATTGAAATATGGAAAAATGCAGAATACTCACGCATTTGGCAACATGCCGCAAAAATGCTCTCTTGTTTTTCAAACACTTATTGCTGCAAATCTACACTGTCCTACCTAACCCAAATCAAGATGCCCTTAAGGTCACAAATGACTGATGTAGAGGATCATCTGAAACTGTGGACCTCTATGCTGCAACCAAATATTCAAATGCTTTCCAACAAAAAGACACAATACGTCATTAAAAGGTTTGTTAACTTTGAAATTAACAAATAGTTTTCATTTTCTGAAATTATTAAGTACATAGTAGTTAGATTTTTACAAAATAATGTACATTTTTAAGTATATACATTTTTAAGTATATAATTGAAGTGTCCTGAATGCAGCCTTATTTGCAGACAGCTAAATTAATGTAGCCTTCCAACATGAAAAGGTTCCCCACCCCTGTTCTAGACTTTTCCAGGGATCTATCCATATACTGCCTAAGCTAATACCATACTGTCTTGATTATTGAGCTTTATAGTATGTCTTGAAACCAGGCAATGTAAGTCCTCCAACTTTGCTCTTTTTTTCTCAAATTGTTTTTGGCTACTTGCTATATAATTATGTCTTAGAGATTTATTCATGTGTATACATAAAGCTCTATCTCATGCATTTTTAAAAATTAACTATAGTAAAATATACGTAACATAAAATTTACCATCTTAACCATTTTAAGTATATAGTTCAGTAGTGTTAAGTAACTGTGTGCTTGTGACTGGCTTATTTCCCTTAGCATAATGTCCTCAAGGGTGATCCTTGAGGTTGAACCTTGTTCAACTTGGCACATGTGGTAACCTATGTCAGAATTTCCTTCCTTTTTAAGGCTGACTAATATTCCACTGTATGTATATACCACATTTCATTAGTCAATTCATCCATCTATGGACACTTAGGTTGCTTCTACCTTTTGGCTACTGTGAACAATGCTGCTATGAACATGTGTTTACAAATATCTGTTTGACGCCCTGCTTTTAGTTCTTTTAGGTTTATACCCAGGGTGAAATTGCTGGATTATATGGTATTTGTATTTTCAACTTTTTTGAAGAAACTCCATACTGTTTTCCATACCTACTGTACCATTTTACATTCCCACCAACAGTGCACCAAGATTCCAATTTCTCCATATCCTTGCCAGCACTTGTTATTTTCTGTTTGTTTGGGGTTTTTTGATAGTAGCCATACTAATGGGTGTGAGGTAGTATCTTACTATAGTTTTGATTTACATTTCCCTAATGATTGGTGATGTTAGCATCTTTTCATGTGCTTGTTAGCCATTTGTATATCTTCTTCTATCTCATACTTCATAACAGTTGTATTATGTTCTGATGAATGGCTGTAGTGTCACTAATTCAACCAGTTCACTACTAATGGTCATTTAGGTAGTTTCCAATCTTCTGCATACTTACATATGCATGTATGAGGTTATTCATATATATACATATATATATAGGTAACCATACAAATCAGTTTGTTCAAGACAGCCCCAGTTTATGCATGTTTTTCATTCATTCCCTTTCACTCTCAAAAGCAATCTGATTTGAGTAACATATCATTATCCTATTTTCAGATTAAGTACAGGACAAATTGCTAGAAATGAAATTAGGCAAGAACTACCTTTGATTTAACCCTCCAGGCTACTTGTTACCAGAACTCACCCCACATTAGAAACCTAGTATTAGAAAAAGATACCAAAATATGGATTAGCTCTGCCTGAGCTAATACAATTAGGTTATACAATTAGGTTACAGAAATTGAAGAAAAGGATAGGCATAAGTGTGACTAAAATTCAAGTACAAAAGACAGGCAGAATAATGACACCACCACTTTCCAAAGAAAACAAAACACCGAAGAAACTGAAAACTGAATCTTACAGAGGAAACAATGGAAGATGAGAAGAACCTAGGGCTGAAATTAAGAAAAATTAAGAAAATATATAGCATGATGAAGACTGTTATATTTTCTGACACCAAATGTGTGGTTTATCCAACAATAACCAATTCTTTGACACCAACTGGGTGTCCAACAATTCAATTAAATTCTGACATGAACTTCCCACTGTTAACACAGATCCCATAGATCAAGGGCTTGCTCCCACTTCAAATGCCAGCCAAAAATGGGTACACACTCCTGCCCAGCTAACTACAAATTTGAGGACTCCCATGACCCTCCTTCACCTCAGTTTGATAATTTGCTAGAACAACTCACAGAACTCAGGAAAATACTTTACTTACATTTCCTGGTTTATTATAAAAAATATAACTAAGGAGCAGCCAAATGCATAGGGCAAGGTATGGCAGGGGCTGGAGATGGTGCAGAGCCCTCATGTCCTCTCCCAGGTACACCACCTTCACAGGACATTAATGTGTTCATCACCCTGGAAGCTCTCTGAACCCTGTCATCTGGGGGTTTTAATGGAGGTTTCATTAAGTAGGCATGACTGGCTAAATCACTGGCCACTGCTAACTGAATTCAGTCTCCAACCCCTTTTTGTTCCCCAATGGGGCTGAAAGTTCCAACCCTCCAAATGCCTGGTTGCTTCCTCTGGGGACCTGCCCCCATCCTGAAGCTATTTCGGGCCCATTAATCCATTGACCATCTCATTAGCAAATTCCAAAGGTTTTAGGATCTCTGTGCCAGGAATCGAGGACAATAAAGACCAAACATTTATGTTTTATAATACCACAAAGACTAAATTTTTTGACAAAAAATAAAGTGGTCAAGGAGAATCAAGATAAAGAAAAATACCTTTTAATTCAGCAAGAACAGTGTAGCAGAGGAAAGCTATTTGTTCACTAAATCTGTTTCCTTCTCCTAAGCACACACCTAGGCTTTATTTGCCAAACTCCCATTATAGCTAACTGGCTATGTGAATAACTTCTGATCAATGGAATATGGGTAGAAGTGATATATGCTGCCTCCAGAAATGTCCCATAAAACCCACTTTTACTATCCCCTATGCTTTCTCTTACTACTCTGCCAAATGAATGCTGATGCCCAAGATGACCCTGAGGACCACATTTTGAAAATGGCAAACCCCACTACCATCTACCCCACTGCCACTTACTAAGGACTAAACAAAGCATTTTTAAAGTTATGTTTGAGCTCATATGTTTGTTATCCACTCCCAGACTATAATAGTCTTTTTAAAGTAATAAAACCACTGCAGTGAATATGGGGGAATGTGAGAAGCATAACACCAAGACTATTTTCTCCCTCAGATATGTTGAGAGAAACTACTACCTCAAATGCACCCTCTCTAGACCTGCAGTCCCCAACCCCTACACCCAACCCCCAGGTCACAGGCTGGTACAAGTCCATGGCCTGTTAGCACAGCAGGAGGTGACTGGCAGGCCAGTGAGGCTTCATCTGTATTTACAGCCACACCCCACACCCCATTGCTCACATCACCACCTGAGGTCTGCCCCCGCCCCACCCCTCACCTCACCTCACCACCCCACCCCCACATGGAAAAACTGTTTTCCATGAAACTGGTCCCAGGTGCCGAAAAGGCTGGGGACCGCTGCTCTAGACTTCATCAGGTTCCCTGCCATGTGGTTTTATTACTTCAAAAAGACCATAGTCTGGGAGTGGGTAACAAAAATATGAACTCAAACCACCCCTTTCTAGATTAAACCCCATTTATATCCACTTGCTTTATTATAAACATAACTTTAAAAATCCCTTTTATCTGTCCTGGTATATTTTAAAAGCCATGTCTTCATATTTTAGCTACAAGCCTATGCAAAATCAAGTCCTTCCACATATCCTTTATACCAAGCTGTGGACCATCTTTGAAACCAACTTCATCACCTAGCACCCTTCCTCAGGACACAGGTTTCAGATGCTTTCTGTAGTATCTATCAATGGCATCTTTTTAAATTTTTTTATAGCTGTCTTCTTGTATTTCTAAAATCTCTCTGGCTGGCATATGATCTATCTTTATTCTAAATAATTACTTATACAGCTGGCTTTTTATATCCACATGCATAAACTTAAATTTTTACCTATTACACTTCATTTTCTTAAAGAGCCCATAACTCCTGCCTTTAAAAATCTTTGTGAACCCTGATTCTGTCATTAAATATGATCACTACCTCTCTCTTTCTCCTTTAAAGCATAGTCTTCTACAAAGACGGGATAAAGTTCTCTTCCATCCTTTCTACACTCAGCTCCCTAAGCAAACAGTGTTGATATCTCGGTCAGATGTATGGTTGCTATCCCATTTGTTGTGTTCATTGCATTCTGAACAGCTAAGAAAACTAGCCGGGCACGGTGGTGCACACCTATATTCCCAGCTACTAGGGAGGCTAAGGCAGGAGGATCGCCTGAGCCCAGGAATTGAGGTTGCAGTGAACTAAGATGATGCCACCACACTCTAGCCCGGGTGACAGAGCAAGACCCTGTCTCAAAAAAAAAAAAAAAAGAAAAAAAAGAAAGAAAAAGAAAAGAAAAAAGTAATTAATTAAGAAGTAAAGCATTATCACATGGTAGTAATATTCTCCGGGGGGGGGGGGGGGACGGAGGGGGGCGGGGGTAAACTCACAACTAATGGAGGCGGTGAGCATTGTAGAGGGGAAGGGCATGCCTCTAATCCTCGCTTGGGTGAGGCAAAGACATAAAATGTAACCAAAATGTCTGTACCCTCATGATATCCTGAAATTTAAAAAAAAAAAAAAGAAGTAAAGCATTAAATTGTACTTACACTTACTTCCCTGACCTCACACAGCATCCCATACTTTTCCTATGTTACAACTGCAGAATGTTGAATATAAGCTTTTTTTCTCTTCTGCCCAACCTAAACTTAGAGACTGAATTCATATAGCAAGTAGTTAAATTACTAGTATATAATTTAAATAACTAAACTAATTTCTTAAGAACCTTAAATTTAGAAATTCTAACTGAATGTTTCTCTTTCTCAAGCCATAAAATTTATTCATCACAGTACTTTAGTCTTCTAAGAAAAGGAGATAGTTCTATAAATGCCTTAATCCAGGTAGGCCCTAGTGAGGATTGTGGCATATTTTCTGAATTATAATATAAAAAGATGCATTGCTGAGACTGGGCATCTTAAAAAGGAGCTAAGGTCAAAACAATACTATTTTGTTGATGTTCATAACCTAGCCAATAAAAACATTTGTTCCCATAATCGGAAATAGATTGTTAACCATAGAATGCCTCTGAAAAACAATTTAATTTTCTTTGAAATACTGTCACTAAAATTAACTGCAACTTTATTTATATGACTGTCTGTGGTTTTCATGTATGTCTAAAAAGCACAAGAAAAAGATAAAAATATCCCAGAATTGGAAAAGTAGTCATTACATGTTTGGTTTAGCTTGCTTTCATATTTTTATTTTTAAAATCCATCCAAATTAAAGTCCACCATTTTGCAATAGAAGAAAAAGAAGGCAATTTCTTTATGTAAAAATGGAAAGAATAAATTCAACAACCTCTAAATTAAATTTGGAATTTGATTTATTAGTGAATGAATGCCTAAAATCCTTTTCCACAAGTTGTAAGGCTGAATACATTTATCTTTCATATGGAATTTAAATGCATCAAATATGTGCTGCCAGGGAAGGACAGGTGGCAATAGAAAATAATTTCAATATAATACTATGCTTTGGACCCACGTATGTCCTCAGATAAACAATAAAGTTGGTCTCTGTTCAATAATGCAGCATTCTCTTAACATTTCTCAGTCTTAGTTCTTCCAAATTATAGAACTCTGTTTTCAGATCCTGCATTTACACTAAAATGCAAATGCTAACCATAGCTCACAGCATCATTCCCAGAATGCTCTCAGATTTTGGCTGAATCTAAGAGTGAAAATACCTGGGTTTGAATCCTAGCTCTACTACATCCTAGCTGTTAAACCTCAGTGAAATTATTTAAATTTACTAAGCCTCTGTTTACTTATTTGTAAATTAATACACTACTACCGATCATCTCATTTATGAGTTCATCATAGTCTATCAATCCTGTATAGCTGCTAGATATTGACATTAAAGTTATATGCTAAAAGTTATTCCACCACCTCAAAAGGGGTAAGAGTTTTTTCCGATGAATCATCGGAAAAGAGTCACTACCACTCTGGAATCAATGAGCCCCTTAGGGGCTGAGCCAGATCACCTTCAATAAGACTAAAATTTTATTATGTCTATTTTTGGTCTTGAAGCCACAGAATTTACTCAAGATCACAAAGTACATCACAATTATTCAAGTTATTGCCGTCCATATAGAGAATATTTGCATATCTCCAATATATGCAAAAATAGCATAAGACAGTAAATAATAAAAAGACAATAATAATTAACAGTAATCTATTCTGTTTTATGTTTTCTGTTGGTAGATAAAAGATAAACAAATTTATTTTGTACTTGACAGAGCACAATAGACATTAAAGATTCAAAATTGCTATCAATTATGGAAAAAGGAAAAGGAAAAAGAAAATTTCCAATTTAATCCAACAGATCCCTGCGCAGGGGTGGGGAACCTGTGGCCTTGGGGTCACATGTGGCCTTCTGGATCCTTGAATGTGGCCTTCTGACTGAATCCAAATTTTACAGAATAAATCCTTTTTTTTTTTTTTTTTTTGAGACAAGAGTCTCGCTCTGTCACTCAGGCTAGAGTGCAGTGGCATCATCACAGCTCACTGCAGCCTCAAACTCCTGGGCTCATGCAATCCTCCTGCCTCAGCCTCTACAGGCAAGTGCCACCACGTCCAGCTAACTTTTCTATTTTTAGTAGATACGGGGTCTCGTTCTTGCTCAGGTTGTTCTCAAACTCCTGAGCTCAAGCAATGCCCCTGTCTCAGCCTTCCAGAGTGCTAGGATTACCGGCGTGAGCCAGAGCCATGGTGCCCAGGCAGAACAAATCCTTTTAATAAAGGGATTTGTTCTGTGAAGTTTGGATTTGGTCGAGGGGCTGCACTTGGGGATCTGGCCACAGGTTCCCCACCCCAATCAGCTACGAAGTCATCTAGGAAAATCTTAGGGAGGAAAAGTTCTATCTACCTCTTAGCACTTCCATTTCACTAATCCAGCAGCACATGACTCTACCTGTTATTAGAGAGACATTAACAGCACTTGAATATGGCAGTGTCTGTCATATAAAGAAAAAAATATCCATTTACTAAGTAGTAAAATCAATGTGTCTCTCCCTCACTACTGGAAAAACAAGAGCGGTATCGTAGTATTTATTTTCTTGACTTTCAAAACAGAAAAATTATCTTTTCTCACTCCTAGCCAAATAGCTATGCCAATCTCTCTCTTCCCCTGTTCATGTTATCAAATTGATGCAATTTATATACGCCCACAATTTGATGTGAAGGGAGGTAGGAACCCACAAAAAGTTCTAATAGGTCACCAGCACCAAAATTTTCCCCTCTCTTGTCATCTCTAAAAGGGACATTGAAACAGGGTTTAAAAGCTTTTACAGTACAAATGTCTGGTTATTCACATTGGAAGGCCAATTACCAATATTTGCAGGCATGTGGGGAAGAAGAGAAAGGAATGCAATGGGCTCTCCAAAAGGCCATTTTCCTTGGATGTTCACATTCCTTCCCCATTTTTAATGCCAAAATTCAAGATTTACCTCTCCGTGGGCCTACTGAACCCACAGCTTTCTTTCCACAGCTGAGTTATAACCATCCAAATGAAGCACTCAGCAATGTATCTTTTATTGTCAGTGAAACACAATTGGACAGTATTAGCAAACATGAGAAAATTCACAATTTTCAATGTCAGTTTTATTCCTAATAGATATTTCTAATCTATGCTAACAAGAGAATGAATAATTGTTCCTATGGGGGAGGGGGTGGTGAGACACGTCAAATAAACAGCAACAATATTAAATAAACAACCAGCTACCTAATTTATGGAAAACATTGTTCTAAGCATTTTTATGTGTATTTTTTTTTCCTTTTTACCTTTACCATAACTCTATGAAATTAGTATCACCATTACCCTCATTTTATAGATGAGGGTTCTGCTGCTCAAAGAAATTGAGTAACATGTCAAAAGTCATACCATGCATCTGGGATTTCAACCCAAGCATTCTGCTCCAAAGCCTGTACTCTTTAACTATCATATTATACCAAATGTTCTCTCTTCAAAAACTGCTTTGCAGAACACTGCTTTATGTGTGTATGCGTGTGCATAATCATAAACATGGTATAAACAGACATAGACACACACATTCCAGTATATTTGGAGAACCAAACTTTACAGTTATATTACGAAATACTTCAATGATCATCTTCCCAGTTCCTTATTTTATCACCATGGATCTGCCACCAGAAAGAATATCCTGGACAGCATAAATTATGTTCAATCATAAAATTCCTTTAAAATGGCTGAACAAAAAAAAAGGGGGGGGGCAGTTGAACTGCACTATTATTGTGTAAGGTAACCTTCAGACCTTTTAGCTAAAAAGAAAAGAATTCAGATTGGTGGTTTCAAGACCAAATTCAAACCATGACTGGTCATCATTAAACAAACCTTTAGTTTTTTTGTTTCTCTGTGTTTGTTTTGTTTTTACTAAAACAATAACCTGGAAAATTTCACAAAAAAATAAAACAAACGTGTATCAGTGAAGCTACTAGGCCAAGATTTTTACTAAAGAATCAGAGGAATTTTTCAGCTTCTTAGAGAGAAGTTTAAATGGGAAAAATACCCAGCAAAATAGACATTCCAGAATCAGTATGTTCAAAGGTTATTGTACATGGGGGGTCTAGGAAGGAAGAAAATTATTTCTGGTACTATAATATCTAACAATTGTATCACCAACTTATTTAACAGTAAATGTAACATAAATGTAAACGTAAATATAACAAAGACAAAAAATATCACTGTTAAAGTGCAATAACAATATCAACTTACCAACTCAATTCCCTGCGGAAAAGGTGTATCATCCCAGTCCTTCTGTGGAAATCTCTGGATTATTTTCCCCAGGCCTTCTCCTGACCCTGTTAATAAAATGAAAGTGAATCAGTTCTGAGATACTGAAAAATATAAATACTTATCATACTATCACTTATTTCAAAATGAATATTTGTTGAATAAACTATATATTGATTAAACATTTTCAAGTTGGTTTTTGTTGTTGTTGTTTTGTGTTTTGTTTTGTTTTTAGAGGCAGGGTCTTGCTTTGTTGCCCAAGCTGGATTGCAGTGGAGGGATCATAGCTCATTGTAACCTTGAACCTTGAACTCCCAGGTATTAATACAAGCGATCCTCCCACCTCAGCCTCCCAAAGAGTTGAGACCACAGGCATGCACCAACCACCATGGCTGGCTAACTTTTTTATTTTTTGTAGAGACAAGGTCTTGCTATGTTGCCCAGGCTGGTCTTGAACTCCTGGCTTCAAGTGATCCTCCCACCTCAGCCCACTAAAGTGCTGGGATTACAGGCGTGAGCAACTGCACCCAGCTTAAGTTTAAAAAACAAAAAGTATTCATCGTTCAAACATAATACATACAATCAGACCTCTGCATCCATGTGTTCTGTATCCATGGATTCAATCAACCATGGATTGAAAATATTCAGGAAAAAATTAAAAATAACTGTAACAATAAAAAAATAAAATTTTAAAATACAGTATAACTATTATTTATGTAACATTTACATTGTATTGGGCATTATAAGTAAACAGAAGGTGACTTAAAGTATACAAGAGGATGTGCATGGTTGTATGCAAATACTACGTCACTTCATATAAGGAACTTGAGTGGCCCCAGATTTTGGTACCTACAAGCATTCTGGAACCAATTCCTTGCAGATAGTGCAGGATGACTGCACTGAAATAACAGGCAATCTCTATTCTACAGACTCTTATAAGATTGACTGATACGTATGAGAAGCTAAGAAAACTAAACAGAGGGTCCGGGCACGGTGGCTCACGCCTGTAATCCTAGCACTCTGGGAGGCCAAGGCGGGTGGATCGTTTGAGCTCAAGAGTTCCAGACCAGCCTGAGCAAGAGTGAGACCCCGTCTCTACTAAAAATAGAAAGAAATTAGCTGAACAACTAAAAATATATATAGAGAAAAAATTAGCCAGACAAGCAGAAGGATTGCTTGAGCCCAGGAGTTTGAGGTTGCTGTGAGCTAGGCTGACGCCACGGCACTCTAGCCCAAGCAACAGAGTGAGACTCTGTTTCAAAAAAAAAAAAAAAAAAAAAATAGAAGAAAACTAAACAGAGGCATTGAAATCTCTACCACATCATGGGAGTAACTGCCTTTTCTTATTGGAAAGTAACCTCAGTCTCCCAAATAGAAATTTAAGAAGAGCTTTTCTTTCTGTGGAGTCAAAGTAATTTTAAGTGACAAATGAAATGGCACTGTTAGCACTAAGCCTCAGTTATGGGTTATATATACTGTTATGGGTTAAATAAAGATTTTTTTTAGGCTGGCCTGGAAACTTGACCATTGTTTAGGCAGGGATTCCCAACATCAGCACTACCGACATTTGGGGCTGGGTAATTCTTTGGGGGAGTGTGGGTTGCCCTGTGTATTGTAGGATGCTTAGCAGCATCCCTAGCCTCAACCCAGTAGATGCCAGTAATAACCCCCTAGCACTCCCCTACCACCACCAAGTTATTACAACCAAAAATGTCTCCAGATGTTGCCAAATGTCTCCTGGGTTGAAAACTACAGGTCTACATTACTTTTGTTATAAAATTATCTTGTAACACCAAAGAATGGATCAATTCATAATTGAACTTTGGGGATATAATCTGTGAATAGACTGGGGATGGAAAATACATGTTAGATCTAACCTGCTTTTGCTATACTTTTTAAACAGCTTCATGTCTTGTGTATTCTACATGTTATTCCAGCTCATTTGAAATGAAGGCAACAACATTCTGATTATTTGTATTATGGATCTAATGCACAGAAGCCTTAACAACTGATTCAATTTGTTAATATACTTTTTAAAAAAATCATCCACTATCATCTCTCAACCTCATTCCTGTGAATTCAACTTCTCCCTTGCCCCTCACCTATAGTGCAATCACTGTATGGCCAAATTTTTACCTTTAAAAGGTAAGTGGGAAGTTAAATTCACTTTACTGACCAACTCAGAACTATGTTCTAAAACTTAGGCCAGACCAAAATCCATTTGAAAAAGATAATAAAATATGCTCAATTGAAATTAATAATTGCTGCAGTACAATAGTTCCTTATCTCTCTCTCATTATAAGGGAATTAAGAATTTCATTAAGAGTAAATTTAACTAATTTTTTTTATCATAGGCACTCATTCTCCAAAACCTACCTCAAGCATCATCACTTCTGACAACCCAAGCACAGCTAATTCAAGAAATTGCTAGGTACTGAAGACATATACATGAAAAAGACATAGTCCTTTACCTAAAGGAACTCATAATCTATTTGAGGAAACAAACAAATGAACTGGTAATTTCAGTATGTCATGATAAATTCAACGATAGAAGAGAACCTAAATTAGCCTAGCAGAGAAGATCACAGAAAACTTTCTGAAAGAAATGACAGCAAGGTTGCTTTCTTTCAGTAACTATCTTTGTATCCACAAGCACCTAACATACTGAATTCCTGGTATATAGTCCATACTGAGTAAAAGGTTTACTTTAACAAATTCATTAATGTTGACAAAAATTATTTTAAGTTTATACTTCTCTTCTTTTTAAACAGAGATAAATTCATGTTATTATCCCACCACATTCAAACAGGTGTCCCTACATTGTTTATTCAGTTCTGAAAGCCATATTTAATGTATTTTAGGCTCTGGAAACATTTTGTCATATTAATTTTTACTAATTATAAAAGTAATTAATGTTAACTACAGAAAAAATTTAAATACATAAAAATATAAAGAAGAAATCATCCATAATCCTACACTTGGAGACAATTACTGTTAACATTTTGGACTATCCATTTTATCCTGGATTTTCTCTCATATATATGTATTTTTTCCTACAGAATTAATACCACATTAAACCTAGCTTTATACTGTTTTATTATTAATATTTTACAAAGGGCCTCTGATGTTTTCTAGTTTCTTAATATTATAAACAATGTTATAATAAATATCTTTATATATAAATCTGTACTCTCATCTCATTTTTCCTGAGAAAATACTCTTGCCCAGGTTCTATCTCTAGTAAGCCCTGGCAGCATTGTAGCATCTGTCAGCAAATGTCTGAGCTATTCTTACAATATTTCTCCCTCTTAAAAAATGGGTCTATATTGTTTATCATCAAAAGGTCCAAACGAGACCACATTGCTATAAGAGGCACTCTGAAAAATCAAGCTCTTTAAACTGGTAGAGGGTCTGGAAACAATCATAGGCCTACCTGGGAGATACTGCAGGTTCAGTTCCAAACCACAACTACAAAGCAAATATCGCCATAAACTGAGTCAAAAATTTTTTTGGTTCCAAGTGGATGTAAAAGTTATGTTTACAATATACTATATTCTATTAAGTGCAATAGCATTATGTCAAAAAATATATACAGGCCTTAATTTAAAAATGCTTTCTTGCCAAAAAATGCTAACAATCATCTGAGCCTTCAGCAGCTGGTAATCTTTTTGCTGATGAACAGACTTGCCTTGATACTGATGGCTGCTGACTGATCAGGGTGGTGGTTGTTGATGGCCGGGGTGGTTATGGAAATTTCTGAAAATAAGACAACACTGAAGTTTGCCACTCGACTGACTCTTCTTGCACACAAAAAAGTTCTCTGTAGCACGCAATGGCTTTTGATTCCACTCACAGCAGAACTTCTTTCAAAGTTGAAGTCAATCCTCTCAAGCCCTACTGCTGTTTTATCAACTAAGCTGATGTAATATTATAAATCCTTTGTCGTCATTTCAACAATGTTCACAGCATTTTTACCAGGAATAGATTCCATTTCAAGAAACCACTTTCTTTGCTCATCCATAAGAAACAACTCCTCATTCATTAAAGGTTTTATTATGAGACTATAGCAATTCAGTCATATCTTAAGGCTCCACTTCTAATTCTAGTTCCCTTGCTATTTCCACCACATCTTCAGTTACTTACTCCACTAAAGTCTTAAAACACTCAAATTTAGGACAGGCACAGTGGCTCACAACTGTAATCTCAGCACTTTGGGAGGCTGGGGCAGGAGGATCACTTGAGACCAGAAGTTTGAGACCAGCCTGGGCAACATAGCAAGACCACATCTCTAAAAAAAATTAAAAACTTAGCTAGGTGTGGTGGCACACACCTGTAGTCCCAGCTACTCAGGAGGCTGAGATGGGAGGATCACTTGAGCCTAGGAGGAGTTTGAGGTTACAAAGGGTTATGATCCCGTCACTATCATCCAGCCTAGGCAACAGAGTGAGACCCTGTCTTAAAAAAAAAAAAAGAAAGAAAGAAAAGAAAATACACACACACACACACAAACAATGCAAAGTCATCCATAAAAGTTGGAATCAGCTTCTTCTCATTTTGACCTCCTCCACTGAATTACAAATGTTCATAATGGCATTTAGAATAGTAAATCCTTTCCAGGGGGTTTTCAATTTACTCTGCCCAGATCCATCAGAGGAATTGCTGTCAATGGCAGATATAGGATTCTGAAATGTATTTCTTAAATAATAAGACTTGAAAGTCAAAATTACTCCTTGATACATGGGCTACAGAATAGACGTTGTGTTAGCAGGCATGAAAACAACATTAATTTCCTTGTACATCTCCCTCAAATTCTTAGGAGACCAGGAGCATTGTATATGAGCAGTAGTATTTTGAAAGGAATCTTTTCTAAGCAGTTCTCAACAATGGGCTTAAAATATTCAGTAAATCTAGCTATAAACAGATGTGGTGTCATCTAGGCTTTGTTGTTCCATTTATACAGCACAGACAGAGCAGATTTAGCATAATCTTTAAGGGTCCTGGGATTTACAAAATGGTAAATAAGCATTGACTTCAACTTAAAGGCACCAGCTGCATTAGCTGCTTACAAGATAGCCTTTTCTTTGAAGCTTTGAGGCCAGGCACTGAGTTTGGATTTCCAAATAAAAAACCATAGAAAGGGGAAAGATAGTAGCATCACATTAAAGAAACCTAGCAGACACCACCTTAACCAAGTGATCAAAATTAAGATCATCATATCTAATATCTACCATATACCCTCTAACATGATACAATAAAAAGGGCCTATCACCTCTATGGCAATCATCCCCAAAAATAATAAACCCAGTCTAATAATGAGAAACCATAAGACAAACACAAACTGGGGAATATTCTAAAAAATGCCTGACCAGTATCCTTCAAAACTATCAAAGTCATCAAAAAAGGAAAGACTCAGATTGTCACAGATCAAGGAGACTAAGAAGACATGAAAATTATATATAATCTAACTTTTTTTTTTTTTTTTTTGAAACACAGCCTCACTCTGTTGCCTGGGCTAGAGTGTCATGGCATCAGCCTGGCTCACAGCAACCTCAAACTCCTGGGGACTCAAGCAATCCTTCTGCCTCAGCCTCCCGAGTAGCTGGGACTACAGGCATACGGCACCATGCCCAGCTAATTTTTTCTATATATTTTTAGTTGTCTAGCTAATTTCTTTCTACTTTTAGTAGAGATGGGGTCTTGCTCTTGCTTAGGCTGGTCTTGAATTCCTGACCTCAAGTGATCCTCCCACCTTGGCCTCCCAGAGTGCTAGGATTCCAGGTGTGAGCCACCACGTCCAGCCATAATCCAATCTTGAATTGGATCCCAGACTACAAAAGGACTTTAAAAGAAAACTGGTAAAATCCAAATAAAGTCTGTAGTTTAGTTGATTAGTCCATTTAATAGCGTACTAATATTAATTTATCAGTTTTGACAAATGTATCATGGTTATGTAAGATGCTAACATTAGGATTCATGCTGCAAGCGCTACAGAGCTGATGCCAGGAGCGAGTACCCCAGCCAGGGCTGTGGCCCCATGTACCCATGGGGCTCAGGACAGCAGGACCTAGAAGCCTGGGGGCAGCAGCCCGCAACCTGCAGAGGGGCACATCTAACATGTCATTTGAGTAGCTGCTGGAATTGCAGAGTCAAGTGGGCACTAAGACATACAAATAATTGCTGGCTGGAAACAGCACTAAGAAACAAGGTTCTACACCACCTGTCCAAAGTACCTGTGTTGCAGATAAGCACAGGCCTCTGAAAATGTCAGCCAAGATCCCAGTACCATTTTTATGTCAGGTTGTTCCCATCTATAAAAAGGTGGCCTGAGACCCCCACTTTTACGATCTGTCAGTGGAATACAATCCTGAGGTATTTGACAAAACATATCAATCCTTGGATGACATCAGAGCCAAAGAGAAAGAGCTTGTGAAAAAGCAATTGAATAAGCACCATTCAGGGGAGGAGCATGAGAAACTGCAACAGCTGCTTCAGTGAATGGAACAGCAAGAAATGGCACAAGAGGAACAAAAGTGGCAGCAAGAGCTGTGCCTGGCCCTGAAGCAGGAGCAGCGGGCTCAGCCCCAATAGGGTCATCAGCCATACTTTCGGAAGAAATCTGAGCAGCGCCAGTTGGCCCTAGCTGAGAAGCTCAAGCAGCTGAGATGCAGAAGGAAGCTAGAGGGCTTCTTGAGTCCAAAGAGGCGCTGAAATGCAGGCAAGGACAAGAGACATCTCCTTTGAGTAAAGAGTAATAAGGAACAGTCCTCTGTTCTGCCACTGCCCCAGGGATACATGGATCTATGGGGACAGTCTTGGGCTTTGCCTGTTTTCCTGGTTCTTTCCTGTTCAAGGGCAAGGATCACAGCTGCCCTTGAGCTAGGTTCGCTCAGAGAAGGCTAGAGGGCTCGCTGACTGCCCACAGGGCTTGACAAGAAGAACAGCTCAGTCTTCTGCCATGCCACACTGCCTCTCCTTGGATCTGGTTGAACATGTCCTCATGACCTTCTCCCATCCTTGCCTTAAACCAATGATTCTGATACAAAAGAAAAGGGGCCAGTGAGTGACCTTGAGGCCAGTAAAGGCCATGGGGTCCGTTCATGGCTCCCACGGCTGGGACTTTATGTAGGAGCCACTTCATAAACATTCTTGTTACTCATCTTTTTATTATTCTTTTATGTGGGATTTGTGTGTGTCCTAGAACTACTGTTTTAGTGGGCTACAAATGGGAGTAGGCAACAAAGAAAAGGTTCTAGAAAGTGGGAAGTCAGATCAGAGATCCCTCCTACTTAAATCTGGGCCCTTCAAAGACAGTCATTTCACTGGTGAACCAATCCCACAACTTTGGTTTTGGATGCAAGGGAAGGTAGAAGATGGGGACATAAAACTTTCTTAATAATATGTAAGCACAGCTGGCCCTCAATACTGTTTGAAACTAGAATTTATACTACCCATGTGGCCTGGAAAATCCTCAAGCTAATAATTTAGTTTAAGGTGGTCTCAGACTGACAGTGTCTCCAGGCACCTGGCAGAAGAAAATGCAGTCCTCTCTTAAGTGTTGTTCTTTAAATCCAGGCCTCAAGAAATTCTTTCAGATAAAATGTCAAGGAATATGAGCTTACAACTATAACACAAAGAATACAAGGAAAGAAACCACCATGAGCAAAAGTCATTAGGAACAACGGGCAACAGAATCAGACTGGCAAAGACTGAGATGTTACAAGTATAAAATACAAAATATAAAATGTTTTACTCATGTTTAAAGAAAAAGTATGACTAATGAATAGAATATCAAAAAGGACTAAACTGGTGTGACTGAAAGGTAAAACTTCTTGGCTGGGCGCCGTGGCTCACGCCTGTAATCCTAGCACTCTGGGAGACTGAGGTGGGAGGATTGCTTGAGGTCAGGAGTTCGAGACCAGCCTGAGCAAGAGCGAGACCCCGTCTCTACTAAAAATAGAAAGAAATTATCTGGACAACTAAAAATATATAGAAAAAAATTATCCGGGCATGGTGGCGCATGCCTGTAGTTCCCAGCTACTCAAGAGGCTGAGGCAGAAGGATTGCTTAAGCCCAGGAATTTGAGATTGCTGAGCTAGGTTGATGCCATGGCACTCTAGCCTGGGCAACAGAGTGAGACTCTGTCTCCAAAAAACAAAAAAAAAAAGGTAAAACTTCTAAATGAAAAATATACCATCTGAAGTTAGAAACGTTATGGTTAAGTAGCAAATTAGAGTTCTCCCCATAGGAAGAATGAACAGCAAGCAGATGTGAAGAAGTTACACGGATGGAGCCCACATAATCCCAAACAGAACTTTAAGAAAAAAAAAAAGAAAGCCAGCTAGATAAATCATAAGAAACTACAGAACATTAGAAAGCTTATTATCTTAAAAGCAGCTCTAAGGAAAAGGAAGAGAAATAGAATGAGAAGGTAGGATATGTATTACTTGACACCTCTGGGATGGGAGAAAAGAGGTATTTCTGATGATAGAAATGGAAATAGTAATAGGAGATGAGGAATAAACTGCTCTTCTCCCGGTGATTTTAAGTCTAGGGCTTACTGAGATAGTTTGCCTTGCCAGAAGGAAGTAACGGATCCAGTGCTACAGGGTCCCCAGTGTCACATGTATCAATCCTACTTTAAAGTCAAAGAATGAATTCTAGCAGATAAAAATAAACAAAAAAACTTGAACTTTTGGACTTATAACAACTACTAAGAAGGTTCAAGAGAAGCTCTAAATTTGGAAAAAAAAAAAAAAGATGTTAACATTAGGGGAAACTCGGTGAAAGGTATACAAGAACTATCTGTACTATATTTGCGCCTTTTTCTCGATATCCAAAATTAATTAAAAATGGAAAGTTTATTTTAAAAAGGTATTATCCAAACAAAACACAGTGAAGGCCCAGAATGGTTTTTATTCTTAGAAACAGACTAAATCTTCAAAGACCTGAAATAGTGTTTTGTACGCGGTAAAGGCCTAGTAAATGAAAGCTGAATAAACTAATTAATATTTCAATTAGGTAAAAAAAATAAATAAATAAAACCAGACCAGGCACGGTGGTTCACACCTATAATTCCAGGACTTTGGAAGGCCAATACAGGAGGATCACTTAAGGCAGGAATTTGAGAAAATAAAACTCTCTCTTAACTATGGGATCATTTCTTGAAGCTGGTTGAGCAGAAAAGAGTTTCTTGCCTTCTGTGCAACAAATTAAAATGATGACATCCTGAAACCTTACACAAGAGAAACACAGTAGAGCTTTGACTAACCCCATTCCATGTTAGGTGAAGAAAAATTAATGGTTTCCACTGGAGAAAATACTTTGCTAAAGGCAGAACAATCTCTCAGTGGAGGCTAGTAACTGGGAAGGGTCATGAGGAAGCTTCTAAGATGCTGGTTAATGTTCTATTTCTAGATCTGTATACTGGTTACAGAAGTATGTTCACTTAGTGAAAATTCATCAAATTGAACGTTTATGATACGGTACTTTTTCAGTATGTATGTTATACTTCCTTTATAATTTTTTAAACTATAAAGAATTTACCTTTTTTTCTTTTTTTTTTTTGAGACAGAGTCTTGCTCTGTCACCTGGATAGAGTGCAGTGGCGTCACCATAGCTCACTGCAACTTCAAACTCATGGGCTCAGGTGATTCTCCTGCCTCAGCCACCCAAGTAGCTGGACTATCGGTGAGCATCAGCATGCCTGGCTAATTTTTCTATTTTTTGTAGAGACAGGGTCTCACTATGTTGCTTAGGCTGGTCTTGAACTCCCACCTCGCCCTCCCAGAGTGCTAGGATTACAGGCATGAACCACTGCACCGGCCAAGAATTTACTTTTCAAAAACATTTATCATACATATACCATATGACACAGCTATCTCACCACTAGGCACATACCCAAAAGACAGACAAACACATAGGGAAAAAGCCATGTGAAGACAAAAGTAAAAATCGGAGCGATGCAACTGCAAGTCAAGAAATGACAAAGGATTAACAGCTACAACCAAAGGCTAGGAGAGAGGCATGGAACAGACTCTCTCAGAGCCCTCCAGAAGGAACCAACCTTGTTGACACCTTAATTTTGGTCTTCTAGCCTCTAGAACTCTGAAAGAATAAATTTTTGTTATGTTATGCCACCCAATTTGTAGTTCAGGCTGAGTATCCCTTATCCGAAATGCTTAGGATCAAAAGTATTTCAAATTTCAGATTTTTTCAGATTTAGGAGTATCTGCATATACATAATGAGACATCTTGGGAATAAGACCCAAGTCTAAACTAGAAATTCACTTATGTTCCATATACATCTTATACACATAGCCCGAAGGCAATTTTATACAATATTTTAAATAATTTTGTGCATAAAACAAAGTTTGTGTACACTGAACCATAAGAAAGCAAAGGTCTCTCAGCCACTCATGTGAACAATTTGTGGCTGTTCAGCATCACCATCATTCCTGATTCTGAATTTATATGCTACCAATAAGCAATCACTTTCTTACATTTATTGACAGATAAGTACTTGACAGTAAAACAAATATGACATCTACTAAGATATTAAAAAGATGATGTGTTCAGGGTAACTAAGCAGTATAGACACCTGTTCTGCAGCATTAACAACATCATCATCATCACTATCACTGTGATCACTTTGATTTAGAACCATTCACGCTATTTCACCATTGCTCAATGAATAAACAATTGGAGGCTCAGTATCAATGTTAAAAACTTCCTCAATATCCACTTCTTCCAACTTGCTGACAGACTCTGAAGGTGTATTCTTTGCATCTTACTTGCTATATGGAATCCTTCAAAGTCACCAGCTTGTTCAACATCATCATTCAATACAGTTGCAGGCCACAGGTTGTAACAGATACGCACAACTGTTTCTTTAGTCACTGTGTTCCAAGCATTGGCAACAGTACATACGTATCCTTCAAGCTAAATTCCTTTTGAAAAGCTTCCACACCCACACCTCTGTTCCTGCTGCCAGCATGCCATTCAATAAAGTGTTTTTATATTTACCCTTCATTAATCTAAGGATATCCTGGTCATATGGCTGAATTAATGAAGTTACATTTGGGAAGAAGTACATGGCATAAACATTATTTTTTATGAGAATTTCAGCTGGAGGATGAGCAGAACGGTCATCAAGAAATAACAATCTTGCAGTCATCATCCCGTCCAGCTTCCCTGCAGGGAGCACAAGCTGCTGGTACAAAATGTTAGTGAAACCAATCAGAAAAGATCTCCCTGGTGATCTATGCCTTTTTGTTAGCATAATAATGGACAGGTAAGAAATTCATTCCTTGAAAACAATGAAGATGCAAGTTTTTGCCTATCACAACAAGTTTACACTTATGTATGCCTGCTATGCTAGCACATCCTAGCACAGTTATTCTGTCCTTAGCATCCTTAATTATTGCAGGGGCTATCTCATCAGCTGTAGTCAGTGTCCTTCCGGGGCAATAACAAAACAGTAATGTTTTACCCACATTATAGACTTGTTCTGGTGGCAGATTTTCATCACTGATGACCTTGGCCAACTTGTCAATGAATTTCTCCACTGCTTCATGATCAGCAGATGCTTTATCATCACAAATATTTAAAAATTTAATGCCATATTGAAACTGCTCTTTATAAAATTAATAAAGGGCCACACAGTGGGAACTGCGGTAGGGACCTGAACTCTGCAATGCTTTAGGCACGCGCGCGCACACACACACACACACACACACACACATATTTATATAAAAATAAAAACATTGTTCCCAAGCTTGCTTTCCTATAATTGCTTACTACTCAGGAGTCATATAGATGATGGTCATAAAGATTCTTAGCTTTCTTCATTGCACCATAGATAGCATCACCCTTGTGAAACCTAGGCTAGTTTTTCGGATATCTTCCAGGCCCTGCATTCCAGTAGACCAGCTGACCCACTCAGACAAGTGGCCCATACCAAGCAACTGACTCAACTGGTTTTGCAACCCCCACCCAGAAACTGACTCAGCACAAGAAGACAGTTTCTACATCCCTATGATTCCATCTCGAACCCAGCCAATCAACAGACCCAATTGCCTAGCCCTTTGCCTGCCAAACTATCTTGAAACACCTTTCTCTCAAATTCTTGGGGAGATGGATTTGAGAACTTCCTCCTGTCTCCTTACATGGTTCCTGCAATATTAAACTCTTTCTGTAACCTCTGCTGTTTAGTGTACTGGCTTCTTCTCAAGCAGTGGGCAATGAATCTGGTAAGGCTGTAACCGTATCTTTTCTTAAATTTCAGCAACCAGTCTGTTGAATATTCACAGTTCCCTTCAATTTTCAGTTTATCATGATAGATGTCTGCTTCTTTCAAATCAGTACACCATTAAACGGCATGTGTTCACTGCAATGCTGATCCATCTTTCAGTATGTGATCAAGATCTTCATTTTTAGCTTTATACAATGTTTCTATTTTTCATTAATTTCTGTTTGTTACTTTCAGCACAGAATTTCAACAGTTTATCTTTCTGTTTCTTCAGGTCATAGATGGTGTTCATTCTAATATGACACTCTTCCGTAAGATGTTTCCCACTTGTACTGCTGTCCAGTGTCTCCAACAGCTTGACCTTTCTGTGCTATAGATAAACATACATGTTTCCTCTTTTTCTTATCGCTTCTACCCATAGAGATATCTGCAGGCCTCTCTGACATTATCAACAATATCTTTATACCAAAAAACAAGCATTAAGCAAGAAAACACAGTGAGTAATGCACATAGATCTTGGCCCTATGTGGGGGTCACGGGGATACTGTCATTGGCACACTTGGCCTGCATATGTGCCATTTCATTACCCTTTGTGGATGTGCTTGTGTGGGGAAATCTGGGTGTGTGTGGGAAAGACATACTGCAGCTGATGCAGGCTGGGGGGGTCTTTTTCCTTTGGAGACATTGAATAAACTGTGTATTGTGCACCTGCATTTTGACTGTGACCCGTTACATGAGGTCAGGTGTGCAATTTTCCACTGTGGCATCATGTCAGCACTCAAAAAGTTTCAGATTTGGGAACATTTCGGATTTCAGATTTTTGGATTAGAGATGCTTAACCTGTACTTTGTTATAGCAGCTCTAGGTGACTAAAACATTTGGTAATAAATATTTTATTATATTAATAGACATTTGATGTCATTGACATAAAAGAAAAACTTGAGAAAGAAAATTTATTTTGTTATACTATCCACTTGTTGGTCACAGTCCTTCTTCCTGGAACTATACGGGACAAACTTAGTTTCATTTCTCTGTGATAGTCCTTCAAATATCTAAATACAGCTAACTAAAATCTTATTCCCTGTATCCTCCTCCATGCCTTTCCCAACCCCTCAATCTTTTCTTTTTTCAACTCTAAACATTTCAATTTGTGCCACAAATTCTAATAGGTTTTTTTTTTTTTCCTCCACAGAGTTAAGAATACAGACTCAGGATCCAGGCTACCTATATTCTAATCCAGCTCTACCATTTACTTGACATAAAACCCTGGGAAAATTACTTCTCTGTGCTTCATTTTTCCCCATATGTAAAATGGAGATACTATTACCTACCTCTTAAAGTTCTTGTGAGGAAAAATATAAGTTAATATGCATGTAAAATATAAACCAGTATAAGTGTGTGCCAGTTTGTCAGAGTAGTTCTCAGAGCTGAACACTTGAGATTACTGAGTTGGTCTAATTACAGAAGAGAACTACTATTGCTCTAGATAACCATGTTACTAACAATGAAGCATGGTGTTGCATTAGGTCTTTTGGTGACCACAGGATTCTTCGGATTTATTGAATTTTTTTTTTTTTTTTTTTTTTTTTTAAGAGACAGGGTCTCATGATGCAGCCCAGGTTGGAGTGCTAAAGTACAGTAGCATGATCATAGCTCACCATAACCTTGAACTCCTGGGCTCAGGCAATCCTCCTGGCTCAGCCTTTCAAGTAGCTGGGAATACAGGCACATACCACCATGCCCAGTTAATTTTTTTTTTTTTTTTTTTTTAAATAGAGACACGGTCTCACTTGTTACCCAGGCTGGTCTTGAACTCCTAGGTTCTAGCAATCCTCCCACTTCTACCTCCCAAAGTGGTGTGATTACAGGCATGAACCACTGTGCTCAGCTACTGCAGTTAATTTTGAATGAAACATGTAAATCCCTTTTAAAAACATGTTTAATGCTGTCCTGTAACTGTACAAAAGGTGTTTCAGAGTCAAGTTACAGACTTGCTAAATTTCTTTGGTCAGCTCAGCACACTTTTCAGATCCTATGTCTGTTACCCAATGTATTTATATTACTCAATTTCTCATTAATTTACTTCTTTTAGTAAGGGTACACATGCCATAAAATGCAACCATTTTAAATTAACAGTCTGATGGGTACTGAAAAACTCTCAATAAAGATGATTTCAGTAAAATAAAAACAAATATATTAATAGAAAAAATGGAAATTATTTGATTGTGTTATACTAAAATATTGCTCAAGGAGGTCCTCCAGAAAATATTTTCCCAAAAAAAGTCATCAATACTTGCATAATTCTGATTACAACTTTTTGTTTTTCCAACTGAAGTCAAAATTTCCTCAGGGAGGCCAGGCATGGTGGCTTACACCTGTAATCCCAACACTTTGGGAGGCAAAGGTGGGTGGATTGCTGAGGCCAGGAGTTAAGGACCAGCCTGGTCAACTTAGCAAGACCCTGTCTCTACAAAAAAATTTTTAAAAATTAGCTAGCATGGTGGCATGCACCCGAAGTCCCAGCTACTTGAGAAGGAGGAAGGACGATCAGTTGAGCCAAGGAGTTTGAAGCTACAGTGAGCTATGATTGCACCACTGCACTCCAGCCAGGGTGGCAGAGGGAGACTTTGTCTAAAAAAAAAAAAAAAAAAAAAAAAAATCTCCTCAGGTAAAAAAAAGTCTTGGTCAAAACATGCTATAATACACATTACTGACATTGGCACCAGTCTTTCTATTCCATTCTATGCCAAAATAATCTGCTTGGAACTTCAGCATTGTGCTTAGCAACTCTTCTTCTTCATTGAGAATATCACCTGGAGGAAATGGCTAAAATAAAACAATGCTAAGAACTCAGACTTCTGGCTTTTCGAGTACATATAATTGACTTATTCATTTTAATAGGGTAGAAGCTGATCAAAAGAAATTTAATTTTACCTGTTCAAAGACAAAATTAAGATGAGGGCCATAGTCAATGCAAGTCCCAAGTTTCCCATCCTTGACTTAGAAAATCTGCTTTTGAGCAAATGACAATTTTTTAAATGTTATTCTCTTGTTCACTAGAAGTCTTGTGTTATAATGCCAATATATCTAGGAAACCAAAGCTTACCAAAATAAGCAGATCTAATTATGCCAGCATAGACCAACTTTCAAAGGGCAAGGACAATAAAAATTGTTCATTCAATGAAAAGAAAGTATGCAGGAAATCATTCTACAAAAGGCTTTCATATTTGATCCATTTAGCATTTAATGAGAGAAGTCTGTTTACTTCAACTGAAACAAGCCCTTTTGTGGTTATTCAAAAATTTAGGTAGGAATGTAATGTGATTTTCTGATTTTCCAGTACAATCTCTTATTATTCAAAAGGTTTATTTGGAACACATAAACTATTTTTTTCCAGAATTATACTTAGCAAAGAGCCCATGGGCTTTTACAGAAGTAAAAAAGAATGTGTCTTAAAGTTGACTGGAACACATAAAAATCAAAATATGCCACTAAAAATAATAAATCAATAGCAGCTATACAACTTTAGTCCCTATAAACTCACAACTCACTGATAACATATAAATCCAACAGTTTACAGAATAAATGTCAAGATTAAAAAAAACTTAGAGGCTGTAATCCTAGCACTCTGGGAGGCTAAGGCAGGAGGACTGCTTAAGCTCAAGAGTTCAAGGCCAGCCTGAGCAAGAGTGAGACCCCATCTCTACTAAAAGATAGAAAAATTAGCCAAGTGTCATGGCACATGCCTGTAGTCCCAGCTACTCAGGAGGCTGAGGCAGGAAGGTCGCTTGAGCCCAGGAGTTTGACGTTGCAGTGAGCTATGATGATGCCACTGCACTCTACCCGGGGCAACAGAGCAAGACTCTTTCTCAAGGGAAAAAAAAAAAAAAAAAGAAAGAAAGAAAGGAAGGAAGAAAGAAAGAAAGAGAAAAACAGTGAGAAAAGAGTACAAATTGAAATTAAAATTAAATATATGATCTAGCATTTTGATAAAGTTCTTCAGATTGTATCAATGAATTAAAATGCCTTCTTTAACAGCAATGAAGAAAGAATGGTTGGCAGACTAATACACTGTAAAAAAACTATATGGGTGGCTATCAAAATTATTTTTAAAAAGTCTTATCAAATCTATCCTCCAAATATCCACCAAATGTGTTCCCACACTCAGCATCATTCACTGTGACTCTGATAGTTAAAACTCTTGTCATCTTTCATCTGGATAACAGCAGTAGCTTCATCATCTCTCTGCTTCCTGTTTTACTTCTGTCTAAGTCTTATTCAAGTTTCTGACAGCATAGAAATAAGCTCTGCAAAATCGACATTCTTCACACTAACTCCCTTGATCAAAATCATTCAACGATTCTCCCACTAGCTACATAATAATCCAAAATAATTAATTACTTTAGGGACTTCTACCTCACCCAAGATAGAGTAACAAGGTCCGAATTTACCCTCCAACCAGCAACAACTAAAAACAATGGACAAAATATATACAACAGTGGTTTTCAGACACTTGACATCACACATTAGAGGACAGTGAACCCTGAGAGAAAGGAAACAAATTATGTGAACTCTACAATTGCCTCAGCTTACTCCTTGGTTAGAGTTTCCAGACTGCAGTGCAGAGAGGGGAAATCCAGGTGGAGTCCAGGTGGAGCTGAAGCAACTGAGTTGGGGGTCCAGGGAAGCCAAAGAGGTTTGAGTTCACAGAGCACAGTACCAAAAAGAAGAGAGAGAAACAGAGAGGCAGAAGTTCAGAGATCTGCAGAAGGTCCTCAACTCTTCAGCTGAGTTCTAATTAGTACGTGTTATAAGAAAACCACCTGAGGCTGAGAAATAAACCACATGAAAGGAAGACAAAGCACGATCCCCAGAGCTCACACAGGATCAGAAATAGTTTTTATTCCCAACAGCCAAGAGGAAAAAAAGAAAATCTTACATAATCTGCTGGGCATTAGGTAGAGACCTCAAAGGATATTGCCTCAGTGATGTGGAAAAATTAGCCCTAGACAAAACATTGCTGTAGGCCTACCTAACAAGGCTGAAAAACAAGCCTCAAAAAAAAAAATCAAACTATTTCCAAATGATCTAATTACATCCTAGAACAAAGTTCAAGAATATTTATAGGAATACAAAAATATACAGAACTCAACAGAGTAAAATTCACATCATGTAACAACCAAACAAAAACTACTAGAAAAGAAGCAGAAAAGTATGAACTATGATGATGAAAAAAATCAAGCGACACAGACTCCAAATTGACACAGGTGATAAATTAATCGATATTTAAAATTATCATAACTATGGTGTATATTTTCAGGAATAGAGACATGAAAAATATGCTACAGGAAAAAATGGTTAATGAAATTACAGCAACAGAAACTCTCCAAAATAAGAGAGACAAACAGACTGAAAAAAAAAAAAATGAACAGAGCTGTTCAAAAAAAATGAACAACTTCTATGGCCTAATATGCATGTATCAGGAATCTGGGAGTGGGAGGGAGTATGGGGATATCTGAAGTAATAATGGCCAAATCTGATGAAAACTATAAAACCACTGATCAAAGAAGCTCATCAAATCCCAAACACAAAGAATACAGAGAAAACCCATAAAGGTGCATCAAAATCAAATTACTTAGATATAAAGAGAAAAATCTTAAAAACAGCTGGAGGAAAAAAAAGATACGTTACGTGCAGAGTAACAAAAATAAGAATAACAGCAGACTTCTCATTATACACAATGCAAGCCAGAAGACAGTGGAGCCACATCTTTAAAATACTGAAAGGAAAAAAAAAAATGTCAACACAACATTTTATATCCAGAGAAAGTATCTTTCGAAAACAAAGCTGAGTAAATCTGTATAATGAAATAGTATGCAGAAATAAAAAGGAATGAAGTATTGATACATGCTACATTTCACGGATGATCCCTGAAAACTTTATGCTAAGTGAAAGTAGCCATACACAAAAGTCCACATACTGTATGAGTCTATTTACATGACATGCCCAGAAAAGGCAAATTCAAAGAGACAAAAAATAGATTAGTTGTTGCCAAGGGCTTAGGAGAAGGGGAAATGGGGAGTCACTGTTAATGGGTACAGGGTTTCTTTTTGGGGTGATGAAAATGTTTTAAATAAATAGTGGTGATGGTTGTACAACTATCTGAATATACCAAAACCACAGCATTTTATATTTTAAAAGGATGAATTTTATGGTATGTGAATTACATCTCATTTTTTAAAAATGAGTCTCTGGTCCAGACAAGATGGTATAGACTCATTTCATCTTGCTCTTCCCCACTAAGTATAAAACCTATAAATAACACAAGAGGCAACCAAAGAAAAACTCTGAAAGATGGTAAGAAGAAAGTGAACTGGTTTGGAACCCCAGGAATGGAAGAACAACACAATGGCAGGACATCTTATGTGTCACTACCACAGAGGAAAATAACCCAGGCGTGGAATGTCCCAACCCCTAAACTTGCAACAGTAGGCAGCCCAGGTAGGCTCACTCCACCCCCAGATCAAACAGAATTTCCACCAACAACACAAGATAAGCCCAGAACCATGAACAGGGGTAGATGGAGAGCCACACTGATAATAAGCAGCCTGGGGAAGCACTTTCCTTCACTGCTGGCTTGATATTCCCTTCTCCCAAAGAAAGATATCAATGTGACCATGCAGCACCATCAAAAGAGACCCCATCACAACAAACAACATGGTCTGGGAAGCCTGTGTCCCCACAGGTCTGAGACTCTCCTCCCGAACCAAGAAATACCAGGTGTCTGGCCAGCACCAGCAAGGGGTACCCCACTGTACCATGTGATCCAGCCAGACACTCTGTTCCTATGGGTTTGAGAATTGCCTCTCCAACACAGAAATGACTGGGGTGACCAGGGGACACCAGCAAGAAGGACTCCACTGCAACAAGCAGCCTGGCCCAGGGAGCCTCTTTGTCTCCATAGGTCAGAATCTCCCATGTACTCTAGAGACATCAGTGCAGTGAAATAGCACCAAAAATGAAAATCATGCCACAAAAAATAGTCTGGTCCAGCAAAACTTCTTTGTCCCTATGGGCCTGAGATTCTCCTTCCCCATCAAGAGACATGAGACGGCCTATCCTGGGGAATGTCTTCTGCCACCTCAGGCAGCACCAGCATGGATTAGAGGGTGCTCTGGAGGTATCAGATAAACCAAGAAAACCAAAACAGTACTGTAAAGGCTCTGAAAATTAAACTGCCATTGGACCAACAGCCCACAAAATTAGACTATGGTCTATATACTAAATCTAAACAGAGACTAACATAATAGCCAAACTGTCCAGGATATAATACAAAAGCACCCATCATACCAAGAACCAAGAAAACCACAATTTGAATGAAAGAACACAATCAACTGATGCCAACACAGACATGAATAAGATGTAGAAATTATCTGCAAGGATTTTAAAGTAGCTGTCATAAAAATGCATCAACAATCAATTTCAAGTTCTCTTGAAATAAGTGGAAAGTAGAAAATACTAGCAAAGAAAAATAAGTTATAAACCCAATAGAAATTATAAAACTAAAAAAAATTAAAATCTCACTAGATGGCCTCAATAGTAGAGTGAAAATGGCATAAAGACAGAATTGGTAAACTTAAAGAGACATCAGTAAAATGTATCCAATCTGAACAACAGAGAGAAAATACACTAAAATTTAAAGAACTGAACCTTGGGGACCCATGAGGACTCCTGGGATCGTAACAGAAGATCCACTATTCATACCACTGGAATTCCAGAAAAGAGAAGAGAGTGGAGCTGAAAGAGTATTCAAAGAAATAATGGCTGAAACATTCCCAAATCTGGCAGAGCACAAAACTATAAATTCAAAAAGTTGAGTGAAATTCATAGGATAAACTCAAAGAAATCTACGCCAAGACACATCATTACTAAACATCTGAAAACTAAAAACAAATAAAAAAAAAATCTTGAAAGAAGCCAGAGAGAAACATTTTACCTATAAGAAAATGGCAATTCAAATGACAGTAAATTTCTCATCAGAAACTGTGGAGGCCAGAAGAAAGAGACATTTTTCAAAAGCTGAAAGAAAGAACTGTCAACTATGAATTCTATTTCCAGCAAAACTATCCTCCAGGAATGAAGGTAAAATCCAGACATTCTCAAAGAAAAACTAACCTTAAAGACTGGCTAAAGGAAGGTGTTCAAACAGAAAGGAATTTATAAAAGAAGCAATACTGGAGCATCAGGAAGGAAGAAAAATTAACAGAGTGAAAGTGGGTGTACATACTAATAAACCATCATTGTCCTTATGAGTTTTATAAATTATATCTGATGATTAAAAAATTATAACAATTCAATGTCTGTATACTTTCTTTTTTTTTTTAAGACAGAGTCTCACTTTGTTGCCCGGGCTAGAGTGAGTGCCGTGGTATCAGCCTAGCTCACAGCAACCTCAAACTCCTGGGCTTAAGCGATCCTGCTGCCTCAGCCTACCGAGTGGCTGGGACTACAGGCATGCACCACCATGCCCGGCTAATTTTTTCTATATATATTTTTAGTTGGCCGATAATTTCTTTCTATTTTTAGTTGAGACGAGGTCTCGCTCTTGCTCAGGCTGGTCTCGAATTCCTGACCTCGAGCAATCCACCCGCCTCGGCCTCCCAGAGTGCTAGGATTACAGGCGTGAGCCACCGCGCCCGGCCAATGTCTGTATACTTTCAAAGTTTGAAAACCTTCTACAATATCCCCAAACAGTTGTGTTCATCTTCTGCTTTAATACCTCCAAGTAAAAATGAAATCACTACTTTCCAAATTATTAGAAAGTTCTTTTGTATGTTGAAATATTTGTTCAGAATCCAAGTCTCTCTAGGACTGGAGTTTCATTTTTGCTCAGGTCAGTCACCCTCAGATCCAGATCCAACCAACATGTACTGTGCAGTTACTATGTATTTAATCCTAACAACCTGTGAAATAGAAATATTAATCTCCATTTTACACATAAAGAAATAAACTTATATATCAGGTAATGTTTCCAAAGACACACAGTATAAATAAGTGGCAGACCGCAAATGCAAATCCAAGTCCTAAATCTAGTACTCACATGCTTCTCCAGTCCAATAGCTGATGTTCTGAAGTCAAATGGCTCTAATCCTCTTCCCAGGGCAACATCGTCTATTCTTATTCCAACAACTTTTGGGATCACTTAAAATCTGTCTGTCCCTGAAGCTTACTGCTTGCCTGATTTTGCAACCTTTAGTTGATGTACTACGGTGTGTGTGTGGTTGGTGGTGGGGGAGAGGAGGAACTGCAAAAATTAACTCTCTTTTTCAACACAGAACTTAATGTAGGTATGACCCTAACAGATAATTCTAGCTCTAGGGCCTTCTCTCCCATATCTATTCTACTGAAAGAAACGAGACCATACAAAGGCAAGCCCAAAGACACAATAAATATCTGTTGTTCTCACTGTAACAAGCTGAAAACAAGGTCAACACTTTCTCACAAGCAGTCCTTTAACTACTTAAAGACAGCTATTGTGTCTTCTCAAAGGTATACAGTACCCATTTCCCTTCTTTTCTTCTCACTGAAACGGTCTTTCTATTTATCAAAACGCTACTAATTAAGGATATCAACAGTAATTATTAATAAATAGAAATAATTCAAAATGTAACTACCTTCCCATAGTTAATATCATCACACTAATCTAAGAAAGTCCTCAAAGATACACATACACAACACTGTGTCATGTTTTGAAAAGAACACTACACATTGGTAATCAGGAAATCTGAGGCTTGTCTTAGCTCTGTCTCTTACTAGTGACCTTAAGCAAATCTCCTAACTTCTCTAACCCTCTTTATAAGTGGGAGACTAGGTTATCTTAGGTCCCCTTCTGGCTCTAAAATTTTATGCGTGGTAAACCACCAGAAAATGTGAAATACAAACATCTACCACTAGATGGCATAAAACTATGATCGCTGACCTGAAAAACACTAAAATCTCCAGATAGATTACGCTGCCAGAAAAATTATACCAGTTTAAACTATACCAATTTAAACTAAGCCTCAATAACTAATCCACTGGCAAAGAACTCCAGGCTACTTCCTAAACACTGTTATTTTGTATGATGTAGAGTAAGAGACTTCTTTCTGGACTGGTTAAAGTTATCTTAAACCAAATTGAATATGACAAAGACATGCTTATTGTATTAATACTGAGAAATCAATAACTTTACAATGAAGGAGGATGAAAAATAGTAGAGTAGAAAGAACATAGGCAGAGGGACAGAAGGAAGGAGGGAAAAAAAGAAGCAGCTGTTTTGGGGGAATTTGTGCAGTATCATAATAGATCTTTGCCTATCAAGGTATTACAGAAATGTATTACCATTATACCACAGAATATTTAGCCCTTGTTGATACTTTAGCAGAAAAAAATATTCCCACATTAAAATTTCAGAAAATTCTCTTAGAAACAGCTTTAAAAACATTAATATATTGGTAGTATCTATATCAATCCTTTTAGAATACAAAGGGAATTGAAAATTTAAAACAATTCTCTGTGACTTGCTGTATCACTTTCACTATGTTTAAATTATATTTAAGGTTTCCTACAATTTAAGATAAGATTATTATAGACAAGCACTTAGTTTTAGCATAAGAATTTTGAAATAGAACATTTTTAAACTAGGGAGAAAAATTATTGACTGAACAACAACAAAGGCCATCATGTTTATCTTCCTTAAACAAGAGATTCATATCCGTTGCATAATGCAGCAGACATCATACACATGAATTTCTCATTAAAACTCATTCAAAATTTCCCTGTCAATGGACTCCCTAATCCTAAACCAATAAAGAAGAGGCAAAAAATCCCTGTTGTAAAGGATCTCCAGCAACTTTTGTGTTGCAAATCAGACCTTTTCCTTTAAAGAAATATAGATGATGAATTTCTTCTTCCCAAATAGAATTTAAACATATCCTCTGCCTATAATGCTTTCCCCTCCACAAATTCCTGTTTTTCCCCATCCCTAACTTCCTATCTCCAACTCAAAAGTTTACCTCGGAGCATCTACAGCACAGATAATACAATCCTTATGTTTTCAGCTCAATTCTTCTCAAAAATCAAACTTCCTATACTGCAAAAATAGTTACAGATTGTGTGGCTAAGCAAGTTATGAACCTGGTTATAATATACTTTATTACTGGCTGTTGTCCTTGGTGTTTCACTCTATTGAAAGTAAGCATTGCCTTTTCCTAACAGATACAACAGAGTATTTCTCAAGCTCCCAATGCAATCTATACTCCTTATTGAGCATTTCCATAAACACAGCAAATTAATCACAACCAAATTGGGATGCCCCGACATTTCTTAAAAACCTATACCTTCTCCTCCTCCATTTGCTATTTCAGAGAGTGGTATTTTATCCATCCAGGCATTCAGTGTCTCAGTTAAAATTACATTTAGCTGCATACGACAAAAACACCCCCTAAAATATTAATATTAGTATTATAGCTAAAACAAGATAAAAGTGTATTTCCTTTCATATAAAACAAGTCTAGAAGTGAGTGTGCAGGACTTATGGCAGATCTACAGTCTCGGGGAGCCACAGCTTCTGCAGGTTCATCACTCCACTATCTAGTTTTTGGCCCTCATTCTCATGATTTAGTATGTCTGCTAGAGCTCCAAACATCACATCCACATTTCAAGCAGAAATCAAGAAGAAGAGTACAGATTATCTAAGGAGAATTTCTGAAAGAAAAATTTCACTTACGTGTCATTGGCCAAAATCTAATCACGTGACCACACCCAATCACAAGGGAGTCTCTTAGTTAAGTGACAACTGCATTTATTCAAAAAAAAAAAAAAGAGAGAGAGAGAGTTTTATTTCTAAATAAGGATAAAAGAACAGATATTAGGAGGCAACTGTCAGTTTCTACCAGTGTCTGCCCTTAGTTTGACAAGTGCCAACATGTTTTACAAAGCCCTTTGTTAATGAGGAACACAGCAAACTCCCCAGGAATGAAGCTATGGGCATGAGTTGTGAGAGGAGTAGCAATACAAAAAGAGTCACTTGCTTGTTCAATGTACATGTGTTTTCAATACTTGCGTTTTGCCCAAACCCAGGTATACCGCTTCTATTTGATGATGTAATGCTGCTGCTACACAAGCCCTGCAGAGGTAGCTCATGTCACTGGTATCCAGTATTTAGGCATTTGTCCTCTATCAGATTAAGGCGAGTAAGTAGTTTTTTCAAAGAAGATACAGTTAGCTCCAAAGTGAAGGGGCCCTCACTGTGATTCTCCTGTCAAGGCCTGCCACAAATTCCATATTGCAACCTAATGGCAGCTTTATGGCTTACTCAGTAAAGAGGTTGGAACAGTACACTTAAATGTAGTATATGTTGACTTCAAACCCAAAGAGGCCCACCAGTTACGGTATTTCTTTTTGGTGGTAGGGAATATAAGATGCAGTAGCTTATCTTCTACTTCAGAAAGGACATCCCAATATATCCTAAAACACTATAACCTCAGAAACTTCACTAAGGCATCAGGTCCTTAAATTTTTTATGGGATCCATGTCCTGCCATCAGTTGTATATTTACAAAGGATCTAAGGTGGCTGCTATTTCTCTATCACAAAGTCCTGTCATTCAGCATGATGCTGTCACTGCAGGGGAGCAGGGTAACACACTGTGGGATGGTGAAATGAACAAAATCCTTATAGACTAAATTATGGCACAGAGCTAAAAATGTGACCTAGTCATGGAGACAATATGGTGACAGGGTACTACAATGCTGGATTTTTTTTTTTTTTTTTTTTTGACAGAGTCTTACTCTGTCACGCTGGCTAGAGTGCAGTGACATCATCATAGCTCACTGCAACCTCAAACTCCTGGGCTCAAGCAATCCTCTTGCATCAGCCTCCTGAGTAGCTGGGACTACAGGCACATATCACCACACCTGGCTAATTTTTCAATTTTTTGTAGAGACAGGGTCTCGCTCTTGCTCAGGCTGGTCTCAAACTCCTGAGCTCAAGTGATCCTCCCACCTCAAACTCAGCACTATTGACATTCTGGGCCAGGTAACACTTTGTTGTGGTAGCAGGGAGGGAGCAATCCTGTAGCAGCATTCCTGGTCTCTACTCGCCAGATGCCAGTAGCATCCTCCTCCTCCAGTTATAATAACCAAAAATATCACCAGACATTTCTAAATATCCCCCAGAGAACAAAATCACCCTAGGTTAAGAACCACTGCTTTAAACCCTGCAGTGGAGTTAAAAACAGCCAATCTTCCCATAATCCTTATATTCCTTTTTCTCCTCAAACACATCACCACTCATTCTACAAAAGCTTTGCCTTCAACAGGTACTTCATTCCAGGTGACCAAATATGATAAACCACTAGGTGCAATGGACTGGTTATCAGTGACCCTTCTATATTCCTTGACCATCTGTTGCCCATAACAGTTTTAACACCAATCACTATATTGGTCCAGGATCAGAATCCACTTCAGGTGGTTTAACACATTGGCACACTAGAAAAAAAAATTTTTCCTTAGGGCCACACTGTTTTATTACAAAAATAGAATAAAAACTTTGAAAACAGGCCGGGCGCGGTGGCTCACGCCTGTAATCCTAGCACTCTGGGAGGCCGAGGTGGGCGGATCGTTTGAGCTCAGGAGTTCGAGACCAGCCTGAGCAAGAGCGAGACCCCACCTCTACTAAAAATAGAAAGAAACTATATGGACAGCTAAAAATATATATAGAAAAAATTAGCCGGGCATGGTGGCGCATGCCTGTAGTCCCAGCTACTCGGGAGGCTGAGACAGGAGGATCGCTTGAGCTCAGGAGTCTGAGGTTGCTGTGAGCTAAGCTGACGCCACGGCACTCACTCTAGCCTGGGCAACAGAGTGAGACTCTGTCTCAAAAAAAAAAAAAAAAAAAAAAAAAAAAAAAAAAACTTTGAAAACAAAATGATTCTTTCTAATTTAATGAAAACTTTGGGGTTTTTAAATTGTTTTCTGTGCATGAATTATATGCAACTTGAAGAATAGTTCACGAGGCTTCATGAGGCCCTGGCCTCAAAACTAGCATGAGTTAAATGCAACTCACATGGCAGTTAATGTATTCAGCAAAAAAAAAAAAAGGGGGGGGATTGGGGGTAATACAAGGATCAGATACTCACAAAATCACTGAAAAAAGTGCAGAGGCAGGGTCTAGAGTGATTGAGCTCCTAGAAACAACTCCTAGCCTACAGAATTACTCGGCCTCAGATGGCACCATCATGGTAGGAAGCTGGCAAACAAGAAGTTGCTGTAGAAGGTGCAGAATTAGAAAGCCACCGCTAAATTAAGAAGCTGCCACACAAATTGCTAGATCAGAACCATTTCCCCTCTCTCACAAACCATACCAGCAAAATTCAGGTCCACATCTACTCTCTCTCTCTCCAGGTGGTTCAGCTCCGAATCAAAGTAAATCCAAAAAGTGGAATTTAAATCATGTCCAGAAAACAATGTAGGCTGTAGGAAAAGAATACACTAGTCAGGAAGACTATTAGGCACTCTCATTCTGAAAGTTATGTTTCTCACTGTCATTTTAAAAACTGGTATTCTCCAAGAGACATACTGAGTTTTAACCTATCAATAATGCAGTTTCCTGAGCCTGCATTACTGGAAACTAGACTCCAGACAAAGGTAAATGTCACCTTGTAGGACCCTATTTGTGTGCTCATCTGGACTTCTATAAAGGAAAATCTCTAAATCAGTAACAACCATGTACCTCTTAAGATTTTAACTGCAACATTCTCCCACTCCTACTACAATGAATCCTTATCATTTCTTGCATGGACTACTAACAATACCTTCATAACTTCTCTCTCTGACTTCACTGCTGTCAACTTCAAATCTTTTCCCCCAGTGTACCAGAATTTGTATAGCATGTTACTCCAGTTAACTGACTTCTCATCACATTCAAGATAATGGTGGAATTTCTAATAAACTGACCTTCCCTGACCCTCATCCACATCCTTATGAGCACTCTAGTTTCAACAACCTGTTTACAGCTCCCCAAACAAGTCAGGTTCATTCAAATTCATTTATCTGCCTATGAATATATTGTCCCTTCTGTGGATACTCTCACTCCCATTTCTCCCATCACCAGATTAACTCTTATACATTTCACAAGATAGTTCAGCTGTCATCTTCTTTTAGGAATGTTTCCCAAAACCCTGTGCCCCAAGACTAAGTGTGGTCCTGTCCCATCCTTCCATAATATCTTACTCAAAAATCTTTAAGCAGGAAAATGCAAATAATTACATAATCTTCTCCAGCAGGACTTAACTCTAAAAGAAAAGAAAAAAAAATGATGCTAAGAGAAAGCTGACAGATTATTTCAATCTATTGTTGAAAGAGCTAAATCATTTAAAAACTGTTTTTCCTTACACTCAGTCAAAATCTTCTCCAAGTACTTTCAACAACTGATGTCACCTGGAATAAGAAAGAATACATCTATTCCTTCATTAACATGACAGTTTTTGAACTGTTTGGAGATCATAATCATGATTCTCCAATCCCCTCTAATGGAACCGAGTAATTTTCCCATCACAGATTGTTTTAATCCTTCATACATAGTGTCCAACTCCAGTTAAACAATTTAAGGATTGTAGAAGAATAATGAGAGAACTCAGAATAAGAACTTGTACAAGGATTAAAAAGTAGAAAGAGATACAAAAGACAACTCACTCAGGAAAATGCAAAGATTTAAATTATATAAATAAATTAATGTCTAAATGAATATTTTTAAAAATCACAACAAATAATACAGGAGCTAAAAATAGGTAGAAAGTATAAATAATATCCTTATCTTTCATAATAATCAACAGACACTATATATTTGATAATTCAAAAAACAGAAGCTTAATGATATTATTTAAAGTAATAGAGTATCCTCTAGACTAACAATATTACATATTAACATAGCAAACAAATATCAAGAGGTAGAGGGAGAAGATAATTATTATAAATCCTAAATCCCTCATCTTTCATATTGGAGAACCAACAGATGCTGTCTAAAATTGTTCAATATGTTCATTCCTCTATACAGTGTCCACCAACAGAACAAAACAGACTGAAAAGAGGTCATACTTACTTTGAGGAAGTAGGACTAACGGTGGACAAAGAGACTTTTTTTTGGAAGAGAGACTTTTACTTTATATTCTTCTGTTTATTTGCTAAGTGTTTTGTTTAAAAAACAAAACCAAACACACACAACTAGCTAAATATTATAAAAGTTACTAATACATAATATGGAAGAAAGTAAGTAGTAAATCTGTGATTACATACTTAAAAAAATAAAAAGCAAGTTAATAACTTTAGATAGATTCTTCTATTTATTAGTCCTAAAGTATCACTGCTATAAAATCACAAAATGCTCACTGCCACAAGTCAGAGACAGTGAGATGCCTCTACCAACAGCCAAAATGTGCTGCTGCTTCCTGATAATCTGAGGGAAAAGACTCTAAGCCCTAGAGAGGTATTAATATATTTTATAATAGTCTCTGAGAGGAAGGATAACCTCCAATCATTCTAGATTTCTCTTTGTTCATTAACATTTACAGCGCATACAACAAATCTGTTACCAAGACCCACTACCACCACTGCTAAATTCTCATGTTAGTTCACCCTCTCCTTTCTACCACCACTTCCTTAGGCCTTCACGATTTCTTGCCTGACTTGGTATCCCTATTTCCCATTTATCCCCCTGTACACTGCTACCAAAATAAACATTCTAACATGCAAATTTGATTATGTCTCACCCACATTTAAAACATGTCAATGGCTTCCCACTATCTATAATTTAAAGTCCAAAGTCCTTGGCATGACGTTCAAGGCCTGATCTGGGTTAATGATCTGGCTCCAGTCCAACCTCTCTGGCCTCATATTCAGACACTTCCCCATACACATCCTATACTGTGGCCACACCAAGACTTCTTGCAATTCTTCTAACAGATCATTCATTCTCAGGCTCCCATATACTTATTTATGCTCTTCTCTCTTCTTCCTAGAAAGCTCTTTATTCCATCCCATAGGCACACCCTGTTTCTCACAGATACAACACAGAAATCACCTTTTCCAGAAAGCCTTCTTTCATCTCCTCTTACCTACCAGACCGAGTTAAGCTTCCCTTCCTCTGTGTTCTTCACAGTATCCTGTTTATACCTCTGTCATGGCTCCTTTCACTTATGTTACTATCTTCTGTTTACCTGATTGTCTTCCCAACTTGATCAGGAACTGTAACTTTTCTCATTGAGTCAAGCAATTTACAAAGGCAATATTGAAAATGACAATTTCTTAACTAATTTGTACATGATACATCTACAAAGCTAGTATCTACATTAAGGAGCACAATCACGAAGGAAATTTCCCTATTCAAAAAGGAACAAGGGGCCGGGCGCGGTGGCTCACGCCTGTAATCCTAGCACTCTGGGAGGCCGAGGCAGGTGGATCGCTTGAGATCAGGAGTTCGAGACCAGCCTGAGCAAGAGCGAGCCCCCGTCTCTACTAAAAATAGAAATAAATTATCTGGCCAACTAAAATATATATATATACAAAAAATTAGCCGGGCATGGTGGCGCATGCCTGTAGTCCCAGCTACTCAGGAGGCTGAGGCAGGAAGATCGCTTAAGCCCAGGAGTTTGAGGTTGCTGTGAGCTAGGCTGATGCCACGGCACTCACTGTAGCCCAGGCAACAAAGCGAGACTCTGTCTCAAAAAAAAAAAAAAGGAACAAGGGAAAGTTCTCTTTCTGATACAGTTGAATAAGCACCTACCAGATTAACCCTCCCACAGATAACAATTATAAATTCTGAACAAAATATAAAAATCAACTATCTAAAGGCACCGAAGAGTGATCAAAAGCAGACAAACCTTAGAGGGCAGTCAATACTTGAAAAAGAATGGTATTAGGTGAATTTCCAATCTACAATTTTTGGCCTGAGAGCAGGTCCAGTCAGCACCATAATAGGTGCCTAAACTCTAAGACAAACCCCACAGTCTTACTACCCTGAAGAACAAGAGGACAGAGTTCAGGCAGACCACAGACGCAGGAAAGTGAGAGAAACAGCACAGAAAGAAGACAGCCAGAGAGGGAGAGACACAAAATCTAGGTATAAACTCTGTACAAACTGCTGGCTGACCCCTGAACCATCATGCAAAGAACATACTGTAAGCAAGCCAGCTAAGGACAAAAGAACTGAACTGAGAGCTATCACTCAAGAGACAGAGCTACCAGTTTGCATCTAATCATGTTAACTGCCTGCTAAACAAAAGCATAAACACTCCTTGGAGGAATAGAAAGGAATTCAGAGTCTCCACAACTTTATATCCACAATGTCCAGGACAAAATCCAAAATTCCTTGACATATAAAAATATCAGGAAAAGATGACCCACTTTCAAAAGAAACAGTAATCAATAGAGACTAACTCCAAAATGATCCAGATGTTGGAATCAGCAAAAATTTTCAAGCAAAAATTATGACTGGGCCGGGCGCGGTGGCTCATGCCTGTAATCCTAGCACTCTGGGAGGCCGAGGCGGGTGGATTGCTCAAGGTCAGGAGTTCGAGACCAGCCTGAGCGAGACCCCGTCTCTACTAAAAATAGAAAGACATTATATGGACAACTAAAAATCTATATAGAAAAAATTAGCCGGGCATAGTGGCGCATGCCTGTAGTCCCAGCTACTCGGGAGGCTGAGGCAGTAGGATCGCTTAAGCCGAGGAGTCTGAGGTTGCTGTGAGCTAAGCTGACGCCACGGCACTCACTCTAGCCTGGGCAACAAAGTGAGACTCTGTCTCAACAAAAAAAAAAATTTATGACTATACTCAATGATGTAGGGAAAAATATGATCACAGCAAATTAAAAGAAACTTTAACAAAGCAATAGAAACTAAAAAATAACAAAATAGAAATTCTAGAACTGAAAAATACAATATCTAAAATTTTTTAATTCATTGACGGGCTTAACATCTGAATGAAGATGACAGAGAAAAAGAGACAGTGCACTTGAAAACAGATCAATAAAATTACTCAATTTGAGGAACTGAGAAAAAAAGATTTAGGAAAAAAGAAAGGAACAGAGCCACATTAAAGTTCTACACATAAAATGCTAAAAGAATTCTTAAGACTGAAGGAAAATTATACTATTAATAGATGAAAACTCAGATCTTCAGAAAGCATATCAAAAATGTCTTGAAATACATTAATTCAACAAATATTTATTAATTACCTAGGACAATGCATTTTAGGCAATAAATGAGTTGCATTATCCTTATGTACACATCACTTTTATTAAGTTATGCTATATCTTTAGGGATGTTTTAGTAGATGTCTATATTCATCAGTCTCTTTACCTCTCACATTGTATATTTAAAAGTTTAACTCATTTTATAAAACCAAGAATGTAAATAAAAAGTAACACAGTAGGCACACAGTGTTTGTTAAGTAAATATTTTTATTTACCCACTGACTGTAAAATCTAGCAAGCTAGAAATATGGACATCAATTGTTTCCTTCCTGCTCCATATTCAATTCCTGAATAAGTCCTATCATTTCTATCTCCCAAATATATAGATGATCCTTGAACAAGGGATTAGGAACCCCGACACCCTGGCAAGTCAAAAATCTGCACGGAACTTTTGACTCCCCAAAAACTTAACTACTAATAGCCTACTGTTGACCAGAAGCCTTACCGATAACAATTAACACATATTTTGTATGTTATTTGTATTATATACTGTATTTTTACAATAAAGCCAGAGGAAATAAAATATTAAGAAAATCATAAGAAAAATAATTTATAGTACTATACTGTATTTATCAATACCAAAAGTTTACATCATCTGTTTAAAAGATGAATTGCCTGTCTCAAAAGGCAAGTAAGCAAAGCTGCAGGCCTCGATCTATGGTATATATCAAGCAATTCAAGTTTTTTTTTTTTGTAATGTCATGACTTTTCTTTTTCATGGGAGCATGTCCAGCATCACTAGTGGCACTTCATATGAGATCCATGGTGTTATTTAAGGTTTATGATATTGCACTAAACACAATGAAAAGTACTCAAGAAGCAGGAGAGATCACTTTTAAATGCAATACCTGATTTACTGGGGAGATGAACTAACTGTACATGTAGAGATGATTAGCATAACACAGCATTTTAGGCAGATATTTCCAACATTTGAGCTCGCCACAACTGCAACAGGAGGTGGCTACAAAATTATTATAGTAGTACAGTAGGTACTACAATTGTTCTATGCAGTTTTAATACTGGATCTTTACATTTTTTTACATTTCTCTCAACTTTGAATGGTGCCATGTGCCATCTGTAGTGTTGACAGTATAAGTTTTCATAAATTTTAACTTTTTATAAGAAATTTGTATACATTTTATGGTAGTAGATGATAAAATAGACTGGTATCCACATATTTTATGCATTCGTGACATATCTAAATTTTTCTTAATTTTTTTCAATATTTCTAGGCTATGTGGTTTATGTGTAAGTTTTTTCAAATTGTCCCAAATCTCCAAAAAATTTTCCATTTATTGAAATAAATCCATGTATAAGTGGATCTGTGTAGTTCAAACCGTGTTGTTCAAGGGTCAACCTGTATTTTGACTGCATCTACTTCCCTCAACTCTACTGCCTTTACACTAGATCAAGCCACCATCATTTCTTACCTGGATTACTTGTCCCTTCCCACCTCATCCATTACTCTTACAACAGCCAGAATAAATTGGATCGTGTCACTTTACTTCATTGGCTTCCCACTGCACTTTGAATAAAATCTAAACTCCTTACTAAGCTTACAAGATCTGTATACTCTGGTCCGTACCTCCACAACCTCATTCATCCCATTCTAGTCTAAGCTTCACCTGTCGTATTCCAGCTATAAAGTCCTCCTCCTTTCAATTCCTTGAACACGCCAAGCTCTTTTATACCTAAAGTTTTTTGAACAGACTGTTTCCTCAAATTGGTTTACTCCCCCTATGCTACACATGGCTGCTTCCTTCTAATCCTTCATGTGTTAGTTTATATGTCACCTCTTCAGAGTGCATATCTTGACCACTTTGCTGAAAATAGGTCCCTCGATTATTCTCTAACATCGCACTATTTTTTTCCTTCATAGCACTTGTCACAAATTATAATTATAGTATTTTTGTTTTGTTTTACTTTGCTTTGCTTTTATTGTCTGAGAGCCCTACAGGACCAAAACAGGGACCACATCTGCATGGTTTACCAGGATGCCTGATGGCTAACACAACAAGAATTGCTGATGGTGTTTAATAATTTTTTTAATTTTATTAACTGAAAAGCCAAAGTTTGATCAAGTTTTGACACATCTCAAATACCATTTCATGTTAAATAGTTTATGTAACATCTTAGTTTACCATTTTTGGGTCAGAGAGGAGTGAGATGACTGATTTGACAAATACATGTTCATAGAGAATTTTTATTAAAAATAAAGACAACAGGCCGGGCGCGGTGGCTCACGCCTGTAATCCTAGCACTCTGGGAGGCCGAGGTGGGCGGATCGTTTGAGCTCAGGAGTTCGAGACCAGCCTGAGCAAGAGCGAGACCCCATCTCTACTAAAAATAGAAAGAAATTATATGGACAGCTAAAAATATATATAGAAAAAAAAAATTAGCCGGGCATGGTGGTGCATGCCTGTAGTCCCAGCTACTCGGGAGGCTGAGACAGGAGGATTGCTTGAGCCCAGGAGTTTGAGGTTGCTGTGAGCTAGGCTGACGCCACGGCACTCACTCTAGCCTGGGCAACAGAGTGAGACTCTGTCTCAAAAAAAAAAAAAATAAATAAAAAAAAAATAAAGACAACATAAAAACTTTCCTTTATTGTCCCTAAGAATCTATGTTACTCAGAATTCAGATGAAAAACACTTACTTATATAAATCAAAAAACAAAGACAAATCACTGGCAATCTTCCAAATGAACCCACATCAGGAGCGTATCTTAAAACATACCAATTTGAGAACATTATTGATAATACTCAACAGTTTTAATTAACAAAGATAAAAATGTTTCTGCTCCTATAAAAAAGACCCAAATGGAACATGAAATCATGCCAGACAAGTGAAAAATATCTTTTTACTAGATACAGCATTTCGAAAGCCCAATTTCCTATCAAAAAAGCAGTTGTCTAAGTGGTATAAGAATGTTCTTAAGAAAATAGTAAACATCTAAATCCTATTCAAGGAGTACTCTCTGTCCCTAAAGACCAGTCATAGAGGTTGTATCTGTGCTTTTATAAATAGAAATTTATTTCCTAATAAGTATTCTATTTTTATTTCTTTTATTATCTCTACAGGAGTTCTAGAAGACACTATCATTTTTAAAAAGAGAAAAAGAATTGTTTTGTGTTTTCATTTAAGTCGATCAAAAGCAGACTTCAATTCATCCATTCTACCATGAAAGTTCTTAAAATAACATTCTGTGCAGTTTACTTATAATTGTCCCAAGGGAAATTATTTCTACTTCTTCCCAAGAACATTTCATCACTCTAGACTCAAACATTTGTAGAAAATTAAAACAATACCATTTATTATCTATTAGGTTGGCAAAAGTTAAATTGATAATGCTCAGAGCTGATGGAGGGAGAGAGAGGGAGAAAGGAAGGGAGGAAGGGAGGTAGGGAGGAGGGAAGGAAGGAAGGGCTCATGTACCCTGCTGCTAGAAGTTACACTGGCAAAATTTATAATGGTCAATTAGCAATATGTTTCAGAAGTTTTAAAAATGTTCATGCCTTTTAAGCCAGGATTTTCATTACTAAAATTTTATCCAGCAGAAATAAGCAGTCAGGAGAGAGATATAAGCCTGTTTGCCATAACACTTTTGATAATATTGAAAATAATTTAAATGACCTACATGTCATTTGGACACTTGACATTGGCAATTGGTTAAATAAATTATGGTATATTCATGTACCAGTCACAGTCCAGTCATAATAGGTATTATTCGTTTTCTATGTGATAGTATATAGCTATTAAAATAGGATATATCTTTATTTATTAGCATGGAAAGATGTCCAAAACATAGTAAATGGGGGGGGGGGGAAGGGTCACAAAAGACCATTATAGTATGAGCCAATATTTAAGGAACAAAGTATGTTTTTTGCATGTGATACACATGCATTTTTAAGAAATCAGGAAGTACACATACCAAAATGTTAACAGAATTACATCTAAGTGGTAGGATTTCTTGTTCATACATATATATCTATCTCTTTTTTTGTTTGTTTTTTGAGACATAGTCTTACTTTTTCACCCAGGCTGGAGTGCAGCAGCACAATCATAGCTCACTGCAACCTACAATTCCCAGACTCAAGCAATCCTTCTGGCTCAGCCTCCCAAGTAGCTAGGACTATAGGCACGCACCATCATACCCAGCTAATTCTTTTAGTTTTTGTAGAGACAGGGTCTCACTATGATACCCAGGCTGGTCTCAAACCCTTGGCCTCAAGTGATCCTCCCGCCTCAGCCTCCCAAAGTGCTGGGATTATAGACGTGAGCCATGGTGCTCAGCCATGTTGTTCATATTTTTGTTTTTTTCTGAATTTTTTAGAACTTGTAAAATGAGCATCTAGTACTTTTATTATAGGGGAAAAGATGCTTTCATTTAGGAAAAGTTTACTTCCTATATATCAAGCTTACTTTTAAGTTTCCTCAAACTAAATCCTGTTGCGTCTATAATAATATTAAGTCCTTCAGACAAGGCATCTCCTTTATACTTAGAAGTAGAAGTTGTTTTTTGTGGTAGGCAGTGATCAATTTATGCTGTCTTATTCACACTCTCGCCAGCCGCAGAGGGACCAACAGTACAAATTCGCCATTTGGGAAGCCTAGAGTCAGGAGTGTAGTCTATGATATAAAATACTGAAATATTTACAGCCAAAGAAGTTAGTTAATTGGCCACACATGAAGATCTATTTTTAGTACTGATTTTCATGTCTTTCAATTTATTCTACATGTCTTCTCTTCAAAGTTTCATATAGATATATAAATTGAGCTCTTTAATTTTTCCTTAGAAAGTAGTTACTCTGTCATTTCTATCAATTCTCAGTTTTTAACCATTTTCAAGATTTCTTCACATATAAGAGCATTACTAATCATCATCACAATTGTATTGCAAGAATTCTATCCCTGTCTTAAAGTATAAGAACTGTGTAGGGGCCGGGCGCGGTGGCTCACGCCTGTAATCCTAGCACTCTGGGAGGCCGAGGCGGGTGGATTGCTCAAGGTCAGGAGTTCGAGACCAGCCTGAGCGAGACCCCGTCTCTACTAAAAATAGAAAGACATTATATGGACAACTAAAAATCTATATAGAAAAAATTAGCCGGGCATAGTGGCGCATGCCTGTAGTCCCAGCTACTTGGGAGGCTGAGGCAGTAGGATCGCTTAAGCCGAGGAGTCTGAGGTTGCTGTGAGCTAAGCTGACGCCACGGCACTCACTCTAGCCTGGGCAACAAAGTGAGACTCTGTCTCAACAAAAAAAAAAAAAAAAAAAAAAAAAAAGAACTGTGTAGCCAACTCCCCCTCCTCCAAAATCTTTCTACTGCCAGGTGCTCTTATTGTGAGGAATCCATATATCTTAATCTTATTTTATACCACTTATTTTTAAGATCTCTAAGCTAAAAAGTATCTATTTAATTCATTTTTTCTTAACTGCTTGGTATATCCCCTAGCCTAAAATTTTATAAAATTTTACAAAAATTCTGTATTATTTTGAATAACCTATGATAATTCTCCAAAAAGAAAGTATTGATTAGTACATCAGCCAAAGAGATGAGCCACTCAGATCTCCTTTCAAGAAAGAATTTCAGATTCTGCTGAAGGGAAAGCAATTAGCTGTTAGAGCCTTCAGGTTCTGCACAAGCTTTCCAGTCGAAACCAAAGTCTTCCCAAGTATCCCCCAACCAGTGACTAAGCATGGCTGGGGTACTAGGGCCTGGTCATTTCTGCCTAACATGGGACTCCTCCAACAAGCAACCTTTACTCTAAAACTCCCCCTTGGGTTGCCTGAGACTTTGTCAGATCTGCATCACAGTAAGGAGACTCTCCTGGCCCCATCCAGTCTTCATTAATCTTTCACAGGCATTCCTCAATAATCTCTTGCACTCCTAATCCACCTCAGCATCTTCTTCCCAAAGGACCCAACAAACATAATGGTTTAATACTGATACATCAATTTTACTCCTCAAAGATCCAGATTTAAAATTATAATTCTAGTACCTCAATACAAACATCTGTTTTTCTCATTTACATATCCCTTAGATTCTCCCATAGGTACTCATGAGATGAGATTTAGAAAACACTGGTATTAAGCTATTAAAAGCAGGTATGCAGAAGATTTTCACTGTTTTATTTGAGATGTTGGTTGAGGTAGTTGTTTTTACCCCTCAGTCTTCTCCTGCAAATGTTTTATGCTGATATCAAAGATTTTTTTTTTATCTGAGCCTATTCCATTAAGTCAATATCCTAACTTGATTTTCTGTATGCATAATTACATCATTTTTTTAAAAAGATGTTCATTTTGCTGAACTGCTAGAACAATTCCTCAACATGTACATTTTATAAAAATTTAATTTTGCTTTCTAACCATATCAAATTTTTAAAATGTTAGCTTTCATTGTCGTGAAATCTAGGGGAGGAGTCTCAATTTTCACCATATTGAGTTTCCTTTTCCTAACCGAGTCTATTTTCCCAACGTCAAATTTTACAGTTCTAAATTTTGCCAAGAGGATATTGTTCATACCAGATTTTAATCAACAAAAAAATTTTCCACGTGCAGTTATAACTGTTAGATTTTATTTGTGTTACTTCTATCCTATTAAATGGTGGGATCAAAAATTCTTTGGACTCAAACTCCCTAATTTGAAATTATTTCTTATATTCAAGTCACAACTTAAATGTCATCTTCTCAAAGGAATCATCCTTCACCTTCATGACGAAAAGGACATGTGCATCCAAAATATAAGGAATAACAGGAACAAGTCTGGTGTGTTGGCTGGACAAAAGGAAAATCAGAGTGGCTACAGCTTGGTTAAAAAAAAACAAAAAAACCGAATATGGGTGGTACAGTATCACTTACAGGCCTCAGCCCTGATGTGAACAGCATTTTGCTCGTATTTCATTGCCTGAAATTAGTTACATGGCCCTTCTTATGTATAAGAATGGCTAAAAAGGTAGTATTTCTGTGTGCTAAGGAAGGAGAACAGACATGAGTGAGCACTGGTAGCCTCAACCACAAATACCTTCCTTATTAGTACTCATAAAGATTAAACTGAGATAATACCAAGTTCTTAGCTCCTTGCCAACATTTATGAGTATTCAATAATTGACAACTAATTTGTATTTGTTGTTTCTCAAGAATATAAACTAATTATACTTCACTTTTCAAGCAAACATGAAATATTTTTTAAAAGCCAATTGAGAACTTTGACCAACACTAATAGCAAAGCCTATTTATGTGAATTTTTTTCCCTTTTCTGAAAATTGAAAAGATACTTTCACATTAACAATTCTTCTGATACTTATCTAGTTCTTCATACTTCCTCAATAACTATCACTGACCAGACCCTAGGACCATCACTGACAACGCTCTAGAACTTTATTAATCCATCACAGAAACATGAATCTTTGCTGCATCTAGATATTCATCATCCAAGATTGGTATCAAATTTCCTTTTTTAAAAATGTGGTCCTCATATAACCAGAAAGGTACAAAAGAAGAAATAAAAATGAACAAAGTACATTTGAAAACATGTTCAATTTAAACAGTGTGCTTTCGTTTCTAGTAATGTGTATTCAGTAATTTGGACTAACTTTTCTGATGGAAACAATTAAAAAGCTGGACAAAAAATTAAAATCCTCTGATTAAAGGCATTAAAGAGTCAACAAGACAGAAAAAAAAAATCACAAGGCACGGATCTGGGAAGAAAAGAAGAAACCCCAGAGGTAAAGTAAGCATTTGGGGTTACCTTCCCCTCAGGGCATCTACCAATTCTATAAATTCAGCTGAAGTTTTAGAAGATAAGCAGGGCTTTTAATAGTCAGAAAGGGTTATGGAACAAAAATTGGAGTCCAGAGTTCACCAAGTAAAAGAGTGTTACTTAGTGAGTGTTACTCCATGCTTGGAGTCCATACCCTGAAGGGAATACAGCCCAGCCTCACATCATCTCAGTACTTAAAATCTGGATTAAGGTGATACAGAATCACTAGTGACCATATCTTGTTTTTTATTTCTTTGAATACATTAAGCAGGGTTATTTTTTTCAGATTTATTGTGGTATAGCTGATATAAAATAAACTGCACATATTTAAAATGTACAATTAGATGGGTTTTGATGTGTATAAATCAAAAATCTCTTTATGCACCTTTGTAATCCTTGCCGCCTACCTGATCCTACCCCATTCCTAAGCAACCACTGATCTGCTTTCTGTCACTATATATTAGTTTGTATAATTAAGTATGTACTTTTTAAAACAAATAAACAGTATATATTTTTTGTGGTAGGGGGCTTCTATTGTATAAATATACCTCAAGCTGTTTATTCGTTCATCCTCTGAAGGACATTTGGGTTGTTTCTGGGTTTTGGCTATTACAAATAAAGCTACTAGAACAATCTTATGTAAGTCTATGCATGGATATAAGGTATGAGTATTCTGAGTCTGTTTCTGATAGTATTTTGATCAGTATCTAAAGTACTATATAAGAATACAGAAAGGTTGAAAGTAAAAGGATTAAAAAAAAAAAACATGCAAACACAAACCAAAAGAAGACTGATGTAGCTCTACTAACTTCAAAGTAGGCTTTTGGGAGGACTTCATATAGAGGAAAGTCTGAACGCCACAACAAGATGTAAAAATACCTTATGCACTTAATGACATAGCCTTAAAAGATATAAAGCAAAATTGACAAAGAGACAAAAAGATAAATCCAAAATAACAGAAGATTTTAAAATAACTCTCACAGCAATTATTACAACATACAAAAAGACAAAGCAAGAATATAAAAGAAACCAAACCAACCGAAATTTTATATATATACACATACATATGTATACACATGTACATATACATGTACATATATGTACAAATGTACATAGGTACATGCATGTGTATGTGTCTTCATGTATATATACATGTAAAACACTGTACAAACTACAGAATAAAATTCTTTTCAAGTTTACACAAACTATTACCAAAACTGAATTTGTTTATATCATAAAGCAAGTTTTAACAGATTTAAAACGATTAAAATCATATAAAGTTTGTTCTCTGATCAACTGCAATTAACCTGGATATCAATAACATTAAGATAAACAGAAAATTGCCACCTACTTGGAAATTTTAAAATGTGCCTCTAAATAATCAATGGGTTAAAAAAGAAATTCCAATAGAAACTTGAAATATTTTGAACCAAATCATTAAAATACAGTATCAAACTTGTAGGATGCTCCCTTAGCATTCACATTTGGTGCCTAATACTCTTTACCAGCAAAGGAACCACATATCACGGAGTAGGGAAAAAAGTCAGAATGGGTCTGTAATACCCTGTTGTAAACAAAACACAATTTTACTTTCAAAAACATACTAGTACTAAATAGGAAAAAAGGTAACTAGCAGATACTAGATAAATTTTGAAAAATTACTAAATAATAATTTAAAATTTTTATTTTAGAAAAGACCATGACTTCACAATAATGCTCAAAGTTAAAATACACCATAGGTTGGGCACAGTGGCTCCACACCTATAATCCCAGCACTTTAGGAGAGAGAGGAAGGAGGATTACTTGAGGCCAAGAGTTCAAGCCCAGCCTGGAAACACAGCAAGACCCTGTCTCTACAAAAAAAAAAAAAAAAAAAAAAAAATTTTAATTAGCCAGGCATGGTGGCATGTGTCTGTACTCCTAGCTACTCGGGAGACTGAGGTGGATCACTTGAGCCCGGGAGTTTAACGCTGCAGTAAGCTATGAATGTGCTAGTGAGGGCCTACTTCCTTGTGGATGGTTCCTTCTAGCTGTTTCCCTACATGAAAGAAGGAGCAAGGCAGCTCTCCAGGGCCTCCTTTATGCAGACACTAATCCTACTCACAAGGGTTCTGCCAATATGACCTAATCACTTCCCAAAAGTCTCCACCTCCAACATCATCACCTTAGGGTTTAGGATTTCAACATATGAATTTTGGGAGGACATAAATATTCCAACCATAGCAACCACATTAACAAAATGAAACATAAAATTCACATGATCATCTCCGTAGATGCACAAAAAACATTTGACAAAATTCAAAACCCTTCCTGATAAAAACTCTCAACAAATTAGATAAAGAAAGAACTTACCTCAACACCATAAAAGCCATATAAGCCCACACACAGCTAATATTATACTCAATGGTCAAAACCTTAAAGCTTTTCCTCTAAGATCCAGCAAGACAAGGATGCCCACTGTCACCAATTCTAATCAACATAACATTGGAAATCCTATCCAGAACAATTAGACAAGAAAAAAACGTAAAAGGCATCCAAATTATAAAGGAAGAAGTAAAATTGTCTGTTTACAGATGACATGATTTTACGTACAGAAAACCCTAAAGACTCCACCAAAGCTCTGTTAGAACTAATAAATGAATTCAGTAAAGCTGCAGGGCACAAAATCAACATATAAAAATCAGTTGAATTTCTATACACTAATAAATTATCCAAAAAAGAAATTTTAAAAATACCATTTACAATAGCATAAAAAGAATAAAATATTTAGGAATAAATTTAACCAAGGAGGTGACAGACTTGTATACTATAATACACTGATAAAAAAAATTAAAGCAGACACAAAAACAGAAAGACATCCATATCCATGGATTGAAAGAATATTGTTAAAAATGTCCCTATTACTGAAAACAATCTATAGATTCAATGGAATCCCTATCAAAATCCCATTGGCTTTTTTTATATAAATACAAAAAATAATCCTAAAATTCATATGGCACCACAAAGACCCCAAATAGACAAAGCAATTTGAGCAAGAACAAAAGCTAGAGGCATCACACTTTCTGATATTCAAAATATCTTACAAAGCTACAGTAATCAAAACAGCACAGTACTAGCATCAAACAGAAATGTAGACCAATGGAACAGAACAGAGTGCCAAGAAACAAGCCTACACATATGGTCAACTGATCTTTGACAGGGTGGAGGAAGAATAGTCTCTTCACAGAAGGTTTAGGGAAAACTGGATATCCACGTGTAAAAGAATGAAATTGGACTGTTACCTCACACCATACACAAATATCAACTCAAAATGGATTAAAGACTTAAATGTAAGAACTGAAACCATAAAACTCCTAGAAGAAAACATAACAAAGAAGCTTTCTGACATCAACCTTGACAATGATTTCTTGGATATGATACTATTAAATAAAATCACAGGCAACAAAGCAAAAATAGACAAGTGGGATCACAACAAATTTAAAGCTTCTGAACAGCCAAGGAAACAATCAACAAAATGAAAAGGTAACCTATGAAATGGGAGAAAATATTTGCAAACCATATATCTGATAACGAATTAATATTTAAAATATATAAGGAATTCCTACAATACAAGAGCAAAAAAATAATAAAAATAACCTAATTAAAATGGGCAAAGGTACTGGTTAGATATTTTTCCAAGGAAGACATACAAATAGCGGCCCGGCGTGGTGGCTCACGCCTGTAATCCTAGCACTCTGGGAGGCCGAGGTGGGCGGATCGTTTGAGCTCAGGAGTTCAAGACCAGCCTGAGCAAGAGTGACACCTCATCTCTACTAAAAATAGAAAGAAATTAGCCGGACAACTAAAAATATATAGAAAAAGTTAGGCGGACATGGTGGTGCATGCCTGTAGCCCCAGCTAATTGGGAAGCTGAGGCAGAAGGATTGCTTGAGCCTAGGAGTTTGAGGTTGCTGTGAGCTAGGCTGACGCCATGGCACTCCAGCCCTGGCAACAGAGTGAGATTCTGTCTCCAAAAAAAAAAAAAAAAGACATACAAATAGCCAACAGGTATATGAAAGGGTGGCCAACATTATTAATCAAAATCAAAACCACAATGAGACTAAGTACAGTGGTACATGCCTATAGTCCCAGCTACTCAGGAGCCTAAGACAGGAGGATATCACTTGAGCCCATAAGTTCAAGGCTATAGTGTACCATGATTGCATCCATGAATAAACACTGCACTCCAGCCCAGGCAACAGAGTGAGACCCTGTCACAAAAAAAAAAAAAAAAAAAAAAAAAAAAAAAAAAATCACAATGAGATATCACCTCACACCTGTTAGAACAGCTATTATCAAATCAATAAGTAACAAATGTTACCAAGGATGTGGAGAAAAGTAAATCCTTGTATACTGTTGGCAGGAATGTGAATTGATGCAGCCACTATGGAAAACATTATGAAGGTTCCTCAAAAATTAAAAACAGATGATCCAGCAATCCCACTTCTGGGTATATACCCAAAGGAATTGAAATAAAGATCTCAAAAAGGTATCTACACTCCCATGTTCACTGCAGCATTAATCACAATAGCCAAGACATGGAAACAACCTAAATGTCCACTGACAGATAAATGGATAAAGAAAATGTGATATATACATACAACGGAATGTTATTCAGCCTTCAAAAAGAAATATATCGTGCCATTTGTGATAACATGGATGAATCCAGAAGACATGCTAAGTGAAATAAGCCAGGCACAGGAGAAATATTAAGACTACATGATGCCAATTATATGAGGAATCAAAAATAGTCAAACTCATAAAAGAAAACAGAATGGTAATTACCATGGGTTGAGGGGGGATGGGGAACTGAGGAGGTATTAGTCAAAGGGTACAAAGTTCCAATTTCAGTGTACCTTGTACACTTGAGTAAGTCCTAGAGATCTACTGTACAGCACAGTGCCTATACTTAACAATACTTTATTATATACTTAATTTGCTAAGACAATACATCTTATGTTGTGTTCATATCACAAAAAAAAATTAAGAGGGTGGGAGGAAACTTTTGAAGGTCCTTGATATGTTTATGTCATAGATTGTGGTGATGATTTCACAGGCATACACTTACCTCCAAACTCATCAAGTTGTATACATTAAATATGTAGAGCTTTCTGTATGTCAATCATACATCAATAAAGTCATTTTAAAAAAAGAAATAAAAAATCTGAAAAATACTATGGCCATTAAAGACACTGAATCTATAATCTAAAATCTTTCCACAAGGAAAACTCCAAAACCAGATGGCTTCACCATTGAATTATACCAAATGTTTAAGAAAGAAATAGCACCAATCTTACACCAACTCTTTCAATGAAAGAAAAGAGGGGTGAGCTGTAACACTTTTCTCGCCAGCATAACATTATTATCAAAAAATGACATGGACAACACAAGACACAAGTTACATGCCAATTCGACTTATGAACACAGATGTAAAAATCCTAAACAAAACATTAGCTAACCAAATCAAGCAAAATACACAAAGGAGAATACATCAAAATAATCTGAGTTTACTTCCAAAATACAAAGTCAACCTAACATTTCAAAATCAGTCTGTTATTCACAGTTTAAGAAAAAAAAATTATGATCATCTCAATTGATGGAGAAAAAGCTTTTCAAAAAATTCAACATGAATTCATGATAAGCAATATTTCATTAAAATGAATAACTTCTATCCTTCACCATTAAGAGGTAAAAGAGCAATAAACAGAGAAGGTACCTATAACATAAATAGTTGACAAAAGGCCTATAACTAGAACACAGAAAACTCTTAAAAATCAATTTTAAAAAGACAGACATCCCAACAGAAAAATTGGCAAGAGACTTAAGTAAATGCTTCAAAAAAGATATAGAAAGATGTGCTCAGCCTAATCAGTAATCAAAAAAATGATAATTAAAACCATAGTGAGATATCAATACATAACCATCAAAATGGCTAAAATTAAGAAGACAGACAATAAGAAGTGTTGGCATGGACATAGCATAATAGGAACTGTCATACACTGATGGTGGAAATGTATAACCACTTTGCTAAACTAGAATTATATATTCAAACTGAATTACACATATCCTTTATAGTCCAGCAATTCCACTCCTAGATACATGCCCAAAAGAAATATTCACATTTTTAAGAAAATCATGTATAAAAATGTTTACAACAACATCCATTGAACTATATACACTTTGTACACTTTTCAATATGTACATTATACTCCAATAAAAACATTTTTAAATGATGCTACATCCACAAAAAGAAAAACGAGCTCCAAGAAGACTAGTAAGAGAAAAATTCAGTACTGATTACAAAAAATGTGAGACATTTCAATCTTAAATTCAACAAACATTTATTGAATACCTGTTACATGCCACGCATAAAACTAGGCACCATGCATATACAGTGATGAACAAAATGAACTAGAAACAACTCAAAGCCTATCAATGGATAAATACATTGTGGTTCATTCGTAAAACAGGATACTACAGAACAGTAAAAACAAGCTAGAACTACACACAACATGGATGAATCCGAAAACATAATGTTGAACAACAGAAGACACAAAAGAATGCTTTCTTTCTTCTATTCATGTGAACTGCAAATATAGGCAAAGTAATGTATGGTATTATAAGTCTGAACAGTTTATATCTTTGGAGAGAAGGAAGCGTTAATGATTGGAATGGAGCACAATAAGGGCATCCAATGGTCTATTTCTTGAACTGAGTGATGGTTCCACAGCTGTGTTCATTTTGAGATTATTTACTGATCTGTGTATTTTATGTACTTTTCTGTATGCATAATATAATTCAATTAAATTTTTTCAAAGATATAGTGTAGTCTATACTGGTATGGAAAACTGTTTAGGCATACTTCTGGGAGAAAGAAGTTCTAAGAAAAAGAAAAAACTACTGAATAGGAGTTTGATCTTCTTTTGTTAGCCTTTCTTTTTAAATTTATCTACAAAATGGCAATCATATTGTAAATACATTCGATAACTAATTATAAAAGAACAATAGTCTTTTACCCTCTTCAGTCTAAAGATAATTCCCCCACAAAAGAGAAGATCAAACCAAATGGGAATAGAAAAGCTCTGCTTGGCCGGCGCGGCGGCTCACGCCTGTAATCCTAGCACTCTGGGAGGCCGAGGTAATATTTATTTGAGCCCAGGAGTTTGAGGATGCAGTGAGCTGTGATCACATCACTGCACTCCAGCCTGGGCAAAAGAGTAAGACCCTGTCTCTAAAAGAGAAAAATGAAAAGAAAAAAAAAGTGAACAACCAAATAAAAACTGCGCAAAACATAAGCAGACACCTCACTAAAGAAGATACCTAAAGGACAAATAAGCATATCAAAAGATGCTCAGCATCATACATCATTAGGTAATTGCAAATTAAAATAACAATGAGATACTACTGTATACCCATAAGTAGAGAAAATGCTGGCAAAGATGTGAAGCAGTAAGAACTCTCCTTCATTGCTATTGGGAATGCAAACTGGTACAGCCACTTTAGAAGACAGTTGGGCAATATCTTACAAAACTAAACCTAATCTTACCATATTACCTAGCCATCATATTCCTTGGTATCAACCAAATGATTTGAAAACTTGCGTCCACACAAAAACCTGCACACAGATGTTTATAGCAGCTTTATTCGTAATTACCAAAACTTGGAAGCAATTAAGATGTCCTTCAATAGGTGAGTGGATAAATAAACTGGAATATACAGACAATGGAATATTCTTCAGCGCTAAAAAGAAATGAGCTATCAAGCCATGAAAAGAGATGGAGGAACCTTAAATGCATATTAGTAAGCTAAAAAAGCCAATCTGAAAAGGCTACATATTCCAACTATATTACATTCTGGAAAAGGCAAAACTATGAAGACAGTAAAAAGATCAGTGGTTGGGGGCAGGGAAGAAAGGATCAATAAGCAGAACACACAGGATTTTTGGAGCACTGAAACCATTCTGCATGACACTGCTAAGGGTGGATACACACCATTACATATTAGTTCAAACCCACAGAATATACACCACCAAAAATGAACCCTAATGTAAACTATGGACCTTGGGTGATAATGATGTGTCAATGTAGTTCATTGACTGGTCAATAAATGTACCACTCTGAAACAGGATATTGATAGTAGGGGAGGCTATGATGTATGAGGACAGGACATGCATGGAAACTCTCCATACTTTCTGTTCAATTTTCCTGTGAATTTAAAACTATTCTAAAAAATAAAGTCTATTTTTCAAAAAGTGAGTTGATGATATTTCAAGAGTACCCAGAATCCCATATAAAACAGAACAGCAATTCATTAATGCTTCATTAAATCCTAGCTTCATCATAGAATTACAAGCATAAAATTAGCATGCCAGAGCTTGCCCAAATAAAGTATTCAAGGTCTTGTCTGGGATATATGTTTCAAGGTGTGTTCATTTGTTAAAACTCAAATTCTACGCTTAGGATTTGTGTATTTTACTTCATGTAAATTTCACTTTAATTTTTAAAAAGAATTACAAAATACAAGACAAAAATTTAATTAAAAAAGAAAAATCATCAAGGATAAAAGCAGGGCTCTAGAATTACAGTCATGTATGTAAAAAGGAAGAGCTAAATGGAGAATATATATCCATAATTACTTCTCTACGTATAGAATATCTGTGAAGGATACACAAAAAATGCTCTCTAAAGGGAAACTGGGTAGCTGAAAGGCAGGAGTAGAAGGACAAGTTTCCAGTGCCTAACTTTGGTATCTTTTGAATTCATGAAGCTTTGTTATTCATTCAAAATAAATAATTTTAAAATGGACATATATGATCTCTACCACTTTTAAAGTAAAATTCAAGCCAAAAGTTTCCACTAATATTAACTTATCTCAGTTTTGGGGATTAAAAGTCTGAATTGATGATTAAGGGCCTTGCTACTCAAAGCATGGTACAAAAGCATCCACATTACCTGCAACTTGTTAAAAATGCTGAATCTGGCCGGGCGCGGTGGCTCACGCCTGTAATCCTAGCACTCTGGGAGGCCGAGGTGGGCGGATCGTTTGAGCTCAGGAGTTCGAGACCAGCCTGAGCAAGAGCGAGACCCCACCTCTACTAAAAATAGAAAGAAATTATATGGACAGCTAAAAATATATATAGAAAAAATTAGCCGGGCATGGTGGTGCATGCCTGTAGTCCCAGCTACTCGGGAGGCTGAGACAGGAGGATTGCTTGAGCTCAGGAGTTTGAGGTTGCTGTGAGCTAGGCTGACGCCACGGCACTCACTCTAGCCTGGGCAACAGAGTGAGACTCTGTCTCAAAAAAAAAAAAAAAAAAAAAAAAAAAATGCTGAATCTTTAGGGCAGTTGTTATAAGGATATACAGATACAGAGAGAGAGAGAGAGAGACAAGTTTAGATGAATTGGCTTACCTCAGAACACTAAACCCTACAGGAGGAATGACAATAAGCTACTATATAGATTTACACTTCAGAATCCTCAACAATCTCTGGCAATAAGGGGTGACTGGGAACTGTTTGAAAGCCTAGTTAAGAAGCAGTTAGATCCTCAGATACCCCGTCTACTCTAAGCAGCTAGGTAAATGTCCTTGCTCCATTTCTGATTCGAGGCTTACCATCAGGAAAAAATAAAAGAAAGAGTAATTGGCCTAGTGGAATATTTGGCAATTGAGAGTAGAGATATTATACTGAATAGAGGAGCAACTGTGTAAAAGTTTATATAGTAATGCTGCAACTCCAAGCAATCTTCCCCTACTTGGCTCCCAAAATGTTGGCAACCAGATCTATACCTTCCAGGCAGGAGATAGGAAGATTCTTCTCTGGGAAATCTGGATCAACCCAAAATAAAAGACCAAGGGAGGTTATCAAATGAAATATCTCAGCAGGATCACCAAATAGTGAAGCCCATAGTCCAAAAACTCACAATGGGTACAAGATTATGAGACAGCTACGAAAAGCCTCTAACATGGAAAATCAAAACCAAAACAAACAATGGAAAGAAACAAACAACAACAACAAAAAGTTATGCGGGGGAAAATAAATTTTTTTAAATCTATATTACACCAATAGGAAAATAACAAAATGTTATAAAAGGGAATACTGAGAGAAAAAAAGCATTGATGAAATAAAATGACACTAGAAATGAAAACATCAATAGAAGAGATGAAGAAAAAAAGGGAGGAATAAATAGAACAAAAACAAAACAAAGACATAAAAACAGATTAACAGATGTTACAACTGTAAAATGCATCCTAATTTCAGAGGTATTAAAATATGAAAAAATTGATTAACAATAAAAACAGATAATCAGTCCAGAAGGTCCAATATTCAAATAACAGGCGTTTCAGGAAGAGATAGTAGTCAAAATGGAGAATGCAAGAACATAAATTCATTGGTTAACAGTTTGGAAAAGCCTATTGAATGCCCAAAATAATGAATACAAAAAGACTTCAAGGCATAAAATTTTAGAAAATCAGGAATAAATAAAAGATTTCAAAAATTTTCAGGGAGGGAAAACTAAACACCATACAAAAGACTGGGAATCAGAGTAGCATTAGACTTTCAGCACTCTTGAAATCTAAAAGAAAATAAATCAATAGCTTCAAACTTTTAAGGGAAAATGATTTCTAGTCAACCCAAACTATCGATCAAAAATAAAAACATGCAAGACATGCAAGGCTTCAAGTAAATTACTTCCTTTGCACTCTTTCCCAAGATGCTACTGGAAGACATGATCCAACAAAATTAAGGGATAAAACAAGAAGAGATTCATAAATCAGGAGATCTAACAGAAGGAAGAGACAAAAAGGAACCCTTAAAATGATGGGGAACGGAAATTCCAGGATTATCAGTGGTGCATCACATACAACAATCAGTACAGATTAAAGCATTTCGGTAAACCCAAGCTCAAAGATCTTCAAGAAAATAAAGCTGATGGAGAGATTTAGATAACTGGCAGAATTAGTTGGGTATGACAATGCTAATCAATAAAAAACTAAGCAAGAACAAAAAAAGATAATTAAGCTCATTTACATAGTCAAAATGTAAGAAATGAATATTGACCTAGCCAAAATTTTAACGTAACACACTGAAAAGATGCCAAGTATGTGGAAAATGTGCTTATACAGGCAGGGTAACAGGTTAGGTGAAAGTCAATCCCCATTATGGGAAGCAAAGAAAGACAGATTAATTTTTTTAATCAAAAAATAGTAACATAAAATTTCTTCAAAGCCATGGTGGTATACCAGTTAGGCCTAGGTTGGGTTGCAAGTAACTGAAAGCCTCAAGCAACAGTAATCTAAACAAAATAGAAATTTTTTCTCTTCCACATAAATGAAGCAATACAGGGCTGGGATGAAGAATTCATAATCATCTTCTCATTCTACAGTCTTCAACATGTAGTTTTTACTTCCTACTCCAAGAAAGCTGCTTAAGTTCCAGCTATCATATCCACTTTCCACCCAGCAGGAAAGAAAGGTAACGAAGGCTGTGTCCCTTTCTCTTTAAAACATCTCCCAGCTCATATTTTGAACAGCCCATCTAGGAGAGAAGGCTAATATTTCACCAGAAAAGTGACAGGAAGCGCCAAAAGTGGGTAAGGAGAGGGTTGAGGGCAACTTGCCTGGCTAGGGACTGGCTAACAGAAAGGAGAATCTGCTAGACTGCAGGGAAACAGTAAGACAGAAGCCCCCAGGGCTCCACTTGCAAAAGGAGCTTTTACGATCTTGGCTAAAAGAGAAGCCCCCAACTTACACAGGTCTTGGGTCTAACATAGGGAGCTGCTTGGAGATTGCACAGAGATCCTGTTCCAGAATGAGAACTCATGCGGAATCCCACAGGCATCTGACCCTAGAGCAGCTTGAGCCAGTTGCCATTCTGACAGCCTACATACCAGGGAACCATGGGCATGCCTGAAGCCACTGTAGGGCTCTAAGGAGGGATAGAGGAACACAGGTGCTTTGCACTCACCCCTGAGAAGGTCCCCACTGCCCTGCTGTGTGCTGCTGTTGAGACAGAGACATAAGCTGACAGCATTTGCCACAGATTCTCACCCACACTACCTACGTGGGTGGGGCCCCAACCTTTCCAGTCCTAGGTCCAAGGCACCATTTTGAGAGTTTGAAACTGGGCTGCTCTGCTTCCTGCCTCAGGCTGAGTTTAGGCTGAGGCAGCTGCAGCACCTGCCTGGATAGGGAGGGGCAGGGAAACCAGGATTTCCAGCATGCGTCTAGGACGGTGTCCACCATCCTGCAGCTACTTGCTGCAGGACTGAGTCTCGAGCAAACTATATTCCCCACAGTTTGCAGTGCAGCCAGCCTGAGAATGGCCCCGCCCTCTCTGGTCATGAGCCCATGGCACCATTTTGGGAGTGTGAAGCTAGGCAGTGCCCCATCCTTGAGCTGAATACGGGCTGACGCAGCCACAGCCCCACCCAGCTGAGGAGGGACAGGGGAGCCCAAGCTCTCCTACACACCCCTAGGACAATTCCTACCACCCTGCTACTGGCTCCTATGAGACTGAGATTCAAGCAGACAGCATTCCCTACAGTTTCTTCCCCATGCCACTTGCCTTAAAGGTGTCCTGTCCTCTGTGATTTCAAGCCCACACATGGCATTTATATTGAAAGTTTACCACTGGGACACAACCATCCCTGGGCCAAGTTCAAGGTGATGTGACTGCAGCTACCACATGGCTGGTTAGAGACAGGGCAGACCAAGCTTTCCTAAGCACACTTATGACAATACCCACCACCCTGATACAAGCAGCTGCAAAACTGGGGACTAGCCTGCTCAAGCCATTGCAGCAACCAGTAACACCAACACAGACCACTTGGGCTCTACTAGGTGGCTCCACCACTGCTCCTGCCACCTCCCACATCATCCCAGCTATTCAGGGGCCTAAGAACCCACCCAAACACCAGGCCCTCTGTTCCAACTACTAGCTTCTGAGCAAGCCATCTGAAGGCCCAAGAAATTGGTCCTCCAGAACACACTAACACTGCTGCCAGCTATAAGCTGCTCTGGGGCCTAAAATCAGGCATATTCAGCCTGCTGCTTCCACTACTGGGGCCCAAACACTGGCTTGGCTGCCACTCAAGCCCTAGCAAAACTTCACCATAGCCTCACCTAATAACTGTTCCCTAAGCCACTAAGGAAATCACAGATACCACTGACTCTGTGTGTTGCCTAAGAAATCATACAAAGATCACACTACTACAGACACCCAAAATCAAAACCAAAGTAACCTACAGCCCACAACACATATATACCTTCAGGAAAAACTTCTCCCCTTCTAAAGCAATTTCAAAAAATCAGAACAAGTGACTGCTACATCAGATGCACAGATAACAATGGAAGGACACAGAAAACATGAAAAAGCAAGGAAATATGACACCACCAAAGGATCACAACAATCATCCAGCCATGGATCCCAATCAAAAAGAATTCCTTGTAATGCCAGATAAAGAATTCCAAACATTGATTCTAAAGAAATTCAATGAGATGGAAGACAAATCTAAAAATCAATAGAGGCCGCGGTGGCTCACGCCTGTAATCCTAGCACTCTGGGAGGCCAAGGTGGGCGGATCGTTTGAGCTCAGGAGTTCGAGACCAGCCTGAGCAAGAGCGAGACCCCACCTCTACTAAAAATAGAAAGAAATTATATGGACAGCTAAAAATAGATATAGAAAAAATTAGCCGGGCATGGTGGCGCATGCCTGTAGTCCCAGCTACTCGGGAGGCTGAGACAGGAGGATCGCTTGAGCTCAGGAGTTTGAGGTTGCTGTGAGCTAGGCTGATGCCATGGCACTCACTCTAGCCTGGGCAACAGAGTGAGACTCTGTCTCAAAAAAATAAATAAATAAAAAAAAATAAATAAAAATAATAAAAAAAATAAAAATCAATAGAAAGAAATCAGAAAATTCAGGATATGAATGAGAAATTTACCAAGGAGATTGGTATCATTAAAACAAACAAACAAACAAAAAAAACAACATCAATTCTGGAGCTAAGTAGCCAGGTATGGTGGTGCACGCCTGCAGTCCCAGCTACTCGGGAGGCTGAGGCAGGAGGATCGCTTGAGCCCAGGAGTTGGAGGTTGCAGTGAGTGATTATGATGTCACTGCACCCTAGCCCAGGCAACAGAGCAAGACTGTGTCCCAAAAATAAATCAAAATAAAATAAAATAAAATAAAATTCTAGAGCTGCAAAATTCATTGAAGGAAACATGAAATACACGCAAAAGCTTCAAGAATAACTAAACCAAACAAAAGAAAGAATCTCAGAACTCAAAGACAGGTCTTTTAAAATAATCTAGTCAGACAAAAATAAAGAAAAAAGAATAAGCAAGGCCTTTAAGAAGTCTAGGACTATGACATAAAGCAACCAAACTTAAGAGTTATTGGTATTCCCAGGGAGAAAGAAAGATCAAAATGTCTAGAATAGCTGGGCACAGTGGCTTATGCCTATAATCCTAGCACCTTGTGAGGCCAAGGCAGGAGCATTGTTTGAAGCCAGAAGTTTGAGACTAGCCTAGACAACAGCAAGACCCCGTCTCTACAAAAAATTTTAAAAATTAGCTGGGTGTGGTGGCACGTATCGGTAGTTCCAGCTACTTGGGAGGCTGAGGCAGGAGGATCACTTGAGCCCAGGAGTTTGAGGTTGCAGTGAGCTATGATGACACTGCTGCACTTTAGCCTGGGCAACAGTGTGAGATCCTGCCTCAAAAAAAAAAAGTTCATAAAACCTATTTAAAAAAATAATCAATGAAAACTTCCCTTGACCACCAAGAGAGTTAGACATTCATACACAGGAGGCCAAATGATCCCCAGAAAATATACTGCAAGAAGGACCTCACAACAGCATATTATAATCAGAATGACTAAAGTCAAAGTGAAAGAGAGAATTTTAACATTAGCAAGAGAAAAGTATCTGGTCACTTATAAAGGAAACCCCATCAGACTAACAGTGGACCTTTCTGCAGAAATCTTATACGTCAGAAGAGAATGTGATGGTATTTTCAAGTACTGAAATAAAAAAACTTCCAGGAAAGAATTTTATATCCTGCCAGACTAAGCTTCATAAATGAAAGAGAAATAAAATCTTTCCCAGACAAGCAAACTCTGAGAGAATTCATCACCACTAGATCAGAAATACCTATAGGAGTCTTAAACATGGAAATGAAAGGTCAATATTCATCACCACGGAAACACACAAAAATATGAAACTTACAAGTCTTATAAAACAAGCACACAAAGGAGGCAGAGAAAGGAATTAAATGGCAACGTAAGTTCAGCAAACCACAAAAACAAAAAGAGAAAAAGAAACGAAGAATTTACAAAATAATTAGAAATCAACTAACAATATGACAAGAACAAAGCCTCACATATCAATATTAACCTTGAATGTAAATGGATTAAGTGCTGCACTTAAAAGATAAAGATTGACAGAACGAATAAAAAAACATGAACCAGCTATCTGCTCTCACAAGAAACTTATCTTGCTGATGAAGACACATATAGACTGAAAGTAAAGGAGTGGAAAAAGATATCCCATATGGAAAATGGAAAACATGAGTGAGCAGGATTACCTATACTCATATCAGATAAAACAGACTTTAAATCAAAAACAGTAAAAAAAAAAAAAAAAAAAAAGAGAAAGAAGGCCATTATATAATGATAAAGGGATCAATTCAGCAAGAGGATATAACGATCAAATACATACACACCCAAACATCAGAGCACCCAGATTCACAAAACAAATATTACTAGACCTAAAGAAAGAGATAGATAGCAACACAATAGTGGGGAAATTAAATACCCCACTCACAGTATTAGACAGATCATCGACACAGAAAATCAACAAAGAAACACTAAACTTAAATTGGACTTTAGACCAAATGGACTTAACATTTACAGCTGCGATCCCCAACCCCGGGCCACAGACTGAAGCCAGGCCATGGCCTGTTAGAAACCAAGCCACAGAGCAGGAGGTGAGCAGCAGGCAAGCGAGCAAAACTTCATCTGTATTTACAGCCGCTCCCCATCACTTGCCATCGCCCGCTTCCCCAGTTCATGGAAAAACTGTCTTCCATGAAACTGCTCCCTGATGCCACAAAGGTTGGGGACCACTGATTTACAGAACATTCCACCCAACAACTATAGAATATACATTCTTTTCATCAGCACATGGAACATTCTCTAAGACAGACCACATTTTAGGCCACAAAACAAATCTTAAAAAAATTTTTTAAATCAAAATCATTATCAAGTATCTTCTCAGATCATAATGGAATAAAGCTAGAAATCAAGATGAAGAAAAACTTCATAAATTATACAAACACATGGAAATTAAAGAACATGCTCCTGAACCATCAATGGGTGAACAAAGAAACAAAGATGGAAATTTCAATTTTTTTTCTTTTCTTTTTAAATTTTTTGTAGAGATGGGGTTTCACTATATTGCCTAGGCTGGTCTCAAACTCCTGCACTCAAGTGATCCTCCCACCTCAAGCCTCCCAAAGTGCTGGGATTATAGGTGTGAGCCACCACATCCAGCCTGGAAATATAAAAAATTTTTTGAAATGAATGAAAATGAAAATACAACATACCTAAACCTGTGGAATACATCAAACACAGTTCTAAGAGGGAAGTTTATAGCATTAATTGCCTACATCAAAAAAGTAGAAAGATCACACATTAACAACCTAAGCTCACACCTCAAGGAACTAGAAAAATAAGAACAAACCAAACCCAGAGTTAGCAGAATAAAAGAAATAACAAAGATCAGAGCAGAACTAAATGAAATAGAGACCAAAAAAAGGAAAACAACACAAATGATCAACAAAATGAAAAGTTGGTTATTCAAAAAGATAAACAAAATGAATAAACTATAGCTAGAATAACCAAGAAAGGCAGAAAATCCAAATAAACACAATCAGAAATAAAAAAGGAGACATTACAACTGATACCACAGAAATACAAAAGATCATCAAAGACTATTATGAACAATTATACATCCACAAACTAGAAAACCCAGAAGAAATGAATGAATTCCTGAAAACATACAATCTCCCAAGATTGAACCAGGAAGAAATAGAACTCCTGAACAGACCAATCATGAGCAGTAAGGTTGAATCAGCAATAAAAAATTTCCCAACAACAACAAAAAAAATCTCAGGACCAGATGGATTCACAGCCAAATTCTACCAGACATACAAAAAAGAACTGGTACCAATCCTACTGAAATTGTCCCAAAAGATCGAGGAGAGAATCCTCCCTAACTCATTCTGCAAAGTCAGTATCACCCTGATACCAAAGCCAAGAAAGGACACAACAAAAAAAGAAAACTACAGACCAATAGCCATCAAGAACATAGATGCAAAAATTCTCAACAAAATAGCAGCAAACCAAATCCAACAGTACATCAAAAAAATAATTTACCACAATTAAATGGGTTTCATCCCAGGGATGCAAGATGGTTCAACATATGCAAATCAATAAACGTGATTCACAACATAAAGGGAACTAAAAGTAAAAAGCATATCATCATCTCAATAGATACAGAAAAAGCATTTGATAAAATCCAGCATGCCTTCAAGATAAAAAAAAAACAAAACAAAAAAACAAAACCTTCAACAATCTCAGTATAGAAGGAACATACCTCAAAATAATAAAAGCCATATATGACAAACCTATAGCCAACATCATACTGAATGGGGTAAAGGTGAAAACATTCCCCCTAAAAACTAGAACAAGAGAAGGATGCCCACTTTCACCATTGTTATTCAACATAGTACTGGAAGTACTAGCCAGAGCAATCAAGCAAGAGAAAGAAAGAAATGGCATTCAAATTAGAAAAGAGAAAGTCAAATTATCTGTTTGCTGATGATATGATCACATACCTAGAAAACCCTAAGGACTCTTCCAGAAGACACTGAGACTTAATAAATGAATTCAGCAAAGTCTCAGGTTATAAAATCAACGTACAAAAATCAATAGCACTTCTATATACAAACAATGACTAAGCTGAGGACCAAATCAAGAACTTAATCCCATTTACAACAGCTGTAAAAAAATAAAATAAAATATCTAGGAACAGATTTAATCAAGGAGGTGAAAAACCCCTACATGGAAAACTATAACACTAATAAAACAAATTATAGATAACACAAACAAATAGAAAAATATCCATGTTCATGGACTGAAAGAATCGATATTGTTAAAATGACCATACTACCCAAAGCAATCTACAGATTCAATGCAATTCCCATCAAATACCAACGTCATTTTTCACAGAATCAGAAAAACAATCCTAAACTTCATAAGGAACCAAAAAAGAGCCCAAATAGCCAAAACAATCCTAAACAAAAAGAATAAAGCTGAAGGCATCACACATTGCCTGACTCCAAATTATACTACAAGACTATAGTAATAGCATGGTACTGGTATAAAAATAGACACACAGATCAATGAAACAGAATAGAGAACCCAGAAATAAAGCCACATACTTATAGCCAACTGATCTTTCACAAAGTTGGCAAGAACGTAACTGGGGAAAGGAAAATCTTTTCAATAAATGGTGCTGGGAAAATTGGATAGCCATATGCAGAAGAATGAAACTGGATCCCTATTTCTCACCATATACAAAAAAATTAACCCAAGATGGGTTAAAAACTTAAATTTAAGATCTGAAACAATAAAGATCCCAGAATAAAACTCTTCTGGACATTGGTCTAGGCAAAGAATTTATGACTAAGACCCCAAAAGCAATTAAAAACAAAAATAGATAATTGGACTTAATTAAACTAAAAAGCTTCTGCACAGCGAAATATATATATATGTGTATATATATGTATGGTCAAAAGAATAAATAGACAATCTACAGCATGGGAGAAAATATTTGCAAACTATGTTCTTGACAAAGGACTAATATCCAGAATCTACAAGGAACTCAACTAAGTCAGCAAGAAGAAAACAAATACCCTTAAAAGGGGGGCAAATGACATGAACAGGCATTTTACAAAAGATACACAAATCACCAAAAAACATGAAAATATTCTCAACATAACTAATCATCAGGGAAATGAAAATTAAAACCACAATGAGTTATCATCTTACTCCAATAAGAACGCCTATAATTAAAAAGTCAAAAAACAATAGAGGCTGGCACAGATGCAGTAAAAAGGGAACACTTATACACTGTTGGTGGGAATGTAAATTAGTACAACCTCTATGGAGATCAATATGGAGATTTCTCAAAGAAATAAAAGTAGATCTACCATTTGATCCTGCAATCCCACTACTGGGTATCTAGACAGAGGAAAAGAAATCATTGTATCAAAAAATACTTGTATTTATATGTTTATCACAGCACAATTCACAATCACAAAGATACGGAATCAACCTAAGTGCCTATCAACTGATGAGTGGATTAAGAAAATGTGATACATATATCCACTACTTTAGTGATACTAAAGAATAAAACAATGGCTTTTGCACTAACTTGGATGGAACTGGAGGCCATTATCCTAAGTGAAGTAACTCAGGAACACAAATATAAATGCTGCACGTTCTCACTTATAAATAGGAGCTAAACTCTGCCTACACAAGGGCACAAAGAGTGGTATAATGAGCCTCTGGAGACTCACAAGTGGGGAAGGGTGTACCTATGAGGTACAATGTACATTACTCAGATGACAGGTACACCAAAAGCCCAGACTCCACCACTACACAGTACATACATGTAATGGATTTCAACTTGGACCCCCTAAATCTATTAAAATAAAAAAGAAGATTTTTAAAAACATAAATAAAACATCTCCCAAAAGCTCAAGAAATCTATTATATATCATGGTGATTACAGCTAAAAATAATATGCTGTATTCTTGAAAACTGCTGAGAGTGTAGATTTTAATTGTTCTCACCACAAAAGCTGAATTAATGCATATGTTAATTAGCTAGACTTACCATTCCAAAATATATACATATTTCAAAACATATTGTACATAATACATACAACTTTTGTCAATTAAAAATAATGTTTTTAAATGCTTTTAAAAGGAAAGAGAAACAAATCTACCTCTTAGTCAAATTCTTTGGAGGAAAGGATTATAAATATTTGAAATATAGATAAAGGAGAAAAAACAGAAATACACGGTAGCAAGAGTAGATAAGTTACTGACATCTCTGTGAAGATACATTATCCTCCAGTCATTCCTTTTTCATAAACAAAAGTAGCAGAGTAATACTGAATTTGGTTAGGCTTACCTAGTTCAGCTGCATCAATATTTTAATGTTTCTTTAGATTGACCATAAATTTCCTTTCATTTTTCAGACTTACTGCCATCTCTGACCACTTCTAAATGCTTGTGAACAGTGATCCATTTTGCTAAAAGCTTCTATTGTGGACCAAAAAAAAGCAGTTAGACTAATTCAAATTACAGAAAGAAAACTGTGGCCCTCAAAATTAAGAGAGTTATCTAAGCTCATGCATAGCTAATAGGAGGCAGAGCCATAAACCCAGGTCTCCTCACCCCATTATTGAGGAAACTATGTTAAAATAGGAAAGCAGCACAACTTCAGTCATGTTCCCTGGTCAATAATGCCACAAACAAGTCCCTGTTCCTCCCATCCATTGAACTGGTCAACTTCATTCACATTCAACTAAGTGAATAATAATGTGTAGTGCTTTACTTATGCTAGGTATAATGCAAGATGGGCTCTTTCCAATTGCCAGAACTATATGCAGGCTCACTTGAGTTACTTTACAAAGAAAATTGAGTGCAAGAATATGTGTGGACGTATGAAAGCATAAGAAAAGTCTCCACAATCAGGTTTCATTGAGAACTGGAACACTGGTCAGGATAAAATAAAATTGGTATCCCAATAGGAACTCTAGTTGATCACTGTCAAAATTCAGCTTCCCAATTCTGCCTCTATTATGATTGTAGGTATGTTTTACTCTCCATAATGACTGTGCTGTCTATTACATGGCTCCTACTGTCACAGCTTCTGCTTACTGCATTCTCTGCCATCTTACGTACAAATTCCCTAAAAAAGAGGGTAAGACTGATTTCATTCATCATTTTGTAATGCATAGCTACTGGACAGACTTCTTGGGCGAGGCCAATTTATCAGCCACTGGCCTACTTATACATCACTAATGCCAATGCCTGGTCCAAGTAATTGTGGCAAACTGTAGTGGACACATGGCAAAAAGCATAACAACTGATACAAGCCCTCCCAGCTGTATTTTTCAGAAATGGGCTATGGTTGTAGCTCATTCTCAGAGAACTATGTATGTCCATATACATTTGGATTACAAACCAAAATATCCTTAGGTAAATTCAGACTTTAAAATATGGCCTACCCTCTCCAGAGCATAGTCAGTCACACCTTGTCACCCCTTACACATACTCTCCTACACAGCAGATTTCAAAAAGTAACATCATCTCATATTACCATCCATAATTTCTATTCTTTGGTACAGAAAATTTGGTAGCCTCTCTCCCATCAAAATCTTTTCTCTGAATTGAGATTCTCCTTTGACTCCATATTTATCCTAAAATGAAGTCTGACACATGAATTAAATAAAAAAAAAAACCTATTCAGATATAAGATAATAGTTTCCTATCATAGAAAAATAATTGCCCTAACTGGAAAACCCAAACATTTTCTAGTAGAAACACAGGTAATTTTAATGATCACCATTTATTAATTATTTACCATGTCAGGCACTGAGCTAAGCACCTGACAGGAAATATTACAAATTAGCAAACTAAGGCCCAGAAAGGTTAAGTCCTTATCCAAGGTCACATCTAATAAATAACACAGCTGAAATTCAAACCCTATCTATGTGATGCCAAAGCCCATGTCTTTAACAATCATTCCATACTGTAAATGATGGCCAAGCAGAATCACCAATAGGATTTTATAACACTAGTCCTACTGCCCTGCCCCCAAAAATATCCTCCTCCATACTCCAGTGCAATGCTTCCCAAACACTGTTCAGTGAGATATCATACAACAAAAAAAGTCCTATGACCACATAAGCGTAGGAAATGTTACAATAAAAAGAGCTCATCAAACTTCCATATTGCAGGACAACTCAGAATTTTTAATATGCCAATCCACACTGTGAATCTTCAAGCAGTAAATATATTAAGCAGTTTCTCTTAATTATTTAGCCAAAGTTACCACTGTTCACAGGCCATTGCCTAAAATTGTTCTGTGGAATGCACCTTAGAAAATGCTTACCTAGTAAAAAATGTAACATGACCATCTTTTTCTTTTATAATTTCAACTAAACTAGGTCAGCTAGTTATCAGTAAATCTTATTAAATCTGCTGACCCATACATGACTTCTAGATGAAAATGTCGCAGTCATGCTAAGGGTCAGTGGCCATGTTTTAGATCACGTAACTTCACCCCTGTACAGAGATGACTGGACAGAATGGCACCAAAGGGAAAAGCCTAGTCACTTATGTGGTCTGTCTCAAAAAGATTAGTTGGGCCAAGAAGATTTATCTCAAAAAATGGGAAACAATGAAGCAGAGGGGCCAGAAGAGCCACACTGTGACAGTAAGACAGCAAGTAGAAATCACAAAGGAATTGGAAGTTACTAATGAGCAAAGGAACAGAACAAAGCCCAGCAGAAAAAAAGGGGGGCAGGGACCAGAGAAGGCATACAGAAATAAGCAAAACAAAGACTATGTGCCCACATATGGGGCTAGTTCTAGCTCCTGCGAACCTAGTCCTTGGATTTCTATGCCATCTTTGTTGTACTCATATGTTGTACCCCTTTTGATTGAACTTGAGAAGCTCTCTTTTTCTTGCAAACAACTCTATTTAAATTCAAACAAGGAAGTTTCATTTCACTGATATGAAACCATACAGGTCAGGTGTTAAAGAGTATAGATTGTAGAGTTAGAGTTAGAACTCTTCCGAGTAAATTGCAGATCCTTTATTGTAAGCTGCAAAATTCTGAGCAAGTTACCTAAAGCCTCCAACTCTCACGTGTAAAATGGGAATAATGAAAGTATCCCCACCTCAGTAAAGCTAAAAGGATTGAGATGTTTATAAAGTATTTTATACACAGAAAGCACTAAAAAAATGTTAGCTATTATTGCTACTAATTTGCATGAATTTCTTTTCTCTCACTCAACATCAAACCCTTGTCCTTAGAACATAACTAAGAAAAAAGAAAAAAAATCTTATTTAGATGTAAAAATCTGTTAAATATTGCTTTTCAAAAATTTATCAATATGTTGTAGCCACAATACCTTAACTCTAGGGAATCTCTCACCCTTTATACCTTTTGCAGAACTAATAATATTAAATACTCTGAAAATATCTCTGATCTTAATGAAATGATTTTTTCCACAACACGGTAAAAATGAGATCCTAAAACATAACTATTAAAGGACAAAATAAACCTATTTTATAAAATAATTTATTTTTTGTATTCTAAGATTATATTTGGAATGAATATGCATACCTACTTTAACAAGAAATACAAAAGGAAAAAATACATAGTAGCTTCTATGATTGCTTGGGCCCAGGAGTCTGAGGTTGCTGTGAGCTAGGCTGATGCCACGGCACTCTAGCCCAGGCAACAGAGCGACTCTGTCTCAAAAAAAAAAAAAAAAAAAAAAAGTTAAAAGGTTACAATGGTATTTTTTTTTCTTATTAATTTGCTCTACCACCCACAATGTGTTAATAAAATTTAAAGTTTGCATCATTTTATTTCAGTAATTCATCTTTCATAAGTGAGTTTCTATCCATTAACAGCATAATTGGTAGGAAAAAACTGCCAATATTTGAGTACTATTACATATAAAATAACTCAGTAATAAACTGACAATCCAATTTTAAAATAGGCAAATGATTTGAACAAGACACTTCAACAAAAGCCACAAGAAAAAAATGATCAACCTCACTAATCATCAGAGAGATCTAGAAATTAAAAGCACAATGAGAGCCAAAGTGTAATGGCTCACGCCTATAATCCCAACTACTGGAGCGGCTGAGGTGGGAGGATCGCTGGAGCCCAGGAGTTTGAGATCAGCCTGTGCAACACAGTAAGACCCTGTTGCTAAAATAATTTTAAAAATTAGCTGGGCACAGTGATGCATGCCTTCAGTCCCAGCTACCAGGGAGGCTAAGGAGGGAGGATCACTTGAGGCTAGGAGTTCAAGGTTGCAGTGAGCTATGATCAAGCCACTGCACTTCAGTCCGGGCAACAGAGCAAGACTCCATCTTAAAAAAAAAAAAAAAAAAAAAAGGTGCAGTCTCAGAATAGTTAAAATTAAAAAGACTGATAATGCCAAATACTGACAAAATTATAGAGTAACCATAATCTTATACATTGTTGGTGGGGATGTAAAATGGTATATAATCATTTTGGGAAAAGACGTAGCAGTTTCTTATAAAACTAAACATACACCCACCTATATCCCAGAAATTCAACTGCTAGGCATTTATCGAAGAGAAATGAAAAAAATACTTTCACAAAAATACTCATAATAATATTCATAGCAGTTTTATTCATTATAACCAAACACTGGAAACAATCCAGGTGTCCATCAATAGATTGAATAAGCAAACTGTTGTTTACTCACACAATGGAATACCATTTGGCAAAAAAAAAAGGAACAAACTTCTGATAGACATAATAATGTGGAATCATCTCAAAAACATACTGAAAGAGGCCTTACATAAAGGAATATATGCAATATTATTCCATTTATATGATGTTCCAGAATAAGCAAAATTAATCTGTGGCAGACAAAAAAATCAGAATCAGAACAGTGACTGCCTCTAGGAGGATGGGGGCAGAAACTGACTGGGAAGGGGCATAAGCAAACATTTTGGGATAACAGTAATGTACTCTATCTTAATAGAGGGTTGGGTTACAAAGATGTGTAAAATTCTAGGAATGTAAACTTAACATCTGTGTATTTTATTATATGTGAATTTTACATCAAAAGAAACAACTGTCAAAAAAATTACATTATAGTTAATGATATGCATGTCAAATTAGTTTGGGGGAAGATACTAGTATCAATAATCTACTTAGAAATGTGTCAAAAAAAGATAGATTAAATGGATGATAGAGGAATGAACAGATGGATTAATATGTGATAAAACAGATATAGTAAAATGTTCATTATACAATGTAGGTAGTAGGTATAACAGACGTTGAGTATGAATTCTTTCAACTTTGCTGCAGGTTTGAAAATTTTCATAATCAAATGTAGGAAAAAAAATTCACACAATCCTTCAAGGTTCAACTCAAAATCAACTATTTCCATGAGCCCTTTCCTATCACCTTCAGCCTTCTGAACCCTAGTCTTACTTTCAATAGCACTCATCTGGCAATTTTATAATCATTATCTTTCCAAATATAGACTATAAGCCTCTTGGGAGCTGCTCCCTGATGCAGCGGGTAGAAGAGTTGAGTGACCTGTTAATTATGCTTTCTATGTAACTATAAATTCTTTTATGGGTCATAATTTCTAAAAGACAACTAAACTGTCAACTAAAATATAAATACATACATGTACATGCATAAATACACACACACACACTCATATACTGAAAACTAAAAGCTTTTAACCAAGTACTCTTGATTTTTTTTGAGTCCTTGATTAATGAAATATCCTGTACCTACTTAAATTCAACTGCTAAATTCACCTGTGCAAATAGAATTGGTTGATGCTTTCTCAAAATATTCTGTGAAGAGCTATGATGCCAGAGTTCTCAGATTCTTTACATGAGGATAAAGGGATCCTTAAGGAGTCTGTAATTCTACTACCATGTAAGATGGAAAAAATTCATGTAAAAAGTAATGACATTCTTTAAAATTGATCAATATTTTCTCATTTTTCGATATAACACTTAACCCTAAGAAGTTTTACTATTTTCCTGTTTCAAAAATTATATACAATATACATTTAGAGTATTAAAATATCCTGTCTCTTTACAGACACCTTCTTTCTACAACTATTGAAGGCCAATTAATAAGTCATTTAAGAATCTTCTGTTATCCTTTAACTTAAAAATATTAGCATAATAAATCAACACTTAAGGACAAAGGAAAATAAGCACATTATCATGCATATTTTATAGTGGTTTTAATAAAATAATAATTGTTCATTTTTATCCCCAAAAGAAAAATCATGAAGCTGGAAGTATCACATATAGCAAATACTCACACAATTTTTTTTTTTTTTAACTTACGTGAACTGTCATAACACAATCCTGGAAGAAACTACACTTTACTTTCTGTTTAGAAGAGTTGCCCTCACTTCCATGTATGAAAGACCAAGGGAATGAATTATTATATTCTTAAAACATTAATAATAACTATGATTAATTCAAACTACAGCAATATTAATTACTAGTACCAAGAGAAATGCAGTAACTTCTATTAGAATAAACTATGGTCTTTAAATAAGCAGGAGACCCTTACTAGTAATTTCTTATGTAAAGCTGAATAAGTATCTAATTAAATGTTAGATTCCTCATTTATAAAGTGAAGGGTTTATACAAAACCTCTATGGTGTACCTAAGAATATAAATCATTGACTGTATTAGAGAATATTCAACTCCATTTACCAGAAGAATATACCATATCAAATGGAAAATTTATCCTGGCTGAAATAAAAACCTCTGGAAAACTAATATTAAACGTATTTCAAAATCCTTATAGGAAAAGTGAGGGAATACTTGAACAGTCTAAGTTATACTTTTAAAAAGCAAAAAAGTATTTAATATCTAAAAATCATATAATTCAAGTATTATTTGAGAAAAAATATCCAAACAGGTCTTAAAACAATCTGATAACTACAAAAGTATTATTTATAAAGTTAATATAAAAAAATAAGAACTACAAGATAATTCAAGGTGCTTATATGAATGTGCTCCAATCTTAGGAAAAGCCTATTAAGGGACATTTGTCAATAGCAAGCAGCTTGGAGATCTCAAAGTTTTACATAGTCAAAGTCCAAGATAGTTCCACTGCCAAACTGCCCTCTATATCTCCTGAGTATTCCTTATGATGGAGGAAGAACGGTCAGCAACACAATCTTCCTCTCACTCCCACTGGTAACTTGTACAGGGACACTTAGTCACCTTTTTCTCTAATGAGCAAAATACTTCAGGGAAATTAAACTCAGCTTCTCATCAGGGAAAAAAGTTGAGAATAACTGATATAGTGGTCATAATAAAGATGCTAGCTATTTATACTAAAACTTCTCTTTTTTAGGAAAGATGATATAGGAAGATACATGCTTGAAAAGAAAATGGCAGTGGGGGAACGATGGCATCTAGGCTGCCATCCCACCTTAGTAATCGTTCATTCAATATTCATTCAACACATATTTATTATCTTTCATGTGCCTGGCATTTTACCAGGCACCAGCAACATAAAAATGAGCAGGATACAGTTCCTGTCTTTAAAAGCTCATGGTCAAGTACAAAAGTCAGCTGGGGGGAAAAAAAAAACCACACAGGGTATCTATTTTTTAAATATGTCAATTAATATACAAACATATAGCCAATTAATATGAAAACATCTAGAGAAGTCAATGAAAATCACACCAAAATTTTGTGAAGCATACCTAAATATTATATAAGTATATGAAAAACATACATGCACATATGTAAAACTAATAGCTGCCATTTTTTGAGTGCTTTTTCTGCTAGGCAGAAGACCTTGCTTAAGAGTTCATTTAATCCTCATAACAATCTCATGAAGCAGGTACTACTGTTACTATTATCCCAGGCTTAGAGGATAAACTGAGCTTAGTAGTTCAGTGATTTGTCCACAGTCACACTCCAGTGAGTAGTTACACAGAAACTCAAACTCAGGTTGTCTGACACAAGAATTTATGCTACTTATGATCAACCAATCAGCTGTACTACCTCTTACAGACTCTCAATGCAAAGGAACAGAGCAGAAGAAACTACTTGTACAATTAGAGATCTCTCAGCCAAGTATAGAAAGCACTGAGTTTGAAAAGGACTAGGAGACGCTGAAATGATGTGGACCTTTCAAAGTAAGTGGGTAATACCTTCTCCCCTACTTCATTCATTCGCCTACATAGATATGATAGAGCTAAGATGTTAAGTATAAAGCTGGAGGCAGCCTGGGTCTAGATGTCCATACAAACCCCAAACTGTCTACATACAGACTTTAACGTAAGAGAGAAATAAATATCTTTATTGTTTAAGATGCTTACGTTAGGTTTCTATCACTGGCAGCCAAACTTCTATCCTGACAGTGCTCTTTACAATAATCCAAGTAAGAATTGATAAGGGCCTGAACTATGGTAGTGACTATGAAAAAAGACAGAAAAAAAGAAATGTGAGAAAAATTTAAGAAGAAAAATAAAACATTTTAAAGCGAAAGTGAGAAACAAAGGGAAGAGTGTGGCAAATTTCTGACTTGAATGAATGGCCAAGTGGAAGAGGTTTGAAAGAGCATGTTTGCTTGAACATGTTGAATTTTTAATTCTTATGAGATATTTAGGTGATTTTTTTTTTCTGTAGGCAGCCCCCATCTACATATCCTTGCTAGCGTCCTACAGCTGTCCAAAACTACGATTGTTACAAATTTAGCAGATTTAATACTAATATGGATGTAAGCCTTTTAAAAGAATTTTTCATTTCTCTGCTAATGAAGGTGACTAAGCCTAGCAAAATTAAATTCCCTAAGAACAAAGCCAATATCATCCCCCCCATCACTCAAAAGATACTTGACTGAATGGCTTAAAGAAAGTCATTTGGCACTTCACTTATAAAAGGCTGCTAACTCTTCTTTAAAGAAGAGCCTAACTTTTTCCTAAATGATCTACTTCTATTTAATCTAACTGATAAGAGGGCATATTCAGTATCTGATTTGCATCATGACTGGCACATCATAGTCAATAAAATTTCTTGAATAAACAACTAACTAAATAATATATTTATCTGGGGATTCTCCAATTTCAACAGAGCCTTTGTGCACAGTATAAGAGCATGAGCCTCTAACTTGAAAAAAAAAAAATTTATTCAGTTACTGATATTCCCAGTACCAGCTGTATAACCTTGAGCAAATTACTTAATGTCTCCAAGTCTCAGTAATTTCACATACCTTATCAGGTTGTTGTGGGAAATTAATGAAATTAGACAAAATCTGGCATATAGTAGCCATTATTAATAGGAATCATGTGTTCCATCTTTAGCATAATTAAAAAAAGGCCAGAGACTATTATCATAAAATCTTCTCCTTGTTCATAATGTGATAACTTTATCAGGTGCTATACTCTCTTCAAATTTTCTTCATTCTTCTAAAACCAAACTCCTCAAACACACATTCTGAACACAGTAGCAATGAAAGGGAATTTGGGGAGGAGAGGAAGAAGAAGAGTAATGCAGTTTTTTGATAATACAGTTAATTTGTACTTTCAAAAATCTTCAGTTTTTCATTATCCTAAATGAATCTTTATTTTGTTGTTCCCTCTCATTTCTTTCCTCCTTTTAAAAAAGTGAGTTTTATTAACTCTGGTATGGATTTTGGTTTACTCAGGCTAAAATTATTTGGTAAAACATTTGTCTCAAAAGGAAAACAAGTAACATTCTTTTCAAATTCCCCAGAAGACTGCGTGGGACAATTATATAAAGCATTTGTAAAATTCACTCCAGTCACAACTGCTACTTTCCATTACAAATTAATTTTCATACTATTATTTTCCAAGTTTGTTCTGACACTTGCTTTCTCTCTCTGAATGTTACTAGAGTTAGCTTAAGCTGACAAAAATGAAGGACATTATTTGTACCTACAACCATAGGTCATTAACTATAAACAGATTTTTTTCACATAAAAACTTGCCCCAAAACTAGTTATTTCTTTAAACAAGAGTCTTCCATTTCAAGTTCTTAAATCCCTATTTTAAACTAACTATAAGGATAGAATATTTGCTTGAAGAAGAAAATAAATTGAGATGCCAGGTTCCCAAACAACTTCATTGTTTTCTTCAAATCATAGTACTACTTAACCTTGAAATTAATAAAGTACCCAAAAAGCTACAATGGATGAAGGGAAAAAATGAGATTTACAGAATGATCTCATCAGTGGAAAATGGGCCTTTCCAGGGAAGATACAAATTCTTTCTCCTAACTCAGTATGCTACGGATATCATCGAAAAGAAATCCCTTCAACTGTCCATTCAAGAAATAATCATTAAATAATTTCTTACCTACCATTATGTAAAGTATTCTGCTAAAATAATAGTTGTATCTTTGCTGAAAAGACTTTTTGCAGTTTCAAGAGTTTCTCCCAGAATACTGGGACAGATTTGGAGCATGCCCTTAAGGAACTCTTTCAGTCTAGACAAATTACACAAATACAAAAGGAAAGACCATGGAATTCTCAGAATTCAGATTTCTGGTTCCAAACATTCTCAGGGCAAAATAAAGAGGAAAGACAAGCAGCAATTTGTAATGTTTCAGAGACATACTTTGAATTAGGTATAAGATCTGATCTCTATAAACCAACACCTCAGAATCTTCACCTGTATGAAGCTATGCAGTTTCTTTTGTTGTTGCTTAAGCAATGACTCTTGTTAAGTGATTTTTTTTCTAACTAAAATCCCCCCAAAGGAAAGGGGTATACTTCTATACTGCTAATGAGAGTATAAATCAACATACATTTCTGAAAAACATTTTAGCAATACACCTAAAAACTATTAAAAATGTTCTTTTGGCTTTCAAAAACAGCTGGAACATTATAATCAACAATAAGTTAGGGTATACTTTAAAATAACTATTAATAAAAAAGTGGAATTGGAATGTTCCTACCACAAAGAACTGTTAAATGCCTGAGGTGATAGATACCCCAACTACCCTGCTTTAATTAATTCACACTATATGCCTGTATCAAAATATCACATGTACCCTATAAAAAAATATGATTATATACCAATAATTAAAAATTAAAAAATAAATAAAAAGAAACAGCTGGAACCAGAAGTTTAGATGATATTTCCAAGTCTCTCTCTTCTCATTTTTTAGCTATCCTTGCCTCAGCTTATGTTCAATACTGAGAAAGAGTCTCTAAACAAAGCAAGGAAAACACACATTTGTAGCCTCAACTTAGTCATGGTATCTTACCTTAGTATCCTAATGGAAAAAGGCTTTCTTGTTTGTTCCAAAAGAAAAAACCCAGGCCCTAATTGGCCCAGGTTAAAGTAGACGATAAGGTAACTAGGACTGAAACTTTCCTTGGGGCAACAGTGAATAGAAAACATGGTTCTCAAAGGAAGGGACACTGGGCAGAAAATTAACAAATGTCCATATAAACATATATCTCCTTTGATGCAGCAGTTCCACTTTTAGGGATTAAAACTTATATTATAACTGTGTGCCAGATAGTGTTTTAAGCACTTTACATAAAATAACGCATTTAATCTTCGTAATAACTTTATTAGGCATTAACAGATACTACTATTTACTATCATCCCATTTTATAGATGCAGAAACTGAGAAAGAAAAATTAAGTAACTTTTCTAAAGCCAGAACTACAAAGAGGCAAAACCAGGAATCAAACCTGGACTATCTGCGCTCCATCCCACACTTTTAACCTTACTGCTACTAAACTTTACTGCCTCTCTTTTTATCTACTTATCCCCCAAAATTAAAGATGAATGCAAAAATTTAGCTACAACAATTTTCACAGCACTATTTATAACTGCAAAAATTTGGAAATCACCAAATTGTCTAATCATAAGAGAATCATTGATAAAAAAGTTTATATTACATTCAATTGCATATTAAAACTATTAAACTTTTTGGCTAATAAAAATCAATATTATATTATATATATATAAAGTTGACCTTTGAACAATGTGGGGGTTAGGGGCACAGATCCCCCAGTCAAAAATCCATGTATACCTTTAGACTCCCCAATAGCCTACTGTTGACCAGAAGCCTTACCAATAACAGTAGATTAACACATATTTTGTATATGTATTATATACTGTATTCTTATAATAAAGTAAGCTAGAGAAAAGAAAATGTTAAGAAAATCATAAGAAAGAAAAAATATATTTACTATTCATTAAGTGGAAGTAGATCATCATAAAGATCTTCATCCTTATCATCTTCACGTTAAGTAGTTTTGAGAAGTAGGAAGAGGACAGGTTGGTTTTACTGTCACAGGGGTGGCAGAAACAGAAGAAAATTCACATGTAAGTGGACCCATGCAGTTCAAACTCATGTTGTTCAAGGGTCAACTGTACACAGAATATGAAAACCACCAATAATATATAGCTAAGTTTTAAAAAAAATTGTATAAAGAGAAGATATGAACCTGGTTTCTTAACAGGTAAAATAGTACTAATGATACATGGATACACACAAAAATCTCTGGAATGATATGTTAAAATGTCAGCAGTGTACCACTGCATACCCATTGGAGTGGCTATGATCGAAAAGACAGAGAATAACAAGGGAGTAGCAATTGCAAAATCAACAAGAGCAATCTTGATTCCTTAGGAGAAGGACAAGTAGTTCACTATAGGTTTACTCATTTGCCAATTATCAGCTACTCACACAACTTACTTAAAGTCTTGCAACAATTTCTTCAATAATTTCAAACCTCATGACCCACAAGCACAAACAACCTGTGGTAAACATGGTGATTTCACCATACCATTTCTTTAAAACTATTCATTAAAAATAAACAATCCCTACAGTGAGCTTCTATGTAATATGTAGATAGAAGAAAAGACTGTTTTGTTTTGGTTTTTGAATTTGATGCTTTGGTAACTAATTATTCTGTTTAATCATTAACAGGAAAAAAAAAACAGACCCATTATACATAAGGGAATAAAAGGAAAGGGATAGGACAGCTTTCAGAAATCATTACTTCAGCTTAATTGTACAAATTAAATCAGTTTAGGATCTAGATGTTTTAGGACTGAAACTACTGTTTTTTTTTAAAACTGCTTCAACATTCATGCTTATTGAGTAATAAAAATGGTATCATTATTTGTCCAGATTAAAATCAAACAGGAAATATATCAATTAAAAATAAATGAGTGCATACTTCTACAGAATTTATTTTTCTTTTGAAAGACATAGAAAAATGTGATGCTTATTTAGCTGTGCTTTGATTTGTACATGAATGTTATGACGATGTTTCTAGGTAACATCAAAGTTTTGTCAATGCTGGGACCATGGATGGCAAACAGGTACAAAAACAAAGATGTCCCTTTCCATATTGTGTATGTGTGTATCTCTTCTTCTCGTACTGAATTCCAATATAGCAGACCAGTTGGTGCTACAGTTTAGGGCAATGGGTAAGAAATGGAATATCTCCTGAAGCACAGTCCTGGTATCAATCATCCAGAAAAGAGACAGATCTTTGGGCAGAAAACTAGAATCAAGAAAGTGAACCTTAGATAGACCTGACAGGAATGGACTGTGTGTATGGCCCCCATTAAGGGCCTAGACTTAAGGAGACATGTTGAGAGGAAAGATGACCTTCATCATATGATGGCAGACCAGAAACTAGGCAGGATGGTATCTCTTTAGGAGACCACAGACTGAAAAGGAGTAAACTTTACCTTGCAAACCAGACGACCAACTTCAAAGTTACTCTCTGGTTTCATTGCCTTTTTGTTTTTAGCCTTTAGAAAAGTTTCACTTCAATATTGCAGCTGTGCCTCACCAAATGAAGGGACAAATGATTTGGTGGCGGGAGTCAGTTGGGCCAGGATGTTAACAAAAAGTGGCGCTCCATGAGATCACTGGAGAAATAGAAAAACTGGACCTTTGAATTCAAGCCAACCTTTCCCATGTGGAAGTTTCTTTTCATTGCCAACCTTGGAGACCTGGGGTTTCATTTTATCAAGAGAACTAGGAAGTTTCTGTACAGGTACCTAGAACCAAATTCACTGTGAAAAGGCCTGAAGATATAGGTACTATGGTCAAGAGTCAGCAAGTTTCTGTGATGTTTAAAATATTTATAACAAGTATGTATTACTATAGTAAGTAAAACAGTTTCAAATACACAGGTCAGTCGAAGCAACATGCAGATGAATGTGCCGGAACACGTGCCAGCAATGTGCAACAGAACCACTGCTGTTATGAGTTAAAATTGGGTAGAAAAATAGATGAGTGGAATTTCTAAATCACATGGACACACAATTCAAGAGCCATGCAGAAAGGATCAGTCAGAAACCAAGTCTACAAGGAGGTAAAGTCAAGATACGAGTAAAACAAAACAGTTTGTAAAGAAAGGAGACAAGGAGGGGGTGAGGGGGAGAGACGGAGAGGGGGAGAGAGGGAGAAGGGGGGGTGAGAGAGAGAGACAGACCCCAGACTATTAGTCTAAAATGAAAGGCAATTAACCTACTTCCTATGAAAGCACTTTTCCCAAGGTGTTGCCCCATTTGTGCTTGTAGTTATAAAAGCACAAAAAGGCTTTTAAAATCTTTAGTGGTAATATCTTCAATTCCAAGACCGAAAAAGATATTTTATTCTCTGTTGGGGCATCTTGTGAGGTAGGATGCCCACCTCCCCATGATTTCATACTTACACAATTTAAGACTAAAATATTTTAAGTTATTTGTTGGGTGTACTGAACATTGTTTTAATTTCCATGTTCTTCATTTCTAAGGCAAAATATATACCTTACAAAACTAAAAATTACTTTTTACTTACGTGACTTTTCATTAACTTTTATTCTATGGTTTAATAGTCTTTCATTAAAAAAAAAAAAAAAAAAAAAGACTTCCAATCTTCCTCAGTTCCAAGGCTGCAATACAATCTCAAAACAAAACAAAAAAAATCAATACACTAGAAAGGGTAAAACAAAAATTGCTTCTTGGGGGTAATACTTTAACAATTCACTGTTTCAAAACAATATTTTAACACAAAATAAAATTCTATAGGCTCTATCCATTTTTAATTATATGTACCAGTGAAGGTCCACAAAGTAACTTCTTAAGTCAACATTTAAGAGTGTGGAAAACAATGTGATGTCTCATTGCTGTCTCTGAATTTACATGGTATTCATAATAGTACAGATTACAACGTACTTTAGGTTTCAAAACTTGAAAATTCTCTTCAACTTGAAAATTCTCTCAAGTTTTGATCATAGTCAAAATCAAAGCATTAAATTCAAGAAGCTTGAAAAGAAGCACTTTTTTCTGAGATTATAACTGATGATCTTCTAACAGTGGTCAATTTGTATTCTCTTTTACCTTCTACAAAGGACCTTGCTGATAAGGGGAAAAAATGTTTTTTACCATAATTAGGAGTCCAAACTTACTGTTAAACAAAAAAACAGCATCAATGCTTTGCAATAGAAAAATATTTTCAAAAGCATTTTCAAAAGTAGGTTCATGTTCCTGACTACCAAAGGTCTATAGAAACACTTTTGAAGGTTCATCCTGTGTAACAGGTTTTGTTTTATTTGTATTGATTTTTCATGGCTAGTTACCAAAATATCAAGAATTTCAAATGCAGACAGGAAGTGCAGAAGGACAAGAAAAACACAATGAAGAGTGACTGGCCTATGAAAATAGTTGAAAAAAATCTGTTTTAGCTGCTCTAATATAATTTTCATTTATTACTTATCAGTATCCCTCTTCTGGTCCCAATATTCTAATCAAATTGAGGATCTACTCATTGTTTATCACTTCAGTGCCTTTGCCACTACTCACTGTTCCCTCACCTGAAAATCCCTTCCCTCACTCTTTTCCACCCCTCAGTCCCTAGAATGTATTTATAGAAAAAAGTTTTGATTTAAAGTCAGAAAATTAGGCCGGGCACGGTGGCTCACGCCTGTAATCCTAGCACTCTGGGAGGCCCAGGCGGGCAGATTGTTTGAGCTCAAGAGTTCGAGACCAGCCTGACCAAGAGCGAGATCCCATCTCTACTAAAAATAGAAATTATATGGACAGCTAAAAGATATATAGAAAAATTAGCTGGGCATGGTGGCACATGCCTGTAGTCCCAGCTACTTAAGAGGCTGAGGCAGAAGGACCACTTGAGTCCAGGAGTTTGAGGTTGCTGTAGCTAGGCTGACACCACGGCACTCTAGCCCAGGCAACGGAGTGAGACTCTGTCTCAAAAAAAAAAAAAGGTCATAAAATTGGGTTCAAGTCCCATTTAATACCATTTAATTCCATTTATGATCTGAATGAACATGGGCAAATTATTAAGCCTTTATTCACCTTCAAGGATAAGTCGCTGTGTTACTATGAAGAGTGAATGAGTTACTGTGAAAACACTCAATTTTTTAAAACAAATGAAAATTCGATCTGATAGTCTCTGTCTATAAAGCAAGTGCCTAAAGAAATAAATGTAGGCTGTGTGACACTAGATCCCTACACCAGCATAATAATATGGAGAGAAAGGGTGGCACTAGTAAGTTAAAGTTAAAACAAAGAATATATACAAATATAAACCTTTTTGAAAACTATGTTCAAGGCTGGGCACAGCGCAGTGGCTCACTACTATAATACCAGCAGTTGGGGAGGTCAAGGCGAGAGGATCACTAGAGCCTAAGAGTTAGAGATCAGCCTGAGCAACATCCAGACCCTATTTCCACAAAAGCTTTTTAAAAATTAGTCAAGTGTGGTGGCACACACCTGTAATCCTGGGTACTCGAGAGGCTGAGGCAGTAGGATCACTGGAGCCCTGGAGTTTAAGGCTGCAGTGAGCTATGATCACACCACTGTACCTCTCCAGCCTGCACAACACAGCAAAATCCCGTCTCTTAAACAAAAAAGAAAAAGAAAAAGAAAACTGTACAAAGCTATATGTATATCTGTCTTGCAAGGAATTCTGAATTTTTTACAGCATATTATTCACCCAAGTATTTAGAGTGGATGCTGTTTTAATTTGTAATGTTGTGGGAATGATTTTCTTAAAAATATATTTGGCTTTGAAATTTATACACATATTACAAATTTTTTTTAAAAAAATTAAATCTATTTAGACAGTTCTATCTAAATTTCCTATTATTTACAGACAGCTATTATTATAAAAACTGCATGAACCATTGTGTTTGTAGTGGGTTGAACAGTGTCCTCCAAAAATTCATATCCACCAGAATCTCAAAATGTGACCTTATCTGGAAATAAGGTCTTCGCAGATATAATTAGTTAAGGATCTTGAAATGAAATTGCCTTGGATTTAGGATGGCCCTAAATCCAATGACTGGTATCTATAGGAGAAAGAAGAGAACAATTTGGACAACGAATAACAGAGAAAGAGGCCAGGTAAAGAGAAGAGATGAGAGTTATGTTGCCACAAATCAAAGAACACCTGGGCCACCAGAAGCTCGAAAAGGGCAAGGAAGGATTCTTCCCTAGACCTTTCAGAGGGACTATAGCCCTCCTGGGACCTTAATTTCAGACTTCTAGCCTCCAGAATTGTGAGAGGATAGTGTCTGGGTTTTATTTATGTATTTATTTTTGGTTTGGGGTTTTTTTGTTTGTGTTTTGGGATTTCTTTTTTTTTTTTTTTTTTTGAGACAGGATCTCAGTCTCACTCTACCATCCAGGCTAGAGTGCTAAAGTACAGTGGTGTCATCATAGCTCACTGCAACCTCAAACTCCTGAGCTCAAGCAATCCTCCCACTTCAGCCTCCCAAGTAGCTAGGATTACACCATTGCTCAGCCATGCCTGGCTGGGTTTTTTGTGTTTTCTTTTTTGTAGAGATGTCATCTTGCTATATTGCCCTGGCTAGTCTTGAACTACTGGCCTCAAGCCATCCTTCCACCTCCCAAAGTGCTAGGATTACAGCTCTGAACCACCACGCCTGGCCGTGTCTGTTGTTTTACGCCACCAACTTTGTAATAATTTGTTATGGTAGCCCCAAGAAATGTACAAAGTTGGAGAGCTAACCTGTAGCTGTTACATAATACATCACTAAGTACTGTTGTTAAGACATTTTAAAAAGTGAGAATTGGCCAGGCAAGATGGCTCACTCTGGCAATCCCAGCACTTTGGGAGGCCAAGGCTGGAGGATCAATTGAGGCCAAGAGTTCGAAACCAGCCTGGGTAACACAGCAATACCCTGTCTCTACAAAAAAACTAAAAAATTAGCGTGTATGGGGGGCGTGCTCCTACGGTCCTAGTTATTCAGGAGGGTAAGGTGGAAGGATCACTCACACCCAGAAGTTTGAGGCTGCAGTGAACTATGATCACACCACTGCACTCCAGTCTGGGCAACAGAGCAAGACTCTAGCTCTAAAACAATAAAAAGTGAGATTACTTCTCTGATATTTCTCTACAATAGGGTTAATTTTCCCTTAAAACACAATTTTTTCCTTTTCTCTTCTTAGTTAACAATCTTTTTGTTTCTACACTCCAGAACAATCAGTATCTGCAGAAATGTACACAATAAAAAATCTTACCTGTTTGAAATTCATTTAAGTTTAGGCAGTTATATGAACTATTTCCCTATGCAAAATTATTTTTTCAGGAAAACAATGGAAACTTACAGATGTAACAGAAAAAAAATTTTCTGAAAAATTCTATGATGAGGACATTAATAGGAAAAAAGAAAATAATTGAACTTATAAAAGTTATATTTTCCTTTGCACTGTAAATTATATTTAAGAATTTTAAATGAATAACCTTTCATAAATAATTTTATAACCCAAAACATTGCTAGAGCTCAGCAATTACAAGGCATTAAATCTTGCAATATTTAATGATCTCAGTTTTGACCATGACAAATGTTTTTATATTAAGAAATACTATTTCAGCAACACAATAATTTTGATCAATGATTTCACTTTTATAATAGCTTTTAATAAAAATGACCTTCATCATATTGGGGCCTATAATATATAAATTAATCTACAACTGGGAAAAAAACTCCTGCTCAAAAAGTTATTTCAAGGTTAGGTTTCTTAGAATTCACTATTTAGATAGTAGTCCCTAAAATTTAAAAGCTTACTCTGAAATTTATTAGCACACATCACCACTATCTTTTCCTAATATCACCCTGTCCATCAGTGCTAAATTCATCTGTAGATTTCCAGTTCTCTTATATTACTACGTGACTTGTCACCTCCCACAATGTCTTCACAGCTGACTAGTTACATTTTTAATGTATGTCATTATAGACTATAGGTTTAGCATTCCTTATCTGAAATGCTTGGGACCAGAAGCATTTCACATTTCAGATTTTTTTTAGATTTTGGAATATTTGTATTATACTTACTGATTGAGCATCCTATTCCAAAAACCCTAAATCCAAAAAGCTCCAATGAGCACTTCCTTTGAATGTCGTGTCATTGCTCAAAAAGTTTCAGATTTCAGAGCACTCTGGATTTCAGATTTACAGATATTCAATCTATATCTCCAAGACTAATGGAATGCCAATTTTATTTTCCAAAGTGCACACTCTTTAGAGGGGAGGAATCAGGGATGGACTGATGTATTTGCATTTTGAATACATGTGCCTGAGACCCCCAAGTCCTAATAAACTTTATTCCTATATCTGCTCTCACCCACTTCAGCATCAATTGCTCTCATCCCACTAATTTCCATTATTCTGCCTTCATTTATGCTCACATCTACTCTATACAATTTTTAAAACTCTCCATAGACCTTACCATTTCTGCAAGTTCAACAAACATGTCTTATTGAGCTCCAATAAGCCAGACAACTTTGGTATAGAAAACATAGTCTTTTTACCCTGAAGAAAAAGTTTTCAAAATTTTCTAATCAGATATTCTTACCTCTCAAAATCAGATTACTCAAACAAATGGTCTTAATCTGCTGCCTCCACTGCCTATCTTTTATCCTACTAAAGTTCTGCAATTTGGTTCAACAACACAACATTCCAGCTGAAACAATTCAAGGTAAAGCTATCCTTGATAGCAATTCTCAAAAGATAGCACGATATACTAGAGTACAGGTGTGAGAAAACATCTAGGCCATGGTTTGCCACTCAATAACTGTGTAATTATTCACAAGTAACAACTGGGGATTGGGTGTTGGGGGGTTCACTGGTTCCTCCTTATCCATAAATTGAATAGAAATAGATGACCTGTACAGTTAACTTGCAACTCTAACATTTTATGAAATGCAAAGCTCTTCATTAACTCTTCATCTCACTGATCTCTATCTGCCACACCTGACAGAAATATTCCCTCACTTTCTATGACTCTCAATTCCGATCTCTTCTCTGTGTTATCTGGATTTAGATTAGCGACATGAAACAAAAACTCAGATTTCCAGCAGTTTAAACATACAGGATTATAGTCTCTCATGTTAAAAATAAATAAATTCAGAGGGCAGATATCCATTTCCACTATGACAATCCCACTGTAAGTCATTAGGGACTCAGGTTCTTTCTAGATTTTTGCTGATATCCCTAGGGTTTGGGCCCTTATGTACTTGGTCCAAGATGGCTGCTGGAGCACCAGCCTTTATATTAATATTAGAATGCCAGTCTCAGGAAAAAGAAAAGCTAGGAAGCCATACCCTCATCCTTTAAGAATACTTTTGGAATACTGTACTCATCATTTCCACTTTCATCCAAATGGCTAGAACTCATTCATATAGTTATACCTATTAGAAACCTGAAAACAGTCTCTCTTCTGCATGTTGACATAACTAGCCAAAATCAGGGCTTCTATCACCATCGAGGAAAAAAATGGCTATTGGGGAGAAAACAGTGTCTCATGCAAACTCTCTGAACCCTTCTTCTGTGGTTGCTTTTCTTTTCCATCCTCTTAGCAATGGTGTTTCCCAAAGCATCGTCCTTGGTCCTCTTTTCAGTCTCTATGCCGACTTCCGAAAGGCACATACACAATGTCATAGCTCTATCTACTCTAATGACTCTTAAGTCTTTGTACTGCCTCCCTACCTACCCCATGTTTCAAAGTCTCCACTTGGATGGCTATAAAATAAACCCCATTCTCTTCCAAGTCCACGAAGACAAATAAGTAATTTTAAAAGAAAATCATTTTCAATCTTCCTATTTAAGTCACAGCATCACAAGTACCCCAAACCTTCAGGCTTGCAATTTTGAAGTTGTCTCTGACTCCACTTTCCATTTCCCACAAGCTATGAATTACAGGTCATATTGAGCTTCTAAAAAGAAATGAAATAAACTGGACCATATGAGGTTTATACAGCATATGACTTAGGATATAGTTTCATCAAACAGACTTTGGCTCCCCACAACTCTACTATAATGTTCTAAAGTCATTATCCTAATTATCAAATCCATGAATCTATTTTTAGCCCTTATTATACATGACATCTTCAGAGCATCTGTCATTTATTCATCATTTCTTCCTCCTCCTCAAAATTCTCTACACCCAGGGTTTCCTTGATATCATACCATACTATCCTGGTTCTCCTTGCAAGACCTCTGACTACTCCTATTCCGTATCCTGGCTGCTGCTGCTGCTGCTGTTTCTACTTTAATCTACCTTTTGAATATTGATTTTTTTTTTCTCTGAGTAAAATTCTGAGGCCACTCTTCTTTTCATTCTACACCCATTTCCTGAGCAATCTCATTCTGTTCATCACATTTGACAATCAGCTGGCGATTATTGATAACTGCCAAGTTAAATCTCTAATCTTCACTTCTCTCCTTATCTTCTGACCCATATATCTAAAACACCTAAATGGCATCTCTGCATTGATTATCGTCACCTTTAATTTAACATGTCGAAAACTACACTTAGCATTTTCCTTCTCTTATCAAAATTCATTCCTTCTCCTGAATTTCCTATTTGCATTTAGTATCATCATCACTTACCCAATTACCCAGTCTACTCTTTCTACTTTACCTCTTACATTCATTCATTACTAAATTTTACTAATTTGAGCTTTCAAATTTCTCTAGGATTCATACTTTCCATTTCCACAGTAAAAGCTCTTGAGTTTTCTTATATTAGACTTTCTCCCTCCAGTTCACTGCCATTTAAGTCACATTTCTACGTTGTTTGCTGCTTTTCAAGAACCATCATTTTTCAACAGACCCATTATCTCAGAGTCAAGGCTAAATTCTATAGCTGATATATGGAGCTTTTCACAATCTGACCCCAACCCACTCTAGCACCAAAGCCTACCTCAATTCACATTTACACTTCTCTCCATTCCTGTAACAAGACATTCACATTCACACACACACATACACACACACACACACACACACACACACATTTTTCTCTCTGCCTGTAATCTCCTCTATCCTATAGGATGCATGCATCCCATACAATTTGGTTTAAACATCACCTCTCATAAGAAGCCTTCTCTTTCCCTCAATAAAGTGGGTCCACCCCCTTCACTTATCATTACTTATTTCAAGATTCTCTCCATTAATGACTAAGCTAGGGACAGAGTTTTACTCTTTACTCAGTTATTCTAGCCCAGCACTTAGCACAATGCCTGGAAGGCAATAAATATTTCTCAAATCAATGAATCTCAAATGGTTCTTGACAGTCAGCAACAAACAGCAACTGGGAAATTCCAACTACTTCAATATAGAATGTGAGTGGGAGAGAAAACTCAGGCTATTAATTAAAATGGTTTAATAATAATCAATTATCAATTTTTAAATGTCTCCAAATGTGATTATTTCAGGTATTATACATATTTACATTTTAGCTTACCTCACTTATACTGCTTAAATAAAACAGATTAGATAACTAAGAAACATTTTGATGCTTTCCTTAATATACTTACGCAGATTAATATGAAAAAATACAAGAACCTCAGATGATTATCATACTTGACTCCAGATTAACTATCATCAAGATAAAATGGATTAATTCTAAATGTATTAATGGACAGAAGTAAACAAGGAAAAAATAAAGGCATAGAAGGAAATTAACACAGGTGGTCATTACCAATTTTTCTTGGACAAATCTCAGTAAAAGAAGTAAAAACAAGAAAAATATAGTTGGCTAAATAATTTCATCTGTTAGAAACTAATGAAATTTCCTAACTATTCTGCCATAGTACATAGGCAAAGTTGGGAAAATAAAGTCTTAATTTCAAATTATCAAAATCAAACTGTCATAAAAATCAGTGATTTTCAATCTATGTTCTCCTTAGCATGATAGCAGCATTATGAGAACACAAAACTGGAAATAAGCCAAATGTCCAATAATAAAGTGAATGATGAAGTTAATATACCCACAAGATGTAATAATTCAGCCACTGAAGATCGTTTTTCTGAAATTTTATAGAATAAGCTTTCCTCATATCATTAATGTTTTTTAATACTAACAGTATTTTCTATCTTCCTTACAGCTTTTTTTAAGTTAAACTTTTTATTTTGAGATAGTTGTAGATTTATACACAGCTGTCAGAATTAATGGAGAAACCATATACCCTTTGTCCAGTTTCCCCCAATGGTGACATCTTGCAAAATTATATTACAATATTACCACCAGGATATTATACAATCTACTAATCTTACTTAGATTTCCCCAGTTTTACTTGTACTTCCTTGTGGTTGTGTGTCTATTTAGTTCTATGCAATTTTATCACATATGTAGATTCATATATCTACCACCCAGTCAAAATATAAAACAGTTCTATCACCACAAAAATCCCCCCATTACCCTTTCATAACCACATCCACCTTCAACCCTCCTTCTTGCTTTCCCCCCACATTTTAAACAACTGTGTGTTCATTCACTATATCTTTATTAAACACCCACTAAGTGCCAGGCACCCTTCTTTCTATACTATTCAAACAACGTGTATTAACTCTTTTTTCCAGTTTGTAAATACAATTTTTCAAAAGACAAAGCCTTTTCTTCTCTTAATCCAATTTTAAAATAGAAATATTTAAAGGCTCAAAGTACTGTTAATTGCAAAGACACTTTTGGAACAAAAATAAAGAGTGTATTGGTTGAATAATTCCAGAACACTCTGGTATTACACAGACATTTCAGTATCATTTTATCATAATGTGAGTAGCTTTTACAGAGATTTAGGTAATAAAACCATATTAACTCCTGAAAAAAGCTATATAATATGTAATAAAGGTTTGCAGAATCAATTAGATTTATTCTTCAATTGTAATTTAACAAGCACATAGATTTAGTAAATTTTTTCCAATAAGTTTTTATAGAGGGTTTTACATAAAAAGGACTACTGAAATGATACAAATCAAGATATGAGTATACAGACAACTAAGTCCAACAAATGTCTAAAAAGTGGTCCAAATTAAAATATCTGCTCTTCAAAAGACACTGTTAAGAAAATGAAAAGACATGCTACAGACTGGAAGAAAATACTTGCACAACACCTGATAAAGACTTGTATGTAGAATTAGGAAAAAACAACTCAATAATAAGTCAAACAATTCAATTTTAGAAAGACAAAAATTTGATCACTTTACAAAAAATATACAAATGGTAACATGCACATGAAAAGGTGTTTAACATCATTAGTCACCAGGAAAATGCAAATTGAAAACACAATGAGATACCACTACATATCCACTGGAATAGCTTAATTTTTAATTTTTAAATAAATATTGTATTGTATACTTGAAATCTCCTAAGAGAGATCTAAAATGTCCTCACCACGCACACGCACAAAAAGTAACTATAAGTTATACATGTGTTAATTAGCTTGATTGTGGTAATTATCCCACAATGTACACATGTATCAAATCATGCTGTACACCATAAATACATACAATTTTTATTTGTCAATTATACTTCAATAAGGCTGAGGGGAACTAGAGTTCTAAAAATAAAAGATGAACTGAAACTGTCATACATGGCTGCAGAGAACATAAAATGGCACAGCCAATTTGGAAACAGTTTGGCAGTTTCATAGAAACAGACCCTTATCATGACCCAGCAATTCTTCTCCTAAGTACTTACTCAAGAGAAATGAAAACATATGAACATAAGAACATTCAAAGATCTGTACGCAACTGTTCAGAACAACTTTGTTCATAATAGCCCAAAACTGGAAACTCAAATGTCCACCAACTGGTGAATGGATAAACAAATTGTATTATACTCAGCAATAAAAAGGAACAACTGCCAACAAATAAAACATGGATGAATCTCAACTGCATGATTCTATGTGAAAAAAGCCAGACATTAAAAACTGTACAATTCTATTTATATGACATTCTAGAAAAGACAAAAACAGACTGCAAACAGATCAGTGATTGCCAGAGGCTTGAGAGGGAACTGACTGCAAAGGGGCATGAGAGAATTTTTTGGAGAAAACGTTAAACAAGTTTGAGGCTTAAGGATCTCTTGAGCCTCAAACTCCTGGGCTCAAGCAATCCTCCTGCCTCAGCCTCCTGAGAAGCTGGAACAACAGACGCACACCACCACGCCCAGTTAATTTTTCTATTTTTTGTAGAGATGGGGTCTTGCTTAGGCTGGTCACAAACTCCTGACCTCAAGCAATCCTCTCACCTTCACCTCCCAGAGTGCTAGGACTACAGGTGTTAGCCACCGCACCTGGTCTTATCTGTACCTTAACTGCCATAGTGGCTATCCTAATACATATATTTGTCAAAATTCATTGAAATGTTCACTTAAAAGAGTAAATTTTACAGTGTGTAAATTATACTTCAATAAACATGACTAAACAAAAATTATCCCAAGTTAAAAAAATTATGTATTTCACTATTGACATTCTCCAATTATACAAGCTTTTGGATTTTGTTACTTAAAAAAAAAAGTCTTCCCTTTACTTGCTGTTGGAAGGGCAGTTGTCACAGTAGCCCTGGAGTGGAGGCGAGGCTTGCGGAAGCCCTAGTGAGCCAAGAAGGGAATCCATGTGGTAGGGAAATGGCCAAATGTGTTGAGTCAGAGCCTGAGAGTCAAGGCAGGAGGCGCAAACTGGCAGAGGGTACTGGCGTGCAGAGTGAGGAAGACGTCTTCCAATGGAAGCAGCCCACTGTGGGGTATCAGAGCCTGAGTGTGGTGAGAAATGTGTCTGTAGACAGTGGGGAGATCAGTATGCGGAGTCAGAGCAAGTTAGGGAGAGTGTCACTGTATTGAGGCATCCTGGTATGGACTCTTAGATCCTGACAGGGATAGAGGGATGGGAGAGATGGAATGAAGAAACTAAGCCCCAGCAAGGAGAGAGTGAGTGGTGAAGATGGGAGACTGAATAAATAAGTAAATACATTACGGATAATGGAAACCAGATTTCTCGCTGTCAGAGAACACAACAATATGAAAAAGGAGAAAATGAGAATGGACCCTGGATTATCTGACTTAAATAGGGGGCTATCAGTGTGTGAATTCATAGTTTTCAATACACATAGATAATAAAATAAATATAGACGTCAATGTATATGTATATACATACGTATATTCCCCAGCTCCAACCATTAGGAGGGCCTTGTAGTAACAACCCACCAGCAAGAAATACATTAGCACTGAGATCTTAGCTTCTAAATGTCATTCTCCACTAAAAGGAACCAGGGATCCCTAGAGAAAGGTCTGATTCCAGAACCAATGCAGGGAAAGTACAAGACAAGCTGGGAACACCTTCTTGTGCTTCTCCTGCCTGTAGTGCCAAAAAGTAAAAAGACATTCTCAAAGAATAATGGGGACATGTTGTAAGAGAATAGACGCCAGCTTGAATAGCTCTCATTAGCCAAATGAAGAACAATTTGAATATCAAAATAAATAGTGCTATGGTCTGAATGTTTGTGTCCCTTCTCAAAATTCATCATTAAAATCCTAACGCCCAAGGTAATGATATTAGGAGGTGGGGGCCTTTGGGAGGTGATTAGGTCATGGGGATGGACCCCCTCATTAATGGGATTAATTCCCTTATTAAAGAGACCCAAGAGAGCTCATTTGCCCCTCAGGCATGTGAGGTTAAAGTGAGAACATGGTTGTGAGGCAGCAGGCCCTCACTAGACCTAACCCAATCTGTCCCAGCCTTAATCTTGGACTTCCAGCCTCTAGAACTGTGAGAAATAAATTTCTATTGTTTATAAGCCACCCAGTTTGAGGTACTTTTGTTATAGCAGCTGGAACAGATTTGAGACAAATAGTAACAGAATATAATCCACTAAAAAAACAGAAAACCATGAATCTATGTAGATGTTAATGAATAAATGACTACATTAAGAGTTTGGTGAGGAACATGATGTTCACATAGTTTCAAAGTACTCCTCACAAAAACAATTAAGTATTAACTTTATAGTAGAGAAGCCTGGCAGACATCGCTTATATCAAGTAATCAAAGTGAAAATTACCAGTAATGGGACAAAGTAAACTTGTACACCACCTGACAGGATGCAATGATCATCAGTTCTGTGATATTCCCTGCCCAAGTACATAACCTGTATGTATCTAATCATGAGAGAACAGACAAATCCCAAATTAAGGGACATTCTGCAAAATAAATGACCTGTAATTGTAAAAAGTGTCAAGGTCATGAAAGAAGATGAAGGAACTATTCCAAACTGAAGGAGACTAAAGAGACATAACAAATGAATGCAATACATACTTCCGAACTGGATCCTTTTGCCAGTAAAGAGATAAATAGCATAATCAACAAAATTTGAACCAGTCTGAGAACTAGATGGAGTACTGTATCAGTGTTAATTTCCTATTTTGATGATTGTACTCTGAATATGTAGAGGAATATTCTTGTTTGTAAAAAAAAATGCACACTAAAGCATTCTGGGGTGATAGGGCATCAGGTCAGCAGCTTCCTCTGAAACTGTTGTTGAGGGGGAATTCTTTGTACCATACTTGCAACTTTTCTGCAAGTTTGTTACTATTTCAAAATTGTTTAGAAGTGTGGGAAGAAGGACAATGTCCTTAAAAACTAAACAAGGGGCAGGGCCCAGCAGCTCATGTCTGTAATCCTAGCACTCCGGGAGCTGAGGCGGGAGGACTGCTTAAGGCCAGGAGTTTGAAACCAGCCTGAGCAAGAGCAAGAGCAAGACCCTGTCTCTACCAAAAAAAAAAAAAAGAAAAGAAAAGAAAAAAGAAAGAAAGAAAAAGAAAAATTAGGTGGTGCATGCCTATAGTCCCAGTTACTCTGGAGGCTGACACAGGAGAATCACTTGAGCCCAGGAGTTTGAGGTTGCTGTGAGCTATGATGATGCCACTACACTCTAGCCTAGGTGACAAAAAGAGACCCTGTCTCAAAAAAACAAAAACTAAACAAGGTTTAAAAAAAAAAGCTGTGATTCACCACACTTAATCTTGGTAGGAAAGGGACATCAGACTATGCAAAATTACTAGGAAATAATACAAAATCCTGCTGCCAGAAGATACTTTAAATAAAGCTCCACCCCTTCTCTTAACAACTGACCTCAATCAGGTCATGAGTGGTGAGCAATAAAAGAATATGAAAGGTCACCACTAAAGGAGAGAGTTCTCAGGAGAGGAATAATGAAAGGCAGTGGACCAAGAGTGGGTAGAACAATGGTATTCTGATGCTACCAATGGCTACTACCCCAGCGAAACACAATCTCAGCATCTTCTCTGAAAAATGAAGGGGGCTGTAGAGCTGATATCTAAAATTCCTTGCAAATGTGAGACTAGAATTGCCCTGAAATAGAAGTGCTTCCTCTTGTTCTCTGAGACTTCTTATGGCTAAATTTTTTAAAAAGTGCTTCCCCAAATCAATTTGCTACATTATGCTTAGCTATATAGTCTACAGAAGAATACAAACACAAAAATAAACGTGTCTAAACCCAGAATTCTTAAGTTGTGGAAGTCCATCCATCAGACTGTAAAATGCAATCCGTTTGCCAAACTGTTCCTCACGGAGAAAATTTTGTAACGAATGAAAAAAACAATTAAAACACACATTAAAGTGAAACAAGATCATCTTCAGCGGTCAGCTGGCTGTCCTTACTTAAAAGACATTCATGTCTTTCTGAAATGCCTGTCACATTTGTACTGAAAGACCAGGGAGCATTTCCTAGAAATGTTTAAAAGTGCAAAGAATCCTTTCCCCTTCCCCGGTACCACGCATTCATTGGGGCGGTCACTAGGCCCCCAACGGCGTGAGGGTGAGGTAGCACTGGACTCTCAGCACTTCCTTTCAGAGAGGACAGCCCCCTGCGTCACTCGTTACTCACTCAGGATGCAGGGCAGAAGTTTATCCCCGAGGAACTTAGCACAGTTGGCTCCCGCCCTCCCAGCCCTGCGGTCCTGGGCCCAAACGCAGGGCACTGCCCCTGGTACCCGGCCGTCTCCAGAGACAGGGTCGCGGAAGCCAGACTCGCCGTCGGCTGGCCCAGGTGGCCCGCCCAGGGCCTGGGCAGACGCGGCTTTTTCCCCCTCCCTCCCGTCGTATTGGTCCCTCACGCCCACCACGAGGCTCAACCCCGCCAAGAAGGCCGGACGCCGACCGCCGGCTCTTCTGCGGCCCGGCCCGGCCCTCCCCGCCTCCCGGCCCCGACGCCCGGCCCCGCTGAGCCCACTGGACAGTGGCCGGGGGGCGGGGGCGGGGAGCCGGGGGCGGCGCCCGCCCCACACCCTTACCTGGCTTCTCGTGGTCGTAGCCTACCACAATGAAGTAGTCGGCCAGCCGGGCCATGGCCGCCACCGCCGCGCCCGGGAAGCGGGTCCCCGTCGCCGCCCTCGCCGCCGCCGCCCACCCGGCCCGGGAGGGCTCAGCATTTTCCCTGCAGCAGCAGTAGCGGCAGCGGCGGCACTTCAGCCATGTTTGACAACCGAGGTGCGCTCTGCGCCTGCGCGGCGTCTTGAGCCCGCTCCTCCCCGCCCCCACCCGCGCTGGCTCGGTGGCCCTGAGCCGGGGCGGCAAGCCCACCCCCACCCTGGGCGGGAGGCTAGGACTTGCCGGGCTTGTGAAGTGAGCGGCTGGTCGTGTTCCTGCCACGCGCCACCACCGCAGCCGCTGGAGGTGGTTCACTTTGAGGCCTGGCTGCCCCTTCACGGCCTCCCTCTCTCTCCCTATTTTTCCTAAAGTAGGGATCCTTCCTTCCGCCTTCACTATTCTTTCCTTTTGGATTTAAGAGAATGGACAAGGAGAGTTGAAGGGTCACTTAGAAAGTTTGCTGTTTCGCCTGCTGACCACCACCACCAAAGATGAGATTCTCCCGCCCTCGGCTGGAACCAAGGAATTTGCACCGCCAGGGCTTTTGCTGCACGTTTCCTGTTTATGTTGTGCAGATGGGAATTTTAGAAACATGCCACCAAGCAGGCGGGGGAGGGAGAGGCTTTTGCGCAATCCTCAAAGGCGTCTCGGGTTTCAATGCTGGGTGGGCCGGGGGCGGTCGGCCTGGGCTTCCCCCGGAGCCCGGGGGAGCCAGATTCCACCGAGGAACGCGGCATCCCCGGGATCCTCCTGAACTGGGCTGGTCTCTCCCTGGGGAGCCCCGCCCGCCTCGCCTTGCTTCCCTTGCAGCGGTCCCAGCGCTCTTGCAGCCAGAGCAGGTGATAACTTCCAACTTCCCTGCTCAAACACGAAATAAAATGAATTAGTGGATCTTATCATCCAGTCTCGGGATTATCTAAATCTCTTGCATTTCTGTTGAACCTCCTGTTGATCGTTTAGAATTTGGCTGGTGCAACACTCAGATGAGCTTATTGTGTCATTTGTTAATAAAAATGAAGTTTTAATAGTAGAATATGTACACGTGGTAAAGCAGAGATTTGGAAATCTCCATGGTTTGGAAGTTATCTTCGTGGTTGCTTATCACTGCTCACCATTAACTGAGGGTTTGATCCTTAACGTTATAAGAGCTCTTAGCAAAGTGTCTAGAATGTAGTAGGTGCTTAACGAATGTTTTTAATGAGTAAGTGAGCGATTTTCCCCCCAACTACCAGCACGAATCTGCAATGGCTCCAACTCTGAACTGAGAGTCCAAAGGATTGCCATCTCAGCTCCTGAAGATTTACTATACTGTAATTGACTATTTCTCCTTTCTGTGCCACACTCTTCATTTACAGATTGAAAGGGTTGGGCTGCACTGGAGGAAATGAAACTGAAGAAATACTTTAACTTTAGGACTTCTGTAAATTGATAATGATCAAACTGAAACAGCTTAAAAATTGCAGGGGTGGAGGGAAGATAGATTGATCTCTAAAATAATTAAACCAAAAAAAAAAAAAAAAAAAAAACCACCTCAACCATACCCCATGTAGAAATCTCTCTGTAACTTCCCTGAGAACTCATCATCCAACTTGATCACTTTCGGTAAAGAGTAATCTTACTTCCTTGGGAGGCTGGATTAAACAGCCCCATTGTTGGAAAGTTCTTCCTTATTATGTCAGAGTTGTCCTGTAAATTCCCCTGATTCTGCTCTCTGGAACTATCCAGAAAATATAAAATCCACTTTTGTATGACACAGCCCTTTGGATTTTGAAGGCAGCTATTATATTCCTTCCTGATTTTACTTTTTTTAAAAAAATTGGGGTAGAATTTACATATCATAAAATTAACCATTTTAGAATGTATTTAAAATGGCATTAAGTACATTCACAATGTTGTACAACTACCACGTATATCTAGTTACAAAACATTTTCATCACCCAAAAAGAACCCAACAACCGTTAAGCAGTCATCCCCATTCCTCCCTTCCCCAGGCCCTGGCAACTACCAATTTGCTTTCTGTCCCTATGGATTTGCCTATTATGGATATTTCAGAAAAATGGAATCATACAATATGTGACTTTTTGTGTCAGGGTTTTTTCGCTTAATATATTGCTTTCAACTTTCACACATGTTGTAGCCTCAGTACAATTTGTAGCATCAGGTTGAAGTATCAGTACTCCATTGTTTTTTATGGCTGAATAATATTCCATTGTATGTGTATACCATATTTTGTTTAGCTATTGATGGACATTTGGATTGTTTCTACCTTTTGGCATTGTGAATGGTGCTGCTATGGACATACATGTACACATATTTGTTTGAGTACCAGTTTTTAATTCTTTGGGGTATATTCCTAAGAGTAGAATGAGTGGATCATATGATAATTCTATGTTTAACTTTTTGAGGAGCCACTGAACGGTTTTCTGCGGTGGCTGCATGATTTTACATTCTTGCAGTGTGCAAGAGTTCTGATTTCTCTACATCTTGGTCAACACTTGTTTTCCTGTTGTTTTTGCTTAATAAAACAAATAAATACTTTAGTGATATTGCATTGTAGTCCTAATTTATATTTCCCTAATAACTAATGATGTTGAGCATCTTTTCATGTGTTTATTGGCCACTTCTAAATCTTCTTTGGAGAAATGTCTATTCAAGTCCTTTGCCCATTTTTATTTTTTATTTTTATTTATTTTTTATTTCAGGATATTATAGGGGTACAACATTTTGGTTACAGGTAATGACTTTGCCTCACCCAAGCCAGGGCTAGAGAGGTGCCCTTCCCCCATACAGTGTGCACCGCATCCATTAGTTGTGAGTTTACCCAACCCCCACTCTGCCACCTGACCAACACTCAATGAATATTACTACCATGTGAGCACCTTAGTGTTGATCAGTTAGTACCAATTTAATGGCAAGTACATGTGGTACTTATTTTTCCATTCCCGTGATACCTCACTTTAAAGGATGGGTGCAAGCTGTATCCAGGACAATATGAGGGGTGCTAGATCACCATTGTTTTTTGTTCCTTGCCCATTTTTTAATTATTTGTCTTTTTGTTGGTGAGTTGTAAGGGTTCTTTATTCCAGATACTAGTCCTTATCAGATCTGTGATTTGCAGACATTTTCTCACTCTATAGGTTGTCTTTTCATTTTCTTGATAATGGCCTTGGCCTTACAAAAGTTTTGATGAAGTCTAATTTTTTAGTTTGTTTCCTATGCTTTTAATGTCACATCTAAGAATCCATTGCCAAATTCAAGGTCATGAAGATTTACTCATGTTTTCTTCTAATAGTTGCATAGTTTTAGCTCTTCTATTAATATTTAGGTCTTTGATCCATTTTGAGTTAATTTTGTAGTGGTAGAGGTCCCATTTTATGATACTTTTTAAATGTGTTGATTTTTATTTCACTTGCAAGTGTTGGTTTAAATTATTTTAACTTTTTTTTTTTAATCAAAGTTTAGTTGTTTTTAAGCTAGAATCAAATACTTTCTGCTTTTAGGCGTATTCCATCTGTTAAGGTCATAAGTAGACTGCCAGTTCATTTGCAAATGGGCATATTGTCATATAATGATTTTGACATATCCCAGGTATATGTAGAAAGGCACTGCATGTTTGTATATATACAAGAACATATTGTGCATGCACTGAAACTGTGCTTTGCTTCTCAGCCAACAGCTGCCAGCCTGCTGAAATTGATAAGCCCTGATGAGGCAGCCTGATTATTGAAGTTGGCTGAAGGCCAGACCATCTCCTAAGATAATCACCTTCACCTTTCACCGAAGAGAGAGGGAATAAAGCACGGCCAGATTTGTTTTTCTGAAGCCTGGCAGGAGCAGGAAGCAAGGAAGAGTATGTAACATAGTAATGATGTGTACCTAGGCACCTAGCAGATGCCTGTCTTTTTTGCTTTAGAAGACAAAATGGAGCTGATTACCAGTGAGCAAGGCTTATCAGCGGTTGCCCCTAGTGGGCTATTGTGGGGTAAGTGGTTGATGTGTACAGTCATTTCAAGTGCTTGCTGTGGTTAGCCACTATAGTTCAAGGAGGCAGTATGAGAGTTAGACTTAACCAAACATCCACAGGCAGGGCAAGGGCCTCTTCACATTGTCTCTACCAACCCATAACAAAGGAGACAAAGCAGCTGTGGTGGAAAATTCCCTGATTCATTGCTACATCATCAACCACTCAGTTGCCTAAGCAAGGAACTTAATGATTGTTATCCTTGACAGCTGCCTCTTAGCCCCGCATTCATCATTCAGTCCTATTGTTCCTATTTCTCAAATATGTCCACTTCTCTCACCCTCACTGCCACCCCACTAGTCTGAGCCATTATCACCTCCTACTTTGATTATTGCAATAGATTCCTAACTGGTCTCCCAGCTACATCGGTAGTTCCAGGCTTTCTATATAGGTAAAACTTAAGGAGAGTAAGCAAGCTATTGAACCTGTCTTAAAATTAAATTTGTAGGCCGGGCGCGGTGGCTCATGCCTGTAATCCTAGCACTCTGGGAGGCCGAGGTGGGCAGATCGTTTGAGCTCAGGAGTTCGAGACCAGCCTGAGCAAGAGCGAGACCCCATCTCTACTAAAAAAAAATAGAAAGAAATTATATGGACAGCTAAAAAAATATATATAGAAAAAATTAGCCGGGCATGGTGGTGCATGCCTGTAGTCCCAGCTACTCGGGAGGCTGAGACAGGAGGATCGCTTGAGCCCAGGAGTTTGAGGTTGCTGTGAGCTAGGCTGACACCACGGCACTCACTCTAGCCTGGGCAACAGAGTGAGACTCTGTCTCAAAAAAAAAAAAAAAAAAAATTAAATTTGTATAGCAAACACACTATTTCTACCTTGAGTGTGTGTTTGGGGTATAGGGAAGAGGCTTCAGAGATGGCTGGTGGAAAGTGTCCTGCTTTCACCTGTGTGATGAAATCTTATAGTTGAATCTTGACACTCACTTGAAGTATCTCTGACATTAGCAGCTACAGTATAAATAGGTACTGTGAGAGTTTGTAAGGCTGTTTTTACTTAGATTGCATGTTTAGTGAGCAGGACTGGCTACATAATTTGTGGAGCCCAGTGCAAAATGAAAATGTAGTACCTCCTGTTCAAAAATTATTAAGAATTTCAAGAGAGCTTCAGCAGATCATCAAACCAGTAGACCCTCCTGAGTGCAGGCCCTTTGAACTGACCCAGGTTCATGGGTACATGTCCGTTGGTGCAATTTAGGGTGAAGAGATTATGTGTATGTGTGTGGTGGGGGGGAAGTGTAAGAGAGATTATGGGAGGACTAGAAACTCTCCAGTCTCTCCAGGTTTCCACCACTGCACTGCTTCCCTTCTTGCTCCTCTCTCATCTATCCACCACATGTAATAGCCAAAATGATCCTTTAAGTAAATGTATAAATATATCAAATCATGTCTTTGTTGTCTTCAAACCAATAGCTTCCCATGTCGCCAGGAATAAAGTGCATAATCTTCAATATGTCTCAAAGTGTCTATTTATTCTGACCTTGATGACCTCTTTAATCTCATTTCATGCCATTCTTCTCCCTCACTCAATATATTCCAACCAAACTGGCCTCTTTTCATTTTCTCTAATGTGTCAAGTTCTTCCACATCTCAAAAGCTTTGCACATGTTGTCTCCTCCATTTGGAACATTAGATTCCCCCTAGTCTAGCTTTTCCTTCACAACACTTACCACAATTTATAATCATATATTTATTCCCTTGAGGATTTGTTTACATCTGGCTACCCTACTAGGCTGTAAGCTTGCTGAGGGCAAGAATGATGATTGCACTGATGATCATTTTATGTTTAGAACTTAGTGCTGGGGACATAATACATGATCAGTAAATAGTTGTTGAAGGAACGAATACACTTTCAAATCATGCAATCCCATATATAAGAATTGCTTCATTTCAGTGGTTCTTCTAATCAAATAGTACAGAATGCTCACCTAGAGGCAGGTAGCATCATGGTTGCTCTCATTAACACCATTCTCTTTGGTTAGGGATGACCCCAAAAGGTCTAATCATCACTTGTATCACCCATTCATTAATGTCATGCATTGTGCCATCAGTAGTAAATTTCTCTTGAAGTCATTTCATCCTGTTCTATTATAGCTGTTAATATAACAAGCTTCTTTTATGTTTACCACTTTCTCTGTCTTCTCTTTCATTTGTCCTGCAGCAATTTACCTTCTTTAAGCATCAGGAATATTTGCCTTCTGGCTTTATCATGTATAAAGACTAACTGTTTCTGTCTGTTTTGTGTAGGAGAACAAAAATGAAGCAGCAAAAGTATTACTTTTCTTTATGCTGACACTCCGGAAAATATTATGCCCTAAACAGAGAGGTTAACTGTCTTTCCTGCCCCGACTACTCCAAACCAGACAGAAATTAAAAACACAGAAATAGTACTTTTTATTCTGTACCAGGGTTTTTACCTTGGTGAACCTCCTGAAACTGTATGTCTATTTTCTGCTTTAATTGGTTTATTTACATGTTCATTTTTCTGGAAAGTATCTATATTTTTATTAGCTCCTTAGAGAAGTCACAGATCCCAAAAAAGTACACTGGGCTTTGTATCCTGTTTTACTTCTCCCATGAGTGACCTAATCTGCAAGGTTGATTGTATCCTTTCTCTAAACCACTTTGTGTTATGACTCCAGGATGCATCTTGAACGTTGTTTTCAAGCGAACTCTGTAAACAAGCCCTCAGCTTAACAGGCATTTTGAACTATATAAATAATAAAATTTATTGTAAAATTACCTGTTTGAAAAAAGATGCATCTGAGATAATTATGCAATGCACTTCCTACTTGCATTTTAATTATTCTTAGATCATTAATATAATTAATATTCTTTATTATTTCTCATTGCTTTTCTGAAAGACCTGAATGTAGTCACCCTGGCTTTAGGAACTGTGTCCATAGCATTAGCTGAAAAACCACCATCACACATTTTTTTAAAACTCCAAACATTACTAAGAGTAAGGCTTGGATTTAGGGCCTAAAAATCATTCAACTGGAATGTGAAGAAGTTGAGACACTGTTATGCAACAAGCCTGTAGCATATGTGTACTTGTATCTGTATATATGATATGAGAATATATACATTTATTACAATGGGGGTTTATTTATAATCTGACTTCTTAAATTCCTGGGTACAAAAAAAGTAGATCTTTATTAACCAGGATTTCTTTTCTTTTTTTCTTTCTCTTTTCTTGCCAGGGAGATTTTAAAGATGTTTCTTCCTTCACTTCCTTCCTTCCTTCCTTGTACTATCCATGTTCAGTGTGAATCTACAATCACTGCAACTTGAATGGATGGAGCGCATGTTAACAAACCACCAGGATCAGAACTCCCGCTGTGGTGTTTCCTTCTAGATAGGACCATTGAACCGAAAATGCATTCTAGTGATTTTTTTTTCTTTAACAATGATTAAGTAAGCAAACTCGAGATTTCATGAGAAAAAAATAGATACCTAGATTTGGCAAATTCTTTATCTTTTTTCAACTTAAACTTCACAAAGCGTTGGGGAGCGCTTTGGCCCCTGCTGCTCGCGCGCGCGCGCGCACACACACACACACACACACACACACTTTCCAAGATACGGGTTTTCTAGCAAAATCCTCTGCACTGCCAATCCAGGCAGGACTTAATTTTAAGAAAGAATTGGCTTGGTTCTAAAGCGACAGACCTCTAAGTGCCAGAGCGACAAAGTGCACCCAGACTGATAAGGCGCGTGCCAAGGCTCTCAGGTGGGATCCTGGCACAGCCGCGACACAGCTGGCGTAGGCACTGGAGGCTGGCAGAGCCGAGCCACTGAGTCTCCCTCCACTCCTTGGTTTGCTTTCATTGTTGAAGCCGCCTGCAGCTCAAAAAGAAGTTTGAGCCAAGAGCACGCCTCGCGATCCTGTTCCCGAAGCGAGAGCTGTTTCCCCCAAGGAATCCTGGACTTTGCTGTATAATATACAGTGAGGAGGCAACGAGGTACAGCCGCAGAATTCTCCGCAGACTGAACCCCTCAGGACTGGCGGAGATTGGAAGGAACGAGTCCAGACCACGAGATCTTCCCTGGCTGCGTGCCGACGGCCAGCTGTCCTTGACCTCCCCCGCAGTCGAAGGCGCGCGCCGGGGAAATGAAAGTAAAACCTGTCCTGGCGCAGACCCAGCTGGAAGCTGGCGACAAGTAGGTCGCATCCTCAGAGAGACTTACAGACAACCTGTCCTGTACTGGATGGGTTTGAGGAGCTTGACCTGTAGGGATAAAGTGAAACGAAGAGATGGGAAACGCGAGTCAAGCATGAAAAACAATAGGCTAGGGAGGCTTCTGGAAACAGCAGGCGCACAGTAATACCTGCTGTCTGCAGTGCAGACAGACTAGCCACCTGCCCCAGTATACTGCGGTGACTGCCCTGCGGCCAGCCGGGCGGCCCGAGCCAGGCCAGTTCGCCACGCTGCACCACTCTGACCCTCAGCGTCCCAAGCCCTTACCAGAGCCAGGGCCAGGAATCTGTCCCCCGCCCTCAGCTGGGACTCAGGTCCGCTCCGGTGACTTACTCCGGGAAGAGTCGTCAGAATAAATAACCTCGGCGCGGCCATTTCTTCCCCAGGTGCAATGTCCACGCGTCAGTACTGAGAGGCAACAGGCGGCTGAGCCAGCAGTGTGCGGCCCAGACGGAGCTGTGGGCAAGGTCCGCGCGCCCCAGCGCCGGGCAGTCTTTGCGCTGGATCTCAGAATCATTATGGCAGAGCAGGTAGGAAGCTGAGAGGTCTGCTGGGGGCAGGTTCTAGACAGGACACTGAGAAGGAGCGTGACTTTTGCACGTTCACACAGCGAATTGCCAGGGGGTGAGAACTAGAAGCCAGTCTAATCAGTGGTCTCGCACCCGTGGCCTCTCAGTCTAGTCGCTGGGCTTCAGGACATTCGCGTGGAAAAGTAGGCGATAGGACACCAGAAAGCCACTTGCAAGAAGTAGGCAGCCCCGCGGCGCTGAGCCTTTCCTCCCCAGTTTGGCCCCCAGAAGAGAAGTAAGAAAGCGAAGTCAAGAAGCAGTGAGGGAAGAGCACAAATAGGTGACAAACATGTTTGGAGTGATTCATCGTGAACAGGCGCAAATCCTTGGGCGGGGGCTGGGACTCTCCTCTCCCCCTTCAGGAGATGGTGACCCCAGCCTAGAAGAATCCACGCCGCGCCCCAATCTGCTGTGCCTGCTTGTCTGGCCGAGTCAGGACTCTACTGCTTCCTACCTGTAGTGTGACTTTGGGCAAGATCCTTCTCCTCTCTGAACTTCAATTTTCTACTTGGTGAAGCGAGCGAAGTTATGTTACCTTCCTTACCTAACTCAAGGGTTGGAGTGAAGATGAAAGGAGATCGGGATGTGGCTGTGCTTCGTAAACTGTGAAGCGATTAACATACGTGAAGCATTAGTGTATTCCCTGGCAATCAATCCTCACGTTTACAATGGATGAATAAAGGCAGCCAGGCAAACTCTCAGGTTATAACCTTATAAGGCATAATTGGATTGCAAGGGGGGAAAATGAAAAAAATTTCTTCCTAATTTTGGTTATTCCTGTATTTCTAAATAGGCATGTAAATTCTGACACTTGAGGTAATTCCCCCCACCAAATCCCGATTCTCAATTCAGCCTTTCTGAGCCTTGCCCCAATTGTGAAATCTCACTAGCTCATCCCGAAACCCGGGGTCTCGGCCGCTCTCAAGGAGCTGGTGAGCCCCCCTCCTCCGCCTCGGCTCTGTACCCTGCCCCTGCGGCTCCGCGGGAGTCTGGGGTCGCGGCCAGGTCAGACGCCAAGCCGGCAGGGGGCGCGGTCCACTTGAGGTCATAGCTCCCCAGGTCCAGGGCTGCGGCCATCAGTGCGGTCCCCTGCGAGCTCTTGCTGTTCTTTGCCAGGAGGCCCCGCACTCCGGGCTGCATAGATCCTGGGTAAGGACCCCAAGAGGTTGCACTGGCCTTCCTTCGCCCCGGCTTACTGTCTGAACCCTGTGCCCAGAGAGTTAGGGCTGTGGCAGTTCTTGCACAACCTCCTGGAGCCCATCTCTGAGCCCTCTGGGCACGAGGGACCCCACCTTCACCTCCACCCCCAACCCCATCCCTACCCCCATCTCCACCCGGATAGGCAAGCAATGCGCGCGCCCAAGTGCAGAAGCGCGCGCGCCCAAGAAAGGGAGGGCGGCGGGGCAGCCCAGGCTCCGCCCCCGCCTCCCGGAGCTCTTATAAAGAGCAGGAACCAGCACTAGCCCCTCAGTGGTTTCTTGGTGATACTAGATAGAGCAGCTGTAGCCCTGCCTCTTCTGGCGTCTCACCGCAGCAGGGCTTGGACTTTGGGGTTTTTGCCACTGCCAGAGGGACATCTCGGACTTTCTCCTCCAAGTACTCAACAGATCACTTTCTCAGCAGGTAGGTGCTACAGGCTCGGCAAGTTGAAGGGGGTGGTGGGGGGGGGGGTTGCCAAGGCCGGAAACTGGGAGCGCTGTGTTAGGGGAACAACTCACTTTGGGGGATCCTCTGAAGGGTACATCCCACATCCCAGGCCCAGCTCATGCACACAGATGGAGCTCCAGAGACCCAGTCCCCTCTGCTCCGCCAGCCAAGTTCCAAGAAGTTGAACAGGGAACCTCTGGGAGCCTGGCGCTGTGCAGCTGTCTCCCCTTGGGGCCTGTCACCCGCCTGGCGGGTGCAAACGCCTCTGGCGCCTCCTCTGCGCCCGAGCGAGATAAGCGTCTGAGACAGGCAGAGCGCGGGCTAAGCTCGCCCGCACCGAGGCCCCAGCCCGCCTTCCCTGCCCCGCCCGGCGGTGCAGCTGGCCCGGGTGCTCACGCTTGGCTCCTTTTTTTCCTTTTCCAGGGTCTGCGCATCGCCGCTGGGATGAAGCTGATTTCCGTCGCCCTGATGTACCTGGGGTCACTCGCCTTCCTAGGCGCGGACACCGCGAGGCTAGATGTGGCGTCGGAGTTCCGAAAGAAGTGAGTACCTGGCAGGCAAGGGGAACTGACCGTTGGTCCGGAGGGGTTAGAAGTGAATGGGAGCAGCAGCTGGCCGGCATGTCGCCTGGATGCAAGCGAATCCGCTCTGCTTGTGTTTTCCAGGTGGAATAAATGGGCTCTAAGTCGTGGGAAGAGGGAACTGCGGGTGTCCAGCAGCTACCCCACCGGGCTTGCTGAAGTGAAGGCCGGGCCTGCCCAGACTCTCATTCGGCCCCAGGACATGAAGGGCGTCTCTCGAAGCCCCCAGGACAGGTAATTATGCTCCGTACTACAGTCCCGGGTAGGGGAGAGCTGTGCGGGAGGAACTCTCCTCCACTGTCCTGCCCTGGAGATAGTCAGGACTGGATGGCAACTAGGATGGCGCGAGCAGTTTCCAGCTCCCTCTGGTCCTAGAATGGCTCTGGTTCCTGATGACTGGGGCCAAAGCCCTGCTTGATGGGGTCTCAAGTTGCCTTCCTTCTCCTCCGCAGCAGTCCTGACGCAGCCCGCATCCGAGTCAAGCGCTACCGCCAGAGCATGAACAACTTCCAGGGCCTCCGAAGCTTTGGCTGCCGCTTCGGAACGTGCACAGTGCAGAAGCTGGCACACCAGATCTACCAGTTCACAGACAAGGACAAGGACGGCGTCGCCCCCAGGAGCAAGATCAGCCCCCAGGGCTACGGCCGCCGGCGCAGGCGCTCCCTGCCAGAGGCCGGCCGGGATCGGACTCTGTCTTCCGAGCCACAGGCACGCGGGGCTCCAGCCTTTGGGGTGCACCTCGCCACTCTCCGTAGGATATAGGCGCCTGTGGCAACAGCAAATAGTCTCGAAAGCATCCCGCTGGCGCCTGCCGAGACGGAGGGCTTCCCGAGCCGTATGGGGACCGGGCAGTGACAGCCTTGCGGCGACCCCGAGTGTGGGAGGCACCGTCCGGCGGCGAGGTCTGGCTTTGCAGGGGCCCCTCCTCAAGGCAGTGCTCCCTCCGCCCTCATTAGGCCCGGGTGCCCCAGGGGTGCAGAAGAATCCGAGGGAGTGTTTGCCAGGCTTACAGAGAGGAGAAACTGAGGATTAAATGCTGAGACTTCCGGGGCAGGGGTCTGAGCTACTCCCGTGCCCGCCCACAAACTGATTTCTCACGGGGTGTCACCCCACCAGGGCGCAAGCCTCACTATTACTTGAACTTTCCAAAACCTAGAGAGGAAAAGTGCAATGTGTGTTGTACATACAGAGGTAACTATCAATATTTAAGTTTGTTGCTGTCAAGATTTTTTTTTGTAACTTCAAATATAGAGATATTTTTGTACGTTATATATTGTATTAAGGGCATTTTAAACCAATTGTATTGTCCTCCCCCTATTTTAAGATGTGAATGTTTCAGCGAGGTGTAACGTCGCTTGTTGCGTGGTGTGTGTGTGTGTGTGTGTGTGTATGTGTATGTGTGTGCGCGCGCGCGCCCCGCGCGTGATAGACTGATTATCTCCTGGGGAAGAAGGAAACACCGTGTCTCTGTATAATCTATTTACATAAAATGGGTGATGATATGCGAACAGCAGACCAATAAACTGTCTCAATGCTGATTCATTCTCGGTGCTCGCGTCCAGGGAGGGAGGGTACCCCCGCTCCTGGCCCGCCCAGGAGCCTTGGGGTCCCGCCACCCGGCTTGGGAAAGTGGGTCGGCGGCGCTGTCGCGTGCTGGCGCCCCTCTGCGCGGGCTGAGCTGTCACGAGCTCTGTACTCCGTGTGGGGCGCTCAGAGCGCGTGTCCTGGGTGCGAATCAGGACTTCGCGGAGACGCCCTTAGGTCACCGCCTCGCGTGGCGGCCAGGCGGGGCGGAGTAGGGTGAGCCCTGGTGGGGAAGCGAGGCTGGACTCTGCGGGTTGCGCAACCGAATCCCAGATTTATAGAGTTGCTCATGGAACTCTGCGCGAAAGCGCGCCTCGGAGAGTTGGGGTGATCTCCGAGGCCTTTTAAGTGAGGAGTTTCCCCTGCCTACCGCGGGTGTGAAAGTTAGAAGCTGCTCAAGCAAAATGTTCGGACATCTTCGAGAAACCGGCAGCCAACAAGCCCAGTCGTCCCCCGGCCTGAGCTCCCAGACAGTCGGCGGGCTCAGAAGCGAGGCTGTGGCGCCCCCTGCCTGCCGCCGCAGATGGGGGCCCCAGAGCCGTCAGGCAGTACGTGCGGTTTAATAAGTTCTCCTACGTGGGAGTCAGCACACAGCCTTAATGAAAGAGGAAAGAAAAAAAACAGTTTGCAGATGCCAACCACGACCGGTCCCCTCCCCCCAGACCTGCACTGCGGCTCCCAGTTCTGGGACAGTGACTCAGCGCCCACACGCTGCGCAGCGTGCAGCTGCTGGCCGGAGGCGGGCGGGAAGGACGTGCCGCCGGAACCGTGCGCCTCCGACGGCCTGGGACCTTCATTGTTCCGCCTCCCCTTGCCACTCACCTCTTCCTTCCTCCTTCCCGAGCCTTTTTCATTTTTTTCTCCGCTTCTCTCCAGCCTTCCTTTCTCTCCCTCCTTCCTTCCTCCTCCTTGCTTTCTTTGTATGCCTTACCATCTTAGAAGGTGACCCTAGTTCCGGTGATAGATGCTGACACTAAGCCCCCATTGACTGAGTGTCTAGAAGGGCAGGGAACATGGAAATAGTTCGAACAGAAGGAGAGGGGAGGGGAAGGAGTATACCTGCCTATGCAAGAGGCACCCCTGATTTTGATTTCCCTGCCCCATCTGTTTCATCCAATACCCTAAAGACTTAAGATGGAGAACAACTGCTTGTTCTTTCCAGAAAGTTTCCCTGGCCCTTCCACTTCAAAGCATGGCTGAAATGCTGGTGCTTCTGGGTGATCTCAGAAACCTTCCTGGTAAAGAAAACCTGAAGGTGAGTTTGGAGAATAGAAATGTTTTGGGGGTGGCCTACCTCCTCCTGAGGCTTTTGCCTCAATTGCATAACACAGGCCCCCTCAGAGGGAAGAAGCATGTGTACACGCTGGAAGAGATAGGCCCTAAGTTTGGGGTCCAGAGACAATCTAATTCTGAAGTAGTTTCAATTTAAAAGAAAGTAGTCTCTAGCATATGGAATTTCTTTAAAATCATACAAAGCTTCACTTTTGGGCCCCTGGCTGTTGGCAGTGTCAATCCTCATACAGTTCATTGTTCTATTTGATATTAACAAGTTTGTGAGGTTCACCAGAATTGAAGGGGTTACAAATGCAGCAACAGACTATCTTCTCCTCAAGGACCTTTTAATAAATATTCACTCAGAGGGAACTCTGTACCAGGCACTGAAAAGGTACAGGGAATGTATGAATGAAAGAGTGACTAAAAATTCTAGTCATGGAATTTCTGTACCAGTGAGTGGGTTCTGAGTGGTCTGAAGGGGCTACAGAAACTCAGAGAGTAGCAAAGACTTGCAGACTCGCAGACAGTGGCTCAAGATTAAACATTCTCCCTACTCCTTGAGCCAAGGTTTGTCCCATAGTCACAGAGCCCTCGAGCCAAACCACCCTGGCAGAGCTTCAGCCAACAAACAAAGCTGCCAAAGGCAGGTTGGGCACTAGCTTAGGGCTGTTGTAAGCAGGGAGTGGGCATCTAGCCTTGTGCTTAGGGAGTCTTATGACTTCAGGGAATCCAAGGCAAGAGAAGGAGATGGTTCAGCTCTGAGAAGAAAGAGGCAGCTGCTTAGTTGGAGTCCTTCCTGCTGGAAGTCCTGTGACTGGAGATGTGTGAGGAGACAGAGACCCTCCTAAGACCAGACTGCTTACAAGTTCAGGATTAACTGAAGGTCACCATCAAACCCCTTCTCTGTAAGGTGCTGAGGCTTATCAGGATAGGGCCTCTTGATGCCAAGAACACATCGTTTATCACAGCAATGAGTCATTTGTGAGCTGATTCGACCTGTCCACAGCTGAGGAATACTCACAGCTTTTATCTTTAGCTACTGTTGCTGGCTGTGGGAATGGTACCATCTATTTGTAATCAAAGCCAGGGTAATCAGGCAATTTCTTGAAAACCCAACACCTTGGCTGAACAGCTAAGGGTGAAGGGTAGCGATGGGGAAAAATGGAAACCGATTCTTTTTTTAGCACTTGCTTGGTGTCAGATACTCTCCTAGCCACTTTATATGCCTTATCTCATTTAATTCTTACAACAGCCTTGTCAAGTAGGTGTTATTATCTCTGTTTGCAGATAAGGAAACTGAACCTCTCAGAGACATAAAGTAACTTAGCCAAGGTCACACAGTGAATAATAAGCGATGGAGCCTGGATTTGCACCCAAGTGCTACAGGCTATTTTGATGCTATGAAGACATGAGAAGTCAAGCGGTATAATTTTAACATTTTGGTTCTCAAGCCAGATGTCCCCAAATGTCCTCTAAAACAGGGATGGCTTGCATAGGTGATTTACACCTGTGGTTCCGAAAGACTTACATGCGGGCTGGTAGGACTGGGAAGGAGAGCTGCTTCAGCAGTAAGCTCGATGAGTGAAAAGTAAATAAATGAAGTGAGTTTTAAATTCTTGGTCCTGGTTTGAAGCAGGGATTATAAATCAGCCTTCCCCCCCCCCCCGGCCCCCCCACCGAGCTAAGCCACTGACCTCTTTGGTTTGAATTGCCAAATATAGTAAGAACATACACTGAAGGCTTCAAGAGCTGGCTTCTGAGGGAGAAGGCTTTCTGAACTATTTCCGGCCAACAGTCCCACACTGTAGGTCTTAAGTTGCCTAGAAGAACACCTGTGTCTACAAACTGCAAATAGAGTTTCCACCCTTGAGGTGGGACCTTTTGTCTTGGCAACTGCCTGCTCAAGGCAGCTTTTCAGAGGATGTTCTGAGCTGCCTCAGTGAGAGAGTTATAAATGCTGCCCCTCCTTTCCCCAGCCCAGAAGTTGAGGGCCTTGTTATCCTGCATCCCACAGAGGTTTCTGCCAAAGCCGGTGGGAGGCTTGGTCTTCATTTGCATGGGAAGAAGGGTGAGGCTAGATAGCTATCTGGTGGTCCCACTGGTCTTGTTCCAGAGCTATTTTGGAACATTCTGGAAAAACAATAAAATGACTATGGCCACACAGGCAGCTGAATTTAGTAAGTTTTTATACATTTATCCAACATCAGGAAAGTAGTTCTGAGTATTAAGATACATTTTTGAAACATAAAAAAAATGCATTTTACTTATTACACAATATTTATTCAACATAGAAAAAAAGAAAAGATTCACCAAACTATTTCCAGAGGTAATCACTATTAATATTTTTTTAATATTAATGTACACATACACACAGTTTTAAAAATTAAACTCAAATGCAGAGAGCTAAATTAAACACACTCCTCAGTTTAAGGCAAATTGTCATTACCATTCTGTGCAAGGGTTCTCTCGTGTTAACTATTTTATTTTTTCTCTTTTAATTCCCATACCCCTTCCCACCTCCTTTTTAGGAACCTTCCTTAATATGTTTGATATCTGTACTTATTATATATATATATATGTACTCTTGTAAGATCTGTTGTATTGTTACACAACTACATGTTTTTAACACATACTGTGTTAAAATTTTTGTTTCCTAATTTTCTTATTCAACACTTAAAAAATTATCCAAGTGGATTGTTTATTCTATTTATTTATTTAGTAGAGATGGGGATCTTGCCATATTACCCAGGCTGATCTCAGACTTCTGGCCACAAGTGATCTTCCTGCCTCAGCCTCCCAAAGTGCTGGAATTACAGGTGTGAGCCTTCTTATGAGTATTTCTTGGGGATATATATCCAGAAATGGCATCATTTAGTCAAAAGGCTCCTATATACAGATTATGCTTAAGTGTATGAGATTGCTTTCCAAAATGCCTGTGCCAGTGTTTATTTCCACCATTAGTGAATGAGTGTTCTCACTTCCTCATGTCTTTGCCAATATTGGCATGTATGATGGTTAATTTTATGTGTCAGCTTGACTGGGCTAAGGGATGCCCAGATAGCTGGTAGAACATTATTTCTGGGTGTGTCTGGGAAGGTGTTTCCAGAAGAGATTAGCATTTGAATCACTAGATTGAGTAACAAAGATCCACCCTCACCAATGTGGGCAGACATCATCCAATCTGTTGAGAGCAGAACAAAAAGGCCGAGGAAGGGTGATTTCTCTCTCTCTCTTCTTGAGCTGGGATTTTCATCTTCTCCTGCCTTTGGACATCAGACCTCCTGGTCCTTGAGCCTTCAGACTTACACCAGTGCCCTTTCCCCAGACTGGGAGTTGCACCATCAATTCACCTGGTTCTCAGGCTTTCTTGGTTCTCCAGCTTCCAGACAGCATATCTTGGGACTTCTCAGCATCCATGATTGTGTGAGCCAATTCTTATAATAAAATAAATAAATAAATAAACCTATACGTGTCCTGTTTATTCTATTTCTTTGGAGAATCCTGACAAATATGGCATGGATCCTCTTTTCTGATGTTTGCCATCCTGACAGGTATAAAAGTAATATTGTTTTAATTTCCATTACTGATTACTTTTGAATTTTGGCATATCATCATTTATCAGTCATTTGAACTTTCCCTAATGGGCCACACAATTAAAAAGAAGTGAGATCATATTTGTCTATGACTTGCGTTTTTCCTCCCCACTCATCAGTATATTTTGGGCATCTTTCAATGTCAATAAATGTATCTATACAACATCATTTCCATTTCTTGCACAGTATTTTATCCTATGTAAATATCATAATTTAACTATTTCTCTGCTGTTGGACATGAAGGTTTCCCCCACTAAGCTTTTACCATTAAAAATGCCCCCATAAACATCTTTGTGTATTCACCTTTGAGTAATTTTATGACTATTTTTTAGGATAAATTCTTCAAAGTAAAATTATTGGGTCAATGAACATGTCCTTTTTTTATTAAAGAGTTTGATACATATTGCCAAATTGCCCTCTGGAAGGATCAACTTTCACTTCTACTAACAGTATAAAAATGTCAATTTCCTATATCTGTAGCAACACTGAGCATTATCCTTCTTTTCTAGTATTTTGTCATCTGATAGATAAAAATGATATTTCTTATGATTTTTTAAAGTTTTATTCTTTTCTCATGTTTTTAAGACTGTTTCTTTTATCTTTAGTAATTTAAAACATATTTAATGTTTCATCCTAATAACTCTATTACCTTTATCAGCTGACTCTTGTTCATCATGAATTGTTTCCTCCTATTTCCTATAATTTGGGGTCCTGAGTTCATCTTATTAAAGCCTAATCTATAGTGATTCTGTGTGGAGTGGGTTGAGGTGAGTCCCTCCAGACTTCTCCATTGCTGCTTCCAATTGCCCCAGAGTTATTACCAGCCTGGGACCTTTGTTAATATTAATTTCTTGATTTGATGTTCATGAACCATGCACGAGTGCATCTGTGCTGGAGATGTGGGGTGTAACCTTTTGAGGGTTGGATTTACTTGAGTGTCTCTGTTCCTTTTCTTCTGTTCCTAAACAAGTCTCTGTTACCAAGAAGAGGAACCCCCTAATTAAAGCCCAGGCAACTGCTTTTTAGCTCAAGCTTTCTACTCTGATTTTTAATTACCTTAGTTTATTCTCTTAAAGTGACAATACATTAATATTCTTAATGTTTAATATTCTTTAATATTCTTACTTCAAATCAATAGGAAAAAGATAAATACTCTAATAAATCAAGAACTTAAAAAACCCAAAAATGCAAAAAATCACTGTATTTTATATCTTCAATAATTTAAAACATATTTAATGATTCATTAAATTTTTTTGTATTTTTTGAATTTTCATGGGGGTTCTACTATACTTTTAAAAAGATGTTAAGTATATTTTACTTAGCATTTCTACATGTTTTATACTAGCAGGATTTTGAGCTTATCTAGTCTGTCATATCACCAGAAAGAGGAGTCAGCATTGTCAAAAGAAAAACGTTAAACAAATTAACTTTAATAGAGTTTCATTGAGCAAAGAATGATTCTTGAATCTGGCAGCCCCCAAACCAGAACAGGTTCAGAGTGATTCCGGAGCTGCCGCATGGTGGAGGTCAGAGAAGTTATAAACAGAAAAAGAAAAGTGAGATACAGAAACAGCCAGATTGGTTACAGCTGGTTTGCCTTGTTTGAACAGTTGGCCACCTGTGAGTGGTTGAAGTATGGCTGCTATGATTGGCAGAGATTTGGCTACCTGTTACAAGGAAGGTTACAGTCTGTTTACACATCCAGTTAGGTTACAGTTTACTATATACGGAGAAACCTTTAGGCCAAACTTAAGATACGTAAGGAGACAGCTTTAGGCTAAACTTAATTTAACAGCATCAACTCTTCTCATTATTACTTTAACTTATAATATGCCTTTGATCATTAGTGAAATTAAGTATTTTTTATGTCTTTATATTTCCTTATATATATACTGTTTTTTTGAGTTCTTGATTTATTTATTTTATTGGAATATTTATCTTTTTCCTATTGATTTGGAATAGTCCTTACTGAGAATGTTAAAGCGTTGTCACATACAGACACACATTCCTTCTTTTCTTTTTATGAGGAGTGTGGCTTGTTTTTTGCCATATAAAACTTAAATATTTATATAATCAAATATATCAATCTTTTCCTTTATAATTTCTGTCTTTATTGGCTTGCTTATAAAGTCCTCTCTGCCTCAATATTTTAGAATATTCACCTGTTTTTTTCTAATTCTTTTATAATTTTGTTTTGTACCTTAAACATTTTAATGCAGGCCAGGCATAGTGGCTCATGCCTGCAAATCCCAGCACTGTGGGAGGCTAAGGTGGTGTCAATGCAAAGGAAGACAAACTCTATAAAATAATGTAAGGAGGTTTATTCAGAGCCATGCCCAAGAAGCCTTGAGCAAGTGGACTCGCTGTGGTTGAATTATAGTTTGGTTTTTATACATTTTTAGGGAGACAGGAATTACAGGTAGAATCATAAATCAATACATGGAAGTCGTCCATTGGTTTGGCCCAAAAAGATGGGATATCTTAAAGTGGGGGCTTACAGGTCTTAGGTGGGTTTAGGGATTCTTTGATTGATAATTAGATGAAAGAGTTAGGTTTTGTCCAAAAGACCAGGATCAGTTGAATGTAATGTTTAAGTGTTGTCTATCTTTCATGTGATGCTATATTGGAATCAGGTTGGGAAGTAAACAACATCATAAAAACCTGTTTTCTGAGATTTTTATCATTTGTAGGCATGACTCACCAGACCCCCTTAGAAAGGAAAAATTTTCTTTTTTTGGCAGGGGGGCAAAGAAAAGATCAGAGTTCAGTCCCCAGTGGGAAGATCATCTGAGACCAGGAGTTCAAGATCAGCGTGGGCAATATAGTGAGACCCCTATCTCTACAAAAAATTTAAAAAATTAGTCAGTTGTGGTGGTGCCAGTCTGTAGTCCTAACTGCTTGGGAGACTAAGGTGGGAGGATCGCTTGAGCCCAGGAGTCCAAAGTTGCAGTGAGCTATGATTACACCAGTACGCTCCGGCTCTGGGTGACAAAGCAAGAAACTGTCTCTAAATAAATAAATAAACATTTTAATACAAATGGAATTTATTTTCGTATATGACGTAAGGTAGGGATTTAACTTTATTTTATTTTTTTTGAGACAGGGTCTTGCTCTGTCACCCCAGCTAGAGTGCAGTGGCATCATCACAACTCACTGCAATTTCAAACTCCTAGGCTCAAGTGATCTGCCTGTCTCAGCCTCCTAAGTAGGTGGGACTACAGGTATCTGCCACCATGCCTGGCTAAGTTTTCTATTTTTTGTAGAAACAGGGTCTTGCTCTTGCTCAGACTGGTCTCAAACACCGAACTCAAGCAATCTTCCTGCCTCACCTCCCAAAGTGCTAGTATCACAGGCATGAGCTACCATGCCAGGCCTTAACTTTATTTTAAATTGTTAACCAGTTGTCTAATATGTACACTGAGTGATGCACATTTTCTGCAAGATTTGAGAATATTCCATCATCATATGCTCCAGAGGTTTTCTTTTTTTTTTTCCCTGAGATAGAGTCTTGCTCTGTTGCCAGGGCTACAGTGCCATGGCATCAGCTAGCTCACAGCAACCTCAAACTCCTGGGCTCAAGCGATCCTTCTGCTTCAGGCTCCCGAGTAGCTGGGATGCAGGTGCAGGCCACCACACTCGGCTAATTTTTTCTATTTTTAGTAGAGATGGGGGTCTCACTCTTGCTCAGGCTGGTCTCAAAACTCCTGAGTTCAAGGGATCCTCCCGCTTCCCAGAGTGCTAGGATTACAGGCGTGAGCCACCACGCCCGCCTTGCTCCAGAGGTTTTCAAGCTGTGTTCTGCAGAGACGCAGGGTTCTCTCGTGTTATTTCTGAGGTTTCCTGGGGAGACAAGGGGAACTCCAGCTTCTAGTGGAACACCTCTACGTTTTTTTTTTGTTTATATGTTGGGAAATTTATCTGCCCGCAAATCAGTAATACAATAAATTCTTAAACAGTAAATATTTGAATGTGTTTTGGGTACTTTTATTCTCTTCCATTGCTCAGTCTATCTTTTCTTGTACCAGTTTAACCATTTAAAAAATTATAAAACTTTCAAACTTACACAAAAAATATAACTATATAATGAATTCCCATATGCCCATCATTAAAATCCAACAATTATCACGACTTCGCCACACATGATTCACCTATCCCTTTTTCTTTTTTGTTTTTAATTTTTGTCACAGTATCTGTTTTTTTTCTTTTCTTTCTTTCCTATTTTTCTTCCTTCCTTTCTTCCTTCCTCTTTTCTTCTTCTTTCTTTTGCCCAGACATCCTATCATTTCACGCGCACATACTTCAGTATGCATCTGGTTTAAAAAAATGTTCTCTTACATAACCAAAATGCTGTTATCACACTTAACATTAACAATCATTCTGTGGTATCATGTCATACCCAGTCCATAATCAGATTTGCCTGATTGTCTCAAAAATGTATTTTGACTCCAAACAAAATAATTTTATCTCCCTTTCTTCAATCTAGAGCAACCTCCCCCCACCCCCACTGGTTTTCATGTCATTGACTTGTTGAAGAAAACAATGTTTTAATAATTGGGATTTATAACTTCTATTATCAAGATAAATCTTGATTCTTCACTTCACTCTGCCTGTGTAGACTCAGCCAGAACAGCCTGGCTGGCTCACTTGTCCGAGGCTCGGTGGGTGGGGAAGTGGAGTGGTCAATGGTGCAGTATTTCTTACATAGGGAAAGAGTATCTTGAAATATTATTCTTCGTGCTTTGCTACACTTTTTCCACTTGACCTTTTCCCTAGTAAGTCAAAGGCATTGCCTTGAGGAGAATTAGGACTGGTACAGCTGGAACGCAAAGAGAAAGAAACAGTCAGAATAAAACAGTCAATGTTCAGTTTTCTGACTTTTAAAATAGCCTCTCGAAGCCCACATCAAAAACAATAGTTTTGAAAGCCAAAGCCTTTTATTTGCAGAAAAGCAGGTTTTGTTGAGAAAAGAAAAGGCTCTTGAGAATCAAAAGGGAAGGCCCGGAAGCTCTAGGGATTGGGCTTTACCCGCACTGGAAAGAGGCTAGAGGGACAGCTGGACTAAGCCCCCTGCACCCTTGTTCTCTGGGCTGGGTGAGAGCAGAGACCTAGGAGGTTGGAGGGAGGCCCTGAGGAAGAGCCCCACAGAGAGGAGGACTTTTGCATGCAGAGACTGCAGATCAGTCCCAGCAAACGTGTAAGGCCAATCAAATGTCTGGAGCTCATCTCCTGCCATCTAAGTGAGTCCCTCTGTAGCCTGAGCCAAAGAGCTATGTTAGCTGTTCTTTTTACCACTGCTGGTGGGGGGATCTTTCACCAATAGCATCCTGCAGGTCATGCTCAGACGGCCCAACAGAAGTGATACTTGCCTGTGCCCAGAGTCATTGCTGAACCCCATCCAGACTGCCCCACATGGCATAGGACACTAATGAGCTACCTCTAACTTCTTAGACCAAAGGGCAGGGCATGTATCACCAAAGGAGTGGTAGGACTGAAGGGAGAGTCACCCACCTCTGTGTCTGGGTGGAACTGGACTCTGGAGAGGCACATTCCACTACATGCTCAAGTCACAATAAGGAACAGGATCTCCCAACCTTGTCTTGCTCCCATGTTCTAACCTAATTGGTAACCTTTTGTCTCAGTTTAATGGGTTTATTCCACCAGTTAGAGCGGTGATCCTTAACCTCTTTGGCCTATTAAAATCACGTGGGGGAGTTTTAAAAAAACACTGATTCCAAGCCTTATCCCAAATCAACTAAACTAGATTGTCTGTGGGTGGGGCATAATGTCATTGTGTGATTGTGAGTAAAAGTTTTCTTTGTGAGGCCGCTTAACTTTGTTCAGCCCACACATTGTCTGTCATTCTACAGCTATTTCAAAAATGCACCCCTGTGGCCATAACAGGCTAAGAACAAAAATTTATTTATTTATTTGTTTGTTTTAGATGTAGGGTTCTATCCAGTAAAACAGCCAGAAATAGAAGGGTTAACTGCAGCCAGCAGGGCAGGTGTTTGGAGAGAAGACAAGCGTAGGTGATGGGAAGAAGGCCAGCCCGGTGAGGTAACAGACAACAGGTGGTTGCCCTGTAGGCTGTTGGTGTCAAGGAGGAACAGCAGGCAGCAACAGGGCACCAAGAATGGCAGGGAGCGCAGCAGTGCGCATTCCAGGAACAAACTATACGCAAAAAAAGAGAGGTGCAGCTGTAGGCAGCAGAGAGAGAGCTGGAGTTACTCCTTATGGGCTACATTGTGCCCCCCACCTCCACCAAAGTCATGCGTTAAACTCCTAACCCCCAGTACCTCAGAATGAGACTGTTTCTGGAGACAGGGCCTTTAAAAGGAAATTAAGGTAAAATAAAGTCATATGTGTGGGCCCTGATCTAATCTGGCTGGTGTCTTTCTAAGAAGACATGTGAGGACACAGGGAAAAGGCAGCCATCTGCAAGCCCAGGAGAGAGGCCTTGGAAGCAACCAAACCTGCTGACACCTTAATCTGGGACTTCCACCCTCCGGAACTGTGAGAAAATAAATTTCTGTTGTTTAAGCCACCCAATCTGAGCTATTTGGTTATGGTGGTCCTCACAAACTAATGCACCTTTGTCAAATGAATTGGTGAAAACAGGGTAGAGCTTCAGTCCTGGAGACAGGGGGATCGTGGCTGGGTCGTGGGACAGGGTCACTGATTCAGGGCAAACGAGATTTCATTTATTCATTTAATAACAGTAATTAAGGTCAACAAGCTACTCAGCACTGGGCCCTATTCCAGATGCTGGATATACTGCTATTGCAGTGGTCCAGACGAGAGATGACATTTGCTTAGATAAGGAAAGTATCAGTGGATGAAGTGATCTGACACTGAAACCAGCCAACATGGACATGATGTTCCTTAAGTCTCTCTGACCAGGCATGAACCTACTTGCAGATGAGTTTGAGCAACCTCATTTTCAGAGAGGAACTGTGGGAGCAGGGACAAGGCAGGTTATTTATAACTAACCCACGTATATGATGTTTCTCTTTGAGAGAAAGTAAATTTTAAGTTTACAGTTATCATTGGCATCTAGGTTAACAAACTTAGATGTTCCCCCTGAATGTCTCCACCTCGTGTTCATTCATCTAACACATAACATTCCAACTTTATCTTAACTTTATTGGTTTTTCTAAAAGGTCAAAATTTCTTTCCCAAATCATGTTTCAATGGAAAACCCAAGCATTTCCAGGCAATAAGCCCATCTGTGCCACTGTAGACAAACTATCAGATAAACTTCCCTAATTCATACCACATCTGCTCTCCCAGCCCTGTATGACCTTGAACATTAAAAAAAAACCCTCTAAATTATTTTTTCCCAAAATAAGCATCTGACTCAAATTGCCCCAATTTTCTATTAAATGAAAGAAAAATTGTCAACACCGTATCAGCCAACTTTTATTAAAAACTGGGAAGTCTTTCAAAAGCTTTCAGAATAAACTGTCATGTTTAACATGACAAGGAGATAATGGGAAATAGTTGCATCTACACGGTCCCTATTGATCCCTTGGTGAATTCTGGTAAGTGGGAACTGCTTGGACAAACCATCTCTCTCCACTTTATCACTGTGGAGGACTCTTTCTTCACTCAGTTATTTGAAAAATTAAGGTGATGTGAGAGCCTAAGAGATTCCGACTGATTTACACTCTGGCCTTGGTTCATTTGGCAGGCAGTATGCAGGGAATGGTAAAGGACATAGGCTTTGAAGTTAGACAACCTGGAGTTTGCACACAGACTTTCCTTCTTCCTAGCCCTGTCTGTAATTGTGGGCAAATCACTTAACCTGAGTTTTAGTTTCATTAGCTATAAAATGGGGATAATATATTTACCTTACAGGCTTGTTGTGAGGATGAGAGATACAGTGCGTACGAAAGTGTCAACCTCTGCCTGGCAGTGTAGTATAATGCTCATTAAATGGTAATTCTTTTTAACAGTAACAACTATGAATGCCTTGATAAAAAAAAAAAGGCACTTGCTTTTCCCCATGCCAGAACACAAAGCTGAAGCACTGGATGTACCATTATACCTTAGATTAATAATCTTTAAAATGAGGATGTGGGATCAATGATCTCTAAGGTTCCTCCTCTCCAACTCCACTATTCTAAGGTCTTATATTCAGGGAGAAATGAACAGAAGAAATTAAACTGTCTTTTCTGATTAGTTCCTCTGGAGACTCAAGCTGTGCTTCATCAGTACTTCCAGTTCCAAAGCTTATAGGATCAAGTTGGTTCAAGACAGCAGAGCTTGGATGGGGAAGCCTGGGTGGAGAGGTGGAGAGTACCAGTTAACTCCATGGCTGCAAAAATAATTCTTTCTTTGGGGTAATAGAATGAGAGCAAAGGGACATTTGACCTTTTCAAGATGTTTTTTAATGCAAAATACAAGGTATGCACATGATCTTGTTTACTGACTAATCCTTTAAAAAAAAAAATCTGGCATATTAATGACTCCACTTAAAACACTGTAGATGGGAGCCAGAAGGAAACTTGTTCTTTCTGAACAATGACTGAAAAGGGAATTCTAATGAATATTTTGGCACACATGTCTCATTTTCTGGCTGCTTCAGGACCCAAGAGCCAGTAGGTCATAATTAAAGCCAATAATGGCAACTCCAGACAGTCAATCCAAATATTTTCCTGGTGCTGTCAATTCTCTGCATTAAATGATTTAACATCATATTGGGGCGTGTAGAGCATACACACAGAGGAGGAATTAAATGCTGATATGAATTCTGGAACATTTGCTGCAAGTTGCCCCAAAAGATATTGTTTATTACATTCAAAGGAATTATAGAATGTTTTCCTTAATAGATAATTTTAAAGGACCCTTTCCATGTAGAGAACTGGGAAGTTTGTTCTTAAGTTGTCAGAACAAAATCATATTTTCTGCAGAAAAGAAAAACATTACATGTTTGGGCTGAAGCCCCATGTCATGTAAATAAATGAACTCCCACTTCCACTGCACCTTTCAGGAATGTTCTTTTTGATCACCAGAAGTTGTATTGCTGTGGATTTAGTTACATAACTTATAAAAGGCCAAAACTACTCACTTTTCTGTCAACTCTACTTGTAGAAAGAAAACCCACAAATACACATGTTTGTGTGATCTGTTTAGGACCCTAATGAGGAAACGAGGTCTTCAGTTTTGTCTTTTTCCTCACCAAATTTTGTACCTTTTGAAATAATAACAACACAAAAATCCTCCATCCCTACCCCCAGCTCTCTCCATCCTTCCAACTTTAAACAATAAGAGAGTTTCCTCCTGGATGGAAATTAAGTAGTTTGATCTAAAGTGTGTCTGAGAAAGTTCTGAAGCACCATTTTAGGATAAACTAAACTGACCAGTCACTTCTTAAAAGGCAAAACTGCATTTGCTCTGCAAAATAATTCAGCAAAAGTTTGGTTCTCAATTCAAGTGCTGCACTGTGGCAATGGAAAATTTCCAGCCACAACTTGGAAGTTGGGAGCCAAGCACAATACTAAGTCAAGGAAGATACGTGAGGCCAAACCAGACAGTGGTCTTGGCACTGCCTGCTTGTGGGTCCAGAGTTACAGCAGCTGTGGGTGGTGATGTAGCTTTCAGAGGTGTCTAAATCTCTAGGTGCACCAGAAACCAAATTGTATTAACTTCTCTTCCCTGCCCTCCATCTTTCTCTGCCCCCACATTTGTGCCATGGATTCCATCACAATAGATGGTGAAAATGCTGTGAGGTGTACACTCAATTCTCAGGCATACTTCCACTTAATCATACTCAGGTTTCTTTGAGGGCCTTCCCACTGTGAATGAAAATACCTTGATATTGGGAAAATGATAAGAGACTGATGGCCACAGCCTTTGTGATCTGGCCTCTCTGTGGCGGTCACTCTCCTGCCTGGCCTGCAGAACCAAGTGGGCCTCTGGCTTGGGGGTAGGGAATCGGGAGCTTTTTTCCTGGGTCCTTTTGTCAAAATGCAGAGAGCCCACCAGAGAAGACTCTATACTCTCCAAATGACAAGATGGCAGAGTGCCCGTTTCTGGGCCAGCTGGCTGACTCAGAGATGAGGAGATTATTCCGTGACACTTTGTTTTCATTCCAGGCCAAAGGGTAAAAAAATGTAAAACTTTGCTGCCACCTGCTGTTTCCTTAGGAACAAATTCTTGAAATGATTTCTAGGATGGTTGCATATTGGTTTATTTTAGCCAAGCTGTCTTGAAGAATTTGGGGGTTTTAGCATATCTGTTTATATAGTTGTGGACCAGCTGGCCTGTCATTTGCTAGGATAAACTGTTGGGCCACATGGGTAGCTTCTCTCTTTCAGGCCAGTAAGTCCTGCCTGCCCCATCCCTCAGTATAAGCTTGCTGGGACGCGGGAGGGAAGGGCAGATGCCCTGACCTCAGACACCCTTCCTAGGGAGTGCACACAGGGTTCTGGCTAAAGAGATTCCAGAGCAAAGCCCAGGAGGCTTATAGGTGTGGATGTCTTTTCCTCCTAGGCTGATGATGTCACAAAAGCCACAACGGCAAGCAAATTCGCCCAGCACAGATTCATGTCTATGGGTGTGTCACTGGGTAATGTTCATTCCTTGGAAGTGCCCCTCAGAAGTGCTCCTCTCAGTAGAGGTGGCTGGAAACCTTGGGATGAGGTTCATTTGTGGCATCTCTAAACATTTTGTCTTCCTTGAGAAAACAGAGGCAGATTAAGGAGGAGGGGTCCCCAGGAAAGTGAAGGCTAGCCCAATTTGAATGCCTTCCAGGTGAGAAGACTTGAGCTCAGGTTGGATGGTGAAAGGGAGGAGGAAAACAGTGGCTCCTTGAGGAACAGGTAAAGAGCATTGGGAGAGTTAATAATAGTCACAAGCTTAGATGGGCTTGATAAGGGCCCTTAGTCATCTTACTGGAGGCACCCACAGGACACAGACTGCCTTGCCTTGACCATATTAGTAGCTTGTTGCTGCTCCAAGTCAGAAAGCGGGATTTTCCTCTTTGCAGTCTTTGGGAAGATCTATTTGTATGTAAATGAGTTCCTTTCCATTGTTGTCATTGTTGCATTTGAGAATTCTTTCAACCAAGGTCTTTTTGTTGACAGAAATAATGAGCCTAGTAAGCGAGTTTTCGTATAATTCTAAGAGCCTTTAAAAAAAAAAAAAGTAAGAACTGGGACTTTTTAGATGGATGTGGAATGAAGTATTAGAGAAATGGCTCTTGGTCTTTTCTCCCATGAAAGAGAAAAGGCATTTGAGTGGTACTGAGAAACACTGAAGGTAAGGAATGGCTTATGACGCAGTGTCTGGCATTATAGCTGGCACATGGTAGCACATCTGCTGAATGAATGATCAAACTTAACACCCATTGTTCTCCACAATAGGTCTGTGAGACCTGTTGGGGAGGGATAGGGATTAAAGAAAAGCAGAAAGAAAGTCAAAGTTAATCAAGTGGAAAGTCTGTGGGTGGAGTGAACCATGGGAGAGCCACAGTGCTATGGCAGGGCCCAAACAAATGCTGTGTAACTAATACTATGAAAATGTATGTGTATTACTTATAAAGTAAATATGATTCTTGAAAATGATCAAATAAGGCTATGATATACAAAATTCCTCCCTTCCATGTCTCATTCCCTAAATATTACCATTATTAATGTATTGCATAAGTTTGACTATGTTTATGCTTCATGTATTTTCTTGTTTATGTCCCTGTTGTTCTTCCTTAGAATTTTGTAAAGGCTTTGGAAAAGTTTCATCCTATCTCAGCTATGTGAAGAAGAGTTCAGGGAAGGAGTTTGTGTAACACTAAAGAAATATCAGTAACTCCCGAGGGGGTAAGGGGGGGTTAACATGATGACGGCAATGGGAAATGAAGTGGGAGACCCTAAGCAGGAAGGAAAATGCAGGAGAACTGGGTTGACATACTGGTTTCAGCTTCCTCTCCCCTCCTAGAGATTCTCTTGATAGCTCTCAGGCCTCAAAGCTTCTGTTTCCCCCCAACCCCCTGCCCCAGGAAGGGAAGCAACTTCTCAGAAGAATAATGAGGTTGGTGCTTACCTGTGTGCTTGTTTGAGTAGCATGGGAGCCCCTCGTTCCCTGCATCTGTTGATCTGTTGCTCCCCCTAGAAACTATGTCTCAGTCCAAAAGTCAGAGCTAGAAATCCCAATCTGCTTCTATACTCTAGAGTAGGGAAGAGAGTATAGTAAGTGCCAAGAGAACTGAAGATGACCATAAGGTAGGACAGGCGACTGGTAAACCCTGCCCTTCACAAGGCTACCAGAGCTCTAGCCTGACACACGATATTTTGCAAGGGTATTAATTAGGCTCCCTGGTGACTAGATGAAAAAGACCATCGCTATTTCTGCAAACTTGTCTTCTGGTGAACATATACTCCTGCTGGTTGGTATCAAGACATGGTTGTTTCTTGAGTGTTTTAGACACCAGTTCTTGCCCCTCCTGTTATGCCTGGTAACTAGGATGCTCTTAAGAAAATACAGCAGGACTTCTATGAGCTTAAAAAGAGCATTTCAAAAATATTACATTAGCCTTTTGTCCCTTCAATCTGTTTTTCCTAGAACAAATGTAATCTTCGTCACTACAAATTCTGTTTAAAATAGCTCTTCTGGTGAGTCACCTAAATTTAAGCTGCAGATATGGTATTGTTTTAGCTCTGTCAAGCTTGAAATGTTAGCCAAGTCCTAGTAACTACTCGCTGGGGGAAGCTGGTGATGTACTCACATGTGTGTTTTGAGAACGATCCCAAAGTGTCCAGAGAGAAAGAAATGCTTCAGATGAGTTGGTCAGCATTATGTATCTCGGGGGCTGTAAGAGCTTCAGGAGCAAAAGGAGTGGTCTCTGTAGGCTTAGACTCTTGCATGACCCCGGACATGTGAAGGTTCTGCCCATCGTTCACAAACTACACCACCCGCCCCCGCACACACACACGAGTGGTAAGAAACTTGGGAAAATCTCCAAGGGGCCATGCAGAAGGGTCAAAGGACCTTGCAGATGCTCTGAGGAAGAAATTAAAGCTTTAAACAGAACATTGTGCCATGACTTGAAAGGTCATTATCTAGTTCACACTTACATCAGACTATAAATATTGTCAGAAAATGGATAAGTTTGCCAGGATCATGAACAGTAAAATCACTCAAAATAGACCACAGAAATTTTCAAGGTCAGTGTGGCCATGGCAGGCCATGACACTCAAACCTGATGCTGCCTTGTGAGAGACCCCAATAGGAAAGCAAAACAAAACAAAGCAAAACAAAACAAAACAGCAGCTACTTATAGAGAAATTTATACTCAATGGCCCTCAAAAATTGCAAAAGCCTTTCAAGTCATGTGAATCAACCTTGTCTCTCCTTCTTCTACCAAGTGGAAGAGGGATGGAGAGATTCATGCTCGTCAAATGAGGTTCTTAGTCAGAGACCAGCTGTACTATGGCCTCTGTAATGCCTTCCTTCCCCCTTGCTGTGGTATAGCTTGGTGCCCAGTTAGCCCTGAGCAGAGCTATCAGCTTTTTCTCCTGCTAGCCCCACCCTCTGTTGGCTAAAGCCAGGTCACCTCCTGCCAGGCAGCTGCTGGGTGAAAGTCCAGAGCAATTCTCCTGAATAAACAAGTCAAACAAAGGCAGTTCCCAGCAGTGGATGGGGCTGTATTCCAGAAGTCTATTTGCAAATCGTCCTTTGGAATTTGGAAGACATTCCCCAGGAGGAGCAATGTTATATGCTGTGGCAAGGTTCCCAGGCTAGCCCACACCACTGACTTAACCCAGAATAGACTTGGAATGCAGTGCTCTAGAACTCAACGTCATAGGTAATATATTTGTAGTCTCTTCTCTTCCGTTTACAAATATTTGCTGAGCTAAGCATGGTGCCAGGTGACGTGAGGATTCAGAGCTGCCTCACCTTTGTGGGGTGGGTTGATTCAGTGGCTCCTGTGTGCTACTACAGTAGCTGAGACTTTCCCAGCCTCATGAAACCCCTGCTACCCTTTCCTCCCTATATGCTTTAGGCTGAAGGTGAAGGGATGACTAGTCTGGCTTTTCTTTAGTTTGGTTCCTGGTGTAGAGGAGGGTGAGAATCCTGGCTCCATCGTTATACAGTATAGCCTCTCTGAGGTTTGGTTTCTCCTTTGCAAAATTAGGATAATATATACCTAAGAGAGCCCTGGGGGTGGCAGCAGCACCTGTTCTTCTCTTGGTAACTACTGTGGCTTTTGTTAGGGTCTCCATGTCTCTCCTCAACAGATTGCTCTACTCCTGAAGACTCAGGCCTAATGCAATTCTATTTCCAGGATCATTATTGTAGACTCAGTGCTGGGTGCTGGCCTAATTCAGGCCAATGAGCTTGCATAAGTTCACTGGTTGCTTACAGAAAAACAAATTTCTTCTCTTCTGCTAGATAAGAATTGGAGATGTATGAGGTCCTAGTAGCAAGGGAAAGCTACCCTGAGACTAAAACAGCAGAAAGCCCTCGCTGGAAGCGCTCACTGTGGATGGCAGAGTGGAGAGATGGAAACTGGAATTTCTTCATAAAGTTGTTGAACTCTTGAAGCCTGTTCTACTTCTTTTGTTTCAAGTGTGTGAACCAATAATCTCCTTTGCCTTTTATGCTATTTTGAGTTAAGCTTTCTGCTCCTTGTAGTGAGAGACATCTTAATGGATAGACCACAGCACCGGATTTACTGTGGATATTAAATGAGATAAAGCATTCAAAGTATTTAGCACAGAGCCTGACTTATAGATATTGCCCCCCATCCTTCCAGTCCAAGTGCATTAGTGACCACAGTTTCTTAGGACTTTATTAGGGAAGAAGAGGGTGGGTACAGACCCTAGCTAGACCTGACCCTCATTTGGGGCTTGGGTATCTTGCCTAGGCTGGGAGGTGACCCTTCCAGACTGGCTCTAGTTTTAGGGTTAGCCCCTTTGGAGGTAGTAGGCCTTATAAGCCTAGGGTTTTCCTAGCCCCTGGGCAGGTATATGCATTGAAGAGGGTTGGAGGACAAAGAGAGAAGAAAGGAGAGAGCCATGATTTGCTGGAGCAATACAAAAGGACCTATCTTTGAGATCAGGATTAATCTCTTCCCCTCCTCTTTCTTTCTTCTTTCCCTCCTGTTTCTTATACTTTTCTTCACTCCCAATTCTCACTAGGGCTGAGGGAGAGGGGGAAGTCAAGTTAGTATGGATCCCTAGCAAAGTAGGGGGAAAGGGGAACTTGTACAAGTTAACTCTGATGACTTCTTTGCATTTAAGGGATCCCAGTTTTCAGACAAACCTCTCTTAAGAGATTGGCAAGGCTGGTCTCTTGGAGTTTTTGCATGCAGAATAGGAATCTAGGCAGAGCAGCCAGGTTCAAGGACAAACGGTTGTATTATAAGTTATAGGAGGGAGAAATCCTTTGGAGTACACACAGTGGCTGTAGGTCAGATGTCTGGTCATTTCATTACCCCCCATATTTAAGCCCAAGTTCCAAGGGAGAGGAGACTGCAATAAAAGAATAAGTTAACAAAAACCGGGCATGATTGAAATCTTAAGGAATTTGGTTCACATGACATTACTGCTTTGCAATCATGCTACCTAAGAAGGGTAGAGCTCATTTGTCCCTTTTTAGCATACTGCTTTTTAGAGTGTGCTAGAACACAGGATGGAAAAGGAGTATGAGAAAACATTACTTCACAAAAGCAGGTCAAGTGTACCATGTTCCAACAGTGAAATAGATGCCTACAAGTGAAAATAGAACTCCAGTGTGGTCCGACTAGAACAGGATTGAACTGCCACCCCTTATCTGGACACTAAATTTATGGCTGTGGTTAAGAATTGCCCTAGCCTATGTTTTTATCAGTCACATTCCACTAAGGCCTCATGATGAATCTGTGGTCAATTAAAAACCCAGTTGTTTTTTTTACACAAACTGCTGCTAAGCCAGGAATCCCTACAAATTTGTGCTGTTGATTTTTTTGAAACTAAACAGAAAAGTTTACAATGATCCTTCTTGAATTTCATGCATCTTGCGTATTAGCTATTACTCTAAACTTTGTGCCTACCTTCTTACTCATTCGAGTCACGTATTAAAATATTGACCACGGCATGGTATGAAAGGTGTGCCTGTGACTCTCATGGGAAGCTTCCTGCCAATGGACACTCAGTTTGTTTTTGTCAACCCTCTGTATGGCTGTTCTGTCAGCTGCAAAACCATCTCACCATACTTTTATACCACTCCCCCTCCTCCATCCATCAATGGATCATGAAATGCTTTGTCTATTGTCTTAATGAAATTAAGTTACTCTGCCTCTAGCATTTCCACTTCTAGCAGTCTGGCACTGATCCAATACCTCGCACGTGATAGGCTCTCAATAAATGTTTGTTGAATTAAATTGAATTCTGTGAATCATCAACATAATAACCATATATTTAAAAGAAGGAAATGAGGCATGATTCACTGATGAGCCACTTGAGTTCCCAGCGTTCTTTCTATTCCTTTTTGTTTTTTTTTTTTAACTAAAATGTAAAATTGTCACACATTACAGGAAAATAAAATGTAGACTATGATTGACAATATATGTTATACCAAATATTATCATTAATACTCATTTTGATAACTTTTTCTTTTACAAAAAACATAATCATGTACATCTTCATTTTTCATTTAATCTATTTTTGCTTCCTTTCTATGACTGATTACAATTTGGTTATATGGATCTAATTCTCTCTAACAAATTGTCTGTTTAAATTCCTTAAGTTCTGACATCACAGTCATTTGTTTTGAAATTATGGAGTTAATGCATTCTTCCTAATGTATATTGAAAACCTATTATATGTCAGATCTTGGGTCAGAATAGTGAGGAATTAAAAAGAAAAACTAGGCAAAGTCCTGGCCCTTGAGAGGCTTAGAATCTGAAAGAGTTCACAAAATCAGCATACTCTTAGTGATGGAACAAGGCTCTGGGTGTTAGGCGATGGTGCAAGAAAGCATGCCATGTGCTCTGGGTCCTTAGTTAAATTCAAAGGATAGAAATTCTCTCTCTGGGGGGCTCCTTGGAGCTTGGAGCAGCAGCCAAGAGATGTTCAGGCAGCCAAGGCTCTCATCACAGCCTGAGTTCTTCTGCCACTCTTGGACCTAAGACAGTAAAAGTGATGGATTCTGCCTTCAGACAGCTCCCACTCAGGCAATGTGTGCTAGAAGAGGCGCTTGCTTTGAGTGAGGGTCCCATCCCCCTTCCCTATTTCCATGGTTATCAGGTAGCCACAGGGTCCAACCACAGAGACACTGACAGAGGGAGGAAGAGGAAACAGCCAAGAAAGCAGAAGCCAAGCAGAAGCAAGCAGACTTTTAAGGTGATCTTCATGAACCTCCCTGTCCTCTGGAAGCTGGAAACCTCCCTGATGTCCTCTGGGAGCTGAAGACTCTTCTGTTGACTCTGCCATGGCCACCACAGTTGCCTCTTAACATCCAGGAATCTGGTGAGCGGTCACTGAAAAGCTGAGGTCAGCTGCCCGTCTCAGGTGCCTATGACCTTGATTGCCAAGAGAATACAGCAACACAGTGATGGGCTCCATCCCACTTATACCTTCCAAATCTCATGCAAGGGACTTAATTGAATCTAGTATCCTAGATCGCAAGGGAATAATAGTTTTTAACTCCGTAGCCTCTGTAGCACAGGAAGGCACAAAGAAGGGAGTGGGAAGGGACACTGAAGCATGAAGACATGTCTAACACAATATGCTGGATATCAGATCAAAGGAAGTGCCAAGACACATCAATGTTTGAGTATTCAAAGCAGATACCTGAAACTGATAACACAATTCATTAAACTTCTCTCCTATATCAAAGATATAAAACGTATGGAAAAGAGAATTTGTAAACAGGATTTCTTTGGAGAAGTTTTGCAGTGAGTTTTATCTCCACCTAGCCCAAGAAATAGGGCTGAGTGCTTCTCCTATCACCTCAGGACAAAGACAAGGGATTGAACAGGACAACCCTGAAAGACCTTGATCTGTATTCCTTGCAACTGTGGGAGTGTGTGGATCCATACTGGACTTTTGTGTGAGTTCTGTCTGAAAAATTGAAAAGATGGAGATGGTTTGGCATGCTGCTTGGACCTTGGGAGTGAAAGAGAAGTGGTTGATCTGGGAAGCTTGCTCTTCTAGAGTTTGTTGTGGGCAGAGAATGTGTGTTTCAAGAGCTATGGGTTTTTCACAGGAGAATTCAACTGGGAGAGTTGAGGAAGCACCTGAGTTGAATAATTGAAGCATTAGCTAAGCTGAGAAGGGCAGAGTGTGACATTCTGGGCAGAGGGAATAGCATATGCAAAGGCTCAGACACACACAAAAAAGCCTATAATGCCCAGGGAAAAGTGAAATGTCCAGTGTGGCTTGGGTGAAATTTGGGGGTACAGGGAGAATAAGAAATTGGCTTGGGGCTGGGCGCAGTGGCTCACGCCTGTAATCCTAGCTCTCTGGGAGGCCGAGGCAGGTGGATCGTTTGAGCTCAGGAGTTTGAGACCAGCCTGAGCAAGAGCGAGACCCCATCTCTACTAAAAATAGAAAGAAATTATATGGACAGCTAAAAATATATATAGAAAAAATTAGCTGGGTGTGGTGGCACACGCCTGTAGTCCCAGCTACTCGGGAGGCTGAGGTAGAAGGATCGCTTGAGCCCAGGAGTCTGAGGTTGCTGTGAGCTAGGCTGATACCACGGCACTCTAGCCCGGGCAACAAAGTGAGACTCTGTCTCAAAAATAAAAAAAGAAAGAAAGAAATTGGCTTGGGAAAATGTGCTAAGCACATGCTGTCCAGCCTCTATCCTTTAGGAACTAGGGAATTAGTGTAGGGTTTATTTTTAAAATTAATATACTGTATGTTTGGAGCAATTTTGGGTAGGTAGACAAACTGAGCAGATAGTATAGAGAGTTCCCACATAGCCCTCACAGTTTCCCCTATTATTAACATCTTACATTAGCATGGTATATTTGTTACAATTAATGAATCTATATTAACACACTATTATGGACTGAAGTCCACAGTTTATTCAGATTTCTTTAGTTTTTGCCTAGTGTTGTTTTTCTCTTCCAGGATCCCATCTGGAATACCATACTACATTTAACTGTCATGTCTCCTTTAGCTTCTCTTGGCTGTGACAGTTTCTCAGACTTTTTTTTTTTTTTTTTTTTTTTGACAACCATGGACAATTTTGAGGAATACTCGTTGGTATATTGTAGGATCCCTTTTATTAAAATTGTTCTGATATTTTTTACATGATGAGATGAGGCCAGTGGGTACTATGTGGTTTTCAGTACAATTTTATCTGTGTTTTACAAAAGTCATATGGGGCCAGTGTGGAAGGTGAACTAGTTTGAGTTTATTACGTCATTTATGAGCCCTGCAATGGCTTACCATCACCATTATTAAAACAACAACACAACGAAACAATTCACTCCTTAGTATGGCTCACACAGCCCTCCAGGATGTGGATCCAGTCTGCCTCTCTGACCTCATCTCCTGACACTCTCTTCCTTCTTCTTTATACTCCAAGCCCACAGGCTTCTGTTTCTATTTCTTGAAGGTGCAAGATGTAAGGTTGGCTACTGCCAGGGACATCGAAGTCATTGTTGCTAATCACCCAGGAAGAAGAAGTTAGGCTTGAATTAGAGGAGGAGGGCAGATTAGAGAGCATCTAAGTGGTAGAATTGACAGGATTTTGCTGATCGTATCTATGAAATTAAAGAAAAAGAGAATTTGAGCACAGTTCTGAGATTTGTAGTTCAAATGGCTTGATCTACGGTTGTACCATTCACTGAGATGGGGAATACAGGAGTTTGGAGGGGAAACTCCATGATTTGGAGATCACCATGACACACTGAGTTTGATCTGCCTGTGGGACAACGAGGTGTCCTTGTCCAGCAGGATGTTGGAAACCATGAGTCTTAAGTTCAGGAGGGAGGTTGGAATTAGAGTAATTGCCAAACAAGAGATTGTGGTGGGGCTCCTATTATTAATTCAACTGGGATAAACCCAAGGGACATATTTGCAGTAATTCAAACCTTTGGCAGTAAATAGTTTAATGTGAACTTCAGGTCAGCAGAAAAATTAAATTTAGTTTGGAGACTATCAGGCAAAATGAGGCCAGAACTTTGGGGAGGATTTAGTGGTCATTCTACTCTCCAGGCTTAAGCTAATGGCTGCTTCTTTTCTACGGGGATGAAACTCTGGGACTTGAAAAGGCTGCTGTATTAACCAATAAATATAGCATCAGAAAAAGTAGCAGAGAGGTTTGGGGCTTGGGCATGGGAATATAAGCAGGAAGTAGAGAGGTAGATAGGCTGGGTTTTCATGAAACTGCTCCCAGGTATATTGTTTCCTTATAGTCTTTATGCCACTATATTTACATTAAAAAAAAATTACAAAAGTAGAACATTCATGTTTGGCAGATACTATAGATTGGCTCGCTCAATAACCATTCCCACTGCCTTCTCCCTTGACTTTTTCTACTATTAGAGGCTGCAAACAGCATTTACACAAATCCCCAGATTTCATTACAACGTGAGATGACCATGGAAAATAGTTCGGGAAGTTAGCGGACATCTCTGAGATGGGCTTCCATTTCTGAAGAAAAAGGCAAAGATTTGTGAGGAGAAGCCTTTTTGGCCTTCTGCCTTCTTCCAGCCTGGAGCTTAGATGTGATCCCGTCCAGCAGCCATCTTGTGACCAAGAGAAGGGAAGCTGAAAGCTAAAAACGGTAGGGCAAAAGGACATCCATTAGCAACTATGTTGGTTCTGGCCCACCCGCTTCTGAATTTTGTGTTATGTCCAAAAAAAAAAAAAAAAAAAAAAACAGCCTTTACATCTTTAAACTGGTAAACTGGCTTTCAAACTTAGCTGCTCATTTAGAGTCACCTGTGGAGTTTTAAAGTTCCCAGGGCTTAGATCACTCTGTACACCACCAATTGAATAGGAATTTCTGGTGGTGGGACATAAACTTCAATAATGTTTAACACTCCACAGCTGATTCCAATGTGTAGTCCAGATTGTGAACCAGTGATTTGTTGAACCACTGTTTGTTGTTGCTATTGTTTTTTGTTATTCCCAACGGTACACAATTATCATTGATACATGTCTTGAAACTATATTCAAACAATTGAAGTATGTAGTTCTCTCATTTCCAACTCTCCTCCATCTCTACTCCCATCCTTGGCAGAATCGCAGTCCTCAGAGTGCTACGTCTATTTCTTCAATATTTCCTCTCTGCACACACGAATATATATTAGTTTTCTATTACAAAAATCCTTCCAGGGGCTGTTGCAGTGAGGCCAGAGAAGTGACATTGCCATATAGCTTAGAAAAACCAGGACAATGCTGATTTCAAGTTTTCAATCTCCATAAACCACTAGAACACCTGGAAAATGTCAATATTTTAACATCCAGACTACATCTATCAGCCTGCCTTTTGTATGCTGAAATATCAGAAAAATAATATTTCATTGATACAGTTTAATCTTCTACTTCAAAATTGTAAAAACTGCATACAACTTTTTGCCTATGATTAATTATTTAACTATGAGACACGAAAGATGTTGAAAATGATGTTGCTGGGCTTCAGCATATGGAAGCCCTCAGTTTTTGTGTAGTAAAGTTCCCTTGTTTGAGTTCCTGACTTAACTTTCAGTCGTTTGAAAGTAGGTTCTACTGAAGACATTATCTTTAAATAAGAAGCATCATATTTTTGGGTTCATTTTTTTGGTTTCATTTTAAGTTGCAAATCACTTTGAGATTCGGAAGAAGTTGAAATTGGCACAGGATAACATTTTCAGCAGCCTGACCACACTTGATAGCATATCTAAAAATGTATGTAAAAATAATCCTCTGTTGAAAAGACCCAGCTCCAGGGTTAGGATTTCTACAGCACCAAAGTATTAATTTTGTGAGTTTACAATGGAGCTTACAAAACATATGCTAATTTGTTTCTCATGGGAGGCAGAATTGCCTGACAGATTCTAGAATGAAGAGGAATGGGTTCAAATCCCAACTCTGCCACCTAATGGCTCTGTGACTTGGGGCAGGTTACTAAATCTCTGAGCCTTGCTTTTCTCATCTATAAAATGAGGATATTATTGTGAGAATTAAGGACATAATACATGTAAAGCATTTAGGACTGTGTCTGGCACACATTAAATGTCAAATAAATATTAGCTATTATGATTATCTGTGTTAATTTAGATACATAATCCTACATACCTATTCTCAAAAGTGAATTCCCATTTTGTGGGATTTTTTTCCCCCCAGACCTTCAGCTGATATGGATTTTTCTCCCTTTCTCCCTCAATTTCTGTTGAATTCCTTGTTGGACTCTCACCATTAACAGCTCATTTTCCTCTTCTCACTCCACATATTCTTCCTGAGCTGTAATTATCACCACATGCTAAATGGCTCTCATATCTGAAGCTCAGTCTAAATTTTTTTCTCATACCCTCCTGTGGCCTTTTAGACATTGCCACTTGTATGTCTCATAACATTTTATTCCCTAAACCTGTGTTGCCTATTTGCAGAGAGTGACACCGTAATCCATACATAATTGCTCAATTTCTGAGTGTAATCCTTCAATTTCTCCCTTTTACATATGCCACACTGTCCTACCCATTGTGCCCCCAATCTATCCACTTCTCTCCGGCCACTTTGCTACAATGCTGGTTTAGCCACTGTCTTCCCTCCCAGCTACTGCAGTAGCCTCCCATTCTCCAGCTTTCTCTCTGGAGCTTTAGTAATACTTCTAAAATGTAAAACTGTCATGTTATCTCCCTGCTTAAAGCTCTCCAATGACTCTGTTGTCCTTGGGATAAAATACAAATCCCTTAACAAAGTTTTAAGTTTATAAATCATGATCTGGCCCAAGCTTAGCTGTCCAGCCTCATCTCCTACCCTTCCCTTCTTTGTACTCTAGGTTCAGACTTACTGAACAAACCCACTGTGCTGTCTCCACGGCAGAGCTTGGCACTTGCTGTTCCCACCTGTAGGTTCTTCCCTTGCCCTCACCCTTTCCCTAACTTTGTCTGCCTAACTCGTCTTGATCCTTCACATCGCAGTTTGAATACCATTTCCTCTTAGAAAACTTCTCTTATTCCCATATCTCTTATGTGCTGTTATAGGACTTGATTCTTATCTTTGTACTTTGAATCACACTGTATTGTAATTACATGTTTATTTATCTGTATCCCTACTATAGGGAAATACAGATAAAGCTTAACAAAGATAAGGTTTGTGTAATCAGTACCGATTACTCTATTACTCTATTGGGCACTTCCTTCACATCTTTGGGAAATGGCTTACATTTTGTGATAATTAATCCTCTTGTAGTTTCTGGATGAGTTGATATGTCCATACCATTTACATTAAATGTGAGTGCCTGATCCAAACCTGAGAAACCATGGTATAAAGCCTTTATAGTAATAAAGCATAATGGATGCTGGATTCTTCCCCTTAATAGTGAATGAAGGCCGGGCACGGTGGCTCACGCCTGTAATCCTAGCACTCTGGGAGGCCGAGGTGGGCGGATCGTTTGAGCTCAGGAGTTCGAGACCAGCCTGAGCAAGAGCGAGACCCCATCTCTACTAAAAATAGAAAGAAATTATATGGACAGCTAAAAATATATATAGAAAAAAAATAGTGAATGAATATATTTGTGGTTTTGTCTTTTCATCTCTAAGTATGAATAATAATAATAATATCTACCTTATGACAAGATGCATCTTGAAGAATGACAGTGAATGCTGGACCATGAGTCACTGAGTTACCATGCAACCTAAGTTGCCCTTCCTGAATTGGGTATTGCCTGACACTCTAAGCCATAAAGTTGGCCACCCACTCACAGTAGCATTTCATCCAAAAATGGAAGTGGTATATATGAGATCAGACTCAAGCAAGTCCTAAAGGCACAAGTATGTTGCTTAAGCAAATGGCACAGGTGCCTATGACCCATGCTCCTACCACATTGCAGCTTCCCTCTCAACCTGCATCTGCGGCCTCTTGGGGAGTTCCCTATAACAAGCTGGCTGAGGAGGGAAGATTCCAGGCCTTGTTTAAAGGTGGTTCTGTATGATAAGCTGACACTATCCCAAAGTGGATGGTTGCAGCACTACAGTCCCACCTTGGATGGCTTTGAAAGATAGAGATCAAGGAACATCTTCCCAGTGGGCAATATGAATCTATATTGACTCAGGGGTAGTGGCTAATGGTTTGGCTGAATGGTCAAGACATAAAAGGATCATGATTTGAAAACTTGTGAGCGGGAGGTCTGAAAAAGAGGGCTGTGGGGGAAACTTTCAGAATTTGAACAGAGTGTGAACATATTGTATTCCATGTGAATGCTCACCAAACAGTAATCTCATCAGAAGAAGATCTTAATAAGCAGGTGGATGAGATTACCTGTTGTGTGAACATCTGCTGAGCTCTTTCTCCAGCCACCCCTGTCTTAGCTCTATGGAAGCCAAACAAAGTGGTCCACAGGGCTATTCAGGGGCTTAGCAACATGGGCTTCCAATCACCACTGCTGAATGTCCAACCTGCTGACAGCAGAGACCAACACTGAACATTCGTTATGGCACCGTTCTCTGGGAGCACCAGCTGGCCACCTGGTGGAAGACTGATTATAAAGGATCACTTCCAACGTGGAAGGGACAGAATTTTGTTCTCACCAGAACAGACACTTACTTCTAGATACAGATTTGCCTTCCCTATTCATAATGCTTCCACCAAAACCACCATCCAGGGATTTAAAAAATGTGTTATTCACATGGTATTTCACACAGCATTGCTTCTGACCAGGGAACTCACAGCAAATGAAGTGTGGCAATGGACTCATGTTCATGGAATTCACTGGTCTTGCAATATTCCCCATCGCCTTGAAGCAGCTGGCCTGATAAAATGGTAGAATGACCTTTTGCAGACATAGTTACAGTGCAAGCTGAGTGGAAACACCTTGCAGAACTGGGGCAATGTGCTCCAGGTTGTAGCATATGCTTTAAATTAGTGACCAATATATGTTGCTATTTCTCCCATAGCCATTTTTTTCCTGGATGCAAGAATCAAGGAGTGGAAATGAGAGAGTTTCTTCTATTACATTTAGTGATCCCCTATGAATTTTTTCCTTCCTATTTCTACAACTTTAGACTCTGGTGGTCTATAAGTCTTATTTACCAAGGGAGGAATGTTTCTACTAGGGAGCACAGCAATGGTATCATTAAGCTGGAAGTGAAGACAACACTTGGCCACTTTGGGGTCCTCATACCAGTGAATCAACAGGAAAACAAGGGGCTACTAAACTGGCTTTGGGATAATTGATCGTGACTATTAAGTGGAAATTGGATTTCTCTTCGGAGAGGTGCCCTTAGAGGCCTGTATGACCCATGTATCAAGGCCAAGTATGCTGGATTGGACCTGTTGTTGGTTAGGACTCACTAATGGCAAGGGACAGAATCCCAAATCAAACCAGCTTGAGAAAATCAAGGAATTTACTTACAGTATTGTCTCCTGGAACTCATGGACAAGACTGCCGTTGGCCCTCACGAATGAAGTGGAACCAGCCCTCAAATGCTGGCATAGCTCCCCATATCCCACCTGTACTTCTCTCTGCATACCAGTTTCATTCTTTATTCTTATTGCAGACTGATCTTCTCTGTATCTCAGTTCATGTGACTGAAAACATGGCTGTTAGTAGTCACAGCTTTGGCTCTCTGGAAACTGACCTCTTTCCTGTTCTGATTGCAAATTTCCTGGGAAAGAATTCTGATTAGTCGAGCTTGGTTCAAGTGCATGGGGGAGAGATCATATTGTACTCAAATGTAGCCTCTGTGAAAACCTCATGGATAGAGTTGATTGGTCAGGAGGTCAGGAATGGTTGGGGAGGTGATTGTGAGAAAGTCTGCTCCTAGAAGAAGAAGGGTGCTGAGCTGACAAATTATGGGGTTCTACTACCAAGTAGATCAATTTTTCTACCTGGTAATAATGGCAAATGTAAATGAATAAATAAATAATATTTATAGCACTTACTCTATACTAGATACAATACACATATATGATGTTTAGCACATATACGGTGGTTGTGAGGATTATGAGTGTGTGCATATATATATGTGCATATTTATAATCACAGTCTTTAAGGGATGTTTATTTTTTATCTCCATTTTTTTAGACAAACAAACTAAGACTTAGAATTCAGTAACTAGTCCAACTAAGTGGCTGAGCTGGAACTTGAACCCAGACTTATTTGTTTCCAAGGGCTGGTCTTATAACAGGACACATGAGTACCTTTCCCTGGTTCTCTAGACTCTAGGCACCCAGACTCACCACAAATCCCAGGGTGCTAACTGGGCCCCTGAAGCCCTGATTAGGTCCTGCCAGCTGCTTTTTCTGGGCTGGATTTTGCTCCTGGGCTCCATGTGTCTGACTATGTGGGTAAAATTGATCCTGAACCTCAGTTTTCTTATATGTAAAAATGGATTGTTGTAAGGATTATGGAGGCTACATGAGGGCAGATTTTTTGTCCATCATGTTCACTGCTAGTCTCCTGCATGCAAAACAGTGCCGGACACTTGACAACTATTTGTTACGTGAATGAATGAGACAAATTGAGGCTCACAAGGGTCTTGTTTCAGGAGTAATTGGATATTGTTGCCTTTTGACTATTAGGCTTTTGTGTGTTCCTACTTGGGATGTGGAAGGGATTTTAAAGAAGCTGTTCACATGGGGAGCCAGAGAGAGAAAGAGAGGCAGAGAGGGAGATTGGGGTGTTGGGGGAAGAAACTCTGCCACAGTGAAGTTAGCAAGACTGGAGAAAGAGGAAGGAGAAGACATTGGAGGTGTTAAGATTTTTTTCTAATTTATTTATTTATTTGACAAATAAAAATTGTATATATTTATTGTGTATAACATGATGTTTAGAAATATGTACACATTGTAGAATGGCTCATTCGAGCTAATTAACATATGCATTATCTCATGTACTTATTTTTTTGTAGTGTGAATGCTTAAAAGCTACTCTCTTAGCGATGCTCAACAATCTAAGACATTGTTATTAACTATAGTCACCATGTTGTACAATAGATCTCTTAAAGATTAAGATTTACTAGAGGTCTATAATAGTCCCTTCTGTGTCCCCATGGAGTCTGTGGTAAAATCTATATTATTCACTAATATGAAGGTGGCTTTGTCAAGCGCCGGCCTTGAGGTGGGTCCAGAGTAATGATGTGGGGCTGAGCACATATAGGTTACAATCAAATGAGACAAGGTAAGTGACATCTCTCACCCAGCACCTGGCTCATGGAAGCCACTCAGTAAGTGTCTATTTCCCTGGGAGCCCATGGCCTTGGCTGACCTCCTGTGTGTCCCTTAGCACAGGGCTCCTTGCATGCTCAGACTTCTCAGAATGTCTGTCTCCCTGCCAAGCGAGTTTTCCAAGGACTCTGCCTGATAGCATCAAGAAACACTGAGATAGGAAGACTTTCGTGCCACTCCACTCTATGCTGAGTTCCTTAAGGCCATGTAAGGCAGGAGCACACTGTTACATTACGCACACACTCACAAAAGAAAATACTCTTTAGCCTGGTTGGGAGACTCTTGGGTTAAGCACTGATGTAATTTGTTTTCAGAAAAAAGCTGTAAGAGACTTCTTCTGAGTTAAGCATTTGCTCAGCTGGTCTGTGCCAAAGACGACAGGTGCTTTGTGTCATTGCCTGTTGACAATGGTCATAGTCACACATTGTACCTCAAAGGCTGAAACATTCCAGGGTAAAGTGATTCTGAGGGAGGTGAGCTGCTCCAGAGATCTGTTGAGTGCCCAACCAGGGCTGGCCCCAGGGATTCTACTCCAGGTGGTACAGAGTTGGTACAACAAAGGAAATGACAACCAGTTGGAGCCCCCACTGTTGTTGGGCACAAATGCTCTCAGAGTTGCCATAGATATTTTAATCAGGATGTCCTTTCCACTTGAATCAGAGGAATGTAATTTCTGTATTTACTTGTTTGTCCCTTCTACCAGATTGTGAGGCCCAAGAGGGCAGGAACCTCTGCCTTATTCATTGTCACATGCCTGCTGCTTAGCACAAAGCCAAGCACAAAGCACACACTTGGTGAAAGTTTGCGAGATGGAATAATGAATGCAGTGTCCTCCTTTGAGTCCTCTCTTTTTGTGCTCTTCTTTATGCCTTTTCTTTGGCAGGGGTCCCTGCTCACCGCAGGTGTCTCCTGAGAGCTTATATCCCTATGTTTCCTTCTCATCCTGGAAACGGAAGTTCATTTTGAAGGCTGCTCCATTGTTTGTCCTCTTGTAATCCCAAGCTGTATGGGACCGATTTGTTGCGTGCTTGGCTGGTCTTCACACAGCATGTTTTTGTGATATACAACATTTCCTTTCAGATCAAGTGTGGCCACAGTGTTCAGGGCAGCTAGTGTTCTAAACTTCAGCTTTCCCACTCTCTGATTGTGTAATTCAGGCAAACTATTGGATCTCACAGAATCTCAGTTCCCTCTGTTTATAAAGTGGGTATAACAAGGTGAACTTGGCTGAGATTGGACCTCATCCTAGGATCCAAAAATCTCTGTTGGATCTCTCAGTAAGTAGAGACTGAAAAAGAACCTTCATTTATAATTTGTACACAGTTTTATGCCTCCAAAAAGAGGACATGTCTAGGAAATGGCCTCCTACAGGCCTTATGCAAATGCAGAGAAAAAAATCTTACTCTGGAATAGGGAGAGTCTGCTACTCTGGCTCCAAGAACCTAATATCTTTGGCGAACTTGTGCAAAATGTTGGTATTATATTAGGCAGAATTGATCTCTCCAAATAGTTTTATTTGGGGAATTTGTTTATTTCCTATGTGTGTATTTAGACTGCCATCTGTCTGTTTATTATTGCTTGTTCTCAGAAATTTTCTAATGGATGAGCCATTCTGCAACTAGTGAATCACGGAAGCTTAGGGGCTGAGACACTGAAGATGGCTGGAAGACTGCATAACTTTGGTCTTAGACTCATGTTAGTGGAGGGAATGAGGAAAAGAACTTAACTGGGCTTTCTGTGGTCAGAATGCTTGCTCTGGTATGATTTAGATATTAGAGTTTTCCATGATCTGGACACGTCAATTCTCAGGCCTCCTAGAAAAAGATCAATCCTAAGGCAGGAAATAAAGACTAAGGACATAGGCCTTCGATTGGAGGATGGGGAAATAACTACCTCCTTTATCTGAACCTCAAGGATCTGGAGCATCAAGAGTATTCCCACTGTGGGGAGGCAGGCTGGCCCTTGCTCCATGGCAGCAGCAGAGAGGAACATAGAACCCAAACCTGGAGTCTCGGGAATCTGAGCCCAAGTATTGTGTTTTAAGTTTCTCTTGTTATAATTCTCATCTCTTCTCTCCAAGCCTTTAGAATGTCTTATTAAAAGTCTCAGCCTAGGCCAGGTGTGGTGGCTCACACTTGTAATCCTAGCACTCTGGGAGACTGAGATAGGAGGATCACTTGAGGCCAGGAGCTCAAGACCAGCCTGAGCAAGAGTGAAACCCTGTCTCTACCAAAAAGAGAAAAATTAGCCAGGCAAGATGGCAAATGCCTGTAGTCCCAGCTACTCAGGAGGCTGAGGCAGGAGGATTGGTTGAGCCCAGGAATTTGAGATTGCAGGAGCTATGATGATGCCACTGCAATCCAGCCCTGCATGACAGAGCAAGACCTGTCACAGGAAGGGAAAAAAAAGTCTCAGCTTAGTCTGTGCTATCACAATGGGAACATGGTGGCGGAGTCTGTACAGCCCATGCTGAGGCAGAGCAGGGGACTTAGGAAAGTTGTAACCTGAAGGAAGCAGGTATTCAGATACAGGAGTCCCCCATGTACGGCCAGGCAGCTGCAGAGGTGGAAAGTACAGAGGAAATGGGTGAACCATGTAAGCACTCCCCAGGGGATCTGGATAAAAGGCTGGATTTCTTGAAGTCAAGTAGGGTGGTGCTCAGGCTACAGTGATTGGGCCCTTAAATAGAAGCAAGGGTTATAAGCTGGTGAAGTCCAACATATTTGAGTTACATCAGGATTCTAATATCTACTTTACTCAGCATACTATTACAGTCAGTTCTCACTAAATGATACACTAGTATCATTACTAGTGTAAGTTGAATTGATCGGTCTCTGAGATGCCTTCTTGCTCAGAAGTTCTGTGAGTCTATGGGGTGCTTGAAACACTGCCAGGGTCAGCCTGGCCTGGGTGTCCATCAGTTCCCTTCACCACATTCTCCTCACTCAGCATTCTTTTTCTCCTCAACTGGCATGGAGTGTGGGGCAATACTGGAATGTTTCAGAACATGTAGCCAGAGCAATGTTGTAATTTATTAGGAGTCATTCTTAAGTGAAGAGGATCTTGCATTTCAGATAGTCAGTCACATTCTTGGAAATTATGGTTCTGAGGTCTTCCTGGTTGGAGGAGGGGAAACTCCCAATTATCTTGTGACATGCTGAGAAATTATTTGAGAATTTCTTAAAAGCAGGGGAGATGTTTCAGAATGAGCTCAAACAAAACCTCAATTTCAAAATAGCAAAGCAATAAAAATCTTTCTTGAAATTTACACACGAGCAGATCAGGCTGTGCCATAGGAAAAGGCCAAGGAGCCATGCAGCAGATTGTGTTCTGCAGAGATGGCCACGGCAGTATCTCCTCTCCTATGTGCTCTTCCTATGATGACACTTTGACATTTATACTCTCCTCCTTGTGAGAGATGGGGTCTATATTCCAGCTCCTTGAATCTGGGAAGGCTTATGAATTTGGGGGAAGTAATGCTATGTGATTGTAATTCCTGAGCCTAGGTCATAAAAGATGACATAGTCTCTGCCTGGTTCTTGTGGGATGCTCGCTCTTGGAACTTGTATTAGGTATCTATTGCTGTGTAACAAATCACCCCACAACTTAGCAGTTTAAAACAATACACATTTATTATCCATCTCATTGTGTCTCTGATTCAGGAATTCAACCATGGCTTAGTTGGATCCTCTGCTTCAATATCTCTCACAAGCCCATAATCAAGGTTTTGATTAGGGTTGGGATCTCATCTGAAGGTTCAAATGGAGAAGGATCTACTTCATAAGGTTGCTTATGTGGTTTTTGGCAGGATTCATTTCTTTGAGTGTTGCTGGACTGAAGCCCTCAGTTTCTTACTGGCTATTGGTCAGGGAAACCCTCAATTCCTTACCATGTGAGCCTCTTCTACATGGCAGCTTGCTTCATCAAAGAGAGAGAGAGAGAGAGAGAGAGAGAGAGAAAGAAAGAATCTTTTGTGACCTAATTGTGGAAGAAATATCCCTTTGATGTTGCCATATTCTATCAGTTAGAGGCAAATTAATCAAGGGGATGGGATTACACAAGATTGTGAATACCAGCAGGTAGGGAACATTGGGGACCATTTCAGAGGCTCCTTACCACAGAGCTTAACCACTATGCTATGAAAAAGCCCAGGCTATCTGTATATGTTCCAGCATCAAATACCAGACACATGAGTGAAAGAGCCTTCAGATAATTCCAGGACTCAGCCATTCAGTAACCCTTAGCCTTGAGACTTCTCAGCTGAGGCTCTAGATGTCGTGGAGCAAATACAAGATGTCCTTGTCAAGTCCTTTCAGAATTCCTGACCCATATAATCCTTGAGAATAATAAACTGCTTGTTGTTTTACACATTAGGTAGTAACTGGAATAAGCCACATATCTTGAAGCTTCATTGCTCACCTGGTCACCTGGTTTGACCACATGAAATGCCCATTGCACTTTTGCTCATGCCAATTTTCGCAACTGGATTGATATCACATTTCAGCCCAAAGGTTGCAACCTGAGAATACCTTAAGAGTCCACACAGGTTTGAAAAACCTTGAAACTTTCTGGTTGCCAAAGTTGTGCCAAAGTTGTACAATGTTCTTTTTAACTTATCTAATAAAAGTAGCTCCCCATTTTATTTATTTATTTATTTACTTTTAGCTCCCCACTTTTGGTGTCTTTCCTGTAGCAGCAGCTTGTAAAATGACTTTGAAGGGCACAAGACAAATCAAGTTTCCCCAGGCTCAGTTCTGGGATTCAGCTGAGCTGTTATGGCAAAGGGCACACTCCTGAACGAGACAGGGTGTTCTAAACTTTGTCATCAGTCCATTTCGAATAGGACAATCATAGTGCTTGGTCTAGCATGAACTATGCATCAAAATAATTATGTATACTTTTTGTTTACACATGCATATTGAGGTGGAAATTTTTTGAATTACCTTAATATCTGGTGCTAGAATCCCTGCATGAGAGGGAAGTGTATTTGTTTGAAAAAAGAGTTTGATAAAGAAGCAGTAACGGTATTAATATAATGCTTCCTCCTTCCCAAATCCTCTCTGCATGAAATAAGGGAAAGAATTTATGTCTGACTTTGGGAAGATTGAAGGGACAGGAAAAAACAGAGGAGAGGAGACAGAAGGACCAGAGGAGTATGTGAAGGCCAGTATGGTGGGGTGAGGGTGGGTGTGGTGTCGGGCCAACACAGAAAATCATCATAAGGGGGTGGCTAACAAGGGCTGGAGAGAGCAGGAATGTGCAATGAGGAATGAGGATTTTGGGGTTGTTTGTTGCACAGTGAATGAGGGACTCCCTTCATGTGACACCTGCCCTCCAGCATTTTCAGCAAAATCTACTAAACTCATATATGTTAAGAGGTTTTTTTTTTTTTTCCAGGAATGGGCTGAATTTTGTGCTTGGATTGATGTAGTGTAGAACACAGACTGTACTCAAAGAACATTATCCCTGAGAGACCAGAACATAAGAATATATGTGTTCTGGGTATTTACAGAAATTTTGGAGAAAGCTTTAGCCTCCCATAGGCCACGGTGATGTGTATTTTCAGCAATTGTTACCTAACCCACACAATGCAGAGAGGTCTCAACTTACATGTGGGCTCCCTGATCATCTGGGTGTGTCAGGCCCAGCCTAGTTCCTGGCCTCTTTGTCCTTCCTCAATTTTCCACCATTTCTCTTCCCTTGGCCTATATATGTGACCCCCTGACTTGCACCTAGGAGCCCAGCCCTGCTCCAGGTCTGTGGGACATTCTGGAGATGCAAGAGGCATTCGACTAGGTCCAGCCTGATGGTCTACGACTCCACATTCAATCGGTCCTGCTGCTTATACTTTTCTGACTTCACATCCCTGTCTTTAAAAGCAGAACCTGTCTTTTTCTCAAATCCTGGGGCCTTCTCTCCTTCCTCACCCTGGTGTCTCTGGACTTGTAATTGGACTTCAGCTTTGGAATCTATTCCTAAATTTCTTCTCTGATATTCTTTCTATTAGTTTCCTCCTAGGAGGGAGGAACCTTGGGATCTAGCCTTAATAGGATATAAACTCGCTATTTGACTTTACAAAGTCACATTTATTCTCTGGCTCTTGGATTCCTGACTTTTAAAACATGATTATTAACTCAGCAGGCTTGGACACAAGTTGTGCAGGCTCTGCAGCAACGTGGACTAGTCCCTGGAGTCAACAGGTCTTGGCAGAGGCGATAAAGGTGTGGTGAATTTTAGCCAGGCAGGCGCAGGAGTTGTGACTGTAAGGCTCCGTCAAATGTTAGGGTGCAGCTATGGAGCATAGAGTAGAGACAGGTGTGGCATCTTGGTTTTCAGTACTCTGGCGATTGGACACCCAAACTCAAACACAGGCTGGGAGTTGTGGGGCAGGTGCAGCCTTCATGTGGGAGGATGCTGGCCAGGGTAGGCAGGGACTCAGAACCACAACCAGGACCCCAGCCAAAAGGACCTGGGTTAAGGACAAGACTCAGTTTTCAGGGGAGCATTGGAAAGACAGACTGAGGGAAACCGAGGTGAAAGTCAAGTGCAGGGACTGAATCACTATAGCTGGCAAGTTGTGACTAGGAGAGGATGTGGGTTATTTCTAGCGTTACCAGCTTTTGGGACAAAGGTAGCAAGTTTATTTCTGGGCAACTGGATCAGCTGCTGCAGTTGAGATTGCTTAGGTTCTCCCTTTTCTACTCAAGCCTGCTCTAGAATGGGACTAACCCTGCCTATGGAGGGGGATAGATTGCTAATACCAGATCTTTGCAGGCAAGAGTTCTAGGGTTTCACAAACAGTCTCTCGGACATGTCAGGAGGGGTGAGGGAACACCCTGGTGAGAACAGGCACCCTCCATGCTCCTTAGGGAGAATAGGCCAGGGCATATCTGGATTAGCCCCCTTTACATCTCGTGTGTTGGATCAGTCCTTGATCAGAACACCACACATACTTCTGGGGTTCACTCCTGAGTGGCAGAGAGAAATCACAGTGCTTGACACATAGCAGTAGGCTCCTAATAAATGTTGGTTATGTGAATGAAAGATGAAAGTTGAATGAAATGAATAGGAAAGGCTGGTGTCTGGGGGAAAGGAGAGGTTAGCAATGATCCTGGGAAACAGGCCTATTTCCCTCATCTGATCCTTACCACGAATGACTGAGCCTTAACCTTTCCCCTATTATAAGAAAAATAATTCTCAAAACATATTTTCAGATTATAGATTGCCAGATCCAGGGAGATGTTCCTACCCCTGACCCAGTAATCCTACTCTTGGGATTTTATCATAAGAAAATAATTCAACACAAACAAAAAGCCAAGGCCACAAAGGTATTTATGACAGCATCATCTGAGGCAGCAGAAAAATGGAAACAGCCCACATGTCCAACAATAAGGGACAGGCTGAGTAAATTCTGGTACATCTGTTCAATGGAATATGCTGCAACCATTAAATGGTAACTGTGAAGATTATGTGCCCAACACAGGAAACACATGATAAATCATTTAGCAAAAAAGAAGTGTCCAAAATGCTACATACATTATTAGTGCAAATGTATTGGGTATTCTTTTTTTGTCCCAAGCACTTCCAAGTTCTAACACAGTGGTTAAATTTCAAAAGGAAATAAAGTTACTTCATAATATTCCCACCTCCTGCTGTGATTTAAAAAGTGATACATAGTATTGGAATTCTGGGAAGATGGTAGGAGCAGGGCAGCATAGTTTCAATCTTCTTGAATCACCATATAAAAGACAGAGCAACTAGTTAAGAAAACTAAAAACCCGGGGACAACTTTTACAACAAAACTAGGGGTCAAAATACAAGCACCGACAACGGACGTATTATGGGCATTGGAGTGGGAGAGACCAGCAGAAAGCAACAGGACATCTGATCCGTCTAAGGAATTGTGAGAAAACATCAGGCATGATGGAAAGCATGGAGGGTCAATCTGAGAGCAGCAGCTAAAACTGGAAGGAGTCTGTCCACTTCAATAACAGACAAGAACAAAGGGCTGTGGAAAGGCCTAAAGGGTCTGGGTACTCTCTCCTCTTTGAACATGAACTCTTGAAACTGAGCAGCCCGTGGTGTGCCATTTAAAGACAGGGCCCCCACGAGGGAATTCCTCCTCCTTCTAGGAGAGGAGTCAGAATTGAATGAGGGAGGGAACAAAAGAAACTAAAGAAAAAGAGGTTCAGATAAAAATGGAGAAGAAGAAGAAAAGAAGTAGGACATCTCAAAAAGAAAGCTTTTAAAATATAAACTTTTTTATATCAGAATGCAGACTGCCCTTTTTGGCGCTACATGAAAACAACCTAAGAAGGAGCTCTGTGAGAGTATAAAAGCTATTAATATTTGAACAAAATTAAAAAAAAACCCCAAACTCAAGGCAACATAAACAACAGAATAGTATCAAGATAAAAAATTCTGTGAGGAAAATGAATGAGCAGTATTCTAACATACTTGCAGATGATGAAAACATGCATGCTAGAGAGACATGTTAAACAGATTAAAGAACAGCATAATTTAGAATTAGAAAATGTGAAAATGAGATGAAAGAACAAAAAAATTAGAAATGACAGAAAAAAATCATTTTAGAAATGAAGACTGAATTAGATAAAAATGCAAGGGGAAAACATAACAAATAACACCTTAAGAGAAATAGTAAAAGAAAAGGAGGAATTGAAAAACATAACCTTTTGATTTGGGAATAACTTTAGATTTACAGAAAAGTTACAAAAATAGTACAAGAATTCCTGTACCTTTACCTGGCTTACCCTAGTGTCATAACTATGGTGTATTTGTCTAACTAAGAAATTAACATTGGTACAATGTTATTAACTAAACTACAGAGTCTGGATTTTATCAGTTTTTTCACTAATATCCTTTTTCTGTTCCAGAATTCAAAGTTACTTATGTTGAAAGACAATATACAGCCCTGTGACAACATAACATTTACAATGCTTAGCATCCAAACATTTACTAGTTATGAGAAGCAAGAAAGTGTGACCCATAAGCAGAAGAATCAGCCAATAGAAACAGATGTAGATATTAAAGAAATAATGGAATTGGCAAGAAAGAACTTGGGAGCAGTCATTATAAATATGCTCAAGTATTTAAATAATAACATGAACATAATGAAAAAGGAAGTGATAGATATTAAAAAGGGTGAAGTGGAAATTTGAAAGTTGACAAATACAATACATAAAATGAAAAATTCACTGAATGGGCCTAATGACACATTGTACACAGCAGAAAAAAATCAGTGAACTTGAAAACAGCAATAAAAGCTATCCAATCTGAAATACAGGGACGGCGGGGGAGGTGTGAGGAGGGAAGACTGAGTTCAGAGCCTCTGTAACCAATGGGACAGTAACAAATGGTATAATATGTGTGTAATGGGAGTCCTAAAGGGAGGAAGCAGAAGGAATAATGACAGAAATGGTTTTCATATTTCATAAAAACTATAAATCCACAGATCCAAGAAGTTCAACAAACCCCAAGCTAGATAAAATAAACACAAAGTAAATCATGCCAAGGTACAAATTGGTAGATAGGGTTCAGGTCTTTTTTATTCTTAATTCTTAATCAAATTGCTGAAAGTCAATGACAAAAAAAATCTGAAACTCAGCCAGAGAAGAAGAGATAACATTACATACAGGGGCACAAAAATAAGAATGACTAAAAAAGAGCTATAATTTCTAACAGCATCTTTGAAGTGCATACATACTAAAAGAAAAATCTGTCAACCTAGAGTTCTCTACTCAGGAAAAATATCCTTGGAAAATGAAGATAAAATAAAGACTTTTTCAGACAAATGGAAGCTGAGAGAATTTGTGGCTATCACCTGCACTACAAAAATTCTTAAGAATAAAGAAATATGATACAAGATGGAAACCTGGAGCTACACAAAAGAAAGCAGAGGAAATGGCAAGCGTGAGTATTTATGAAAGAATTCTTTTCATTTAAAAATTTTCCTAATAGATAATTCGCTGCTTAAAAATAACAATGTTTAATGATGCTTATAACATATATATTAATAGAAGTAAAATATATGACCACAGTTGCATAAAAGATAGGAAAAGTAAATAGAAGCATATTGTTGTAAGCTCTTATACATGAAGTGCTATGATATCATTTAAAGGTAGATTGTGCTAGGACAAATATGCATATGCAAAACATGAAGCAATGACTAGAAACAAAACAAAAAGCAGAAAAAAAACCCCAAAACACCTCCAAATAAGTACAGCTAAAAAACTTGAAATAAGAGGAGATAAAATGGAATACTGAAAAAGCAAGCAAGTAATCCAAAAGAAGTCAGGAAAAAGAAAAAAAAAAGGGAACAGAAAAGAAAAAATGGGACAAATAAAAAACACATAGATGATAAACTTAATATAGTCATATTGATCACTGCATAAAGCATAAATGGTTCAGACACGCCCAGTAAAAACAGAGACCCAACAACTTTGTGCTGTCTACAAGAAACCCACTTTAAATGTAGAGACACAGATGGGTTAAAATGATAGCAGAAAAAGATATACCTTGCAAACCTTTATTATAAGAAAAGTGGAGTGGCTATATCAAAAGTGGAGTGGCTATATATTAATATCAAACAAAGTAGACTTCAGGACAAGAAATATTACCAAGGATAGTGAGGGATATTTTCCAATGATGAAAAGGTTAATTAATCAAGATTTTAAATGTATATACACATAACAGAGTTTCAAAATATATGGATCAAAAACTGACAAAAGTGAAAGAAGAAATGGACAGATCCACAATTATAGTTCAACACTCCATTCTTAGAATGTTAGAACAGACATAACCAGTAAGAACAAAGAAGGCCTGAACCCTATCTACCAGCTGAACTAATTGACGTTTATAGACTGTTAACACCCAATGACAACAGAACACACATTGTTTTTAAGTGCATGTGGAACATTCACCAAGATAGAACACATTATGGGCTATAAAATAAGTCTTGATAAATTGAAAGAAATTGAAATCACATGAGAGTATGTTCTTCTCACTAAAAATGAATTAGGTTAGAAATCAATAGCAGTTATCCAAGTTATGTGGATAACTGGAAAATCCACAAATATTTGGAAATTAAACGACATTTTCCTAAGTAACCCGTGGGTCAAAGAAGGAAAATTTTGAACTGAATGAAAATGAAAACACAACAAATCAGAATTGGTGGTATGTAGTTAAAGCAGTGCTTTCAAATAAATTTTAGCTTTAAATGTTTATATTATGAAAAAAATGCCTAAAAATCAATGGTCTAAGCTTCTACCTTAAAACAAAAACTAGAAAAAGAGAAAAATGAACACAAATTAAGATGTAAGGAAATAATTAAGAATGGAAATCAGCAAAATAGAACAATGAAAAAAATAAAGAAAGTCAATAAAACTGAAATCTTGTTCTTTGAAAAGGTCAATAAAATTGATAAACCTCTTACCAGGCTAATAAAAGATAGAGAGAGAGAGAGAGAGAGAGGGAAATTGCCAGCATTAGGAATGAAAAGGGACATCATTGTAGCTCCTATAGATATTTAAAAAAACAAGGAATATTATGAACAACTCTATGCTTAATGGGTCAATTCTATCATACACTAGAGTGGAATAACACCAATTCTATATAGACTCACTTACAGAGGAGAAACACTATCCAACTTGTTTTAGGAGGTCAGTATTATCCTGATACGACAACCAAAGATACTACAAGAAAACTGAAGACAAATATCTCATGAACAGAGATAAAGAAGTTCTTAATATTTCGGCAAATTGAAATATCTGAAAAAGAAAATAAATTATGACCAAGTGGGGTTTATCTTAGGAATGGGAAGTTGACTTAACATTTGAAACAGAAAACCATTAATATCTGAAGATCGGTTAACTACTTACATATATTTCACCTAGTTTTTATATAGTTTTATTTTGCACATTTAAAACTGTAAATAATCTGAAATTTTTTGGGTGTACGGTGCCAAGTGAGATATAACTTTTTGCCAAAGAGTTATTTTTCCCAACATCTTTTGTTAATTAATTTGACATTTTTCCATTAATCTCTGATATTTCCTTTGTTATAAGTTACTAATTTATGTGTTTGTCAGTTCTTTTGCCAGCATTATGGTTGCATGATGTTTAATAATAGCATTAATAGTTTTCTTTTTATTTCAGCTCATTATGGGGGTACAAAAGTTCAGGTTATATATATTGCCCATGCCTCCCCATCCCCCTGAGTCTGAGCTTCAAGTGTGTCCATTCCCTAGACAGTGCACATCGCACTCATCATGTAGGTATGCACCCATTCTCTCCCCCCACCCCCATCCCCCCTAGTCAGAACTTCAAGCTTGTCCATTCCCCAGGCAGTGCGCATCGCACTCATCAAGTAGGTATACACCCATCCCTTCCCCCCAGCCCCCACCTCTGTCCGATACCCAATTGGTGTTATTCCCAAATGTGCACTCAGGGAAACCAGTTTGCTGGTGAGTACATGTAGTGCTTATTTTTCCATTCTTGGGATACTTCACTTAATAGAATGGGTTCCAACTCTCTTCAGGAGAACCAAAGAGATGCCATATCACCATTATTTCTAATAGCTGAGTAATATTCCATGGTATATTTGGCAAAGCAAAGAATCTTCCATACTTTTGTAAACATTTTCCCCAGCTCTTCTTTCCTAAATTAAATGTGTTTACTAACAAGTAATATATTTACTTGGCTTAAAACTCAAATCATAGAACAGGGTATACAGAGTTAATAAATGTTACTAGTTTTTTGTGTATCCATCCATAGATATTTTAAGCATAAACTAATAAATACATAAATATCATTTTTCCTTCTTATTTAAAAAAATACAAATGGTAGCAAACAATGCACAGTCTTATGTACATTGCTTTTTCACTTGACATTATATCTTGGAGCTCGCTCCATTTTTATTCTTTTTTAGAACTTCGTAGTATACCATTGAATGGATACCACAATTTGTTTAACAAATTCCTATTGATGGTTATGTAGATCATTTCCATTTTCTTACATAATGACAATAAATAAAAAATAACAGTATACATATACTTTTGATATTGATACAAGGATATCTGTATGATGAATTCTTAAAAGAGGAACTGCTAGACCAAAGAGCCTGTGCATTTATAATTTTTAAATATTGCCAAATTGTTCTCCATAGAGGCTGTACCAATATAGAATACTGTGAAATAAGAATAATAATAATAATTATATATCTGCCCCTGGTTCCTGACACAGAGCCTTGTAATTTCCTAAGGGATAGGGTGCTAGGAGCATCTTTTGTTCTGATGAAATGAGTCTTGGTGGACTCCTGGATGAGGGCTGGTCACCAGAAAGACCAAACCATTATTCGGAGGTTGGAACTTTCAGCCCCACCCCCCATCCTCCAGGGAAGGGGGAGGAGCTGGAGATTGACGTAATAATCAATCATGCCTACATGATGAAGCCTCCATAAAAATCCATAAAGTCCATGGTTTGGAGAACTTCTGGGTGGGTGAGCACATCCACGTGCTGGGAGGGTGGTGCACCCCAACTCCACAGGGACAGAAGCTCCTGTGCTTGGCTCACTTTCAGACCTTACCCTATGTACCTCTTCATCCAGCTGTTCATCTGTCTCCTTTATCATACCCTTTATTATATAATAAACCTGTAAACATAAGTGTCTCCCTGAGTTTTATGAGTCATCATAGCAAATTATCAAACCTGAGGAGGGGGTTGTGGAAACCCCAATTTGTGGTCAAGCTGGACAGAAGTGAGTAACCTGGGGACCGACTACTTGTAATTGGTTTCTGAAGTTGGGGGCAGTCTTGTGGGACTGAGCCCTTAACCTGTGGGGTCTGCACTAACTCTGGACAGTTAGTGTCAGAATTGAGTTTAATTGTAGGATACGCAGTTGGTGTCCACAGAGAATTAGAGAACTGGTTGTTAAGGGGAAAACCCACACAAATTTGGTGGCCAGAAGTATTGTGAGAGTATAGAGAGGAAACAGTTTTATTTTTTTCCCCTATACAAATACCATCAGCAATATTTGAGGGTGCCTGTTTACCCACACCCTTATCAACATTATGTTTTCAAACTTTTTGATTATTAGCATTCTAGTTGGTAAATAACTTATATTGCCTAATGTTTTAATTCATATTTCTTTTTATTGTTAGTGATTTTTTAGCTCTTCTTTACTATTATTTCTGGAAGTTATCTTGTATTTTAACATATAGCATTGATAATGAAGACATAGCACTGATAAATAATAATTTTATTTTCTTGACACATCTTGTTTCTGTTTCATTCCTGCCTTTATTGCATTGACCTTAACTCCTAGAACACTATTAAATAATAATGGTGAGACTGAGCATTTTTTGGTTACTGATTTTAATGGAACAACCTATAGTATTTCAATTTTTAAAAACCCCAACAGAAATGGATGCAGAATTTTAGCAAATGCTTTTCAGAATATAGGTTTGGATGATTTATTTTCTTATGGATGAACTGTATAATTTTTAACACATCTCCTACTCTCTAACCGTCTTTACATTGCTTGAATAAACCCTGCTTGACTATCGTCGATGATTTTTTTTTATGTGCCTTAATTCAGTTTGCTAATTTTTTTTTTTTTCAATTTTTTTCTGTCCACATTCAAAAGTGAGACTGGTCTGTTGTTTGTGTATGTGCTGTTCTTGACAGGTTTTGTTATCAGGGTTATGTTAACCTCATAAAATTAACTGGGTAGCTTTTCTTCTTTGGTTTTTTGTCCAAATTCTTGTCTGCTCTCGGGCCTGGGGAGAACAGGGCTGGCCCGTGTTCAGACCTACTCCAGGACCTCTGGTGACCTCCAGCATGTTCCCAGCTCTCTTCTTGACTCTCGGTGGTGTTGTCTCTGGCATCCCTCTGCTTCGTCTGCGGTCGGACTTCCCAATGTGCTCCCCTAACATCTATGGTTCAACCTGAACTGGCCGCTGCGTGAACCCAGGGGAGGGGATTTCCTTGGCAGATGTTGGTTCTCCACGTGCTCCTCCCACTTCTTCCAGGGCTTCTGCCTCCCTGGGCTTCTGCCTCCAGCTCGCTGCTGCCCTCTAGCCACCACGTCTGTCCTTGTCATGGCTTCCCGCAGGCAGGCATTGACAATGTGAGAATGGGACCTGGTTCCACAGGTCCGTTGTCCACAGATGTCCTGAAGCCCTTGGAAGTTCTCCAGAGCAACTGAATTGAAGGGGCTGCTGCAATGGGTTGTTCTGGCTGCTTCTAAAGTAAAGGGGTGCCAGACATAGGCCCACATCCTGTTCTCTGCCCTTAGTGGGGAACAGGAATCACATTTCTGCCAAAGGACAACTCTGAGAAGGCCTGGTGTGGCCTAGCAGGGCAGCTCTGCAAACTCCGGAGTGGGGAAAGGGTCACATTCAGTCTGGACCTTTGCCCAACATGCTGCTTTCCTGTCCTTTCCTGCTGAGATAATTTGTAAGTCCAGCCTTTCTGTACAGCTGTGAACTGTGAATGACGCCAGATGGTGAGGCCTGAGCTATGCACTGAATTGTCTGGCTTCGGCTGACACTTTCCTTGCCATCTCCCCTGGTGCCATGGAAAGCCAAGTCCATAGAGAGATGCTTTTGTAAGTATGATGCTTGTCACCCTTTAATGTCACCTAGCGGCTGAGAGCATGCATCTAGAATCAGGCAGATTTGGGTGTGAGTCCTGGGCATGCCACTTACTAGCTGCGTGATTTGGGGCAAATAACCTAGTGTTGGTGAGCCAAGTTTCCTCATCTTTAAAACAGAATAATAATAAAATTTAAAAATTTTTGTTTTTAAAATAAAGATTTAAAAAAACTTTAAAATAGAAAAATGATACTCGTTAGGTTGTGAGATAATAATGCATATAAAGCACTTGGTCTAATGTCCAACTTAGTAAATATTCTATAGATGTAGATGATAGTTGAGATTATTGTTTATCCTGATTACTATTGTATCTCTCCTGAAAATCAGGGTGATGCTGCTGACATTCAAGGCTCTCCATAGTCAGCGTGCAAGCTGTCTTTCCAGCCAGTCTTTACTTCTCCATTGCACATACTCTATTAGCCACATTTTCACCTCCTTGCCTTTGTTCATGCTGTTCCCTCTGCACCCAGACTGTCCTTCCCATTCCTTGGCTGAGAATCTTCCCAGCTGTCAGGGCCTAAGATTAAATACCACCTACCCCACGAAGAGTTCCTGGTTTCTCTACCCAGAGGTTCTCTCTGTCTCCTCCCAGAACACTACCACTGCAACAGTTTTCAGTCAAGAGCCAGGTGATACTGGCCCCTGAGAATGAAATTGCTGTCCAAGTTCATGTGACAAATGTCCTGGGTTTCTATGGACATGCCCCTCCTGAGAGTTGATCTGTGAGTGCCTCAGGCCTTAGAGGCAATATTGGCTCCAGCGTTTCTGTGTTGGAGGGGCTGGGAGGCATTCTGGTGGAAGGGGAAGCTGGAGGTCTTGTTTTGCATTCTCATGTCCAACAACTGCTTAGGTTAGAGCTGGTTTAGTTATTGGCTGTTCCTAAGGACTCCATTTGCTCGCTCACAGATTGGGAAATATCCATGGCTTGTCAGCAGGACTCCATCCTCAGGTCCCCTAAAGTCCCCTCTTTGGCTGTGAAGAGAGGTGGACTCCTATCAGGCAAGACTGTAGAGGCCAGAGCCGGGAGGGCAAAGGGTGTGTGGTGGCCAGTGTTCCCTCACCCGTTGTGATTCCCACCTCCTGGTGCTCACAGCCTTGGGTAGTCCCCTCCTACCTAGTACCAGCGTGGGTCTGTGTGATCAATAGAATAGAGATAAATGTTGGTATGTCACTTCCAAGATTGGGTTATAAAATATTACAGTTTCCATCCTGGTCACTCTTTCTCTGAGATAATTCACTCTGCGGGAAGCCACATTAGGAGAAGCTATGGAGAGGCCCATGTGGCAAGGAAATAAAGCCTCCTGTCAACAGCCACGTGAGTGAGCTTGAAAGTGGATGCTCGAGACCCAGTCAAGCCTCAGGTGACTGCAGCGCTGGCTGATGCCTTGATGGTAACCTCTAGAGAGACCCTGAACTAGAATCACACTACTAAAGCCACTCCTGAATTCCTGACCCCCAATAAATGTTTGTTATTTTAAGCTACTATGTTTGGAATAACTCATTATGCAGCAATAAATAACTAATACAGGACAGACAGGTGTTTGGGAGATTTTGTTGGGATATCAAAGCCCAGCAGAATAACAATGATAGATCTCTGCTTAGCCTAGGCTGTGTCCCTTGCTCTGGGACAGATTTGGCCACTGTGGCTGGTGACCTGAAGGGCCAGCCTTCCTAGATACCTTTGTGCATGGTTGCCGAGGGATAGCACTTCACCAAGAGGAGGAGGGAGCAGGAAATGTGAACACAGATTGGTGTCTGTCCCTTAGAAATGTCTCTTGATCCAGACTTAAGAGACTCACGAGAGCCTGTCTTGTGCTGAAAAGGGAGTTCTAAGTAAAAACTACATTTTACAAAGAATGTAAAACATTGGTGTATTATCCACATTTCTTTAGGACACTTGTGCTGGATGTGACATATAAGGAGAGAGCCTCAGTGACACCAAGAATGTTCTGTGCACCTGTGGTGGTATTGGGTACAAGAAGTAGCATCAGAAACTAGGGCCCTGGAGAGCAGTGGACGCCCCAGAGGGATTTACTCGTGAGCAAAGATACCTCCTATGAGACACATTCCATAAGAGTGAGGGCCTAAGTTATTAAGGGGGGTGTTAGCTGGTGAAATCAGAACTATTACTATTAAAGCATCTTCACTCATGCTTGTAGGCTTGCAGGGATTAGGGAAATTTGGGGTCCAATAATAATAACAACAACAAATACTATTTTTCCATTTATCAAGCATTTACCATGGAGTTGGGGGATCTGGGAGATGTTGGTCAAAGGATACAAGATTTCAGTTAGACAAAGGGAATAAGTTCAAGAGATCTGTTGTTCAACATGGTGACTATAGTTAATGACAATATATTCTATACTTAAAAATTGCTAAGAGAGTAGATTTTAAGTGTTCTCACCATATAAAAAATGATACGTGTGAGGGACTTCAAAATGTTTGTGGAAAATGGAATTAAAAGATAAAAATAAAAACATAAGCTTTATTTCTCAACATAAGCTCCATCAAGTTTGAGACACTTTTGTAAGCAATGGTACTAGCCATTTAGACCATCCCTAAAGAATTGAGTGTCCTGGGAATTCAATCATGCCAATACAGTCTGTTTTACATTATTAGCTGAAGAAAAGATTCTTTAAGATTAGGAAATAAAAACAAGTTAGAAGGAGACAAATTAGGACTTTAAGGTGGATGCCTTATGATTTCCTGTCAAAAGTCTCCCAAAATTGCCCTTGTTGAAAGGAATAAGCAGGAGCATTGTTGGAGCAGAGAAGGACTCTGGTGACGCTTTCCCGGGCATTTTTCTACTAAAGTTTTGGCTAACTTTCTCAAAGCACTCTCATAATAAGCAAATGTTATCATTCTTTGGCTCTCCAAAAAGTCAACAAGCAAAATGCCTTGAGCATCCCAAAAAACTATTGCTATGACCTTTGCTCTTGACCATTCTTGCTTTTGCTTTGACTGGACCACGTCCACCTCTTGGTAGCCATTGCTTTGATTGTGCTTTGTCTTTGGAATCATACCGACAAAGCCATATTTCATTTCATGTTACAGTTCTTAAAAGAAATGCTTCAAGATCTTGATCCCACTTTAAAATTTTCACTGAAAGCTCAACTCTTATCTGCAGCTGATCTGGGTGCAATGGTTTTGGCACCCATCAAGTGGAAAGTTTTCTCAATTTTTATTTTTTAGTCAGAATTGTGTAGGCTGAACCAGTTGATATGTCCTTGGTGTTGGCTATTGTTTATGCTGTTAATCATCAGTCTTCTTCAATTAGGGCATGAACAAGATTAATTTTCTCCTTGCAAATTGCTGTGGATTATCTGCTGCTATGGACTTCATCTTCAACATCATCTCCTCCCTTCTTAAAATAAGTTATTCATTGGTAAACTACTGATTTCTTTGGGGTATTGTCCCTATACACTTTTTGTAAAGCATCAAACGATTTAATCCTTCTTCCACTCAAAATTCACTATAAATTTGATGTCTGTTCTTGCCTCAATTTTAGCAGAATTCATGTTGCTCTGATAGGGTCCCTTTTCAAACTGATGTCTTATCTTTCTTTGTGCCTTGAACTAGGTACCTATTAAGACATTTTATATCAAGTTAGTATGAGTTTATTTTGATACAAAAGCATTTTTAAATCCATGTGCAGTTTTTTCATAGTATGCATTTTCCATGAACTTTTTGAAGTCGCTCATATGTGAGGTAATGGTTATGTTAATTAGCTTGATTTAGCCATTCCACAATGTATACATATATAAAACATGTTATACACCATAAACACACAATTTTTATTTGTCAATTTAAAAATAAATGAAAGTTTAAAAAGTGGACATATTATGAAGTATAGTATATTGCACAGTAGAAATGAATTTGAAAAATTAAACTTAAAAAAAAGCACTTACTGTATATTTGACTCTAAAGTAACATCATGAACATCATATCTTTCAAGTTTTGAAATAATATATAAGGTGGGTATTATTCCCATTTCTCAGATGGAGGAACTTGACTTTACCTAATGTTCTTCCAAGTGCCTCTTCCAAAGACCAAAGCCAGGGTCACACAGGCAGGCACCTACTATTCTTAAAGGCGCAGTCCTCTGGTGACCCCATTTGACTCGGAGAACCCAGCTCCTCCTGTGTTATGAGCACATGTAGGTAGATATGGCTGTTTTTGAGACTGGTCCCCTGGAAGGGAACCCACGCCACTGCCTGGCCCAAGGCTCTTGGCTTCAGGAAACTGACCTGCCTTTCTCCACAGAGTCAGCAAAATGTGCAGATAATTTATCATAGCCAGTAGAAGAGTGCATTTGAGGTCAAGTATGAACCTCCTGCACTTTAGCTCTACAGAGATGTGTGCAGGAGCAAAGAGGAGTCAAATTCCTGGAAGCGATTTAATCATAACAAATGAGGACTCTGTCACTTCAAGACTTTTAGGCAATTGCAAAAGGGTGATGGAGAAAAACAATGCAAATATACTTAACATTATCAAACTGTGTACTTAAAAATGGTTAAGATGGTAAAATTTTATGGTGTGTGTGTGTGTGTGTGTGTGTTTTACCACAATCAAAAAGAAAAGTTAAAAAGAAAGGAGATATGGAAATTATCATCAGTAAATGGGGTCTGTGGAAGGAAGTGACTGGCCTAGCGAGGTTTGATGTGGGTCTGTGTGAGATGTGGGTCACCAGGATGGAGAAGTGGGCGGAATGATTTGCAGGCAGATCAGGCAGAGGAGACTAGAAAAGGCCATCACAGAAACTACCTGCAGCCATTTCCATTCTGGTGAGGAAGGATCGGCAGTTAATCCTAAGCCCCCTAAGTGGCCATGACTATACTTTATTCACAGTCACTGCATATATATGTGTTTATGTACACATATGCATGTATATGTGTGTGTATATATAATTAATAAACAGTGTTACATGGTTAATAGCATAGGGTGGGTTCAGGTCTTTCAAATGATCCTTTTGTCACCTTTATAAAGTTCTGGGTCACAGAGACCTTTCAGCCTTGTTCAGAAGGGAGGCCTGAATGAGTGGACCCCCTGGCATTGCAGTCATCGTTCCAGGGCTGAGTGGAAGTCCCAGATGAGCTGCCCCTGTTCCTGTCTGTTTGGGATACACGTTAGACTGGCAGCAGAGCACGGAAAGACAGCAAGGCAGAAACAGCGCCACGATCCTGATGATCTAGTACGAAAATCCAGCCTCCCTTCTGCTTCTGACCAGATGCAGCTGCAGGGTCCCTGGGAGGTGGGACCTTGACCAGCTCTCAGAGAGAAGCTCTGCCAGTAATAAGGGAAGTGATGAGTCTGGGAGTGAGTTTGAGAATCTTGGCTTCTTTTGAAAGGTATGAGGCCTTGGATGCTGAGGGTGGGGCTGTTGGGGATGCAGCTTTGGCCCCTGTTTTTTTTTGTTCATGGAGAAATGAAAGGCCTTTGAAGCAGCAGTCCCCAACCTCTTTGGCACCAGGGACTAGTTTCATGGAAGACGATTTTTCCATGGATGGTGGGGGGATGGTTTTGGGATGATTCAAGTGCATTACATTTATTGTGCACTTTATTTCTATTATTACTACATTGTAGTATATAATGAAATAATTATACAACTCACCACAGGTTGGGGACCCCTGCTTTAGAGGAATAGGCCTTGATTTAGAAGTGTAAAACCAGAGTGATTCCCAGGCCTTTTAGAGCTTGCTCCTCTTTTCTAAGGCTCTGGGGTGGTATTTAAGAGCCTCCCTTCTGCATAGCCAGCCCTTGTAACCCCAGACCAGGGAGGACCCTCTCTTTGATCTTTGACTATTGCCACACCTAGCACAGGACTTAAAAGTGGCTCCTGTTGCGTCCCATGGTAAGTGCAAACAGCCCTACCCAGACCCCCTTCATTCCTTTCTTAGCTTAGTATACAACAGTATTTTATTCTACGTTATAATCCCCTATGAGGACAGACACCATGTCTTACTCATTTTGGGAGCTTCTGTAGCTTCTTTTTTCCTCTGTCTCTCCATGTGCCTTGCATAAATTAGAGGACCCAGCAACCATTTTTAAAAAACCCCTGTCCCCAGATGCTACTTTGGCCAGCACTCTCTTCCCCTCTTTGCCCTGCAAATCAATTGCTGTGGCTTTATAACTTTGCACAGTCAGCCAAGGGTTCTTAAACTGCAGTTTGTCTTACTCTGTGGTCTGCAGATTCCTGCTTGATCTCTCTTTCTCTGGAAGTCTCCCAGATAAATCACAGCCAGTCATATCTCTGCTGCACCTCTCCCCAGAATAGTCAGCATGAGATAAGGGCAGAGGTAGAAGGGCTTTGGGAAAGCATCCAGGAAGCCCTTGTATTACAGATGGGAAAACAAAACTCCTGAGGGAGAAGGGACTTGCCCAAGGTTGTGGTTTTGAGATGGGGCCAGAAGTCAGCTTTTATGCCTCCCAGAGCTCCCAGGCCTCCAGATACTGGCCTAATGGCACCTCCTTCATGCTGCTTGAGTTCTAAAAGGCCTTTCTCTGATCCTCACCTTTCAGGTGTCACATTCTGAAGGTAGGTTGGTAGCTCAGCCAGGCCAAGAGTGTCTGCTCCAGGGGAGGACAAGTGTTTCCTGAGGGCCCAAGAAAGAGCTGGCCCAAGGTGGAGACATTAGCTAGTGGCCCTCTTGATATTCCCTCCATGCATGACTTCTGCTGTCAAATAGTAGTTCGACAATGGATCTTATGAACAAATAGTGTCTTGCTGGAATTCACCCTGAACATGAACTTGGTAAAGTGTTCACGGTCATTGGAACTCCCTGCCCACCCCATCTAAGTGTCTTCTGGCAGGAGGACTGTTTTGTTTTTGTGGCCTTGTGGTAATGTTTTTCTCTTCAGCAGAGGCTGATTCCTGCCTGTGTCCTGACCACGGCCACTGGCTGTACGCCATGGTGAGTTCTGGAGGGGAAGAAGATAATAGCATTGCTTTACAAAGCTCTTTTCCAGGCACTGTGTATTGGATTCTCAGTGAAGCTCTGGGTGAAGGGCAGGAAGTCCTTATTAGTCTCTAGTTTATAGAAGACTCCATGTTCCAGAGAGGATGAGTGATTAACCCAAGGCCGTGTAGCTGGTGAGTTATTGAGATCAGGGAAACAATATTAAAATTCCAGTTCTGCTATTCACTGTGAATATTTGAGGTTTATAACTCACTAGTTTTGGGACCTTGAGCATTACTTAATCACTCTGCCTCAATTTCCTCACATTTAAAATTAAGAACATATTATGTCTCTCATTGGAGTGTTGGGAGACTAAATGAGCCAAAATATGTAAAGTATTTAAGCTTGTGCCTGGCAGGCAGTGAGTGATCAGTAATGTTAGAAATTGTTGCTATTATTATCAAGTGTGGCCCTGCTATGGGACAGGACATGTTTCCCCTGAGCTTAGATATGGATCCCTCCAGGGGATCTCTAGGAAAATGAATTTCAAAAGTCATAGCACTGCAAAAGCCTCAGAGATAATCCAGTTTGTCCACTCATTTAATTTTACTATTATTTTTTAGATGTGATATTTGAAAATAATCATATGTAATTATTATTGTGATGCATAGTAATTAGGCACATAAGGTCAGTAGTCCACATAAATAGTTGAAATTATTATTGCATTTAGACAGCCAAATAAAATTTTTAATTTTTCTCCTTTTTTTGCTACACTTTTGTGTCCATAATAGACATTCATGTAATCACATTTCTCTATTACATACACCATTCAATCCTGATCACATGTGCTAACAATGAATCACATTAAGAGACAAAAATAGAAAAAAACAGTATTACTCATAATATTCGGGAAGTGGGGGAGGGGAGATGGGAAGAAGTGTAAAAGTGCTGATTTCCTTATTTTTTATAGCAGCAAGTCAATTGATATTGCCTAAAATTGAAGCATGTTAAAAAGATGATTCCAGTCTCTTGATAGTTTTCGTATTTTCTTAACCTTAGAGGTACAGTATCTTTGAGAAATACTATCTCTTGAGGAGAATAAACCAAGTTAAGCCATTCCATTAGCTTTACAATAATGTTTTTGTCTTTTCTTAAATTCAAGGCATATTAATTTTTATACCTTTTATTAAATAGCATGTAAAATATGATCCCTTTATAAACCATTTAAACCATTTCTTTATATTCATCTATCCATACATCTACTCATTTTCCCTTCTTAGTTACCTGTTTATCCCTGTCTTTGTACATATAAAGAGAGAGACATCTGCAACAATGTTCACTTGGGTTAGCCACAGTTATTTTGTAGTGGTGGGATTTTGAATATTCTAAAATATTTTCTTTGTGCTTAACAATATTGCTTGAATTCTTTTTAATAAGCATGTGTCATTGGGGTCTTTGGTGCTGGAGAACTTGAATGGCAGAAATCCTTTGCAAAAAGGCTGTGGATAGCTTGGCAGGGAGGCATATGACTGTGGTGAGGAGGGAAGATGGCCAGAGGCAGGGAGACAGAAAAAGCCTGTGGGCTACTGGCATTTCTCATCTCACATAGGAGGAGACCAAGCCTAGAGGAGAAGAGTGGCTTGTTCAGACTCAGCCAGTCTGCCACACATATCAAAGGAAATCAGCATTTTTCTCCAAACCCTATGAGTAAGGAGAGATGGTAGGGACTCAGGTCCTTGTTCTTGGGGTGGAAAAGGGAGAAGGAAGGCAACGTTAGGGTGTGGGAGAGGGATTGGGGCCACAACAAGTAGCTAGTCTTGTTTTCCCATTAGTTCTGCCAGAAATAGCATATATAAGGACTGCAAGACCCTCCCTGGAGGTATCTACAGCATCCATCACACAGAATGTTCAAAATCAGAGAAAAGGAGTCCTGGGAAGGTACTATGTTGGGATTTGAGTGAAGCGGAGAAGATTCAGAAGACTCTGGCCCAATTCTCTCTTCTCTACTCCAACTGGGGGACCTGGCCTATATTTCCCTAAACCCTCACAGTATTTTACATTTTTCTGGTGGTGGGGTGGTGGTAGGGATGTGGAGGGGACTCTTTCACAACTCCTGAAGGCAGTCCCCAACTAACTCCAGGAAATCGTCAGCACCTCCCTGGTGGACAGCTCCACAGCAGCCACCAGAATCTCTCCATCTCAATGGGGCCCCTTGGGCCCCTGGGGTTTTGTGAACAGTGGTTGTCTTTCGCTTGTTTTTCTTTCTTTCTCTCTTAAAAATTTTACTTCAGTGTAATGGAGCTTCAATTCAAGAGGTTTTATTCTTTAAGATACACAATGTATCGAAAGGAATATTGAGTTGGTCCAAATAAAGGACTCCTTTGGCTAAATATAAACGCCTGAGTGATTGAGTTAGAAACAGCTCAGGGATATGTGTGTGTCATAGCTCAGGAATCTTTTATAACAGGATTTTCAGAACCAAACCAACATCAAGGACACATCATCTTACAAAAATTGTTTTGGGCTATTTCCCAGTATTAATGCAATATGGGAGAGGTTAGTTGGACACAGAAATCTTACAATTCCAAGGATATTTTAATGGTTTAAGGCTACAGTTCAGAATATTTGAAATCTGCCATGTCCCAGAAACTCCAGAATGGTGATTATCATGCTTATAACCAGCAGTCTAGAATGACTCAGGTAGTAGAGAGAAGTCTAAAGGAAATAGAGGTCCCGGCATGTGAGTACCCTGGGAACTAAAGTACTCAAGGGTGCACAGAAATATTCCCGTTAAGAAGGAGCATAAAGTTTTGACAAAGTGTGAAGCCACTCATTTCTTCCCTTAATAGAGGTGGAACACTGCCACCAAAGCCTGTAAGGTGTGTGGCCAGGTCAGGTGCTAGCAGGAGAGGCTGGTTGACTTCCATTAGGCTTTCTATGAAGTAGCCTTTACCTTAGAAAGTCTCTTTGACCCAGGACCTAGTTATCATCTTGGCAGGATTGGAAACACTAGCTTGTCAATATTGAGGGTGGCTCCATCTCACTCACGACAGGGTTTCATTGTCCAAGCTCCCAAGCGCTTATTGTATAAACTACTTGCCAGGCGTTCATTGGTGATGAGAAACAGAACTGCTTGGGAACTGAGCATTTGCTGCCTCTAGTCATCATCCCCTCTTTTTTACAGAAAAACTATCTAGGAAACCAGGTCATCATCAGAAGTTTGCTTGGTGAGCTTAGCATCAGAATTAGTGGTGATTGTTTTATGATGGTGGGGTCTGATGGCAAAGGTTCTGATCAGCTGTTCCCTCATGTCTGGGATGGGGGAAGACCTGCTGGATAGGTTAAGGCCTTGGGTCAGGGGATCGACCCTCTTTGCTTGGGTTCCTCCAAAAGCAGACCCTGAAACGTGGATTTGAGTATAAATAGTTTATTTGAGAAATGGTCATAGGAAACAGTGGTAGCAAAATGAGGAAGTGAAACAGGGGTTGGGGGAAAGAAGCCAATACTTGTGTGTTATCAAACAAGTCACCACTGTGGGCAACTGAAGCTTAGTTTCACTGGAGACTCTGGGAGACAGTGTACAATATGCATCTGAGTGTTAACCCACCCTTGGGGCAAGAGATCTGGGTCTTTATGCACAAACTCTCGTAAGTTATCGGTCAAGTGATGCTCTTGGCCAAGGAGTGGGCTGGATGGTTAACTTGCTGACATGTTCAGCTTACTGTATATGTGGGTGGAATGAGTTTTGGTGGCCAGAAAGAATCCTCAGGTCAAGAGACACAGGAGTAGTGGTTAGAAGTCAGGCTGGGGGGAACTGAAACGGATAGTGCTGGGGGACATGAGTGGGGCACACGTAGCATATCCACCCATCCCTGTGTTGTGGCCAGTCACCAATAAAGCACTGTCTCTGCTTCCTTTCATGCTCATCCTTTTTTTCTGTTTTTGTATCACTGACCCTTTATGATGGATCCATTCTTTTTATTTTTTAAAATAAATTTGTTAAATCGAATCAATTAGGTTTTGTGCTTCCTATTCCTGACCCCAAGAATAGTCTATGATTATGGCTTTCTACATGTTCCCAGTTTTACTTATAATGTGGGGGTTTTAATAGTTTAATTTTTAGAATTTTGGGAGTGCCTCACTAATGACCATATGTACTGCTTAAAAGGAGGTAGGGTGGGGAGGAGGAGAAATAGAACAGTAACCAGAAAAGGAGGAACATTTAGAAACAAAGAATTTTGTGGGTTCTGAACTTTTTATGAAATTTGACCGTAGATTCTTAAGTTCATTTGGAAGAGAAAATGCAGAAGTCTAGCCAAGAACATTTTGAAAAAGAACAATGGTGAAAAATCTTCCCTATTAGATATAAAAATATACTATAAAGCTATAGTGATTAAAACATTGTGGGATTGGCACAAGAATAGAAAAATAATTTAGTGGAACAGAATAGAGAGTCCAAGAACAGATTCATCTATATGTGGTTTAGTGTATGATGAATATGGTATTTCACACTTGATCTTAGCCAAAAGGGCGGGAAGTGATGAATATGGTATTACAAATGAGAGGTTATTGGGGGCGGGGATAGGTGAGATTATCTAATAGGTGGTATTATTAGATATCTATTTGGAAAAGAGTTTAAGTTAGAATTCCTATCCCACACATATACAAATATAAATAAATTTTCAAATGGATTATGTACGTAATACTAAAGAACAAAACTAAAATGTTTTAGAACAAAATATATGAGAGTATTTTTTAAATCTTAAAGAGGGAAAGACCATCCTAAGTAAGATTCTAAAATTTAGAAGTCTGACTAAGGAAGAGGCTGGCAGATTTGACTACATAATATTGAAAAACTTTTTGCAAGTTAAAACACCATAAAAACATTAAGAACACTAAAGAAACTCTCTCTGGATCTTTGTCCCCTCTCTCTGTTTTTTGTCTTTATATGTCTGTCCTCTCCCCAGGTACTGTCTGCCTGTCTCCAACTTTCTGCTCCTTCCTCCCTGAGTCTTGGCTCCTCCCTCTCTGAGTCTCAGCTCCTCCTCCCTGAGTTTTGGCTCCTCCCTCTCTGAGTCTCCTCCTACCTCTTTGGGTTTCTCCCCAACCTCGTCTCTGTCTCCTTTGCTAAGGTTTGTCTCACAGTCTGTTTCCTCAAGAAAAGTTGATGGGTCCCGGATAGACAAACAATGAGTTTCATGCATAGACTGGGGAGGCAATAGAGGGGGGGAAAAAAAAAAAAGGAGTGTGGGGAAAGATTTGTAGAACATATACAACAAAATATCAAGATTTATGAAATATGTATAGCAGCTATAAATCTATAAAAAAGGCAAAATTGCTATTCAAAAATTGGAGAAAGGATATACACAGGCAATGCAAAGACCCTGAGATGTAGGTGGCTTGGTGAGTGCTGTGATGCAAAAGTCCGACTCCCCTCTCAGGGCAGGTTCTCACTTCCTAGATGCTGGGAACCTCAACCTCCCATGGCTCTCAACTGAGTCCCTCTCTAGGAATTGTTTATCCAGAGCAAAAGTAACTTCTGCCATTCCTATGAGGGAAGTCACACAGAAGTACCCTAAAATGGTGTCATTGTCATTTATAATTAAAAATAGTATTCACAGCTTCTATGGTAATAATTGCGTCGATTTCCTAAGTCTTTCAAATTTAACTTAAATTAAAATCTTAAATTTCCTTTAGTCTTTTAAATTTAAACATAATTCTCTTCCCACAGTAAAAAGTGACTGACCTAATTTGCATAAATGTGGATTACATTTTATTGTCTAAATCAAGCCTTTTTTGATATTGGTTTGCTTTTGTGTCAGCCTTTGAGGTTACTGAGAAATCTGCTCGGCCCTCCCCATCTCCTCGAAGGAGACCTCTGCCCAAGGAGGCCTCTGCCCGGGATACCCTAATGATAAGCCTCCCTCCAGCGAGGGCCAGGAGAGGGGCTGGGGTCTGATTGTCCTCAGAACACGGAAACACCACGTGGTCTGGAGCAGAACCACAGTCCTGGAGTTGTGAGTTGGTCAAAGGAAAATGTCCTTGACGACAACAACAGCTGGGGTTGTAATTGCAATTCCCCTGGCAGCGCCGCGAATGCATGTGCTCGTCCTCCCTGACGGAGCCTTTCCACCATGCATGTGTGGTAGAATTTTACTGTCCTGCTTGAGCAGTTGAGGGCCAGAGAGGCCAAGGATATAAGCAAGGTGGACAATGGCAGGACTTGAACCCGAGTGTCAGAAGCATACATTGCTGAACTAGGGTGTGGCTCCCTTTCTCTATGCTCCTACAGGCCCTTCTACATTCCCAATTGTGCCTCATTGGCAGTATCTCTGTAATTCTTTTTGTGTTTTTAGAGACAGAGTCTTGCTATGTTGCCCAGGGTGGACTCAAGTGATCCTCTTGCCCCAGCCTCCTGAGTAGTTGGGACTACAGGTGTGCACCAACATGCCTAGCTGGTCTCTGTGATTCTTTAACTATTCTTTTATGCCCCTATGGCACCTCTTCCTGTCAGGGATTCATGTGCACCTGTGGAGTCTAGAGGATGCAGCAAAACATTTATTTAGTTTTCTCATCCCGTCACTCTTTGGGCCATACAAAAGTAGCCTGGGATCAGGCAAGTAGGATTTCCCTTTGCTCTTTCCACCTCCCCCAGGATGCTGTTTCTTTTCTTTTCTTTTTATTTCAGCATATTGTGGGGGTACAAATGTTTAGGTTATGTATATTGCCCTTGCCCCACCCGAGTCAGAGCTTCAAGTGTGTCCATACCCTAGATGGTGAGCACCGCACCCATTAGGTGTGACTATACCCATCCCCTCTTTCCCCCTCCCTCCTGCCCGACACCTGATGAATGTTATTACTATATGTGCACTTAAGTGTTGCTCAGTTAAAACCAATTTGATGGTGAAGGATCCTGTTTCTTTTTTGCTTTCCTGGGCCTCCTCCAGGGTCCCAGCTGCATTCTAGAGTGATGGCATCGTATCCTGAGGTATTCAGGTCTTCCTGTCTTTCAAAATAGAGAGAAGCATCGGTAAAACAAGTCATTCTCTTTCTAGTATCGATCGTCCTCCGCAGCCTGGTTTTTTTTTTTATACCAACAGGGTTTCTGTCACTCTGCGGTGACTGTCTAGAGGCAAGCCTCCTCCACAGGGATGGTGGGGTTATGTGTAGGAAAGAAAGTGGGTGAGGGGAACAGGCGACCTCATCTTGCTACCTCAGCTCCTCTCCCAGGTGGAGGGCCTCCTGAGGGCAGGAATGTGTGGCAGTCCCCACCCCAAGCACAGGGTCTTTTGCAAGGTAAAAGCTCAGTGAATGCTGGAGGGGCAAGTGAAAATGCTCAAGGCTGTAGGAAATCAGACCTCAACAACATTCCTGAAGCCCACGCCTCTTCCTCATCCCCTGCAGCTGGTGTGACTCACTTTTATTCCCTCATTCAGCAACGTTAACACGATGTTCACCTTCACCGACTCTGTGCCACAGCCTTTGCTGGGCACCGGGTTCCGACAGATGACAAGGTTCCATTCCTCACCCCAATAAGCGTCTGAGATACTTCGGGGGAACCAGACAAACCCAACCACCACGGCACTGTCTACTCGCTGCGAGGACGGGGTTGGCACAGGGCAAAGTGGGAGCTTGGAGGAAGGGCCTCGGTCCAGACAGGGGAATTGGGAAAAGCTTGAAGTTCTTTCTAGAGGCTGCTAAGTTCCTGGCCAGGGGTAGGGAGAGCGCGAGGGGAGCCAGCAGAGAGGGAGCTGGCCTGCAGTGGGGCCAACAAAAAATGTGGCTGTTTTCCCAGCCTCTGGCCAGGAAGGGGAGTGAGAAGCCTCAAATGTAGCTTTGACATTGTTTTTCTTTCTTCTGGAGAGCTGCCACGTGTCGCCACACAGAGCATCTCACGGGTAGATGCATATTATTGCAATGTGTTTATCTAGGAAACCAGAGCCCAGCTCCAGCATCTGGTTTTCAGCACAATCCTGAGTGAAGTCCAATTTTCCAGTTGGGTTAATGAAAATAAAACTTGGGAAGTTGTGGGCTGGCTACATCAGGGGTTGAATCCTGGGCTCATGCAGGGTCACGTATTGCAGAGCCGGAAGGGCTTGGGCAGGTCACAGATTTATTGTGGACAACCTTGCCCAGGGAGGGAGGAGCTGCCCGGCCTGGCTCCGAGGAACACGCCTCATGGAGGAATGATGTCTTTGGATTCTCTCTGGCTCAACCTGACACGCGTTGACAGAGCACCCACTGGGGCTACAGCGCTGCGCGGGGTGGTGGGGCAGGGGCAAAGCCCAGATGTGGGCCAGCGCCCGAGCCTCGCCTGCAGGAGCGCAGGGCAGCAGGGCAGAGAGGCCCGACCAGGCTGACATGGCACAGGCCTGTTGGCAAGCAGGACCCTGAGATCCCTTCGGTGCTCACCACTTAGAAGCTGTCTGGAGACTTGGGATCAGAGACAGACCCATTTGTAAGCCGGCTTATAAAAGATACAGCCAGGTTTCAGGGAGACCTGGAATCCAGAACTGCAAGTCGGCAGGCTTCTCTTTGCCCCTCTGTCTGCAAGTCTTGCATATTCATTTCATTTTTCCCTCTCACTGCAGAACAGTTTTCTCTGCTGTCCGTATAGGACGGCAGAAAATACAAATGGCCCACAGCTCTCAGGCCCACACAGGCCTCTTTTTCTCTCTCCCTTTCTTCCCCCATACCAAATTCCTTGGGAAAAATTACAGCTTGGCCCTGGTGGGCAGCAGGCTCACTCTTAGTAAAACCGGCTGTGCCTAGGGGTCGGAGTCACATGTGTAAATGTGGCTAAAGAAGCCCACAAGGAGGTCCCATGCCTGGGGGTTCTTGTTCACGGAAAGTGGTTTATAGGAAGACACACATCACAGATAGCCTGTCCTTTGACCTGACTCTACCTTTGTGAGGGAAACAGAAGCCAGCCTGTTGGTGTTGGAGCCAGGCTGGACCCAGGCGCCTGACTCCCAGCCCAGTGCTCTTTCCACTACACTCTGTTCCTTTGGTCTTGATGTGAAGCCAACAATTGTGAAATAGGCTGTGCCTATGCAGTTTCCCCTTGGGAGCAGCTGCAGAATGAGCAGTGTTGATTAAACAGAATTTTGTTGGCGGAACTTGGAATGAGCTGGGAGCCAAACGCCAGTGGTGTGGCTAGTTGCAACCCTTGGGGAGGTTATCAGAGGGCGTGTGTCATAGGGTGACCTCTCACGGGTGTTAGGATCCTTCCCCTACTCTTGTCTTCTTCACCCTGAGGCTGCTCCTTAAGACAGAATGTAGGGAGGGCCAGGGCAGGGCCGGGAGGAGGTGCTTCTCTCTCCTGAGTTCCACCTCAAACTAGGGAATCAGAGAGTTATAACACGATGTTTGGGAAAAGACCTTTTCCTGAGGCTAGAGAGGAGGGTCCCCAAGTCAGGCCAGAGAGCTAGCTCCTGAAGGATCCCAAGGGGAAGGAAATTTGGTGTCTCTCTGGTCATCCTTGACTCCTCCTGGGCAATGGCATTTTTCTCTCATTCCACCATCTTGGTGTGGGAACTTTCTCCTTCTTCACTTTAGGCAAAGCTGCTTGGACTCGGGTTAATTTCACGGGTTGAAGAGTTGATGCAGGATCACCCATAATATTATGGGCCATGTCTGCATGACAGACTCCATTTTGCCATGATACTAGTGTTCTCCAGGATGCTGACTGTTTTGTGTGCACCTTGCTGCCCCTGCTTCTGTCCTTTCAGCCCCTTATACCTGGAGTCACTGATGTTCCCACTTCTAGGCCTGAGCCAATCCTGACAATAGCCTCAGCCCCATTCCATGGGGCTTGGAACGGTCTTCCTACTGGTGGCACCAGGCTGGACTCCTCTTGGATTCTTCCTGCCTTGCTGTGTTAGTATATCCACAAAACTGAGCTCCTGCCTTGGTCCCTGCTTCCTATTTCACTTGGTTATCTTTCCCTGAACCCAGCCTGCCTGGGGCTCTGTACCTACTTACAAACTTTGTACCTGCTGCCCATTCCTCCAGCCTCTGAGGAAGGGAACCCTGGGCACCATGGTGCAGCTTCACCTGGTTCTATGTCACCTCTTGTCTCTGTCATCTCTGCCTACTGGGCTGGCTGTCCTTAATACTGATGCAAACCAAAAATGATCTCTTAACAGTCCACCAGCCCATTTCACAGTAGGCTCAGAGCCAGTGCGGAGGCTTTCTCCATTTTCTCTTGGTCCTTCCCTGCCCCTACATACTTCTTCTGTGAGCCCATTCTGATGACACTTGGCATGGGCTATGCTTCCTGTCCCACTGAGACATGCCTCGGAATCTTTCTCCTTTCCATTTGTCTCCCTTCTGTTAGTTACGAAGGTGGTTGGGAATCTATGGACAGAAGTCTTTCCCCCAGGGAATGGATCTCCTAGTGTACCAGTAAAGAATGCTGACATGGCAAAATGGAGTCTGTCATGTAGACATGGCCCATAATATTATGGGTGATCCTGCATCAACTCTTCAACCCGTGAAATTAACCCGAGTCCAAGCAGCTTTGCCTAAAGTGAAGAAGGAGAAAGTCAGATGATATCCCTTATTCTTTTAGTTTTAATTCTCCCTCTCATGATGCAGGTGGAATTACCTGAGCATATACAAGGCTGGCTTTTTCTAGTCTCTTTCTCATCCAGGGCCTGAAATGACATTGTTTCTGAACTTGGGTCCATAAGATTCCTATAGCTGCAGGGTCTGTTCTGTCTGATAACCTCTCATTCCTTGGACATGGTTTCTATTGCCTTTTGCCCAAACCTGTAATGTTCTTATCTTTCTGTCCATCCATCCATCCATCTATCCATCTTTCCATCCATCCATCCATCCATCCAGTCATCCAATAAATGCTTCTGCCAAGTTTGGTGCTAGACAGTGGTGACAGTGATAAACTTCAGACATGTTTTCTTTCCCCAAGGAGCCCACGTCTGCCTTGAGCCCTGCCTCTGTCTCCCAGCTCCTGGGCTGTCTCCAGCTGGGCTGATGCAGTGATGTGCCCACCTCCAGTCTGGGCTCACTCCCAAGGGGTACCAGACACTGGGGTGGGGGGTAGACTGACATTAAACATGTAGACATATAATTAATTCTTAATAATTAATTATTGACTGCTAATTGGATAAATGTTTATATAGAAAGCAAATGGGACTGACTGCAAAAGAAAATGACAAGAAATTCAGGGGAATACCTACTTAGAAAGGGTGGTAGGAGTCGGCTTTCTGAGGAAGTGACCTTTAAGCTGGGATCTGTAGGATGTGGTAGAGGGGGAAATGCACAGAGAACAGGAAGCAAAAAATGCAAGGCCCTGGGGTGGGAAAGGCAAATGTGTTCCAGCAGTGGGAAGGAGCTCGGTGTGACTGAGGTGTACAGCACGTGAGAAAGGGGCGGGAAGTGAGAGCGGGGAGGGCGGTGGGACACATCCTGATACACAGCTTTGTGCCCTGGTGAGGAAGTTGGGAAGGAGAAGGGCTTAAGCAGGATTGATGTGATCTGATTTAAAAGGCTGCTTTAGCTGCTATGTGGAAAATAGACTGGGGGGCAGGGGCACATGGAAGCCAGGAACTATCTGTCTTTCAGCTGCGAGGTGATGGCAGCTTCACCCGATGTGACAGCTCTGGAGATAGATTTTGGGTATCAAACAGGAAGATCACATGTGCTGGGGAGACTTCATGTGCTATTCCCACCTTTCTGGTATGAGAAACTCGGTGAATAGCGGTACCTTTGACTGAGATATGAAGACTGCAAGCAGAGAAGCTTCAGTGTTTCAGGGAGGAAATCCAGTATTCGGATCTGGGCATGTTCAATGTGATATCTCTGTTAGACATCCAAGTGGGTCAAGTAGGCCCTTGAATAAATGAGACTGGAGCTCAGAAGAGGCTCAGCCCGAGTTGCCAGCACGAGTAGAGCCAAGGCAGGAGGGACACCCTCTTATCTGTTTCCCTAGGGGCTTTGCGCTAGAGCTCAGGTCTTCCAGACAGTCTGAGTAAAGAGGTCAGGGAAGGGGGTCCTGGAATGCCCTTCTGATATGAAGGCTCTGGGGTTCCCACAGGGCCAGCACTGTGCACAAGTTGTGATTCAATTGGGGCAGGAGAACATTCTCTTCTCCACTGGGACTGGCCTTTCCTAGGATTGTTTTAAATTCCATTGATTATTCTTTGCTTTGTCTGGGAAACAAGTACTCTTTATGTAAGCCTGCTCAGAAAGTGATAAATTACAGAAAAATTCTTTTGGATTTGGAGGCAGCAATGGCAGAGAGGGCACATCTTGATCTGTGGTGTGGAAGCTGTGCCCAAGGACGTGCCACAGGCAAGAGAACTGGAAAGTGGATGCAGGCGGAGCCATCGGGATTCTTCACTCCTGAGAAACCCACGCATAGCTTCACGCAGTGTGGAGGGAGGGGGGCACTCGGACGTGTCCAGTGTTCAAGGCAAGAAGGGAAGACTTGGAAAAGGAGAAGAAAATGTCCTTTTGGAGAAGCAGGAGAACAAGGCGTGTTTCTCTGGCTTCCAGGAGGAATGTGTCCTGCCTAGGGCTCAGGACTCTCTATGACAGCCCTCTGGTTAGAGAGGGAGGGAGATGTTCATTCCCACGAGGAGATCTGGGGCGTATTCTTGGGGCATCTGAGCTGGCACTTGTAACAAGGGTAGGCCTTTGATAGGTACAGCTTTCCCTGGACCCTCTGTACCCCTATGCATGTCAAACAACAGTGACAACAACAACCACTGATGGAGGATCCTGCCGCCACCATTCTTGGTTTTAGAGGATACATTTGGGGAAGCTGAGTCCCTTCTGATTAGCTCACAGGACGTGGAGGTTCCTGAGCTACTTCTTCAGGGACAAAGTGCCGTAGCTGTTTCTCCTGGTTGTGCCCCTCGTTTCCTTGATTTCTCTCTCTGTCTCTCTCTCTGCTTATCCTTTTTCATACTTTATCTTCTCCCTCTCCCTCCCACAGTGGAATGAAGCACAGTGGTGAGTAGAGGGCGATGGTGTTGGCAATGGCTGCAGCGGGCTGATGGAGGAACAGCAAGTTAGTGAGGAAAGGGCAGAGAAGCTTCTAAGTGCACTGACTCAGAAGATACTTCTTAGGGTCACAGGGCTGTGGTCCTCAGCATCAAGGAGGGGGAGCAACATGCCAGTGGGCCAGGAGAAGGGGAGCAGCTATCTCCATGTGGGACATTTGCTAGAAGACAATTGTCAAGGTGGTCTATTGACGCGATAGTTGTTAAGATGATAATGAAAAAGGATTAGAGGAAGCAATGCCAAAAGCATGAACATAGACTTACGGAGATGTTGGTCAGTGTGGCCCCGAGCATCCTCCCTCCACTGCCCTTCTCCCATCCCCAGATGCTTCTCCTTGAGGTTGAGCTGGTCCTACTGGGATGAGGCAATGTAATGGGGGGTGGGTTTGGCAACAGTGGCTGGAAATTTAATCATGGAGGCCCTCTGGAGTGTGTGTGGCCCAGGGGTGGCTGGTACAGAAGTGGTGGCCAGAAAAACCACCCTTTCCTCTTTCTTTTTTCTCCACCTCTTATGAGTTTTACAGAGTTAGTACACTTCCCCTGGACAAAAACTCCAATGGCTTCTCATGTTTCTCAGAGTAAAATGCAAAGTTCTTTTTGTGTACTTACGACCCTGCATGACTTGGCCTCCTACCCCTTCTCCTACATTCTCCCATATACTCTACTCTAGCTGCACGGGCCTCCGTGCTGTTCCTCGAATGTGCCAACACACCATGTCTTGGGGTCTTTGCATTTGCTATCACCTCCATTGGGATGTTCTCGTCTCTCAGAGCTGCCTGGCTCACTACCTCACTTCCTTCAGACCTCTTCTGAAATGATCCCTTAACAAAAAAGCTTTCTCTGCACATCCTACATAAATTAGACACCTCCTCATCCACCCCCATTCCCCTTACCATGCTTAATTTTCTCCATAGCTCTTTATCACTGTGTGACATACTGTGTATCTCTTTTCACTGGCTGTCTCTCCCCACTTGAAGGTAATTGTCTTGTGTGCTGTTACATTCCTAATGCCCAGAAGAATGTCTAGCACATGCAGGCATTCAGTAAATATTTGTTGAGTGAGCGAATGAATGACTAAATCTGTTGAGAGTAGACGTTTTGGTGACTCTTTAGCATTGATATGTAATCTGAAGAGTGAATGTTTGTCCCATTTATCAACATTTTTTATAAATGAAATCTATTTTCTGATGGTATTATCTCATCAGTGCTGGGGACCTCCTCAGTGCTGGGCCATAGGCCAGGCTATTTCTGGAAGGATTAAAAGGAGCAGGACAGGCTAGCAGGGTGATGCCCTGGGCCCTGGGGCCTTGTTGGAGAAGAGGGCCACAGCATTCCCGGAACTTCCACAATTATCTCACATTTATTTGATTTCCCCTGGAAGGAAGCTCGGGCTTTGTTCCTCCAAGTGGATGAAATAGAGGAAAAGGGCATATTAGTCAGGGTTCTTCAGAGAAACAGAACCAATAAGATATCTATTTATCTATCTTTATATCCTATTGGGTATATATGTGTGTGAGTGTGTGTGTAAGGGGTTTGTTTTAGGGAATTGGCTCATGCAATTGTGGGAGCTGGCAAGTTTGAAATTTGTAGGGCAAGCGGCAGGCTGGAAACTCAGGCAGTTTCTAAAGTACAGTCTTGAGGCCGAATTCCTTCTGCTTCAAGAAATCTCTGTTCTTGCTCTTAAGGTGTTCAACTGATCAGATGAGGCTACCACATTATGGATTGTAATTTGCTTTACTCAAAGTCTATTGATTTAAATGTTAAACACATTTTTAAAAATACCTTCATGGTAATACCATCAAGACTGGTGTTTGACCAAACAGCGGGGCACCATAGCCTGGCACACAGAATTAATTATGACAGGGACTCACCCTGGCAGTGTTATACAGTCCAGCAGTTGCAGTATCTTAGAATTGGGAGGGCCTGTTGGGGTGGTTTATGCTCACTCATGCTTGTGGTGGGGTCCTTCTGTGGGAAGTCACACCAGTGTGCAGTAGGGCCCCATCAGGGGGCTAAGGAGGGATATGAGAGCTCCTTCTGGCTCTCCCTAGTCCAGCCCTGACCCCAAACCCACATCTCTGGGGCCCTGAGTCATTGTCTACTTTCCCCCTTTCCTTAGTTCATTTATTCTCATCTCCAGGGCCAAAAAGAAACAGAGTCCCTATTCACATGGAGCTTACATTCTAGTTGGAAGTCAGCCACTAAACATGAACAAATAAATGCAAATATTTCAGCCTGTGATAAGTCCTATGAAGAAAATGAGACAAGACAATGGGATTGGTAGTGATGGGGTCTGGGAAGAGCCTTTCTGAGGAGGGGGTCATATGAACCGAGGATGGGTGATGGGCAGGAGTCAGTGCTATGAAGATTAGGGCAGCAGAGGGGTCAGCAAGTGCAAAGACCCTGAGCGTGCTTGGCTTACTGAGGGCCAGGAGGGAGGCCATGATGCCAGGAGCATAGTGAAAGAGGGAGAGTGGATAAGGCGAGGCCAGAGGGAAAGATAAGCACCAGATCGTGGAGACCTTGCAGGTCATGGCTAGGATCCCAGGATTTTATTCTAATTTCAAGGAAGCTGTTGGAAAGTCTTAAGTGGTCAAATGATATAATCTTACTTACATTTTGTAAAAGGTCACTCTGGCTACTGTGTAGAGAATGGGCCATACTGGGCAAGAGTGGACGCAGGATGCCTCACTGGGGCTTTCACAGTCATCCAGGTCAGAGGTGATGGCTTGAACCAGTGTGGCAACAGTGGAGATGGAGAAAAGACAAATTGGGTGCATTTTTGGAGGTTAGAAATGACAGGCCTTTTTGGTGGGCTGCATGTGGCAGATGAGGGAAAGAGGAATGAAGGATGATTCCTTGGTATTTGGCTAAGTGATTGGTTGGATGGTGTTTACATCCACTGAGATGCGGGAGGAAAGAGCTGGTGGAGGTTGAGGGTGGGCAGTCAAGTCTGTAATGCCCATTAGGTATGCAAGGGTGAGGTCAGGCCTGCTCATTGCTCCAGTGCCAGCTCCAAAGGGGCAGAGCCGGGTTGGAACCTCGACAGAGCAAGCTTTTCCCAGTGGCTGCCTTGAATACACCTGCTTTCCTTTACCTGCAAGCCCACCACTGGATCATAACACCATGATCTACACTTGCTGGAAGTTTTACCTGAGCCTCCTGTATCCTGAGCCCCTGGATCCTCTCTCTGATGCAGCTCCTGCCCCCTTTTGAATTCAGCTCAGTTCTACAACCACTCACGGACGCTAACTCAGTATCAGATCAATGCTAGACACTGCAGGCATGGCTAGACCAGCTTCTACAGTTCTTGCTTTTTCTCTGGAGCAGGACTTCTAAAATGTGGGTTCATGTATGGGCTACAAGGGGAAGGCCAGTAACTCTCCCGACATTGTATATAAAATTTCTGTTCATGTACAGTATGTGTATTTTTCTAGGAAGGGGATCTATGGCTTCCAATAGACACTAAAAAAGGTGGGTGACTCCCAAAATGCCAGGACTGCTGTTCTGTGCATGGGGAATCTGATGACTAATCCCTCTCCCTCCAGTCTCAAGTCACCACCAGCATCCAGCTTTTCTTACCCTTGCAGCTGCTCCAGGTGTTACAAGTGTGACAAAATACAGGGCAGGCTGGGATAGGGGCTGGATCTTAGGGTGCGTGAGGGATATGTACAGAACGAGTCTGCAGGGCTTCGAGTGCCATCTGAGGAGTTTGGATTTCCCTCTGCAGGTGGTAGAGAGCATGGGGTGACATGGGCAGATTTGTGTGTCAGAAAGTTATCTCTGATAGCTGGGTGGAGCATGGACGGGAGATAGGTAAGATTCGAGCGGGGGAGTCAGGAGGCAAAATATTAACAGGATTGGATCAACAGACACTCTACTTGCTCTGGGACCCACAGATGGAATCCAGGAAGAACTGGCAGAAGCTGGGAGAAAAAGGTAGGGTTTCTTACCAAGGTCAGCTTCTCCCAGACTTCTATCTGTGGTACTTGGTCGAGAGAGAAAGGTAAAAATTTTTTTTGTCCCTTCCTTTTCAGGTGCAGATTGGCAGGAGAAAAACATTTATAAATAAAATTTTAAAAAACTCCAACTAGTTCTTTAAATGTGTGACTCTTGTAGACTTGTTTTAGGTACCTATCTCGTTATTGATCTTTAGTTTTCCAAGGACAGTCTTTGTTTTCCTTGTCTCTGTCTCTTTCTATGGTTTGTCATAAGGAGAAAAATCATAACAAGATTGTCCTTTCATCTTGTTTTATTTCTTGAAAAGCTTGGCTTTGTAACCAGGGAATTCATTCTCTGGTCTCTGCCACCCGGGAGGGCATATGTCAGGAGGCCCGCTGGGAGTGCAGCCAGGGGTCTGAAAGGTCCGTTTGTCCGAATGTGCAAATGTGCCAGCTCTTGAGAATTTGTCTTCATTGTCTTAACCTTCATTGCCTTGCTAATAATAATGCCTTGCTAATACTTTTTTAGGCTATCTTTAGAAGAAATTTCAGATCTTGAGGAGGACTATATTTTTCCACCTTCTTTGGGGATGTTATTCTTGCGTTCGGTTATAAGCCATAAAAAGGCTTACTGGTTTTGAGTCGCAGTTAAAGTAGATATACCTTTGGAAATTTGGACTTTTGTATCTAAAAGTATTTTATTTTTTTAGAGAGCCCCCTCAGTCCCTTACAGGTGTAAATCTTACCATGTCATGTCTTTGAAATGTTTACATCCAGGGATAGCTGAGCAGAATTCCAACTGAGATTGGATTTAAAACAGAGTTAAAGTTCTTTGAACCCCTCACAAAATTCCTTTCCTCAGTGAATACCTTTAGCTGAGGAGAGAAACATTTATAAGAATTATTTGTTTTAAATAATCAAGGTGCACCTTTGATTTCAATTTTGGCTTATATTTAGAGTGTGATAAGAACTTTTGTTTGTTATCCTTCTCTTTTAAGCTAAATAAAACCATATATTCAGGAAAAAAAGAAAATAGTTTATTTAAACATTTCAAAAACAAGGAGCTTTAAATAGTGATACTTGAGACCTCTAACAAACAAATAGGCCCCCTGTCTAAGACTGCTTGATTTAAATTTCAGAAAGGAAAATCTAAGAAACAGAAATGTTTTCTATTTGCCCAGCTAAAACCTGATAAAAATATTTTTAGATTTCTATAGTCAAAGCTGACTTAATTAAAAGCTGGTATTTAGGCTATATAAGTATACTTTTTTAAAAAGGCCTCTGCACTCTCTCTCTCTCTCTCTCTAAAATCTTCTCAGTCAACTATATGTCTGTCTTCGTAACCCCCTGCTGACTCTCATATGTGCACCGCCCCTGTCTGTTTCTCCTCTTGTTGGCATGATTTTTGCCTCTAAGACGTGTTCTCCCATTTACTTCTATCTGTCCCTTCTTGCCACCCTCAGCACCACATGAGGGGACCTAAAGCATATTTCTAACAGCCCTGGAGCCTCTTGGAGGAGGCAGAAAACGCAACACAGACTCCTTTTTTTGGGAGGAACTTCTGTCTTATGGAACCCCAAATGTTGTGGGTAGACAGGTTCTTCTCGGATCTAAAGCTCTCCTCTCTTTGACATTGAACTCCTTGATCCCTTTGGCTTTTAGATACATACATGTGTACATGTGTATAAGTTGTGTCTACATGTATGTATATGTCTATACATATGTTTATATGTTGTCTACATGGTACCTCTTGTGAGTCTCAGGAAATATATATTTTACGTAAGATAAGGCAAATGTTAGAGGAGAAGAAGGGAGTAAAGGAAGCATCAGTTATAGATGTCCCTGAGTAGGTGGAAGACTATTTGATTTTGTCTTTTCTCTATTCTGTGCCTGGAAAGATAAACTTTTAATCAGCATTAGTGTGGAATCTAACAGACTTTAGTTTTAGGAGCTAGACAGCCTGCAGACCCAAAGTTACAATTTGCATGTCCTTGCTAATGGGAAGCCATGAGGAATTTCCTTATAAATGATCCGTGGGGCAGTCCTTGTAGATGCCTGAAGCCTTTTACCTTTGTGTGGGGATCTGGCTGATGCATAATATCAGTAACAGCTATTCAGCTGGAAGGGTGACTTTCATCTCCAGGCTTGACTTTCCCTTTTGCTTGAGGAGTTGGGGGGTAGTCCCAAGATTTTTATTTTGCTTTAACTATACCCTTAAAATTTTGCTAAGCTAAATTAAATGATATGTATTCATTGAATATCTAGATCATTTCTAAATAAGACATAATGCTAAGACATTAGTTACTAAATATAAGTTTAAGCTTATATACTTTTGGCTTTTTATTTCAGAGAAACAAAAGATATTTAGATCTGTTAGTAAATATGTCCTGTTCCACACTGAAAAATCGTTCCATTAGAAAGCCTGTTTCTAAAAATTATAAAATATGTACTCATAAATTGTTAGTATGTGACTGATAGTTTAAAATTGCTTACTTCTTAGGTTTTCACTATAAATTCAAATTACCAAGAGTTAAAATTCTGACCAATATATGGTAACTACAACTAGAGATAAAAAGAAACACAATTCTGTGTATAGAGTGTATAAAGAAAGTAAGATTTGCTTTATCAAGAAGGTTAGAAAATATAAAAATGTTTTTGTTAAAGAAAGAATGATTTTTTCTAGTTTACAGATTTATTTGAAGGTTGTTTCAAAATAAATGAAAGAAGGAAAACATGAGCTAGATGAACTAAATAGATATAAGAAGTTAGAGAAGAAAGAAAATGAGAAAAATTTTTATGAGGTTATAAAAGGTTTATAGAAATCTTGTGTGATCAAAGCTAATTGTGATTACATAAATTTGTTCATAAGGTTTTATTAAAATTAGGTTTAGTATTAATAATACACCAGTACAAAGGTAAAATTTGAGTTTCAAATAAGATTTTCATATAGTATAAATAAGAGATAATAAAAGACTTTGGTTCACCTTTGGAGTAAACTGCAAAGAAAAAGAAAAAGAAGGAAGAGTTTGCCTCATACTGTTGTTATTAGATCTTTTATTTGGAAAACTGAGTTTCTTCTCTAGCAAAGAGTAAAGAAAGGTTTTTGTTTTTTAAAATCTTTTAATTATTACTTTGCCTAAATGACTATTATTTCAGTGACCTGTGATCCTGTTTTGATCAAGTGTTTTAAACCTTTGACATGTTTGACAGGCTTCCCAAAATCAAATTTCAAATTCTAAATTAAGTCTTTTCGGCCTCAAACTAACTTTTAGACATTTAAAAAAAAGGGCCCTTAGAAGTCCAAGAGAGACACGTTAAGCTTATTTAGTGTGTTAAATTATACAGGAGACATTATCAAGTAAGAAATAGTGTTTAACCTTCTTTAAGTTATATATATATAAATGTATTATTAATATATGTTCTAAATCATATAAAACTTCTAAAAAAATCTGATATGTCTTGGTATATGTTATTAGTCATAATTCTGATTATTGTGTTAAATTGTTGTATGCTACAAAAATAACCAAATTTCCTGTCAATTGTATTTTTAAACTTGGTCGTTCTGTCTTTTGTCATCCATAATTATTTTATTTTTAATCTTCTCAGAAAGTGGTTTACAATTTGCTACAGTCCAAAATTTACTTCTTTAACGAAATTCATGAAAAAGGACTATGACAAGTACTGTTAAATACAGGTTTCTGATAACTTTAGAGAACATACCATCAAACTACGCAAAAACTTTCAGAACCTTAATAAAGAAAGAAACTGATGGGTTCATAAAAATGACGAACTCAACATCAAGCGGAACAAGAGTTAATTACATAAGACTGAACTGATGAAGGGCTGAGCTGATATTTTTATGGCTTCTTTTTGTTTGAATCATTGCTGATTCTTTTTATGCTTTGTTTTTCAGAGTCAAACTTTTTTTTTTCTACTTTTAAGCTATTTATAGCTTATAGCAATTGGGTAAAGTACACTTTTGTAAGCAAAATTGAAACATTTACCTTTCTGTCTACCTGGTCCCTCCGGAATTTGAAAATTATTTGTGAGTATTCTTATTTTATGACAATATGGTTATTTACATAAGCTTAATAAAAATTGACTCTCTTTGTAGCTGGACAATTGGAAACACGGGTTATATCACTAAGGGTTTGACTGAGATGTCATATTCACAGATATCATCAGATTGCTTTAAGAAACTAAGGTTAACTTTAAGGAGCCATTAAAGCCCTTGGAAGAACAAGCCTGATATCTTGTCTCCATGGTTCCCTTACAGGGTTTCTAGCCTCGCAGGAAGTAAAGTATGTCACTCTCTGGCAGGCTCAAGAACCTTGGAATATTTTGGGGACCTCAAGAAAAGAAGAATTCACCCAGGTACTACAAGTAAAATGTGATGGCTAGTCCATGGCTGGGCTTCCTAGCCTGAAGAAGCTTCTAAAGTTCTAATCTGAGGATTCTTATGATAAATTCCAACAAAGCAGATTAAAAATATAGAAGAGCCTATTTGGCCACTCTTCTTGCTGCACTTCATGCAAATTAATCAGGCCAAGTCTAATAAGGCTAAAGCTTGTTTCATAATTAAATTTGTTTTACTGTAAATATCTTTAATAAAAGTAGGAGTAATTATAAAGAGAAAAATTATATTTCAGAAGAAAACTATAGTACACCGGTTATTAAATCCTAGCCCTGTTCATTGTTTTTGAGTTTTTTCATGATCTGCACTGAATCATAAATGTTTAGTTTCCGCCAATATTCTGGCTATAACTCTCCAGCCTAATGTTTCCAAATTTTCTCCCACCTTTCTGGCTTGAAATCACTAAAAATTTAAACTGTGCTTTTCCTGGAGCCCTGTAAGCTAAAGTTAGACAATTTGATATAAAGTCCAGAGAAATCACACAATTTACTTACGAACAAAAAATTCACTAGGATATCTGATGCAAACGACAGTCTGGGAAATCTGTCAGGTTACCACTGTTCATTTTCACTCCAACTGTAGACACTGTGAACACAAACCTAGATTAACAGTTTCAGCTGACTCTCTCCGGACTCAGAGACTTGTTTGTAGACTGCTCCAGACATTAACCTTTGTTTTTCTTTTGCTCCCACAAAAATGCCTCTTCCTAAATACCTGTTTGCTTACATCAAGCAGAGAACTTAGATAAAAACCCACTTACACCACCACTCCCCGCAATGAAACACAACTGTTCCTCAGAACTGACTCTTCTCAGGACTAAAAGACCGTTTCAATAAAGATAGGAGACAATGTACCCAAATTTGTTCTTTCTTCTGGTTCCATCTTTTCTCCCCCTTTGCCAATCTCTTATCTCAAAACCTCTAACCCAAATCTCTCCAAAGCTACCAACGTACATTTTAATATTACTATAGAAAACTTCCTGAAAGTAAAGTTTCAAAGAAACTTTGAAGAAAACCAAAATATTTCTCCCCCAAATATTGCGGATTGTTAAAGACACTGAAAGCGCAGGGGAACACTTTGCCTCCGCCTTACTTTGCCCGATGGCAGGACACACATCCTTCCTTCCCGGACGCCGCACTCGCTTACCAGCCCAGGGAAGGCACCAGCAGGCACAGGGGCATCTGGGAACCCGATTTTACCTTCCTGCATTTTCCTGCCTTTTAAAAGACTAGAACTACTCTCTCCTTTGTCTTGTCACTATATAATATTCATGGCTCTTTGTTATTAATAAAATAGTATTCAAGCAAGGCTTCCAAGCCACTGCCTTGAGAGAGAAATCCTTTTTTTTTTTTTCTTTTTTTTGAGACAGAGTCTTACTCTGTTGCCCAGGCTAGAGTGCTGTGGCGTCAGCCTAGCTCACAGCAACCTCAAACTCCTGGGCTCAAGAAATCCTCCTGCCTCAGCCTCCCGAGTAGGTGGGACTACAGGCATGTGCCACCATGCCCAGCTAATTTTTTCTATATGTATTTTTAGTTGGCCAGATCATTTCTTTCTATTTTTAGTAGAGATAGGGGTCTCGCTCTTGCTCAGGCTGGTCTCGAACTCCTGACCTTGAGCACCTCGGCCTCCCAGAGTGCTAGGATTACAGGCGTGAGCCACCCCACCCAGCCGAGAAATACTTTTGAACTGAGGCTCTCCTGTGTGATGGGTACAGCACGTGTTAATAAACTTTTGTTTGTCTTTTGTTCATCTGACTTTCGTGTGCAGGAGAGTGTCTCAACTAAAAACCTAAAAAGGGAAAGAAAGGAAATTCTGTTTTCTCCCCTCGTATCCATCAAACATGTTTGACAGAACTAAGGATGCAATGTTCTGTTTGGGGTGGGCAGCCGCGCTGAGGACAGCAAGTTCTCAACCAACCAGTGTAAATGCTGTTGACGTGAGTCCACCTAGACTTTTTATTGTATGTTGATGAGAGAACATTGTGGGCAGCAAAAGGGAGTGAGAAATTGCTCCCCCCACCCTCAGCAAGGGTCATTATTAATTCAACAAATATTTATTGAGCACTCAGCATGTGTCAGGCTTTGTTCTAGCCACTGGGGAAACAACGGTGAGCTAGATAGCAATGTTCTTGCTCTCATGGAAATTCTGGATCTTTTTTAACCTCTGATGTTCTGATTTACTTTGCCCTAAAGTGGTTTCAGGTTCCCCTAAACCCAGAGCCAGACAGAAAACCTCTTCCCCTCCATCCCTCCAGTCTCTGCCCTCTCTTAATTACAGCTGTGCCCTGCGGCAAGATGCCAGGCTCAGCAGGAACAGTGCCAAGGGTTTTGAGGACCAGAGGCAACACTACCCCAGCCCCATCTTCCCTAGGAGCTGGGGTCCCTGGGCTTTGTCAGGGATGGTCTGTCCTCAGGGTCTGGCTGGACTCACCCAGGACAAAGGACAGCTGAGCTTCGTGTTGGCTCCCTCTGCCCCTCGTCTACTTGGCACTCAGAGAGTTCAGTCTTGCTGTAATTCCCCAGCCTCAACTCTAGGCATCAGCTCAAGACTTCCTGAAATTTCCCAGGTGCTGGTTCTGCCTGTGTCCGTGTTTCTAATCCCTAGGCCTCTGCTTTTGCTCAGAGCTCAGAAGCCCAGGCACCTCTGAGAAGTGGAACCGTGACTGATATTCTCCAGGGTTCCCAGACAGCTTGGGCTGATGCTGGAGCCCCAGGTGGGCAGAAGGAAGCCTGAAGTTTAGTCCTGTTTCTGCTGCTTCCTGCTGTGTGATGTGGGGCAAGCCACTTTCCTTCTCTGGGCACGTTACTTGTTTGTTTGTTCATCCATCCATTCACCCTCCAACAAGCTTTTTGATTACTCTCCATCTCCTGCTGGATAAAGTCTCGGTTCCTTGGCATAGCATTTAAGGCTCTTCACAGCTGAGCCATCTAGGAGGGAGTTGATGAGGAGTTTGTGTCCCGAACTGCTCTTATTCCGCCCTCTGACTTTCCGGTCCTTCACGTACCAGAGCTGGAACCCCAGCGGGTCTCGTGTGCCAGACAGGCTGGCAGGGGCACACTCAGAGCATCTGAGCCCAGAGAAGCTCTGTCTTTCTCCGGAAATTCTGGCTGCCTAGTGAAAAAGGACTCAGGGTTTTGGAAGAATCTCTCCCAGCCCCTGAGTTCAGGCCTAAACTTGAGGGAGGAGGAGAGGGCCCTGAGAAGCAGGTTATGAGAAGCAGGGAGGGCCAGCTGGCCTGGTGAGGCTCAGCGGGGTAGGCCTCTGGGTGGACAGCCGGGGAAGAGAAGGAAAGATGGGAGGACAAAGTATTCTATAGAAGCAGAGACAAGGAGAGACCAGGAAGTGGCCATGGGCAGGTTGCTTTGACTCAGAAATGGGGACTTGGTGGCCAGACTTTAGGGGAGAGCACAACCTGGATGTGTTGGGAATGCGTCCTGTTCCATCACTATGACTATGGTGATTAGTTCAGGGACTGGTGCATGGCCCAAGGGTGGTCTATCAAAATGAATTCCAGGACTTGGGCAGGAGGGTTGGGGAAGAGACTTGTTCTTTTCCCAATAGACTAGTGTCTGGGAAGATGAAGCTTGGAGTTGTAGCCATTTTTCTTTAGAGAGGAAGTCAGAGATTGAAGCCAACAGGGAGGACAGCAGAGCAGAGGCAGAGCTCTACTGGGTGATGCCATCTTTGGAGACATATAAAGCCTTGCCTGAAGCTAGCTGTACCTGGGGCTTTTTAATTTCATGGACCTTTTTTTGCTTAAACCATTTACAGTTTTTTTTTTTTTTCAAATCACTTGTGACCAAAAGAGTACTACTTGATATAGAATTCATGATAAAATTCATCTTTAGAAAGACCAGTGTGATAGGGGAAGGCTCTTCAAGAGATCATTAGATCTCAGTTCCACAGTGACTCAGGGAAACTCAACTGTTGATGGAGCTGTTTTGAGTGGGATCTAATGGGGGCCCCACTGACCCAGAGACCTGCAGCAGCCTGGGGGCTTAGGACAGCTGCTCTGTGACTCCAAATGAGCATGATCAGAGCCTGTCCACCAGGACACCGATGTCCCTGCCCTGTTGTGCCACATATATCTGTGACTAGGAAGAAATTGAGTGGATTACTTACTGTCAGTCTTGGTAGGCCAAGGTAAGTCTGCTCACATAGCCCAGGGAAAAGGAATTAGCTAGACGGGGCCTTGGCACAACCCCTGGGAGGGGAATTGCTTCTGAAAGTCCCACTTAGAAACAAAGGTTGGGAGAGAAATCCTGTGTCTGTCTGATGTCCATCATAGCCATACAAACTGCCACTCCTGGCTATGAGTTAACCTTCTGACAGCTCTTCCCAAAATGAACTTTGGATCTCTTCCTGGAAAAAAGAGGGCTAGACAGAGAATCCAGGGCGTCTGGCCTGCAGAGGTTCCAAATGTGGCAGACCAGGAAGAAGGTGGGATAGGATTGAACACTGGAACATGCTACAGTTGTCCTTCCATATCCATGGGGGAATGGGTTCAGGACTGTCCGCAGTTACCAAAATCCAAGGATGCTCGAGTCCCTGACATAAAATGGCATAGTATTTGCATATAACGTAGGCACATCCTTACGTATACTTGCAATCTCTAAATTATAGTCATGGGCAGCATAACGATGTTTCAGTCAATGATGGACCACATCTGTGATGCGGGGCCCATAAGATTATAACGGAGCTGAAAAATTCCTACCACCTAGTGACCTCGTAGCTGTCTTAACATAGTAGCACAACTCATCATTTGTGTGTTTGTGGTGATGTCAGTATAAACAAACCTACCGCACTGCCAGTCGCATAAAAGTATAGCACATGGAATTATGTACAGTACATAATGGCAATAACTGACTATGATACTGGTTTATGTATTTACTATGCTATACTTTTTATCATTATTGTAGAGTGTACTCCTACTTATGTAAAAAAGGTTAATGGTCAAATATCCTCAGCAGGCCCTTCAGGAGATATTCCAGAAGAAGGCATTGTTATCATAGAGATGACAGCTCCATGAATGTTTTTGTCCCTGAAGACCTTCCTGTGGGACAGGATGTGGAGGTGGACGATGGTGATATTGATGATCCTGACCCTGTGTAGACCTAGGCTAATGTGTGTGTTTGTGTCTTAGTTTTTAACAAAAAAGTAAAAAATAAATAAAAAAATCTTAAAAATAGAAAAAAGCTTATAGAAAAAGGATATAAAGAAAGAAAATATTTTTTGTAATGCTGTACAATGTGTTTGTGTTTTAAGCTAGGTGTTATTACAAAACTCAAAAAGTTAAAAAAAATTTTAAATCTTATAAAGTAAAAAAGTTATAGTAAGTCAAGGTTAATTTATTACTGAAGCAAGAAAAAAACATATATATTTTTTTCTTGAGACAGAGTCTTGCTCTGTCACCCAGGGAAGAGTGCAGTGGTGTCATTGTAGCTCACTGCAACCTCAAACTCCTCAAGTGGTCCTCCTGCCTCAGCATCCAGAGTAGCTGGGACTACAGGCACCACAATGCCGGGCTAATTTTTTTATTTTTAGTAAAGACAGGGTCTTGCTTTTGCTCAGGCTGGTCTTGAACTCCTGAGCTCAAGAAATCCTCTTGCTAGGATTACAGGCGTGAACCATGGTGCCCAGCCAAGAAAAATATTTTTAAACAAATTTAGGGTAGTCTAAGTATATAGTATAAGGTCTACAGTAGTGTACAGTAATGTCCTAGGCCTTCATATTCACTCACCACTCGCTCACTGACTCACCAGAGCAACTTCCAGTCCTGCAAACTCCATTCATGGTGAGTGCCCTGTACAAGTATACCATTATTTTTTTTATCTTTTATACTCTATTTTTACTGTACCTTTTCTATCTTCAGATACACAAATACTTACCATTGTATTTCAGTTTCCTAAAGTATTCAATACAGTAACATGCTGTACAGGTTTATAGCTTAGGAGCAATAGGCTATGCCATATAGCCTAGGTGTGGTTGGCTATATATCGTCTAGGTTTGTGTAAGTAACCTCTGTGATGTTCCCGCAATGATGAAATTGCCTAGTAACACATTTCTCATACTGTACCCTGTTTGTTCCATGCATGACTATATTTATAGTACTTAATACAATGTAAATGCTATGTAAATAGTTGCTATACCATATTGTTTAGGGAATAATGATAAGAAAAAGTCTGTACCTGTTTAGTACAGATGCAGTTTTTTTTCAAATATTTTCGATCTGTCGTAGGTTGACCCCATGGACGTGGATCCCATGGATGTGGAGGGCCGAATGTATGCAGAAGTTGCAGTTTGCTGGGTTTTTACTCAGAGCAGAACTGAAATTACCTCAATAAGAAATAGTCTATAGTTCTCATTTCAGATGAAAATTCAATTGTCCTCAACAGCTCTTTTATTGTTTGCATAAGTGATCCTCAAATTTGATATGCTCCAGTTTTCGTATAACCTTCATTTATACAACTTTCACATCTGTAACTATGCAGCGGTACCTCACAACTGATACTTGCTCTAGCCATTCCCAGGTGACTTTTGCCTTCTCTCTGTGGCCACTGGCTACCTGCTGCTGCTCGGGGATCGAAGGCTGGGTCTTGCCTAGGCAGTGGGGTTCGAGGAGTGTTCACAGTGGATCTGGCCCTTTCCCCTCAATGTGCCAAGGGGACCCCCAGGTCCTCTGGATGCCTGGGACCTGGAGTTTGCCTACTGATATCAAATTGCTGAACAGGTGGGTATTTTCTTCCCAGGCCCACACTTCCCTCTCCCCTCCTATGATCCTTGTACCTCGTGGGGGTGCGGAAGGGGGTTCAGTGGCTGGTGGTCTTGGTGATGGCAAAGTGGTCTTACTGGCTGGGGATGGCGGAGACTTTGCCCATGCTGTAGTAGCGAAGATGAGGGCAGAGAGGAGTGGTGGGTGCGACCTTCCCAGGCCCCATGGAGCAATGGGGATGGCTTGAAGGCTTTTACCTGCCGGGACCCAAGGCAGGCATAATACTTGTGACAGAGATGATAGTTTTGCAAATATAAAACCAGTATGTTTAATTACTCCTTGTTTTCCCTCTGAGACTCAGCTATAAAAATTATCACTAGAGGGCAGGAGAGACTTCTTTAGCAAGACAACAGAGTTCTTAGCCCAGACTGTCCACTTCTCCCAGTCTGAGGGCAGTACTGACTAATCTTTCCCTGTTCACAACACACAGAAAATAAGAATAGGTGTATGGCCCACTGGGGTAAATGAATGGGGATTTGGGAACATCTACCTAGAGCTTAGTGAAACAAATTCACATTTTCTTCATGTTAACGTTCTTACAATAAAATAGAAAATAAAAGAAAATATTAAATATTGAATTTGTATAAAATTCTAAATAAAATCATTTTAAATATTTTATTGTTAACCATAAGCTTGCTTCAATTAGCATATCTTTTTATATCTAATATTACTCTTAAAATGGCAACATAAAATTTCTGATAAAGATTTCCAATGATTTCTTCAAATTCTTGATAGTCATCATTGACAAGAAATGTTGTTTGTACAGATTGGTGATAAAAAGTTAAAAGCAACTTCATAACTACTCGAAAATATATGCCAGTTGTAATTGTATTTATTTATTATTAATATTATTTTTGAGACAGAGTTTCACTCTGTTGCCCAGGCTAGAGTGCAGTGGCATGATCATAGCCCACTGCAATCTCAAACTTCCTGGGCTCAAGCAATCCTCCTGCTTCAGCCTCCTGAGTAGCTGGAACTACAGGCATGTGATGCTAATTTTTAAATTTTTTGTAGAGATGGGGGGGGCCTTGCTCTTGCTCAGGCTGGTCTCGAACTCCTGGCCTCAAGCAATCCCCCCATCTCAGCCTCCCAGAGTGCTAGGATTACAGGCATGAGCCACTATGCCTGTTCTATAATTATATTTAAAGACTGTAACAACCTCTTCTTTTTTGTTGTTGATAAATGCAGTGTTGAAATTTCTTGTGATAGGCATTGGATTTAGCACCCATCAAACTTTTTCGATTCCAGTGCACTAAAATAATGGTGAAGCACTAATTTTCAGAATACACATGCATTTTTAGAGCAGTTCCCTGCAGCCAGCTAGGATATGACTGAAGAAGCTCAGCTGCTGCAAAAGATAGAAACAGCTTGTATACGCAGAGTGATGATTGTCCTGATTTGTCCTGAAGGTTCTGATTCATGCCTTCTGACCTGACATGACTCTTAAAAGCATCTCCTTTCACTCAAAAACCAATAAAAATGAAGCAAAACAGTTTGGTGTTGATACACACACAATGTAGATGAATCTCAAAACATTATTATGAATGAAAGAAGCCAGACACAAAAAAGTACATGCTGTATCATTCCATTTATTTGAAATTCTTGAACAGGCCAAACTAATTTCTGGTTATGGAAAGCAGATGAGCAGTTGTCTGGAGCAGCGGTGGTGGTGGGGGAAGGAGGCTGAGTGCAAAGGGGCACATGGGGACTTTTGGGGGAGATGACAAGGTTTTTTTAGCTTGATTGTGGTAGTGGTTACACCGGTGGATCACTCGAATACACGTTTGTGAAAACTCATAGTACTGTGTATTTGAAATGGATCCATTTTATTGTGTGTAAATTATACCTCATTAAAGTTGATTTCAAAAAAGAAAGTGTGCCAGTTTGGACAGTGGGTTATATGGTTTCTGTACATAAGTGTGAAGGCAGAGATTCAGGGCTGCCTTCTGACACTGCGGCCACCAGGAGCTCCCTCCTGCCCTCTTTGCCCCTGGCCCCTCACCCCTCTTGGCCTGTGCTCTGTGCTCCCTGGAATGTGGGACGTGTGCTCCTCCAGCGGTCCCCTGGCCCCCTTGCCCACGATAGGCAGTGGCACACTATCCAGCAGCCTGCCGAGGGACATGTCCAGGTGGTGGTGGCCTCTCTCACGGCTTGGGGGAAGGCCATTGTCCTTGCTGTTTAATGGGGCCTTTTCTCAGTGCTCTTCAAGGAGCTGCAGGTGAGGCTCTCCCCAGGTGTGACCAGCCCGCACTCCCTCCCGCTGCCCCCTCACGTGAGGACGGAGGGCACCGCCGTGCCGCTGCACACCTGTGGCCCATTTGAGGCACTTCCACTGGGAAGCCCTGGCCTGGGGAGGGTTCCGGTGCCCGAACCGAAGGCTTACTAATGAGGCTGGAATCAGAAAGGGGGAGGATCCGGCATAAAGGAAGTAAGTAAATACCCACCTTTTGGTCCCAGAGGATTATGGGAGGAGGAAGGAGGAAGAAGGAGAGAGGAGTGAGAGTGGCCAGACACGGGTCTACATTCCCTTTCTGAGCTTAGCAAGTGTTGGCAAATTTTTCTGTAAAGGGTAGATAGATCTTGGGCTTGTGAGGTCACGCTGGTCTCTGTTGCAGCTCCTCAACTCTGCCATTGTGGTGTGGAAGCAGCCACAGACCATGCGTGAATGAATGAAGGGGGTTATGTTCCAATATAACTTCATTCATGGGTGCTGAAATTTGAATTCATGTAATTTTGATTTTTTTCTCAACCGTTAAAAATGTAAAGACCATTCTTAGCTCGTAGGCCTTACAAAACGGGTGGTGGGCCTCGTTTGGCTATCGGGGCATAGTTTGCCAACCCCTGGTTTAGAGATGTGCGTTTTGCACGGGGTTCCCGAGGGTGGAGAGCTTCTGGAAAGGGGTGGCTCTTGGGATTCTGGGTTTCGGCATAAAGAAGCCATGGCGTCCAGCTTTTCTGGGATGTTCTCAGTTCCTGTGTGTTTTGGAGGGAACCCAGAAGTTTCCTCAGCCCCTGGAAGAGCTAATATATTTTAGCTTTCTCAGTACAACCCCTATCCAGAATACAAATGTACTGTTTGACTTTCAGTCATTTGAATTTGACTTTCAAATAGGTTTTCAGAAATCATTAGGCATGACATAAGTAAAATAATAAAAGAGGCCATAAATTGACATAAAAATGTGTTAGCAACCAAGGGTTATGAACAGTCAAACTTTGTGGTTTTGAGGTCTAAAGAAAGCTGTGTGTGGGGTGATGACCTGAGTGAAGTCCAGGGTGGAGCCCCCTCCAGGTACCACTATCGGGAGCCAATTCGACGGTGGATCAAAGGTGCGTTGCGGTCACTTCCCCTGGGACCCAGAGCAGGCAGCCAGGTAAGCGCATGCCCTTTGGGAAGGGCTGGGATCGAGCCTGTCTCTGGCCATGCACGATGCAGCGTGGCCTGCACCGACAGGTGTCCACAGCCAGCTCTGCTTGTTGCTTGCTGTCCCTCCCTCCTGGGCCCCACGCCTCGCTCATTCTGCATCCCTGGATCCTCCCTTTCATTTTTCTCTTCTCCTCCTTGTTACAATACACACAGTCTTTGTGGTTTTGCTCGTGGAGGTTTCTGCTGAAATCGGGAATTGGTACCTCAGGGTGGTGCTATTGGACAGCTCCTGGCCTTCCCACCCTGGTCACTGGGGGGCTCTTCTGGGCCCACTGTCTGTGAACTGAGTGAGGGAAAATGGCAGTTTGGCTCAGAAATAGCTAAGCTGGATAACAGCCCTAGTTCTTTTCATGTGTTCCCCTGCCCGGGCCCAGGTGGCCCTACTTGCCAGGCTGCCGTGTAACGAGGTCTTGTTGGGAGCCAGCCTTCGGAGTCCTGCCACAGGGGTGGTGTGGCCATAGGCAGCTGGCCTCCAGGATTTCTTCTCTGCTCCCTTCCCTCGCCCCCTCTGCCCTTCTCCATTCACCAAGTATCTTCTCTGTGTAGCCAACAGATTGTAATTGTGGGTTCTCAGGCATGCCCCACCCCCAGCCAGTGGCTAGGCCCTGCTGGTGCTTCCTGCCTGCCCTCCTGGACCTAATACAGGGCCCGGCCCACAGTGGGCCCTGATAACGTTTGCTGGCCAGAAGTGAATCAGCAGCTCACTAGTGGGATCTGCCCAGGCCTGGCTGGAAACTGGGAGCTGTAGCCAGCCCTTACTGCCATGTCCTCAGGGGCCCTCAGCCACCAAGGATGCCTGCCTGTTGCTGCACTCCAGAACATTCTGTCATGTTTACTAACAGGGAATCCAGGGGGTGGAGTGGGATGGGGACCAAGTAGGGAGTCCTGTAACATCACAAGGTCAGGGACGAGGTCAGGGTTATAGAAAGGGACTTTGGCAGGAGCACTGATGCGGGGCAGGTGCAGAGAGCAGGGAGTGGAGAGCAGGGGGAGTGAGATTTATGTCCTAGCCTGGCCCTGGGGTTCCGGTGGGGCCCTCCCCTCCGGGAGGAGGGAGAGAAGCTGGCTGCCTCCCAGGGAGAGCACAGCAGGCGTGTGAGAGCTCCTGCAGCATCCGTGGGGACGAATTCCCGGAGCGGAGCCTTGGAGACCCAGGCTCTCACCTCTCCTGGGTTCTTTCAAGAGGGAATTTCAACTCTCAGGTTTCCTCTGCCATAGGCTCCGGAGAATAATTGCTGTGGGAAAGGGCACGTTCAGGTGGCAGGCAGGGGACATCTCTGGGGCCCAGTATTTTGTGGATTGAGTGAGGCACCTGTGAGGCCTTGGGAAGTTGGTGGGCAGAACCACAACAGCGTGGCCCTCTGTGGCACTGGCTCAAGCTGTCCCTGCTGCTTTCACCTTTGACACATTTGTTCTTCCCTTCACAAAGGGCAATAAAAGGAGGGCTTCTAGCATCAGGCTATGCTAAGGACAAGCAAAGTTAGGGTAAATATGAATCATTTTCCCATGGCATCAATTTGATGTGAACATTGGTGGGAAATACTACCAATGTTTATATGTTTATGTTACAAAAGACATACAAATAGGAATAAAATGCGAAATTTGCACGAATGTTTAAGGAAATAGGGAGCCTGGAGAGGTCTCGCATTTCAGAGGCATATTCGGGCGATGCTCCCAGATGCTTGGGATTTGCGATCTTCCCTCTGCCCTTACCACTGTCACTCTCTGCATTTTGCAAATGAGAAAAATGGTGTCTGAAGGGGTGGGCGGTGACTTGCCTAAGTGACAGCACAGCATAAAAGGTAAGGGTGGCTCTAGAACCCGCATCTCTGGACTCTGCATCCAGTATCTTGTGTACAACACAAGAGTGAATCTAAAGTTCCATGTTTTAGTATTCTGGTCTCATTAGTGCCATGGAAATAGCCAAATCTCACCTGTCAGAGTAGTCTTTGGGTGGGGCCTTGTGTTTCAAATCCAGCATGTCTAGTGGGAGGGAAGGTGAGGCAGTGGAAAACATTAGGGGCTGAAAGTCAAGAGACTGGATTTTACTTTTGGCCAGTTCTTTCAATACTAAGGCTCTGTAACTTTAGGCACAGCATTTAACCCCTTTGGGCTTACCATCCCAATCTGTAACATGTGGTAGCTATACAAGATACTGCCTGACAACCTGCCTTCTATGATGTGGGACCACTGCTGGCCTTTCCAGAAGCTTCAGATTTGTGGTTGAGCTCTTCCTGGACATCCTAGAGTCCCTGGGGAAGGAGAAGCCTGTGGCCCAGTTGGCCTTTTCTGCATAACAAATATCAAGGATACCACAAATGGCCTTGGACAGAGTCTGGAAAATCAGCCTTGTATAGGCTGCCTCCAGCCTTTGTCAGGGGCCATCTGGCTACACATCTGGAAGCCACTCAGGCTGCTCAAGGAAAGGGTGTTTGTTGTGAGGATACATCAGGTAACCCCACAGTCACGGGATTAGAAGGACAGCCCGGACCTGGCCTGAGGCCAGCACCCAAGCTGTCCCCATCTCCCCGGGGAAGCAGTGGCTATCATCTTTGCTGCTTTCTCTCTCCTCTCATCTCAACTGGCTTCCTCTGCCTGCACGCAGCTGACTTGGCTACCCGCCTGGAGCGGGAGTGCCCCACAGCACCCCTGTCCTCGTCCTCTGCAGAGAGAGGGCTGGAGGCTGGGCTGAAGGAGGTGGGAGGAGCCTCACATGCCATGTATAAATTTTACTTAGCACCCCTGCTTTTGGCACAGTGCCTCACCTTCACCATCCCCCATGCCAGGTATTGCTTGTCCCTGAGTCTCTCTGGAGACAAAACCATCTATGTTCTGCTAGAATAGTTTCCTGGCAGTGCAGGGGTGAGGGGGGCTCTAGGGTGGTGATGTTTCCTTATAAAGACTTCTGCCCTGTTCTCACCCGGGCTCCAATTCCTGAGCCTTTGTGGGGTTGGTGTTTGCAGCCACCTTGCTTCTTGTGGCATCTGTCTTTGCAGTTGCTTTGGTTTTAGCTTTCTCTGCTTTGCTAAGTTAGTTTCCACGATCCAGCATCTTACCTCTTCCAACAATTATTGACTTCTCTGTCCTCTGTCACCTTCATGTCATTCTCTTTGTTCTGTGGGCTCACTCTCTCTCTTTAAAAAAAAAAAAAATTCATTACTTTGACTTTAGTAGGTGTCAGGAAGAAATGGAGATGCCACATGTTTAACCCCCCCATGTTTAATTGGAGGTCCCAGTCACTGCTCAAGACATTCTTTCGTCTCCATCAGTCCTTTGAAACTGTTCTTGTCAAGGACACGCACCATGTTGCCAAATCTAATGGTCGCTTCGCTGTCTTCACAATACTCAGACTCTTAGCAGCATTCCACTCCCTTCTTCCTGAAAAACTTGCTTCTCTTGACCTTCATGGAAACATATTCTTCTGATGTGTCTGGCCTCTCTTCTCTCTCTTTCGCTACTTCTCTTCTGCGAGTTCCCATGGACTTTTTCTTTGGTCCTCTTCCCCGCCCCCCGCCACTTTCCCTAGCTGATCTCATCTAGTCCTAGGGCTCTAAATACCTTCTATATATCAACGACTCCTACGTATTTATCTCTAGCACTGATATCTTCAACCACCTACTGTTACCCACTACCTAATAGGCATCTCAAACTTAACTTAGATAAATCAGGACTCCTGATTTCCACCTCCAAATCTGTTCCTTCTTAGTGTTCTCCATCCAAGTAAGTGTCATGCTTACATACCCAGTGGGCAAAGGACAAAACCTAGGGTCATGCCTCACTCTGCTCTTTCCTTCTCCCCACCCAGCTACGGTGTCAGCGAGCCCTGCCAGCGCCTCTGTGATGTATCGTCAACGCGTCCACTTCTCTCCATCCCTACTGCTGCCTTCTCCAGTCACAGCCACCATCGTGTCTCGCCTGGACTACTCCAAATGCCTCCTGACTGGTTTCCCTGCTTCCACCATTGCCCTCCATGCCTTACGATCCACCTTCCACACGGTAGTCAAAATGATTCCATTAAAGATATCTATATGTTATGCCACTCCCTTGTTTAAATTCTCCAGTGATTACCCTTAAAATGGAACCCAAACTCTCTTGGCAGAGCATGTGCCTCTGATCCTCTGTGAACTCCTTTTACCACCCTCTCTTGTTTTACAGGCCTTAGTCACTCTGGCCTTTCTGTTGCTCTCTGATTCCTACCCCAGGACCTTTACACTTGCTCTTCCTTCTGCCCAGAATGCTTATTGCAGCCACAACTCCTCATCATTCAGGTGTAAGCTCACATTCACCTCTTCAGAGAGGCTTTCTTAGTCTATTCTATTTAGAGCAGGCACCCTTTCTCCCAAATCAATCTCTAGCATATTATTTTGTTTTGCTTGTGTTTTAAAAAATTCATGATAGATATCAAGTTTTTAAAATTCAACAAAATTATCTTGTTCATTTATTTATTACTATTTACTTGCATATCATCTAACTCTCCCCATTAAAAAAAATGGACTCTGTGAGGAAAGGCCCTTGTCTATATTGCTCATTTTTCATATCTTCACCTACCATAGTACTTGGAATATATTAGGTGCTCAATAAATATCTGTGCAATAAAGGAATGAATGACCAATGAGCTAAAGGGACCAGGAGCAGGGTAGGGGATGTGGGCAGAACAGGCATCCCTCAACACGTCCGTGAACTTTTTGCTTTATTCTAGGCCACAGTGTGACGCAGACTCTGCCAATTTATAAAGAGCCAGTGTGCAGAAACTGAAGAAGGGTGAGGGTGAGGCCAGGGGCAGTGGGTGGGGGAGTGTGGCAGGGCTCAGTGAAGGTGCAGCAGATGTCTCTCTCTGCAAAGATTTCGCTCTATTCCTCTGCCCCAAGGAGGACAGCTTTTCCATTGTGATGTTCTGTAACTTTCTGTGCGACTTTTTCCCCCCACAGCTTTTGGGTAATTTTCCATGTGCCCTGCCAGCTCCATCAAGTGCAGTGGTGAGGAGTGGGACTCAGAAGGGCTGGGAGGGGCTGAGACCATCAGAGAGGGAGGACGTGTGTGTCATTTGCACCTGGTGCTGACTTCCCGCTCTCCTTTGGACAGTCCTGGAGTATGACACACAGGATGTTCCTGTGTGGCTCTTTTTAAAGAGAAAGGCTAAAAGAAGCCCATTTTGCCTCCATGTGAAAACTCACATCCATGGTAAATTCTCCCCAGGAGTTTGGGCTGGAGTCTGGGAAATGACTATCACAGTTTCCTTTCCTTTGTGTTTCCCTGTGGTTATGGAAGTTTTTGATTTGGGGGAAAAACAAAAATGAAAACAAAAATAGCAACATATTTACAAAAAACAGAGGGAGAGCTAAAACTTTAACCTTTTGAAGAGCAGAAAGAAGGAAGCAGGGCGTCTGAGAATATTTCCTTTGTGAGTGAGTTGAGGCTCCAGGGGGACCAAACACTCTTGTGGGATTTTTATAGAACTAAGGAAGGCTGGCGTGGGCCACGCTTTTGAAAGCTCAGCATCCTCCTCCACCGCCCGCCGCCCAGGGCAGGCTCTGAGTGAACCGAGTGAGCAGCAGCTGTGCTGAGGAGAGCGGGAGCCTGCCATGCCCTGGCGGTGGCTTCCCCGGGGGCTCCCACCTCCCACCTGCATCCTGGGCTGTGATCGCCACTCCTTTAGCTCCTCAGGAAAGAGGCAGCACGAGGAAAATCCTCAGTCATCTTGCAGGGACGTGGCATCTCCCAGCAACATGTTCCTATTGACTTGTCAGGTCCCCAGGTAACGTCCTCCGTGATTTGAGTCCTTGCTGTTTCTTGGGCCCCTTCATGTCTGATCCAGTCCTAGGTCCAGACCTTGCTTCTTAATTAACCCATGTGCTTATGTAATATGTGGCACACCTACGTAGCAACGTGGCGTGTTCAGGCCATGTTCCCTAACGTTCTGGCTTGTTTTACAGTTTCTAAGGGGGTGGGGGCAGCAGTTACCTGCTTAATCTGGGCATCAAGATCCGCCTGTTGGAATCTACCTGGCCTAGGTAGCTTTCTGTAGCAACCAGGTGTCTCTTGTTACCCGAGAGGGGTTTTCTCTTGAACCCTGTAAAGACAATGACAACACGGAAGTCAGTCTAGAATGACTGAGCTGCCATTAGGAGAAGAGGGCTACACAGGTGGACTCAGAGATATATACACGAGTCACCGCAAAGAGGATGAGGTGCTGTTCAGTGATCGATGCTAATCCCTCTTCTCTAGGGGACTGTGACAACTGTGGCCAGATGTGGCGAGGAGATCAGCTCTGCCCTGATTCTGTCAGCGTCCTCTTCTTTCTTTGTTCTGGCCTGGTTTTGTTTCTTAATCCTCTTCTGCATCTCAAGCTGTCTGCAGACCACATTGTCTGCACTGAAACGGTTTCCTTTCTTAAAATGGGGCTTATGTCAATAGTGGAGAATTCTGGGTCTCGCCATCAGCAGTTGTTCAAAGTTCACAGTAAAGGAGAAAATCTTCAGTTGTTATGTTTTCAAGGAGGTTTATTTTCATCCAGTTTTTCTGGCCCTCATGGGCTCCGTAAGATATCAGGGACTGCCTTTGGGCCACAGAACCAGGACACTGAAACAGACCCCAATACACTTTGGTTCATAGCTTTGGACCCCAAGTTCACCTGACCACTCTGCACGCTGTATTCTGGCTTGTTCCTGATCCCTCCAGTTTCTGACATGATGTTGTTCCGTGTTTGGCTTCATTTTACTTTTACACCTGACATTTAGTCCATGCTGCTGGCTCTATTCCACCTATTCCACATGGATAAAATCTCTCTTTCCAGCTTTGTTGCCAAAGCTCCACCTTGGCTCCGATCCCTCTAGGTGGCTTCAGTTGAAGAGTAGCACCCAGACACATCTGAGTGTCTCCGCCAGCCTCCAGCCTCCGGCTGTGCCCAGGATTGGCTTTTCCCTGTCTGTGCCCCATGCTGGGCCATGTCATGGGAGCAGAGCTGGTCGGCAGGGGTGCATGCTGGCCTGCAAGAGGCTCCGTGCTGCCAAAAGTCATCAACTTTTCATCCGTCTGGTCCCCTACCAACAAGTATCCTTGATCTGCAGCCATGTGGGGTTTTGACTTTACTGACATTACCCTCCTGAGAGCACCCTCTTAGTAGTAGTAATAGTCCTTACATTTGTTCAGTGACTTAAGGTCAACAGAGCACCTTAGTATGTTTGCATACATTATCTCATTTCCTTACTTTCTTCTACTTTCTTTTGCAAACAAGACTCAGGGCCAACTTATCCCTTAGGCACATTAGGGCCCAGGGTCTATGGAAAAGTTTAATTCTAATTTATTTTAAAACCAGAAAAAAGTGAATATAAAAATAATATATAAGAATGAACCCAGACTGGATTATATTTGTCCTCACACCAATGCATTCATAAGATATAATTTTAAATATTACTTTCTGGAGGAAGGAGCTCATGAAGACAAAAGCATCTGGGGCTCATGAAGCCCATAATGTGGCCATGACAGGACCCTAACCTGTTGGGCAATTTGGCAGATCGAGTTGCTGTGTACGTTTGGATAAGTTTCTTCACATACTAGTTGTTTCAACCAGAAAAATGGGAAGAAACATTTTATACCTATTCATTTCCCAGGGCTTTTATTAAGACAAAGGAAATACTCTGACATTGTCTAAACATTTTAGAAAAAAACTTGTATAATAGGTAGGACTATTTCAGTTGCAGATAACAGGGATCCATCTCAAATCAGCCCAGACAAAAAGAAAATGTATTTATTGGCTCTTATAACTGAAAACTCCAGGTTTCAACTTTAGGCATAGCTGGCTCAAGAAACCCAAAATTTTGCCAGGAATCTGTTTTTCTCTTTTCTTCTATCTCTTGGGCCTCCTTCCCTCTATGTTGAATTTCTTTTCTAGCACACTTCCCCATATGTAGAAAGAATCCCAGAGACTCCCGGCTTTCAGAATCCTTAAACTATGGCCTCAGAAGAAGAGAGACTCCTCCTAGTAACCTACCCATTCCTCAGAGGACTCCCGTTGGTCCTTGCTTGCATGTCTTGGGCAACCCTGTGTCCAGGGGATGGGTACCCTGTCTGGCTAGCCTGACCATTTGCCCTTTTTCTGCCTCATGACTTGACTGACAGTCCCACAAGTCTCCTTTGAATGGGGCCAGCACAGTTTCCAAGAGAGAAACCATAAGCAGACCAAATAACACGACCAGTCCAGGACTGTATCAGTCTGAGGCATTGTTCATATTATCTCTCTTGCAGGACATTAGAGCCAATAGAGATTTACTCAGAACCTCTACGTAACTTTCCAGACCTGCGTCCTATGGGAGCCCATCAGGGTTTAGTAGACACTGCATGGACACACTTAATTTTCACAAAACCTGTGAGGCAATTATTAGCTCCACTTTTACAGATAATAAATGCTAAAAATTATTGTGAGCTTGCCATACACCAAGCACTTTGCTAAACACCTGACACAGATCTCATAAAAAATCTATAAGGTGCTGAGTTCATTGAAGTTCTTTAGATTTTAAGCAATAGAAACCATATCCAGCTAGCTAAGTAAAGAAGTGTATTGAAAGGATAATACTCTATCAGAGGAAGAGTTGAACTATCAAAACTTGGAAGAGCAGGAACCCATTCTTGCCTGATTTCATCTCCTTAGTAGGTGGATTTGGGGATAAACCTGGTGCAGTCCTAGCGGGTCCTAGTCCCTATTATCTCTCTGTTCCAAATGGCACATTCCTGGGAGGGAGAGTCTGATTGGCTTTGTCTTGGGTCGGGTATCTATCCATGGACCAATCATGTTGAAGGACTACGTAGCGCAGGCGCCACTGGGGACTCGCGCCTTTCTGTCGGAGCTGTTCTTAGAGAAACAGAATCACTGTGAGCTGATCCATCACCCAAAGGGTAATCACTACCAGCACTTAGTTGTATCAGCTAGGGTCCTGGCACACTCAAACGTGGGTAATTGAAAAGCATTTGATAAGGGGATTAAGTGAGAAAAGTTTAGGGACCCCAGCAGGGATATGCAGCATCTTGGGGCTAGTGACAGTGGGAGCTGTTGCCATCAAAGGCCTGAGGGAGAAAGAGGAGGTAGTGGCTTCTGGAACCTGTGGAGAGAGCTGTAAGGAGAAGCCTGGCTGAAAGTCGCCTTCCAAGATTTCTCTCTCCTCCCACCCTCCCATTTCTTGGATGTGACTGGAAGCCAGAGGGCAAAGCAGTCCCTTGACACAGTTCATACAGGCCAGCATGCCGGGACAGGTCAGTGTGGGGAAGGGTGGGGAGTGGATATGGAGGGGCAGACAGAAGACAGCCAGCACAGTAATATCAATTCCAGTTTATGGAGGAATAATCTAATGTTTGGAGGAGTCAGTGACTTCTCTAGATTGACACAGTCAATTCAGGAGAAGAATTGGGGTTGGAACTCTGTCAGTCTAACTCTGGAACCTGTGCTTCTACCCACTATTCTCTATCACCTCTCAGATGAAGACCCTGAATTCAGACATCTGGTTTACTGTACATAGCTCAGATGAGTTACTTTATCTCACTGGTCCTCTAGTAACCTCTTAGTACGCAGCAACAAGAGCCCTGAGTCCAGCTACTTAGAAGGGTGCTGAAAGACTCAAATTTGCTGGTTTCCCTCTAGGCCCTCCCCTGCCTGCCCCCCACTCCCACCCCCTGGGATTTGCAGATACATGTGGTTTGGAATATCAGAGGCAGCCAAAGTAGAGTCCAAGCTTCTTGCCACCAGGCAGGCAGTTCTGCTCTCCTGTGAGTGGGATGTGATGGAGATTTAAATTGCACTTCAATTAAGCCTCTCTTCTCTCCGTCCTCCGGGAGCATTCTCAGGCCTGGACCATGAACTTGTGAGAGCTAATACTGTTACCGGATGCTTGTTCACCTCATAAAAAAGGCCCATTAGCACCTCATCTCTCTGGCCATGCACTTTCCTGCCAGTGCTTGGAGCCCCCAGAAAAGAACACTTCCAATCAGGCACTTAGAGGGAAATATCGTTAACAATAATAATATTCTCGGTATGGTTTTATTTTCTGTCCCATTACTTTCCAGTTCTTTCGCTAATAATAGGTTATATCTGTTATACATTTACTGTGTGCTAGGTACTGCACTGTTTTACATGAATTATCTCATTTCATCTTGACAGTACACCTAGGAGAAAGGTAATATTTGACCCTCACTTTACAGATGAGGAAACTGAAGCTTATAGGGCCTAAGTATGGTGGCTGACGTGACATAATTAATAAGTCACAGATCCAAGATTTGAACCCAGACAGACTGGCTCCAGAACCAACACCACTTAACCATGATGCCGCTTAGTACCCTGGATGGCTTATTCATAAAACAGTGGCCTCTAGCCACCCTTGTCCCATTTCAAAGGTGAAATTCTGATATGTTTACAGAACAGGAATATGGTGGAGACTACTAGTGATCATCAAATATCAAAGTGTTCCTATGAAGTTCCCATTTCTGTTGCAGTTGAGTTGGAGCCATGGGACTGATCTGGCCCACTAGATGTGAGCAGAATAATATGCGACATTTTCAATCCTGGAAATAAACCCCCACACATTAGCTACTCTTCCTCTCTCCCTTCTATGGTTCCAGAATTGAAGAGCTCTGAAATGACTAAGTTGCCAGATGTAAACAGCCTGTTACTGATCAGAGAGAGCCACACAAGAGAGGTACTTGACCTGCATTGAATGGTGACACAAGTGAGAAATAAACCTTTATTGGGTTAGACCACTTAGAATTTTGAGCTTATTTATTACTGCAGTATAGTTTACCATACTGTGACTAATATAAATGTTAGACTAAGACAGATATTGGTACATCGAAGTAGGGCATTGCTATAACAGCTTCATGGTCTGTGGCATGCTGAGAGAAAAACTGATGTTGGAGACTGGAAATATGTCAACATATGTTATGTTGTGCCAAAACATTATCAACTGATCTAACTTGGGAGGCAGACTCATGTTTACTTACATATGGCATCTCTAGGAGAAGAGATCGGAAACAGAACATTAGTAGTATGTGTTGGCTACTATTGCTGCATTTGTCAAGTATTACAAGAAAAAGATGAGCTCAGAATGGAATTGGCCAGAGACTCGAAGAAGGGATAAAAAATGTGATCCAAGTATATGCTGTATACAGGAGACACATGTTAGAATCAAAGACAGAAATAGGTCAAAGTAAAAGGATGGAAAAAGATATACCATGCAAACAGTAACCAAAAGAAAGCTGCAGTGGTTATACTAATATCAGACAAAACAGAGTTTAAGACAAAAATTGCTACTGGAGACAAAGAATATTTTTATAATTATAAAAGAATAAATTCATCAAGAAGATATAAAAATTATAATCATATATGCATTTAGCAACAGAGCCCCAAATTATGTGAAGCAAAAACTAACAGAATTGAATAAATAGAGAGTACTACATAATAGTTGTAGACTTCAGTACCCCACCTTGAATAATAGATAGAACAGTTATACAGAAGATCAAAAAGGAAGTAGAGAATTGAATAATACTATAAAAAAACTAGACCTAATAGGCAGCAATAGAACCCTCCACCCAATGACATCAGAATATATATTCTTCTCAAGTGCAAATCCAAGATAGAACATATGTCATGTCATTAAACAAGTCTCAGTAGATTTAAAAAGGTTTGAAATAATACAAAGTATGTTCCCTAACCACAATGGAATGAAATTAGAGATCAACAATAGAAGGAAATTCAAAACTTCATAGATTAAACAACACTTCTCAATAATCAATGGGTCAAAGAAGAAATCACAAAGGAAATAAGAAAACATTTTGAGATAATGAAAATGGAAACATAACATACCAAAACTTATGGGATGCAACTAAAGCAGTGCTTAGGTGAAATTTATAGCTGTAAATACCTACATTGAAAAAGCAGAAAGATCTCAAATCAATAATCTGAACTTTTACCTTAAGGAACTAGAAAAAGAAGAGCAAACTAAACTGAATGAAAGAAAAAAAGAAGGAAATAATAAAGATTAGAGCAGAAATAAATGAAATATAAATAGAGAAACAATATAGAAAATCAACAAAACCAAAAGTTAGTTCTTTGAAGAGACCAACAAAATTGACAAACCTTTACCTTGACTGGCTAAACAAAAGAAAAAAAGAGAGAGAAGTATCAAATTATTAAAAATCAGGAATGAACAAGGGGACGTTATTACTGACCTTACAAAATTACAAAGGAATATAAGGTAATACTATGAAAACTTGCATACCATTGCATTAGATAATCTAGGTGAAATGAACAAATTCCTAGAAAGACACAAACTACTGAAAGTGACTCAAGAAGAAATAGAAAATCAGAACAGACCTATAACAAGTAACGATATTGGATAAGTAATCAAAATACTTGCAACAAAGAAAAGCAGAGGACAAATAACCTCACTGGTGAAATCTATATAAAATTCAGAGAATAGTTAACCCCAATACTTCACAAATACTTCCAAAAATATAAAAGGAGGGAACATTATCTAAGTCATCCTATAAGGCCAATAATACTCTGATACCAAAGGCAGAATACAATATTGCAAGCAGACACCAATATCCCTTATCAAAATCCTCATCAAAATACAAATGAACTGAATTCAGCAATGTGTAAAAAGTATTATACATCATGATTAAGTGGGATTTATTCCAGGAATACAGGATTGGATCAACATACAAAAATTGATAAATGTAATATGCCGTATTAATAGAATAAAGGACAAAAACCACATTATTACCTCAATAGATGCAGAAAAAACACTTGACAAAATTCAATACCCTGTGGTGATCAAAATACCCAACAAACTAGGAATAGAAGGGGACTTTCTCAATCTGCTCGAAAGCATCTACAAAAACCCCACAGCTAAAATCATACTTAATGGTACAAGATTGAAAGCTTTCCTCCTAAGATCAGGAATAAAACAAGGATGTCCATTCTTGTCATTTCTATTCAACATTATTTCTATTCAACCTTACTAGGTTCTAGTAAGGGGACTTAATCAAGAAAAATTAAATAAAAGTATTCCAGACTTCAAAAGAAGAAGTAAAATGATCTCTATTTTTCTATATTCTTGAATATAGAAAATCCAAAGGAATCCACAAGAAACTGATAGAGCTAATAGTGAGTTTAGCAAGGTTTCAGGATATAAGGTTAATATACAAAAATTGATTGTATTTTTATACACTAGCAATGAACAATCTGAAAATGAAATTAAGAAACCAGTTCCATTTATTGCAGCATCAAAAAGAATGAAATATTTAGGGATAAATTTAAAAAAAGAAGCATAATACTTATATGCTGACAATGACAAAATAATGTTGAAAGAAATTAAAGAAGACTTAAATGGAAAGACATCTCATATTCACGAATTTGAAGATTTAATATTTTAAGATGGCAGTACTTTCCAAATTGATCTGTATCAATCCCTATCAAAATCCCAATGGGACTATTGCAGAAATTCACAAGCTGATAATAAAATTCATATGGTAATTAAAGGGATCCAGAATAGCCAAAGCAATCTTGAGAAAGAAGAACAAAGTTGAAGGATTCACATTTTCAAAACTTACTATAAAACTCTAATAATCAAGACAGTGTGATACTGGCATAAGGATAGACATATGGACAATGGAACAGAATTGAGAGACCAGAAATCAGCCCACATATTTATAGACAATTGATTTTTGACAATAGTGCCAAGACCATTCAATGGGGAAAAAATAGTGCCTTCAACAAATGGAGCTGGGAAAACTGAGTATCCATGCAAAAGAATGAAGCTGGACCACTATCTTACACTGTTTACAAAAAATAACTCAGAATGTACCAAAACTAAATTTAAGAGCTAAAACTATAATGCTCCTAGAAGAAAACATAGTTATAAATCTTCATGGCTTTGGATTATGCAATGATTTCTTACATATGATACCAAAAACACAAGCTACAAAATAAAAAAAGACTTCATTAAAATTAATGCTATGAATAAAGTGAAAAGATAACTCACAGAATAGGAGAAACTATTTGCAAGTCACATATATCTGATAAAGGTCTAGTATTTGGAATATATATATAACTATTATAACTCAACAATAAAAAGAGAAATAACCTAATTTTTAAACAGGCAAAGGATTTGATATACATTTCTACAAACATGATATACAAATGGACAATAAGCATGTAAAAAGATGCTCAATACCATTAGTCATTAGGGAAATGCAAATCAAACCCACAATGAGATGCCACTTCCTATCTACTAACATGGCTATAATCAAAAAGAGACAATGACAAGTGCTGGTGAGGACATGGAGAAATTGGAAACCTCATACATTGCTGATAGGAAGGTCATATGGTGTGGCTACTTTGGAAAACAATTTGAAAGTTCCTCAAAAATGTTCTCTCTTTTTTTTTTTTTTGTGGAGATGCCGGGGATCGAACCCGCTCAAAAATGTTAAAACACAGGCCAAGTGTCACAGCTCACGCCTGTAATCCTAGCACTTTGGGAGGCTGAGGTGGGAGGATCGCTTGAGGCCAGGAGTTTGAGACGAGCCTGGGCAACAGATCGAGACCCTGTCTCTACAAAAAATAAAAAGTCAGCTGGGTGTGGTGTCACATACCTGTAGTCCCAGCTACTCAGAAAGCTGAGACAGTAAGATCATTTGAGCCCAGGAGTTTGAGGCTGCAGTGAACTATGATGATGCCACTGCACTCTAGCTTGTGCAACAGATTACCCTGTCTCAAAAAAAGAAAAAAAAAGTTAAACATAGAGTTCCTATATGACCCACGGATTCCACTCTTAGGATTTATCCAAGAGCAATAAAACATATATCCACATAAAACTTGTACACAAATATTCATGGCAGAATCATTCATAATGGCTCAAAAGTTGAAACAACCCACATGTTCATCAATAGATAAATAGACAAAATGTGGTATATCCAGACAATGGGATATTATTTAGCCATAAAAAGAAATGAAGTACTGATTCATGTTACAACATGGATGAACCATGAAAACATTAAGTAAAAGAAATCAGACACAAAGGCTACATATTATATGATTTCATTTATCTGAAATGTCTAGAACAGATAAATCCATAGGGAAAGAAGGCAGATTAATAGTTTCCAAACGTTTGGGGGAGTGGGAAATGAGGAGTGACTGCTAATGGTCACAAGGTTTCTTTTTTGGCTGGTGATAATGTTCTGAGATTAGGTAGTGGTGATGGTTGCACAACTTTGTGAATATACTAAAACCCACTGAATTGTACACTTTAAAAACACTGTATATTATGGTATGTGAATTATATCTCAATTTTTAAAAATTAAAAAAAGAATAGTATTATCTATTTTCCAGTAAAAATTAATGGAATAAAGTCCAGATATTGAAGCCTGCAGAATTGGAAAAGCTGATTGTTTCTGGCTCCCAACTAGTGAGAGAGAGAAATTTATTAAAAGGCTTTGCATGACAAAGGCTCAAGAAAATGTCTAGTTGATTGAAATTAATCATAGAAGATATCAGATGAAAGGTGTATTCCTTTGTTCCATCCAGCTTCAAGGTAGTCCCTGTCACATTGAATGAGAGAGCAGGGGGACAAGATGACAAAGGATAAAGCAAATTAGAAAATATATCTTACAAAAGGAATCTTGAGTGTGGATATTGGCAAATGGAACTGACTGGATGCAAATAGATCATCAGAAGCTTTCCAAATTTTTGAGGAAACAGTATTGCCAAAGAAACCACAAGCTCGTGTAAAAAGTACGAGTCGTTAGGCCTTAAAGCAACCTCTGGCAGGAAGTTGCACATCCCCCAAGGAGCGCATTCTCCCCAACTGCCTCTTTAGGTGTGGCCTAGCAGAGTAGGGGTCTAACAGGAAGCCCCCAAGAGGGTGGTGCCAAGGACCACAAAGAACGGTGAATGAGGGAGTTCCTGCTCTAGCCCAAGCAGCCTTTACAGAGTGTGCCCATTGGTATTGCAGCATTGAACGTGGACCAGGGACGACTCTGGGTCTCTCAGTCTTGCCCTTTCTGGGTGGGAGTGTTCACTGTAGTTATGCTAGTCCTGTCCTGTCACCACATACTTGTATGTTGGCGTGGGTTTGAGGCAGACAGCGTGTCTCTTCAGTTCACAGTCTTCAGTCTAAGAGAAGAGGTCTGCTCCAGACGGAGAGGACTAAGGCGTGCAATGACAGATTGGATTGTCTTCCATGAGGAGTGGTGGAAGCTGTTCTATTTTGGGGAAGAAGGGAACAAAGGGATATTTAATGAACAAAGAGTGGACTGTGACAGAAACTGTTACTGCTTGCCAGATTGGCTCACCACATGCTCCTCTAAATGTCCCAGCCGAAGAAGTTGGCCTGTGATTCTCCTTTCTTGTAACGTCTGTCTGAGTTTTTGGTATCAATGTCTTGTGGGCCTTATAAAATGAGTTGCGATGTTCCCTTCTTCTATTTTCTGGACACCCTTGTTTAGGTCAGTATTATATATTCCTTAAATTTTTGTGAAGCCATCTAGGCCTACAGTTTTCTTTGTGGAAGAGTTTTAATTTCAGATTCAATTTCTTTGATAGATACAGGACTATTGGTATTTTTTGTTTCTTCTTGTGGCAATTTTGGTAAATTGTATTTTAAGGAACTTGTATATTTCTCTTAAAATTTCCAATTTATTGGCATAGTGTTGTTTATAATATCCTCTCATTATCTTTTTAATGTCTATAAGGTCTGTAGTGATATTCTCGTTTTTGTATTTGTGGGTTTTTTCCCTCTCTTTTTTCTTGATTTATCTTGTTAGGGGTTTATTAATGGCATTAATCTATTCAAAGAATAAACTTTTACTTTGCTGATTTTCTCTACTGTATGTCTGTTTCTATTTCTTTGATTTCTGCTCCTTGTTCCTCCATTCTACATTTTGGGGGGTTTAATTTTCTGTTCTTTTTCTAGGTTTTTTGAGTTGGGAACTTACATCATTGGTTTTCAACCTTTTCTATTTTTGAATATATAGATGTAAGATGTAAGTTTTCTTCTAGACAGTGCTTTAGTAGTGTTCCTGGCCACACCACCTCCCTTCTCCCACATGTCCAATAGTGAAAGACTCCTACATGTGCAGATGCAGGGTGGAATCTACACGAATCTCTGAGTCACCGTACGGAGGAGAGCCGTGCAGAGGAGTTGCCTCATGAACACTGGCTTGTGATATAAGCAAGAAACGTAACTTTGTTTTATATCAGCCTTTGTATCAATCCATATTGCAGTTTGACAATACCTCTTCTAATTTATTCCCCCAAATATCAATATTAGAAGATTTTTGCTGAAGATGTGGGGGCAAAGAGGGGGTGTTACAGCACATCACACAATACAAAATGACTTTAAATTTTGTATGCGTTCTCCTCCATCCCACAGCGAGTTTTTCATTGTCTGTCTTTCAGGTTTGGCCCTGCCCTATTGCAAGTTTTGGGGTCCCCTTCTCTATTTAAACTCTTTCCTCACAGCCCATATTCTCTTTTCTTCCCATTCCTCTTATTCCAGAGCACTCCAAAGCTCTCTAGCTTGGACATCATAGCTTTTCCTTACCTAGGATAAGACCAGATTCCTATGCATGGTCTCTTTTCCGCTGAGCAAAGCACACGCAGAGGTCTGGGCAGAAACGGGGCTGTGGGAAGCCTGTTGGAGAATCGGGCAGGCCGTCCTGAGTGAGGGGGTTCTTCCCCAGAACCCAGAGTGGTATTTCTTCTCTATTATCCTGCCGCTGACTTCTATGGTCAGGTTTTCATTGATTTTATTTCATTTGTTTAATTTTTTACATAGTTGAAATCCTGCTCTGTGTCCTACTTTTATAACTTAATGTTCTATCATAAGCATTTACTATATTCCTATATGATCTTGGGAAACATCTTTTTTTTTTTTTGAGACAGAGTCTCACTTTGTTGCCCAGGCTAGAGTGAGTGCCGTGGCATCAGCCTAGCTCACAGCAACCTCAAACTCCTGAGCTCACGGGATCCTCCTGTCTCAGCCTCCCGAGTAGTTGGGACTACAGGCATGCACCACCATGCCCCGCTAATTTTTTCTATATATATTTTTAGCTGTCCATATAATTTCTTTCTATTTTTAGTAGAGATGGGGTCTCGCTCTTGCTCAGGCTGGTCTCGAACTCCTGAGCTCAAAGGATCCACCCACCTCGGCCTCCCAGAGTGCTAGGATTACAGGCGTGAGCCACTGCGCCCGGCCAACATCTTTTTTATATTCACATTTTTTCCCTATTTATAAAACAATCATCAATCCTAAGGGGTATAAGAAGAACATGCAACTCCCTGAAATCCAAGGGAGAGAGTTTCCTTGTCAAACTTTTAAATCTCTGGACAGAGCGTGTTTAACAAATGGGGCTGCATGATTTCAGCTGCTGACAGGCAGAAAGAAGGATATTTCTAAATATTTCTGTGGAGTGACTGCTTGCACAGAGCTGTCCCTTGACACACTGGACCAGAGCCATGGTCTTGGTGGGATAGCCTAGTGTCCTGAACACCAGCACTGCCAGATTCAGATGCGTGTGGGTGTGTCTAGAGCAGTTGTGGGAAGGGAGCAGGTGGCAGTCTCTCTGCAGAAGGGTCTAGGAGCCTCTTGGGAAAGGGCCCAGCCTGTGAAGGTTGCTCACTCTGGCCCAGACTCAGAGGGAGGGGCTGTAATGGAAAGTGAATTAAAGTAGGGCAGTTCACTGAAATTGCTGTGAGAGTACAGGGCCACCCTGCTTTGTGTTCTAACAGTGACTCACAGAGGACATAGAGGGGATGGTGGGAAGGATCCTTCCCCCTCATGGTGGAAAACTCTGGGAAACAGATTGGACACAGCTGCCTGAGCCCTGAACTGGACCAAACTACATTGGTCTGGAGAAGGAGGGTCAGAGACCTCCACACTGGGCGGCCACAAGAACTGGCTATGGCTTCAGTGTTCAGCCTGATTGAGTACCAGTCACTAGCTACAAAAAATGGCAAGGGAGGTCAGAGGGCAAAGGTGGTGACCCTTAGCACTGTTCCCAGATCCTTACTGAGAAGAGAGAAGGTAGAGGGACAGGTGGGCTTGAGCAGGTGCCTGCAGCTGTGAGGTTCACAGGAGGCCTCAAGGCCAGGTCAGAGGCAGGAAGTTCCCATACTGAAGAGGAACCCCTGGGGAGGGGCCGTGAGAGATGTTGTGAGGGGTCTGGAGATATAGGATAGGACTGAGATGAAAAAGGCCTACCAGGACCACAGGAGTTGGTCAGGGAACACAAGACAAGTAAGATAATTTGGAATCTGGCTTTGTTGGAAGCCTGCCATGTAGTCAGTGCAGCTGTTCTTTCGCCTTGTCCCCTTTAGGCCTGGGGGGTCACAGCCCTGACGTTACTAGCCTTTGAGTACTGCACACACCCTCATGGTTTCCCTGTACCCTTCCCACATCTTTTTAAATAGTCCCTCTGCTAAATTATCTATTAAATAAGTTATTCTAATATGAATGTTCCATCTTTTTTCTGCTGGGACCCTACTGATACAAAGGCCATTCTGTTGATGGCTCTGGCAGGGGGTGCCCTGGAACTCTGGCTCTCGGCAACCAGTTCTGGAGATGGAGGATGGGGACAGGGGTTTAAGTGGTGGATGCCTTATATTGTACAAAACTGAGGACTGTGACTTCACTGACATACCTCAGACATCCCCAGTAGGAACCTGGTAGTACTTTTAGGCCTAACTTATCAGGATGGGTAGAGATTAGACAGGTCTAATTTGAGGCAGGAATGGGGTGGTGGTATTAGAGGGCAGGAAGGCTACAGGAGGACCTTAGCCCAGATCTATTCTACTTGCTGTCTGGACAAGGGCTGAACAGAAGGCCAGACCCTGGGGGAGGATGAATAATTGAAGTTAGAGCCAACTGAAGAAGGGCTAGGGTGGGATGGGTGATACCTGGCACTGGAGTATCTGCACCGGGATGGGCACCTCTATAACTTGGATGGAAGGAAGGAGAGTGATTACAAAACAGCAATGGGGACATTCTTCCCCACTGACGTTCAGAATATGCTCACATGGAAGGAATGCTTGAGAGACACAGAGCTGGAAATGTTCAGAAAACTCAGTGGCTGGGAGAGGGTGGGCATGAGAAATTTTAAAACAGGTTTGTTACAAATTTAGTAAATGCTGGAAAAGTGACAGATTTGGAAAAGTTAATTTAAAAACAGCACCACCCTGGAGCACTAAATCTGGTTTTATTTACCCAGACCATGTGGTACCTCCCTTTAGTAAAGTAAGGAATTTATACACATTGAAAATCGAGATTTTATGGTGTAAACTTTACAGAATGTTCAATCACAAATATGTGATGGAAATAAAATGGGGGAAGAAAGGACTCAGGTATTATTCCCCCCAATTCTCCCAGGACCTTTGCACATGCTGTTCCTGATGTCTGGAACCTTCTTCTCCTTGCTCATACCCTGAAGGAGGTCGGGTTTTCTTGTTATGCTCTGGTACAGCTCTTGTCCTTTTCCTTCAAGCTTTATCACTGTTTGAAGTCATGCTTTTGTGTGGTCATTTGATTAATGTCCTGTCTCACTAGCTGATAAACCTCCATGAAGGCAAGAACTGTGCTGTGCTCACCTCTGTTGCTCTAGGACCAGAGCCTGACACCTGCTAGATGCTCAATGGATATTTCATGGATCACCGCCTGAGGCACTTCTAAAGCATGTCAAGTTGAGCCTGGCTTCCCAAATTAGAGAAGATGAAGCATAATATTAATATATAATCCTGTTAGCCTCAGGCATATGTTGCCTACATTTCTCTGTGTGAAGATCTTTTTCTGACACCACATTAGCAGGGGGGAGTGTGTGACACCAGCATGGTACCCACACACAGCAGGACATTCGAGGAAGGGTAGAGAAGGCTTTAATCAGATCACATCTTGCCTTTAGAGCAGGAGAGACACACAGTTGCTTGGTTTCCCTGAAATTGCCAAAAGATTTTTGCTTAACTCATGGGTCTTAGGATCTTGCAGTGGCTGCTGTAACTATGCAAACATCATGGTGCACGAAGGCCAACTTGGAGAAGTTCTGAGGTGGTGAGGATATCTAAACTGCACCGTGTGTGTGATATTTTTCTCTGCTTTTTTTGATGCAAGATTCTAGGCGTGGTATAATCAAGTTCGACATGAAAATCAATGGTAGCTATATTTGGCAAGGAAGGCTATGCTTCGGTGGAGTTAAATGTGAGAGAAGAAGCACGACTGTCATTGATGCTAGAGAGAAGCAGCTTCATATAAGACATTTGGCGCATGTCCACTGCCTGTCATTTTGCATCCCTTCCTCCTTCTTGCTCCATGAAACGTGGATGTAATGGCCAGAGTCTAGCTGTTGTCCCTTCCTCAGCAAAGGAAGAAGAACTTCTATTTCCCACATGGATGGGGGCCACACCAGAGGGATGGCAGTGCAGCTGGAAGGAATCGAGGGATTTTGTGGAGCTGCCTGTAATTTCCAGCTCTGGACTATTTAGTGAAAGAAAGAGAAAAAGAAATTTTTCTCTTATTTAGGCCATTATTATTTTAGGCCTCTGTTACCCTCAGCTGACCCTAATTCCAATGAATATTTTTGTGAATACTAAATTATTAGTACACCACAAGCTTTCACTAGATATGTTTGTTTAGAAAGGATCTTGACTTTGCTATAGGAGACTGGGAGTTGATCTGGCTCAAGTGGGAATTATCTGGAATGTTATGTAGATGTGAAGTATGCAGATGGGCCAGTGACTGGGATGTCTCTTTTGGGAGCAATTGATAGGTAATAGATACCAGTGACTTCTAATTGATTTATTTCTCTTTCTCAAACACTCATCCTTTAGACAAATTGTGAGCTGTGGAAACTACTGCTCACCCACCCTGAGCTTTTTGGGGCTTGTGTTCTTCTTCTTCTTCTTTTTTTTTTTTTTTTTTTTTTTTTTTTACAGAGTGTCACTCTGTTGCCTGGGCTAGAGTGCCATGGCATCAGCCTAGCTCACAGCAACCTCAAACTCCTGGGCTCAAGCAATCCTTCTGCTTCAGCCTCCCGAGTAGCTGGGACTACAGGCATGTGCCCCCATGCCCAGCTAATTTTTTCTATATATATTTTTAGTTGTCCAGCTAATTTATTTGTATTTTTAGTAGAGACGGGGTCTCGCTCTTGCTCAGGCTGGTCTTGAACTCCTGAGCTCAAACGATCCGCCTGCCTCGGCCTCCCAGCATGCTAGGATTACAGGCGTGAGCCACCGTGCCCGGCCACCCCGAGGTGTTATATCCCCAGTGATATCACTGTTAGGCTCATTCTTAAATAACAGGAATCTAGGAACTCGAAAACTCCCTGTGCTTTTTTCTGATATAATTTATGCTGCACGTTCCTCTAGATGTCTCTGGTAGAATCCACAGAGCTGTGAGTGTACTGGGTGTTGACAGTACTGTCGAGGTCTGATGGTGACCAGCCTTCTGGAGACTGACACTCAACTGGGAAGCAAACTCTGTGGGACATGACAGCCACAAACCCTGACTCCAGGTTCAGCCTTTGACCCTATTGCCTATTGAATGGTTGGTTCAGCAGTTCTGAGCAAGGCATAGCAAAGAGCACAGCCTGAGAGTAGGAATGCTAGAAGCTACAGCCAGGGAGGAATCTTGGGAATGAGTATTGCCTAAGAGGAATGTGTGTGTGTGCTGGTGGTGGTGGCAGCAATGGGAGAGACTATGTCTCTGGGAGACCTAGGGCACAGCCTCATCTGAGCTCTACTCTGCCCACCTCTCCCTCCCTGCTTCCAAAAATTCTAGAGGGCTATGCTAGAATTTGAAATTTGAATTTCAAATTATAAGGCAAGAGATGAAATAGATTGAGGGCAGAGGGTTTGGGGAGTTCAGACAATGGGTTAAATGTACAAGGCTGTTTGAGGCTGTGATCCTCATCTAAGGAAGTTCAACTGCAGTGTCTCACCAGAATAATGTAACGATTAGGCTGATTGTGGAGTTTTGGAGAATGTGAAAGATGTACAAAGGAACAAGCTGGAGCAATAAATGCTACTATGTAGCCTAGGATCATCTTGTACAGAGATCCCTGGAGGGAAGGCAGAGACAGCAGGCCATTCTTAGATAGGGTACGGGACTAATTTCCAGACTTCAATTTAATTACGGAAGCCATGTGCCTCTCAGCAGACAGGCATGCCCTGGGGAGAATCAGCCCACTGCCTACCCGCAGGCAGAGAGAGTTTCATGGTCTTAAGCTGTGGGTCCCAAGCCTCGAATCCCACTTGTGACCGACCCTCTTTCACTCCAGTCTCGTAAAGGGTGAGGGACTCTAAGCCCAAGGACCCCCTAAAAGAGACTTAACCCAGTCCTACTCCAGAGCCCTCTCCCTGTCCCCCTCCTGGCCTGCGCATGGTGCCCAGGTCATCCTTCCCCACTCCCAGTCACCAACCTGAGCACATGAGCTCTGTAACGAGGGCCTACCTCTCACTCACGCTGATTTTCAGAGTGCCCAAGTTGGGCTCCCTCTATTTTAGAAGCCCATTTCAGAAAAAAGGAACCAGATCTGAACAGTAAAAGGGCTGCTATGCCCACGGTCAGACTCCAGCTTGCTTAGGTCCAATTGACTACCTAGAGTTTAAGTCCTGGGGAGGGAATTAGCCTCAGACTGGAGTGGAGGGGTCGGGGAAGGCTTGTATTCCCATTATGCTGCAGCGTCAAGGTGGGCTGCAATGCCCTTCCATGCCTGGAGCCAGGAAAACGGCCCTGGCTATTATTTTTTCCAGCCACCATGTACTACTGATGTACCTATTTTTGTCCTGTTGTTAGACCATATGCCATGATGTCAGTCCACTCAATTAGGAGGAGGCCCCAGGGCGCTTTGGTTTGAAAACAGGCTGTATCCAATGAGGCTTGGTTAAAGCACTCTCAGAAGGACAGCCCTTCTCCTGTTGCCTCCTGAGGGGAGATTTTGGCCTCTGTAGCACAGGAGACTATAAAAGGAGATAGAGAAACTGAATATTCAGAGACCATGCCCATCTTGAATGTGTATGTGCACTGTGAAACAGTTATTCAGGGGAGAGCATTAGTGGGGGGCTGGGGAGGACTGAAGCAGAGACCCCGAATAGCTCTTGGCTTCCAAAAATGCTTGAATAACCCTCATCCCCCAGAGCATCAGAGTACTGTGGGGTTACCGCAGCTCTGGTCCCAGGTGCTCTCCTAGGCGTTCCAAAGTCTGAATGAGTGGAGCGTCAGGCAGATTGGAGGCTGATAACACAGGATATCTGCCCCAGGTGACAAAGCTGGAGAAGAGACTGGTGGTGCTGCTGCTGCTTGGGGTGGGGTGGGGATGGGTGGGGTAAGAAGTGAGGTGGGGGAAGGGTGGGGTAAGCATTGGGGTGGGGGATGGGTGAGGTTAAGAATTGGGGTGGGGCAGGCGTGGGGAGGCAGTTGTGTTGGCAGAGACTAGTTAGGTGGTGTTCACGTTGCACTGACGCAATGGAAGAGATGGATTATCTCTGTGATTTTCAACATGAGGTGCAGAACAATCCATTGAAATATGAAAGGAAAATTAAACATCTATTTGTACTTATTTTTTAGTCTATAAATAAATAAACGGAACTTCACTAATATCCTATGGATTGACACAGGCACCCTTGCTTAGCTCATGGGTCAGATGTCCTTGTCGTGTGTCACATCAGAGGCATAGGGAGGAGAGGAGGTTCTGTGACATAGCAGGGAAGGGGACCAGGGAACCCTCATCAGTCCAGTTGCTTTCAAGTGTATTACTAGGTCTTATGAATTATTTGTATCCCAGGCAGTGGATAGACAGATTACATTATCTGGTTTTAATTAAATTACTCTCACAAAAGGGACAAGTGGTTTGAAGAGATTCCTGGAAGGAAACCTATAGACTGAACAAGAATAATGCAAGCAAACGCAAACCTAGAAAACAGCAGAGCTAATGATTTTCTACTACTAATGTGAGATCCATTACGATGACATAGTCAGCTCTGGCAAGGCAGTCAACCAAGAAGTTAAAAGTTATAAAAGACTACTTGAAATATGGATTTACATCACCCTATATTGGGTCTTGAGATATTAGTGAATAATAATATAAATATGACATCATGATCAGCAAGACATGTAAATTTTACAAACCCAGAGCATGAAGACAAACCTCAACAATTTTTTGGGGGGGGGGATATTCCAAATTATGTAATACTTAGTTGTGTATTTTTGTGAAATATTATCAAATGTAATAAAAATGTTTAGAAATCTCTTTTAAGGCGTCTTAATAGTAAAAGACAAAATGTCAGTCAATATTATTGGACAAAATAGCTGTTCTATTTGCCATGGTTAAAGTCACTGAATTAGTACAGAGAGAACATGGTGACACATAGAAATGATTCTGTTGAAGGATGCACAGAAAACGCTGCAGTTTGAAGAAAAGGTTTTAGAACACATGATGTGTTTGAAGGTTGGCTATATAGTTGGATGTAAGTTGCTAACATGTTTCACCTTAAGTATTTGCCATATATATATATATATATATATATATATATTGAGACAGAGTCTCGCTCTGTTGCCCAGGCTAGAGTGCTGTGGCGTCAGCCTAGCTCACAGCAACTTCCAACTCCTGGGCTCAAGCAATCCTTCTGCTTCAGCCTCCCGAGTAGCTGGGACTACAGGCATGGGCCACCATGCCCGGCTAATTTTTTCTATATATATTTTTAGTTGTCCAGCTAATTTCTGGGGTCTCGCTCTTGCTCAGGCTGGCCTTGAACTCCTGAGCTCAAACGATCCACATGCTCGGCTTCCCAGAGTGCTAGGATTACAGGTGTGAGCCACTGGGCCCGGCCTGCCATACTTTTTGATGATGACATTCATAATAAAATACTTTTTGTGATCTACTAAAGGAAAAATATGTTCACAACAATGAATGGCTTATTTAGTGAAACATGAACATGCTGTAGTTTTCTGTGTAAGGGTAACCATTGATGGCGTGGCTGCCCTGTCTGGAATACAAAACTCGGGGTTGAGGGACAGACTACGTGTGAAACTCGGCAATGGCATCATTTATTTACAGGTTACAACAATAAAGAAATTGAATCCAGAAGAACACAAAATACTACAGGGTGTCAATAATATGGTTAATTTGGGAAAAAAAAACTTAAAATATGATAGAATCTTTATGCTTTGCAATGAGATGTGAAATGAGACTGAAAATCTTTTATATGACTCAAAGGTTTACTAATTATCTCAAGGCAAAGAATTGAAAGGTGTGTAATTAAAAGATGAGTTTCTTTAACAAAAAGACAAGTGCTCCAAATTTGCTGACCTCTGATATGTTGCCTTGTGACTATCCCAAGTGTGCTACATAGTAGAAAGAAACACACACATGTGCGCACGCACACACACACACACACACACACACTGTGTCTTCTCAGGTAAAGGTGATATTTTAGTAATGAATTGAGACAATAAACATGCTTTAAAAGAATCATTTTACGGGAAAAGCACTTTGAAAATTGACCTTTGGAACTCTTTCCTTTATCATGTGATCTTAATGCCAAAATGAATGTAACATTGTTGCCTATCCTCCCATAGTCACAATCTGTAAAGTTTAGAAGCATACTTTTAAACCCATTTTACAATCTTTCAAATGCAGAGTTTCAGGGTTTAAAAAAATTTCATTTGTTAAAAATATTTTCAAGAACAACTGATAAAAACATCATTGACAACATTGCCTTCATGGATAAAGAAGAGTTTTCCTGTGGAATTTCACATTTGCAAAATTGGTAGATGGGATATAAACAGTAAGAATGATGATTTAATATTCTATTTGGGTCTATATAATCTTTGTGAGATATCTTTTTTTTTCTTAAATAAACAATAATAGCCATTAGGACCAAGTATTGACATTAATTAAACTTAGAAGCACACTTTCGTCTCATAAAACATTAAACTAAGTTTTGTTACAATCATTTTTAATCATGTTGCTCTCACTGAACAGATTATTGCTAATAACTTCAAAGTGAAAGGAAAAAGGTATATAGTGCTATTCATTAAGAATGAAGTAATTTTAAATTATTGTTTCATCTTTACATCCTTCGATGTTTTTAGTGTGCTTTATAATATATTAACACAGTCTCATGTGCATATCATTTATAAATAAATAAATAGTAAATGTCAGGCTATGAGGTAGAAGGAAGAAAACCTGGTGCTTAAATGAGACAACTATGTGACAGTGGTTGGCACACGAGGACACATGCTGGTGCTCACTGATGAAAAGTTTCTTTTCGGCGCTTGGTGACTAACTTGGTGCGAGAGATGAAAGGGAGACAGCGGCAAGGATGGCACCCAAATGTGGCCTGGGGAGTTGGTGCACGGTGACATCATTCACTAAGACTGGAAACACAGAAGCAGGTTCTGGCGTGCTCCCTGGGGGCAATTAGGAGTTTGGGTCTGGACAGGTTTCCATGGGCCTAGGCACCGCCAGTGGATCTGTTCCCCAGGAAGCTACATACACCATCTGCAGCGCGTCTGGAGCATTCTGGGCTGGAGATGGGGTTCCAGAGTCCTTAGCAGGCAGGAGGTTGTTAACACCGTGGGAGTGGCTGAGATCCCCGAATGGGCCAGCAGAGTGAGAGAGGGGGCTGGCACGGTGGGACCCCGGGGAACACCACAGTGAAAAGCCAGGCTATGGAGGCCGAGAAGTTATAGGCACCCAGCTGTGGAAAGTCGGGGAGAGAGGAGGGCGCGGGGGCCAACTCTGGAAACCGTCGTCCAGGCGTCTAGGAAGAGGGCGTGGCCACAGGCTGACACGCCGGGAAGAGGTGAGTGAGGCAGGCTGCAGGGCACCCGCTGGCTTTGACGACTAGGAGGTCATTCCGGACTTTGAGGGGCGGGTGTAAAAGCCAGAGAGCAGAGGGGTGGAGGGTGTGTGTGTGTGTGTGTGTGTGTGTGTGTTAGGAGGGGCGGGAAAGTGATCCAAGGGACCAGACGGACGCCTGGGAGAAAACCGATGCTTGCGGGTCACTTCGGCTACAGGGAGTAAGTCACCTGTGTGGGGGCGGAGACCACCAGACTCTCGTCTTGGGGGAAGTTCTAGCGGGAAGGGGAAGAGCTCAGGCACATCCGAACGCCCCGGGGAGCAGTGTCGGAGCCCGCGGGGGCAGCGGCAGCGAGGTCCGGGGAGCCCGGCTGGCGTCTGACCGGCTGCGGCGCGGGCCCCGCGGAGCCCAGGCGGCGGCGGGCGCGCTTCCGGCAGAGGGACAGGGCGGCCGCCGCGCCCCTGGTGCGCTCAAGTTTCCGTTGGCAGCGCGGCCCGGCGCTTCAGGTAGCAGCCGGCAGGCCTGTTGGCGGGCGGCGGCCGCCCGGCCCGCGCCCCTCCGTTCCCTCCCCTCGCCGCTCCTCCGCTCCGCGCCCAGGTAGGGCACCGACTGGGCGGCGCGCGGCGCGCGGGCTGCTTCCCGGCCGAGGCGGCCTCCCTCCCGGCGCTGGGCCGGCCCGGCGGGGGCTCCGCGGCGCTGCGCCCTCGGAACGCCCGGCCCCCGCGCCTGCTGCGGGGCGCGGCCTGGCCCGCCCCGGCCCTGGCTGGCTTCAGTGCCCGGCAGCCTCGCTCCGCGGCTCTTGCTGTGCGCCCTGCCCAGCGCGTCACCTTTGCTCCAGCCCTGCGGCCGCCCCCTTCGGGTCCACGGCATGGCCCTGTCCTCCGAACCCGGTGAGTGCGCGATGCTGCACTGCTGACCTTGGGCCCGCGCCCTGCGGACCCTGCGGCGCAGGGCCGGAATCAGCAGCGCTCTGGGGGCAGAACCTCGGCTCCCGGCTTCCAGGCTCACAGAGGCGGAGGCGCGAATCCCAGCTCATCCGCCTGCTCTGCCCTTGCTTCTGCCCCTGCCCCTGCCCCTGCCCCTGCCCCTGCCCCTGCCCCTGAGGTGGCCCCGGCGGGCTCCAGAGGCCTCAGGTGAGCCGGCAGCATCCTGGTTCCCTGGCGGCCTAGATTGGAATCGCAAGGTTTAGTTCTGGAAATCAAGGGACCTGGGACTTAACGCCTCGCCTCTTAAGCACCTGGACAAGTTTCTAGGTGCTTAAGGACCAGCCAGATGAAGACCGCCGAGGTGAACTTCTACCTGGAGGCAGGGGGTGGACAGGATGATAGGGTGCTGGGGTCGTTTGAGGCCTTCATCCCTACCTCTTTGGCTGTCTCTTGGCAAGGGAGGTGTGCAGCCCTGTGCTCTGGCATCTGCTTTCAGCCCTCGATCTTCTGGTAGTCGCTTTGCCAGCACCGCTGCTAATGGCTTGTCTAGGCTGGCAGAGGCCTCTGGGGAGAGCTTGGAGAGACCCTAGAGTAGGAGATGCTTGCTAACTGGAGTGTCATTTCCCTAAAGTGTATGTAGCTGAAAGGTTGGTGATGGCAAATTAGTAAAGGAGCTGGGTAAAAGGCAGCAGCATAAGGAGGGATTCAGCATGGTCCTGAACCTTGTTGCTTTCCCCCTAGATGTGGTGACTAACATTTGGCCATCTTCAAGGAAAAGCTGGCTGCAACTGGAACCTTCAGATGGGAAATTCCTTCCCTGGCTGCGAAGCATCCATGCTGAGTGATAGTGGAGCCACTGAGCCAGACAGACAGAGCCTCTGTCAGTTGCCCCCTCTTGGGGTGTTGACAGCAGGTCTGGGATAGTTGGCCTGGCCTGGCTGCAACTCTGAGGGGCCTGGCTTGCTCTGAAGATGATGGTATGGGGCTTCCCTCTTTAGGAATAATGGCGCTTGCATGAGTGGGTTGCTGGGAGACTCTTTGATCTCTCAGCCCCATCCTTAGCCCAGCCTGTCTTCTGAGGTCCTGGATAAGGGGTCAGTGGCTCCTAGATAGGTCAAGAAGTTCTTTGAGAGATGAGGCTTGTTTTTCTTGCTGGATCACTCTTCAAATGGCCTCAAAATCGATCCTAGATCTTGAGAATGTCATGGGCAGATAAAAAATATCCTTAGGGTTAAACAGGGAGATACCTTTTCTCTCCTGAAGCTGCTCATTGGCTTTCTTACTTCTTCCACCAAGTATATTAATCTCATAGTTCTTCCGTGTGCTGGCTGCATATCTAGGACAAGAGACAATAGCTTTGGACTTTTGATTTATAAGGAACTGACTGGGGCATAGGAGCATGAGCTCATGGCTAAAGTCCTGGCCATGCACAGTCACTAAGAAGTAGTATTCATAGAGGAGAAGGCTGTTTCTCCTTCTGATCTGGCTTCACATTTAAACATGTTTTCCTTTTTCCTGCACCCAGGTAGGAACTTGGGAGAGTACCAGGTACATAATAGTGCTCAATAAATAATGTTGAATAAAAAGGATTCAGTGGATAAAACTTGATGTTAATTTTCTCAGTTGGACCCTCTCTTCTATCTGATATAATAAAGATGATGATGATGACAGTGATCTTGATAGAGATAATGCTTATAAAGCACATATTCTTGTGCCAAGTACTAGTCTAAGCACTTTACATATACTAACTAATTTATCATGGCAACCTATTATCCCTATTTTATAAGGAATAAAGCTGAGCCACAGAAAAGTTTATTAACTTGGCTAAGGTTATGAAGCTAAGTGGTGGAACAGGATCTAACCTAGGTAGTCTGGCTTCAGTCTATGTTCTTAACCATACACTGTACTGGTTCTTGAGACTGCCATGGGTGGATTGACTAAGCTCATTCACTCATTCAACAGACATTTGTTGAATGCCTCCCATATTTCAGGCATGGGGATACAATCATGAACAAGACAGGTAAGATTTGTCATGGAGCTGATATTTTATAGGTGAAACCCCTTTGCCCAATTCCTTGTGAGTCACACACACCTCAGAGATGAGAAGGAAAATGAATGGATTTGTATAGGCAAGCTCATGCCTTGCTTTTGGGGAGTAGAGTGCTGTCTTTCTTGATGAGACATAATTTGATTCCAGCCTTTCCTGTCTTTTAGGGTTTGTAAGGGGCACTTGAGTGATAAAAGTGAATGCAGTCTGGTCTTTTGGGCAGAAGAAGCAGGCCCTGGGTCTGTCTGGTTATCGTAGATTGTCTTGATGTCCACTCAAAAGGGAAATAAGGCTTTGAGCTTGGGACTGGTGCTCTTCAGTCCAAGGAGACATCTAGGCCACAAGGAGCAGGGACATGTTAGGCTCAAGGTGGAATTGTGAGGTCCTGAGCAGAGCTTGCACTCCTGAGACAGAGCTGTAGTTTTCCCCTAAACTGCCCATGTTCTGCAGCTTCTCCCTTTGGCTCCTGTAGGACCTTTGGCCATTGTTCTGATCTGTGTCATCTTAGTGGGGCTACTGCCCATCTCTGTCTGGACCAGAGGGACTGGGTTTCACACCCATAGCTGGGCCCCAGGAAGGCAGCTTTCTCTAGGTTGGAAAATGAAGATTCAAAGTGGAAGGTGTTTTCCAAAGCCCATGCCATAGGATATTAATAGGTATTTTTCCTATGACAACAGTGATGGGACGGTCAAATAAGTGTGTTGGGTTAAACAAAGTTAAGCAGCTTTTCTTCATTGCAAAACTTCTCAGATGTTGAATCTGCTAGTAGAAATATTGCATGAATCCTCATAAGGGACTATGCATTATTTTCCAAGCCTTCTGATATCCTATGTTCTATAGACTGCACTTTGGAAAATGCTTGTTTAGATTAAGGCTATCCAGGATCTGGTTAAAGGTGCAGAATAAAACCCCCTGAACATGCTGGACTCAGGTCCATGGGCTAAGATGCCCATTGCAGCTCCACAGAACCACCCCCTTCCCCAAAACACCAGCAGAAGGAATCATTTGCTCCCCTCCCTTCTGGCAGGACAGTACTAAGGGCTTGGGTTTCTTTTTTCTTATGCTCTAAGTCCATTTAATTATTTAATGAATAAATATTAACCCTCCCTCTAGGTTGCTTGTAGCCTGCTCGTTGCACTGTTTATGAAACAGCTGTGAGGACAGGTGGATCGTAATCCCTGGGTAGCTAAAGCCCAGCGGCAGCCTGAGGATCATGTGTCAACCCTGTAATCTGCTCTGTGCTCGCAGGAATTATGATGTGTGCTCAGTAAGGCACAACCTCACGACTGGACATGAGGAGGTGACTCAGGCCCAAGTCAGGGCTACAGCTAGCCTCCCGGTAAACAACTGGCCTATCCTTTCTGGGCTCTTCTCCCCAGGATTTCAACAGCACCACAGAAATAGCCATTTTGCTCATGGTTATCTCCCAGACCCACACGATTTGTCTAAGTCACTGGGAGGCCGTGTGTCTGTTCTTAGCCAGCCCACTCTCCTAAAGGGCAGATGAAAAACGGAGCTTAGCACCCCCTGATGCTGTTTTAATCCACCCTGCTTGGTTTTAGAGGACTGCTCTCGTGGGTCCCTTGAGGTGGTCTCCATCTTCCCCAGGGAGAACGGCAGAGTCCAGCCAGTGCTCAGGAGGCTGCTCCGAGCTGGAGGCCCACGTGGGAGCCACGAGCGGCAGTAAGAAGGGGTGGGTGTGGGGGTGGGCTCGGGTGGGTCAGGTGGGCATGATTCTTCTGTGTGTGTATTTCGGGTGTTGGTAGAGCTTTCCAGGCTGCTCAGTCACCTGTGATGTGCAGCTTCTTTCTGGGAAGAAAGGAAGGTGTGGAATGAGGCTGCCTACTTTTCATTCCAGCCTGCCCCTGTCTGCATTCTGCCTCTGTGCTGAGGCAGTCCCTCTCCCTGCTCGCTGAGTCTCTGTCCTTTCCTGGGAAAGGTGGAAGCAGTTCATGGTCCTTCCCTTTTAGAGGAGGAGGGGAGGGAGGGGATTGTACTGGGAACTGGGCTTGGAGCCCCCCCTGCCAGTCCTGGGGTGCTCTCCGGAGGGTTGCTTTGGGGGCTTTCTGAGAGGAGCAAGGGCAGGCTGTGCCTGAGATGAATCCCCTTGATAGAATGAATTCAGTCACCAGGCCAGGTCTGAAATGGGTTCAAAAAGGAAGCAGCAAAGGGGATGGTATCGCTCGTTGCTGCTCAGCTTTCAGGAGGAGCCTGGGTGTTGGAGGGAGGCTGTGGCTTATCTCCTGCCATCAGTCAGGGTGGCTGAATGTACTGTGTGTTGGGGAAGCTGCTGTTTTGTTTCTTCTGCTGAGGGCTGTGAACAGGGCCAGGACCCTGCATTCAGATACCACAGCCATCTTGCCTGGGATAGCTGGCATTACCTGGGGCCTTTAGGACTCTTGGAAATTTTCCACTTGTACGTCATATTCACGGAAGAATTTCAAGCCCAGACTTTTCCTGCTCTGGCTCACTTCTGCTCACAGATATGCAAAGCAGAGACCTCCCAGCCCGGCAGTGACAGGCAGGACCCAGCTAGCTGCGCTCACACACTGACTCAGCTCAGCTCCCTGGGCAGCACGTAACACCTGGCTCTAGCGCGTCGCCTGTGTGGCATCCATCAGTCATGGATGCCACAGGATCAGTCATGGAGACTCCAGCGCCAGGCTCAGGTCTGTGTCGTGGGTTCTGGTGATGGGAGCCTGGTAAGAGTAGGAAACTGCTCATTTGTATAAGGAGGGGATTTAAGTGGCACTGTGCTGCCTTTCTGGAGGGGCTGTGGTGCTGTGAAAAGTTACTATTTGTTGAAACTGGTGGTGTTTTAGGGCTTTCTAACTCTGGGACACTTCAAGCTCATGGGAGCGCGTGGCGTGTAACAGTGAGATAAGCTGCATCACTGGTGAGTGATGCCGGTGAATTCACAGTTAAGCCTCCCAAGCCTGCTGGCTTTAGCTGATGAATGGTTGAAAGCCAGGCATGAACAGGCAGCTGGAGCTGAAACTCTGCTTGGCGTCCGCGGAGTGGGCTTTCCTTGGCATGCCTGGCCTGGCAGGTGTCTGGAGGGTCTGGTGGGGAGAAAAGCTCTGGAGGGAAGGGTTGGCAGGTGGGCATTGTCTGCCAAGGATATCCAGAAGACAGCAGATGTGCAGCAGGCTGCTAAGGCTGCGGCACCCCAGGTGGGATACTTGGTCCATACTAAGGTATAGAATGAATTTTTCACCAGCCATTTAAGATGCTGGTAGTTGTTCTGCATAAGATTCATATGGGTTCTGTAAACAAAGAAACAAATAGTAAAACAACAAAAGGGTTGGAAATGCTACTCTATGATCCTTGAGTCTCTTATGGGCCTTGTGAATGTGGGTTGAGGGGCTATGGAATGCAGTATCTCCCAGTAACCGACGACGGGACCTGTTTTACCAGCATCTTATGGGTTCCAGTTTAGGAAAGATTGAGCTAAGCTATTTAAGCTAAAGAAAAAGGAAGATCTTTTATAGAAAGATGCAACCTGAAAAGATTTGTTTAATTAACTTGAGCAAGTTAGCAATGCTTCATGGACAAACCTGGCAGCATCTGGCATGAGAGCCCCCAGACGTAAAGGGTCTTCCACCCACCCAGATGCCTGTTTCTGAGGGAGCCCAGTGACGTGTGTCTGGGCCAGGCCTGTGCGTCTGTGGGGATGGAGCGGGTAGGAAAGTGGTGGTGGTGGCAGCTTCGTGGAGGGTAGGAGCGAATGCAGAGATAGGTCTCCACTGTTAGCTCCCTTACTAGTGCGGGTTAGGTGGGAGAGGCCCTAACTGCCAACACCTGCCAGAAGGAGATGTTCGACTTGTTTTCCTAATTTTCTCTCTTTTCATAAAGTCTTAAGTCTACTCATTTGCTTTCTCTTCTCTTTGTGTTTAAAAGTGACATTACAGCAGCATCAATTATCAGAGTGGGACATCTCCTCACACACAGGCAACCCCGCCATCTGGCCATTTCGAGCGTGATCTCCCTTGCAACCCTTTGTCCATAAGGGATGCATTTTCATATTGTTGTAATCAAAGCATGGGTACAGTTTTATGTATTAGGTTTTTAATTTACTGTCTTTCACAAGAATTTTTTTTATGTGATTGCACTCTCATTATTATCATTTTGGTTGCTTAACATTTTTTTTTTTAAGTGAGTATGCTCTACTTTGGACATTTTAAAATCATTTATGTAAAGAGTGCAGGTAAACATTTTTGTGCTTTTCCTTCCCTTATATTCTTTTCTTAGAAGAAATTTCTAGAAGTAGGGTAACTTAGTCAAATGGTATATTGCCTTACGGCATTTGCTGCCCTCTGCCTGGGGCCTGTTTGATGTCTGCTTCTGAGATGTGATGTGGGGTCTTGAAACGCTGCGCTTGACCTGTGGGTATAGAGTTGGGGGGCCAGGGGCCTGCTTTGCTTCGGCCTGACAGAGCCTCCTGGGTCTGGTACTTTGTGCTATTCTAACGTTTCTCTCCCTGTCACCTTCTCCTCTGAGCCTGTGCTCTGATGGGTTCCAGCTTCCTCTTCTCTGCTATCAGGGGATGGAAATCACCATGGTCAGCTCTGTTCCTCTTCCTCTTTGCAGAGGCCAGGTCTTTGCTGTCTTGGTGTCTGCTCCCTAGACCAGCTCGGTTGCCTGTAGCCCTTCCTCCCCAGCGCTCTCCCCTCCCCCACCCCTCCCCCTAGGGTGAGAGAGGCCCAGGAGAGGCACGTCCTTAGGAGGGGAGGAGAAATGGGTTTCCGAGTCCAGGGGCCCACAGACATGGCCGTGACGGCCGCTTGCTAGCCTGCTTTCCTCCCTCCTGTCAGTGTCATGAGCAGTTCCAGATGCCGCTGAGAGGACCAGGGCAGCAAGCCCTCCTCCGGTGCCGGAAACCTCTCTCCTACCTAGAATCACACCACTTAGACCTGAGAGGGCCTTCGAGACCACTTAGTTCAATCCCTTCATCTCACAGATGAGAAAATTGTGAGGCCGGGGAATGTTTGTCCCAAGACAGCCCAGGGATCCCCCCTCCCCCCCGCCAGACAGCAACAGGGCAGCCTCCCCTTCATCCTTATCTGTCTGGTTGACAAAACCACTTCTCACAACCAGCCTTAAAGAAACTGTGGCAATAGGTAGACAGGAAACTCCTTCCAGATCCGCTCCTGGTAAGGGTGGCTTGTTGGAAAGGGTGCAGTATTCATCCATTCCATAAGTGTGGGGACTATGAGGAGACCCTGCCCTGACACCCAAATGCACAAAGAGCAGCACAGCGTAGTGGTTAAGGGCACACGTGTGGGAGCCAGGTGCCTGGGTTCAGATCTCTGAGCAGAGGCTCCGAGAGGAAAGGGACGGGGGAGAAAGGCTGAGACAGTGACGGATTAAAAGTGTGACCCTGGGCAAGTTAGCTGTCTGTGCCTTCATTTTCTCTACTATAACATGGGAACGATAAGATTGACTGAACTAATACATATAATGCTCTTGGCAGAGTACATATATTAAGTGCTATATAAGTATTTGCAAAGAAAGAAAGAAAAGAACAAAGAAAAAGGAAAAGAAAGAAAGAGACAGAAAGAAATCAGGTGATTGAGGCCAGTTACTGATAGCACAGAGCCAGTATGCAGAGAGATAGGGCAAGATGCTTTGAGGAAGTGAGTTTTCAGCTCAGTAAAGAGTGATCCTGTCCGCAAACCTTTATTTTATTTGCTGTGACTTGTTAGAAGGTTCTGGAAGGTTTAGGGGACTGGAACTGTGATTGCAGATTCTTTCTTTTTAGCAAAAGGCCTTGTTTTATATAATGAAGAATGTGGCTTTGGATTTTTCAAGGCTCTGCTGTTAACTTGTGGGACCTTAAGCTAATGGTTAAACCTTTTGGGCTTTGGTCTTCCTCTCTGTGAAGTGGGGGAGGGAGGCTAACAGGCTCCTCACAGTCTGGAGGAGGGAGTGTTCTGAGCTGTCTCTTGTCCCTTCTTAATCGTGGCCACAGAGTCAGGAGGGCAGGGCCGCCAGTGTGCTGCAGATCCCTGAGTGGGGAAAGGGAAGCACCCTTAGCTAAACAGCCTTTGGCTTCTGGATACTTGCTTCCTCCTGACACGGGAGTAGCCCTACATGCCCCAAACCCAGTTACTTACTGAACTTATTTTGAAATTGCCATGTGGGTTTGGTCTGGGGAATTCCCGAGTAGACAGCTGACTCCGAGGACCAGGCGGGCCTGCTGCCTCTCCTCCCCTGCACCGGTGACTCAGGCCGCCCAGAAATTCGTGAAGTTAATGTGTGTTCTTTCTCTGCTAGCCGAGATGCCGCGCCAGTTCCCCAAGCTGAACATCTCTGAAGTGGATGAGCAAGTCCGGCTCCTGGCCGAGAAGGTGTTTGCTAAAGTGCTGCGAGAAGAGGACAGCAAAGATGCCCTGTCCCTGTTCACTGTCCCCGAGGACTGCCCCATTGGGCAGAAGGAAGCCAAGGAGAGGGAGCTGCAGAAGGAGCTGGCAGAGCAGAAGTCTGTGGAGACCGCAAAAAGGTTTGTCCCCAAGGCTTGGCTTCCGTGTGTGCAGAGTTGTGCAGACCCAGGAGCTGTGGGTGTGTGTCCAGAGATGAGGCACCTAATGGGGACTGGATGTCCCTGGAGCTGTGTTGATTTCTTAACCAAGACCAGTTAACTCACCGCCTACTTACTGAAGGATGTCTCAGTGCCTCTCTTGGGTTGAAAAGGTCAAAACCCACTTTCCCTCTGCTGCTGTTTTAGTAACAAACCATGTGCGTAAATACACACCATTTCCAAATGGCATTTCCCTTTTCTTTTTGGAAATTTGAGGATTTCTTGGGGAACATCGATTTTACTTCTTTTTGTCACTTGACAAGTGTTTCATATTATTAATTAACACAGCTCACTATTTGCCAGGTGCTGTGCTGGGACTGGAGATGTAATAAGGAACAAGACAGATGCAGTCCCTGCCCTGTGGGTCTAGACAATAACTAAGTAACTGGACACATTAATTAAAAAATTACAAGTTATGGTAAGTGTTATATCAGTCAGGGTCTAAGCAGAAAAATAGAAGCTACTGGAGTATTAGAAATAGCATTTTAATGCAGGGGATCCGTTACACAGGTGGCAGAGAGCTGAGAAGCCGGAGGACAGAGAGGCAGCTCAGCGATTAGACACAGTGGGGAGCGGCCACCACCCTAGGCTGGAGAGACCAGGGAAGAGGTGGTATTGCTGGAGCCTAGGGTGGGGTCACCCTGGGGAAGGTAGAACTGTGGTGGCCTTTCCAATGGAAACCGGGGCCAAGGAGGAGAGGCAGCAGCTGCAGAGATGCCTCCCAAGGCAGAGGTGGGGGCAGGAGATACCCGGCTTTACCCTTCCTGCACCTTCCAGGTTTCCCCAATGGCTGCCATTGGCCAAACCTAGATGGAAGCCTGCAGACATACCTGGGAAACACGGGAGAGGATGAAGAATGGATCTGAGGACAAACATGCTGAGGACCAGCACCAGTGCTGTGCAGGAGAGGAATAAGGAGACAGAGAGAGAGAGAGAATCCTTTTTTTAGACTGGGTAGTCAGTCAAGGTCTCTCCAAGTAGGTGACATCTTAGCTGACACTTCAAGGGTACAAAGCTGTGTGTAGAGTTGAGTGGGGCCTTACAGGTAGAGGAGTCAGCCAGGGCAGAGACCCTCAGGTATTCCAGGAGGCCCATGTGGTTAGAGGTCTGTTAAAAGAAGTGCCACACCCTGGGCTGGAGGAGTAACAGGGCACAATCAGACTGGCCTTGTGCTCCCCAGTAAGAAGTTTGGATCTTAGCCCAAGAACAATGGGAGACCCTCATCCTTTCACAGTTTACCTCCCCCCGGGGCTGTAGCTGGGTCCCTGCCTGCCCAGCACACTACAGACCTCACTAGTTGACATGGTGGAACTTTGAGCCCTCTCTGAGACCCAGTCAGTGATCAAACCCTTCCTAAGGTACTGCCTCGTTTTTAAAGGCAAGTCCTTCCCTTTCTTGGGAGAGCAGAATCTCAGCATTTCTTGGGAAGAAGTAAAAAATTGACTGCTGATGTGAAGGCAAGAACAGAGCTTCAGCACCCACAAGCTCAGTGCTTCCTTGGAGGACCTGTGAGCTCAGGAAGGAAGGGATCATCAGTGCCATTGGCCGACTCCTGAGTGCCAGCCTGTGCTGGGCGAGGTGGCCCCAGCTCCAGGGGCACACTCATCCCTAGGGGTGAGCATGACTGTAGAGACCCTCATTCACACCCCACGGGCAGACTGGAGGGCTGACTTCATCAATTGAATGGTCTGCAGGCTCTTCTGTGTGTTATGAATTGAGCATTTTAGGCCCTTAATAATGAGGGGAGAAGGAGTCCTGGCATTTTTTATTATCAGAAACTGCGTTTCTGAGGCCAGTTTCAATTACAGAGTGATACTGGGCCTGACATCTGCAAAAAGCCTGTGTTCTTCTTATCAATGCACAGGCTAAGGGCAAAATGGAAGCTTTCTTATTCTAAGTCCAAATGGTGCTCTTTGGTTTCCAGAAATTCCTCTGCAAACTCCTCTCCAGAAACTTTGTTCTGTCCCTGCCTGTTAGGTTGGGTGTTTTGGTTTGCATCTGTCTGCCCCATTTGACTATAAGCTCCTTGAAGACTGTGTCTGGCTCCTACTTCTATCCCCAGTATCCATTCCGGAACATAGTTGGTGGGCAGTGGCTGTCCGGCAGAGGACACCACATTAGTGTGTCTGGACCTCTGTGTTCTGCCGCTCACTAACATGCTCTGTGACCTTGAGCAAATTAGGAAACCTCTCCGGGCCCCAGCTTCTTCCTTATCTATAAAGTGAGGATGACAGTAGTAGCCACCTTCATGGAGTGCCATGAGGAACACAGGAATCAACATGTAGGGCTTAGGACAGTGCCTGGGTCACAGTGTGCCCGTGTAAATGCTAACTATCCAACTTCCCGCTGCCGCGATGGGCAGCGCTAGCAGCTCTTGCCCTTGAGTGCTTGCTGTGGGCCAAGTGCAGGCTGTGCGGTTTGCATTCTTTAATTCCCACATCAGCTTAGCAAGTGGATACTCTTGGTATCCCAGTGTCACAGATTAGGAAACCAAGGCTCGGAGAAGTTGAATTAGCTTGCACAGGGACACACAGCGTGTAAGTGACAGAGCAGGGACTAGAATCCACATCTTTTGAATCTGGACTCTTCAGCCATGAATTGTCCCCTCTTCAGGTGGGGGTGGAGTCTGGTTCCTTGGTCGGTAGACGCTGGAGTGGCGCTAGGTGCTGCTCCCCGGGACGTAAGTGCCGGCTTCAGAATGAAATGGCGGGAAGCGGGCCAGAGCTCCCACTCTGTCCACTGGCTTCTTTCCTGAAAGAGAGCCGGGTCCCTGGACTACCTGTCAGATGTCCCAGCACCCTCTGGGGCAGTACATGCCCCAGTTTGTCTTTCGACTTCACTTTATGTGCAAACGTTCAGATGCTAACGCTGCACGGGCGCCCTCTCCCCAGAGCCCTCCCTGTCCGTGGCACCTCCTGGCACTCTGGATAGGAATGGCGACAGGGAGCCTTCCTACAAGGAGCCCCCAGGCCTGGAACCAGCAGCAGGACCAGGTGCCCAGAGGCAGTGGGTTTGTGTTTCAAACTGTGACTTGAGATGGGACTTCTAGTTTGGAAAACCTAGAAGGATCCCGTGCCCAGGATCCTCTGACAAGCCTGAACATTCCTGGCACTTGGAGAAGGCTTTTCTTTACAATTTTCTTTTTCCCTCTCATTTATGAAAACAAACACACACTACTATTCTGAGTCCAATGTAAAGGCACACCCTGAACTATGGATGTAAAACAGCTTCTTACAGAAAGAACTCAGGTTGTGAGCAAGAAAGAAGAACACCTAAAACAATGCGGTTTGTTGTCCAGGGTTTCAGCAGCCGTGAGAGCTAAGCAGGGTTCAAACGTAACCCTTCCAGGACAGGGTGCTGTTCCAGGGAGCCAGTGCTCCAAGCTGCTCAGAGAGGCACTCATTTTGCAGGCCAGGCCCAGATCAGGAGAACAGCAGGGCAGCTTGTTGCAGGCCCCCTGCCTCCTTAGGAAGATGACATTGGCCAGGGCTCCCCTGGGACTCAGGGTGGGTAAAGGCCAGAGGGAGGGGTGGACTCTATGGAAGCAAAGTTAGGAGGCAAAGATAAGAACAGGAAAACCCTGGTGGTGCCTACAGCTATCTTTTGTTCAGTTTGAATCTCATCTACATACCTAGCAGGAGTTCACCTCCCTGCAAATGTACATATAGGAACTTAGCCAACATTAATAACACCGTGAAAAATTTCTAAGCAGCCAATGTGCACAGCAGGGCTCCTCTGGCTCTCCTGTTTCTTCCTCCTCTTCCTCTTCTTCTTTTTCTTATTCTATAGCTTTATTGAAATATAATTCATGTACCATACAATTTACCCATTTTAAAGTGTACGATTCGGTGGTTTTTAGTACATTCACAGAGCTGTACAACTATCACCACAATCAATTTTAAACATTTTCATCACCCCGCCTCCAAAAATCCCTGTACCCTTTAAGTGGTGAAAATGTTGACGTTTTCATGGAGGACAACCCCTCCCCAGCTCCCTCTCCAGCTGTGGCACCTCCCACCCCATCTCCTATGTATTCTTGCTTTACACAGAGTTCTGATAAGCTGGCTAGCTTGTTTCTTATCCTGCGGCAGACTTAAAGAAGCAAGTTAGAAGTGAGGAGAGGGACAGCTCCAGGCAGGGTCGCAGAGGGGATGTGTGGTGATGGTAAGTGTGGGATTTGGAGTCAAACTGGCTGGGTTCAAGTGACAGCCCGTCACTTACCACTGATGGGCTCAGAGAGCCTTGGTCAAGGCTCTCAACTGCCTGAGCCGGTTTCCTAGTCTACAAAATGAGGATAATAAAAGGATCTACCTTATGCGAATTACATGAACTAATAAACAAAAAATCCTTAGCACAGTGCTTGGAGCATCATTAATGTTCCTGTTTTGTTATTGTTATTATTTGACAGTCAACAGTGAGGGAGGAAACAGAATAATTATGAAGAGCAGACATAAGAATTTGAAGCACAGTAGTCCAGGGACAAAACACCTGTAAGATTGTGACTGGATAATACAGTAATGACCCTGAGTCATCGAGAGAACTTTACATTGTGTTCAGCATGCTTTGATTAAAAATGCAGGCGTTACATTTCATTTAAAAAGCCACACCCAAATTGTTTTTTTAAAAATTAAGATATAAAGGGGACAGACTTTATAATTTGAAAATTTTGGCTATCCAGAACAGCCACTTCTCTGATGACATTTTGAGTAGAATAGGTAAATAGATATTTGTTATGAATTGAGCATAGCACAGCTAAAGTGTTGCCAAATAACTTTATGAAACTTGTTAAATCTGGGGTGGGTAACTTTTTTAAAATTCAGAGCCATTGACAGTTTCCTTTGAACTAGTCAATTCATCTGGTTTCATTTTGACCTCTGGGGTCTTTAGGGAGGAAGGGCGGCTGGGGAGGATGGGGAAAGGGAGAAGTGCAGGTGAGTGGCAGGAGACAAGTGGAGACTGAGTCAGGAGGGCAGGGGAGAGGAGGGGAGGGAGGGTGGAATAGGAACAGGAGGGGCAGGTTTCCAGAGGGAGCTGATGGCGGGGCTGAGTATTCACAGCTGCAAGGTGCGGGGGTGGGGGTGTCAAAGCTGCACGAGGCCAGGCCGCTGGTCACCTGGCTGTGCCTGCAGAGTGAGTGGTGTCTGTGGGGCCCGCACTCTCTTCGGCCCCTCTTACAGTGCCTGACATGCAGCATGTGTCAGAGTCACTGTTTCTGAGCCCTCCTCTCCAGATAGGCTGGGACCTCTAGTCTCAACCACAGAGTAGGTGCCAGCTCTTCACCTAGTCCCCATAGACCGGGGGTCCCCATTCCACATGTATTGGTGCCATGACAGTGTAAGCCATAGAGGCAGATGAGTCTGTGAAGTGGAGAATGCCTAACGGCATTCAAATTCATATTGTTAACAAGACCCTGGCTTGGGACTCCTGCCCCAATCTTTGGAGTAATAATTCTCATCTGGAGGGGGAGGGGCTGCCAGAATGATCTACGTGTCGGGGGAGGGGTTCAAACAAGCCTCCCCATTCTGAAATGTCCCCTCTTGCTCCCACCCTCAGTCTGGATTAAGTGTCTGCCCTGGGATCCCAGAATATCTGGGGCATCTCATTACACTAACCACATTGTATGATAACGATCTGTTGAACTGTCTGGGTCCATCTCTGCCATCACCGTCAGCCCCTGGAGGCAGGAGTTACATTTGTCTACCCTTTTACCCTCAGGCCCTGGCACCCAGTAGTTTATTGAATGCAGTGGGGTCCATGTGTGGCCCTCTGACTCATGGGACACGCTTGAGAGCCCAGTGAAAGGTCTGCTCTGGCGCCCCTCCTGCCTGGCAGTCCCCTAGACAGGGCACCGGGCAATGGGCTTCAGAAGGCCCCTGGGAGGATGCTGGCTGTGCTCCAGAAGAGCAAGGAGGGCCCAAGGGCTCCTAGCCTGGGTTTAACATATGAACCTTATAACGGGGAGGCTCTGGGGCATCTGATTCCCTGAGCTGAGGGGGTTGGGGAGTGGAGCAGGTAGGGTGGGGACATGGTGACTGGCGGGATCAGCCAAGGGCACAGAGCAGGTAGGCCACCACACAGGGGCTGGGAGGTGAGAAGCGGTGATAGCAGCCCAGGTGACCAGATCACCTCCTTGTCTCGACGCCCTGGAAAACCATCCATTTCAGTCAGGGATGACAAAGTTGCTCCCTGGCCCTTCAGGCCCTCAGGCTTGGCCCGGAGCTGGTGTCCTCACAGCCCCAGGCTCTGCCAGCTCCTGGGCTGGAGTGTGCTTTTGCCAGGTGCACGTGTGGCAGGGGAAGGTGCCAGCTGTGGCAGAGCCGGCTGATGCCGGTGCCCCAGGGGCTAGCGCGAGGTGCAGCAGGTGGGACTGCAGACAGACAGGTCTTGGCCCTTTATGAGGAAGTACTTTCCAACAGCGGCACCAGATCATGTTTTGTTCAGCCTTGTGTTTGTGTGCCTAGTTCTGACCCAGCCCAGAGCTGATGCTTGGTAAATGTTTATGGAATAAATGACTGAATGCTGATGTCTTATTCAAGAATGTAGTGAGCTCTCTGTTATTGGAGGTATTCAAGCAAAGGCTGCCTTCGTGAGAGGGCTGGGGTGTGTAGTCTTTAAAGTCTCGTCAAGCCAGGAGACCCCATAGTCCTAGAATTCAGGGAAAGATAATGGTAACTTCTTTTATTGTTGTGACGCATGTGGGGCTTCAGACAGCCGTGAAAGGGAGACGATGCGTGTGGGGGCACATACACACGTGCGCTCTCACATTCACACTCACACACATGCACACTACACACTATCACACATACACACACTCCAAACACACACACCATCACACATTCACACTCACACGCTCCCTTTCACACCGTCACTCAACTGCTACTCCCCACCTTTGTGGGCTGAGCCTTGGTACAGAATCGATACTAGATATGGGCCTATGGTAGGCAGAATTTCTAGAATGCCCCCAAAGGTGTCGCTCCCTAATCTCCAGACCCTGTGAATATGATGAGCTCTCCCTCCTGTGATGATGCTGTGGAATACGGGACAGTCAACCTTAACATAGGGAGGCTATCAGTAGGCCTGATCTAATCCCACGAGCCCTTATAAACAGAGAGCTTTCTCAGACTGGTAGTAGGCAGGGAAATCAGAGAGATTTGCAGCACCACAACAATGACCATTCCTGGCTTTGAAGATGGAGGGGGCTTTGTGCCAGGATCAGAGTGTGGTCAGTCGGAGCTGAGAGTGACCCTGGCCAAAGCCAGCAAGCAATCGGGGACCTCAGTCTTACAGCCATGTGGAACCAAATTCTGCCAACAATGGAAATGGGCTTGGAAGTAGATTCTTTCACAGAACCTCCGGCAAGAGCACAGTGTGGCTAACATCTTGATTTTGGCCTTTTGATACCCTAGGCATAGAGCCTAGCCAAACCCACCCAGGCTTCTCACATATGGAACTGTGAAATAATAAATGGGTGTTGATTTAAGCCACCGAGTTTGTGGCAATTTGTTATGCAGCAGTAGAAAACAAACACAGGGTCCTCCCTTGGGCTCCATTCAGCTTTTCCAGCTTTCTGAGACACAAGCTCCATGGTTAGCTCTGGGATTCCAAGCCCACAGTGAGTGGGCCCTGGGAAGTTGGCCCATCTGTTGTTAAACCTATCCCTTGTGCCTGCAAAGTCTGAGCTCTCAGCCCCTGGATGCTCACAGGTCATGGTCTGGAGCTCACCTGAAGACCAAGGCTGTAGCCACAATGGATGTCTTCAAGAAGGAGAATTCTGTGGGCACCAGCCGGTGGGTACTGGCTTCTTTACTGGGGCAGAAGCGTATGGACATTCTTAAGACAAGCCTGGTGGGCTCTTGGCTTAGGCAGCCTTTCAGATTTTTTTTTTAACCTTTCTTACCTGTTGCTTACCTTAGATGCCAGCTGTTGCTTCTCCTTGGCAGGAGCAGACCTCAGGCAGCACTGGCTGAGGCATATGAGGGTGAGGTTGCATAGGCATAAAAATAGTGATCTGGCAGGCATTCGAGTGACACAGAAGCCAGAGTCTCACGGCACCCAGATGAGCCTGTCAGAACATGAGAGGGAGCTCAAAGTAATGGCTCTTCCTCTAGGTGTGAACATCTAAAAGATGCCAAAGGAAGGACCTCATTGCTCAAGGTGAATCCACCTCTGAAGAGTGATTGGCTAGCACGAGTTGGCATCTTCCTTGGGGCGGGATGCTTGGCTCAGCTCCACGGGATGGACGGCAGGCCCAGGAAAGCTGGGGGTCGGAGCTCCCAGAGCTCAGGTGGAGTTTCCCAAAGAGCCCAGTGCATCTCTTATGCAGGGCCAGGGGCAGGGCAAAGGTAAACTCCTGAAAATGCCACCTCCGTCTTCCAGGTGTAAGCAGCCTCGTCCCAAAGAGGTGATAACACAGGCCAAGCTGGTAAGAACCAGAGGACCGTGGCAGGTGGTGGCTGTACAAATAGGGGAGAAGAACTGTGGTTCTTGAAAAACTGACAGAGATGAGACCTGGCCAACAGCCAAGAGGAAGGCAGCTGCTTCCGGGTGAGCCATGGAGCCCACTTGGGGATCAACCGATTTCTGCACCTCTGTAGGTGTCACTGGTGCCTGGAGAAGAGGAGGGGTTTGATGGGCTCTGGTGGGTCACACTTGTCACTGAGTCCTTTGCTGGTGGCTGTAGGCCCTGGTTCTGGTGGAATTAACACCCCGGAAACCGCTAGGCCCCTGTGGCACAAGGCAGGGCAAGTAGTCAGCTAGTTTTGCATTGGACGCTATGGGGTGGCAATGCAGGGAGACCGGGTTCCACCGGAGGCAGAAAGGAACACGAGGAAGGGGAGTGCTGATGGCCTCACCTTCCTGCTGGGTCATTCTCTTTCTGGGGCTTCCAGGACTTGGGGTGGTGTCATCGGAAGCATTACTGTCACATTAATGAGGAAGGTGGAGTCATCACAAATCAGCCTTGCAAATAAGCATGAGCTTGTGGCATTTTAAACCACCCTTGGGGCCCAGAGTCAGTGAAATCATCTTTTGATGCCCAGGTGATAGGTCCAGAGGGACCTGAAATTGATGCTGATCAATTGCTTTCCCATCACAGAGGCACAGGTCTGTGCCTGGTCCAGCAGCAGCAGCAGCCAGGGTGGCAATGCCAGGCGTGCGGAGGGAACAGCAGAGGTGGTGGCTGAGTATAGTGGCCACCTTGCTGCGTGACTCTGTGCAAGCCCTTTCCTGTCTCTGGGCCTCTGACTCTTTTTATAAAATGAGGAGACTGGCCTAGTTGAGCATTCCTGTCTCTTCTGCTACAAATTTCTAAGTGTGAAATGCAGCATGATTATCTCTCTGTTCATAGTCCTTCCTGAGACTGTTCAAATTGGAGACTTAGAGTTTGGGTTATCTGAAGACAGCATGCTGTCCACACTTCGGGGAAAGCCTGGTTGATTTGCTGTCGGCCTCACCTCTCATGCCCTGGGTGTTAGAGCCCTTGCAGTGTGGTCTGCCCTCTGTGTGTCAATCTCCCGTTGCATTTGCCTACTCCAGTGCTCTGTGTGCAAACACAGCCCACAGCAGTAGTAACCGCAGGTTGGGGTGTCGGGAGGGCTGTGCTGCATCTCATGCGGAGAGATGTATGTAAGAGGAAAGTACAGATAATTAGAAACCTCTCCATGGTAGGGCCAGTACCAGGGATTAATCATAGCCATGTACGTAACACAGACTTTATCACTCGCCCCAATCAGCTGCTGATGTCTCCCACTTTTCTTTGTCCTTGGCTCTTAGAAAGAAAAGTTTCAAGATGATTCGGTCCCAGTCCCTGTCTCTGCAAATGCCAACACAGCAAGATTGGAAGGGCCCCCCGACGGCCAGTCCGGCCTTGTCTCCCACAACCCCTGTGCTCGTGGGAGCCACATCCCAGCCCACGCCAGCACCCTATGCCATGCCCGAGTTCCAGCGGGTCACCATCAGCGGAGATTACTGTGCTGGGGTAAGGTGTCTGTGGGAGTGTTGTGTGTGCTTTGTGTGCAGAGGCCAGGGGCCCTGTGGGCTGTTGGGGTCATGCCCACCCCTGAAGCGTGACCCAGTCTATGGGTGTCTGGCCGGTGGTGGAGAGGAGGTACAAGCATTCAAAGAGAAGGAGGGTCCTATCAGAGGTTGCGGGGTGTGGGTGTGTCTGGGGGCTGCCCTGACCCTGTGAGGAGGGCCCTGGCTGCAGGCTGGCACTTGGTGGCTGTGGCCTGTAAGTTCTATATGTCGTCTAGGTCCACAATGCTGCCTGCCCTCTGTCCCCATACCCTGTTGAGAAAGCTGCCGGCTTGGGCCCCATTGGGTTCCCACATGTTTAATAGATTCAAAGTCTTGGTACTGGCTGGTTGCATGACGTTAGTCATGGCTGCTCCAGCTCGTCTTACCACTTAGTTTCAGTGCCCTTGAATACAGGCTAGACCCTGCACCCAGGAAGCCCGGGTCTTGTGTGGAAAGTGAACAAGCTTGCTCTACACCTAGTCAGTCAAGTCAGCCACTGAGAATGTGCCAATTTCACCGGATCGGATGAGTCCTTTTCATGAATGCTTACTTCTTGGAGAGAAACATCGCTAAGGTAGTGGCAGGGTTAAGTTTGGCTCTGTCTTCCTGGCCCAACCCACTACTCATGTTCCAGTTGGCTTTGTCAGTCTCTTCTTTTTAGCAGCAGCTGTAGGATGTACAATGAATCTGAGAAAGCAAAGCAGTTTATTGCACTCCCTATAAAATTGCCACCAATTTTAAAAAATATTTTTTTGCGATAAAGAATGCTTGCAGGATGGGTGTGGTGGCTCATGCCTGTAATCCTAGCACTCTGGGAGGCCAAGGTGGGAGGATTGCTCAAGGTCAGGAGTTCAAGACCAGCCTGAGCAAGAGTGAGACCCTGTCTCTACTAAAAATAGAAAGAAATTAGCTGGACAACTTAAAATTCTATAGAAAAAATTAGCCGGGCATGGTGGCACATGCCTGTAGTCCCAGCTACTTGGGAGGCTGAGGAAGTAGGATCACTTAAGCCCAGGAGTTTGAGGTTGCTGTGAGCTAGGCTGACACCACGGCATTCTAGCCCAGGCAACAGAGCAAGACTCTGTCTCAACAACAACAAAAAAGAATACTTGTATATGGTACAAAATTTAAAAGGTACAAAAATGGTATCAATCCTCAAGCTACCCATTCCCCTCCTCAGAGGCAAACACTGCCTTTGATTTCTTGTGTATTCTCACATAGATGGTCTATGTCCCTACAATTAATTATGCACACATTTTACACAAATGGTAGTTTACTACGCACATTATACTGCACTTTGCTTTTGAACTTAACAGTACATCTTGGAGGTAATGCCGTAGCAATATAAAAAGAACTTCCTCATTCTTCTTTTACAAGTGCATGGTAGTCCACTGTGTGGATGTACCATCATTTACTTTAATTAGGTTCCTACGGGTGGGAATTCAGGTTGGCTTGGAAACAGTGCAGCCCTCATCTGAAGATCAGCACCCTGACCAAGAGTCTGGTGTCCACCCAGCCTCAGCATGTGGGTAGGGCGGTGGAAAGGAAGAGCCGAGGTGGGTTGAGCACCAGCTGAATGAGAGGACACCAGTTTAGACCATTAACTAGCTTCTTTCTACCAGTCTCCTGGCACATAGTAGGGCACGGAGCCCCTGAAGTGGGCAATTGGTCTCTGGAGAGCTAAGTGTTCATGAGAAGCAGGCTACCTTGAAGATCTCCTTGGCACCCAGTGGCTCTGCTGCCAGCCATGGGGCCTGCAATGCCTACAGGCTTGGCTGGTGGCCATTGGTCCACTGGGATCCCGAGCACCTTATCTGATATCCTTAGCCATGGCCTGAGCCCTTTGTCATGACGAGTCCATTGGTTCTACAGAGAAAGTGTTTGGCTTTGTCGTTGGCAAGGACACATTTTTGTCTAAAGTGTTTGTGTCTGCTCCCCTAGTCCTGCTGTTCTCAGAAGCCATCCACTGGAAGGCATAAAATGGAATGAGCACACCCTCATGTGGACATTTGGAGGCAGGAAAGGAGAACCTTGCCACCTTAACAAAAAGCAAAGAGTAGTATTTAGTAAAAGTATAAAAACGTGCACGAGAAAGATATCTACCAACTTCCTCTCTCTGAGGATGGAGGAGGCTGGGGAAGGGAGGAGGGTAGGATTTTATTAAAAGCTGTATCTGTGATGATTTATTTACTTAAACTTGTGAGAAATCTGAAACAATTATAAAATATTAATATAGTTAGCTCTGAAAGGTAGGTTATATTATCTTCAGTGCTTGTCTCTGTGTTAAAATCTTCCAAAACGAAAAATGATTGTTTCAATTAGGCAAAGGAGGACACTTGGCCCCAGGCCTGCCCACTTTGTGCCCCGCCAGCATGTTGCATGTTGCAGCTCCCTCTGCTGCGTCCCCACTGGCTGGCTGGCTGCTGTCTGCCCACGCTCACCCTTCCCAAACAGACTAAGATTAATGAGCCCGTTTGGAAGGTGGAATTTATCTCATTCATCTTTGAATACAGGACGGCTCTGGGAAAGCAGAACATCCTTGGGCTTTGGGAATCAATCAGATTACAGCGTGAAGTTTGACTTTGTAACTTCCTGGCCAGTGACTTATCCTGTCTGGGCCTCCGTTTTCCAATTTGTAAAATGGGTTGCAGTGAGGAGCAAAATGAAATCTCTGGAAAGGTCTGGCATATAGCACATGACAATAGGGCTTGCCCACCAGAGGAGTTGGGTGACCGCCAGATTTAATCAGAAGCCTGGGATTGGCAAAGTGCAGGCTGAGCACACAGAAGTTGTTTTGCTTTGTTACATCTGAAGGACAGGTGAATTTTCTCTACAGAAAATGATGGTTCTCATCCTCTCAGGGATAGGATCCAGGCTTTGTCTCCTCGTGCACCAGGTACAACAGCAGGCTGTGGTTTAATCAGCAGCATGTGAAGCCAGTCTCCGGGCCAGGTGCCCACCTCCTTCCCAGAAACCCTAACTTTCCTTCTGTCTCCTCTGTCGAGGATCCCCAAGACCACCCCCGGGTTGGTGACTCTCTGGGAGGACTCACAGGCTCAGCATAGAGCTGTACTTACAGCTGGGATTTATTGCAGCGAAAGGATACAGAGCAAGTCGGCACAGGGCAAAAGGGTACGTGGAGGCTACCAGGTGCAAACTTCCAAGGGTCCTCTCCCTCTGGAGTCACCAGAACATACTTAACACCTCCAGTATCCAATTGTGACGACACACCTGTGAAGTGTTTTCTACCAGGGAAGCTCATTAGAGATTCAATGCCCAGGGTTTTTGTTGGGGCTGGTCACACGTCTGCAGAGCACATCCCCACTCCTAAAAGGAAAGCAAGTGTCCAACGTAAACCGTATTGTTTATGCCAACAGTTTAGACTTGGTGACTCTTATTAGCCAGGGAGCGGTGAAAACCCTCCCGAAATCCAGCTTCCCAGCTGCGAGCCAAGGGCCAGCTTGCAAGCAGAGCTTTCTGAGGATGGTGGTCCCAGGCCCGCTGTGTGACCCTCTCTGCCTGCCTGCCTTCTGCAGATCACCCTGGAGGACTACGAGCAGGCCGCCAAGAGCCTGGCCAAGGCCCTAATGATCAGGGAGAAGTATGCGCGGCTCGCCTACCACCGCTTCCCGAGGACCACGGCCCAGTACCTGGGACATCGGCAGGCCGACACGGCACCTCCGGAGGAGGGCCTCCCAGGTATGAAGCTCTGGCTGGAGGTGGGGTCCCAAGTGTGGGCCTGGACCAAGAGTTGGTCAGGGCTTTTTGTTGGCTCATTGTATGTCCCCTTATGGTGTTTTAGGGGCAGAGACCTTTTATCGGCTTCTACACCGATGTTTGCTGGTTCCCTCGAGGACTGATTTAATGTGTACTGTGTGCCTAGCCCTGGGCAGAGAGCTAAGCTGTAGAAGTTAAGAGAGAGAGAGAGAAGACAGACAGTCCTTGGTCATGGGTGTCTGCCAGGGAGATAGGCAGTCTCATGTGGGATATTTCAAAGAATAATCAGACAATGGGAGCCAAGTTGGTGGTAGGGTGGGAATAGGTACAGAGGGCAGGGGAAATGGGCTCTGGTGCCAAACACACCTGCATTTGTGTCCAAGCTCTGCCAATTTCTGGGGATGTTGGGCAAGATATTTCTCCAAACCTCAGTTTCTCAATCTGTAAAATGGAAATACTAATAATGTCTATGTTCTAGGGCTGTTGTGAGGATTAAGCAGGAGAATGCATGTGCAGTACTTAGTGCAGTTCTGGTATAGATGGAAGGGAAGGGAGATCAGAGAGGGCTGGTTGGTTTCCTGGTGTGTTTGGCCTGTGAAGGACCTAGGAGCAGTAGAGGCTGTAGGTTAAGTAATATAAATGAGGACAGGAAACCTCGCTTCTGAAGGTTGGTGGTGGGGAGCAGATGAGAGCTTGGTAGTCTGCACCAGTGGCAGGACCCTGCTGCCCCTGGGGTAGCTGGTGGTGCCAAGTTGTTCTGTCTCTGGCGTCTTTGAAGCTCGAGTCCTGCACTTTGAGCATCTCTTACTACCTGGGGCCCTGGGTAAATCTCAGCCTATTGGGCCCATTTCCCTGTTTGAGGGAAGTGAATCCCACCACCCCAGTTTTGGCAAAGACAGACAGGAGTGACTGGCAAACGTGTACTTCGTTTGGATAGAGGCCCCCAGGGTTCAGGGCAGGAGTGCAGTGAGGGGAAGCAGCCTCCGAGCATGCAGGCTGTAGCGTCAGCAGGGCCTCGTAGCCACTGCATCTCGCAGACTGTGCAAACCCTGTGGTCATGCCGGGGGGTGGGGGGGGGGCACTGGTCTCCAGCGCTGCTCTGCTTCGACTCCTCTGTGGCCCCTCATGTTTGCTCTAGGGACGGGTTGTCCCTTCCAAGCAGTGATGGAAGACGCCCAGGCAGGTCACCCCACCTTGGTGGCTTGCTTTGATGAGGATGCCAGGGTCTGCTCCTGCCTAGGTTGGCAGCTGGTTCTGTGTGGTGCAGGCTGATCTGCAGAGAGTGGAAGCCTCAGCTCTGCTGCTAGTTTGCAACAGCCTGTTCCTTGGCCAGAGACACAGTTTATCAGGAGTCAGGAAAACCCCTTATGAGAATAAGGCCCTGTAATTCATCATGTGTAGTGCATTACCGTTTGCAAAGAATTGTCCTATACACACCATTGCCGCCCTCACAACAGCCTGTTAAGGGAGCGGGTGTTATCCTCAGATGAGGAGACAGGATCAGAGAGATAAAGGGGTTTGCTCAAAGTCTCACAGCTGGGAAACAGCAAAGAGGCATTTTCTGCCTCCTGTTGGCAACTTTGTCACTGGCATTCCCTGCTCTGTAGGAGACAAGTTCCCTATCTGCTGCTTTGGAGGGGGTGGCGTCTTCATCTAGCCCCTCGCGGCAGCTGAGATGTGTGAGGACAGATAATTATTCCCACTGGGGAGTCCCAGGTGCTGTCTGTTCTATTACTGGGAGAAGACACAGCTGCCCTTTAGAACATTCCTGGGGTCTCTGAAGTGCCAAGGAAACTGAAGCCCATTTCAGTTAAACTTAAAAGATTTGTTGAAGTGCCAGCCACATGCCAGGGACTGTCCTAGGTAGTGGGGATACAGCAGTGAACCAGTCTCTGTCGTGTGGAGCTTCTATTTCAATAGAGAAGACATACTATATCCAAGATAAAGAGGTGAAAGTATTTTACACGTTGGTGAGTGCTAAGGAGACAAAATAAAGCAGGGAAGACATCAGGGCAGTTGAGGGTGGTTGGGTTTTAAGCAGGATGGCCAGACAGGCCTCGGTGTCTTTTGATCCCATGCACGCTCATAAGGTCAGGGGTGCTTTGTCATCCCTCAATCCTGTTTTGCAGACTTCCACCCACCCCCGCTGCCCCACGAAGACCCTTACTGCCTGGATGATGCACCCCCCAACCTGGGCTACCTGGTCCGCATGCAGGGGGGCATCCTCTTTGTGTACGATAACGAGAAGATGCTGGAGCGCCAGGAGCCCCACAGTCTGCCCTACCCTGACCTGGAGACCTACACGGTAGACATGAGCCACATCCTGGCTCTCATCACCGATGGCCCCACGTAAGCCAGCGCCCCCCGGGGCTGCCTCTCGGCATGGGCGCTATTCTGCATGGGCAAGACCAACCAGGTCACTCCTCTGCTCTGGGCTTCCCTGCACTTACACCCTCCCAGAAAGAGAGTGGTTTCCCCTTTCCTCAGTGCTTTGTGGGTTTCTGCAACCATCTCCCTTCACAAGCTGGCACATTCTCAGAGTTGGCGTACCTGTGCATACACAGGTGTGGAGCCTTCTGTTTGCTGGTGGCCACCTGTGCACCTTAAAACGGCTGTCCCTGCTCTCCCCAGGCAGGACAACAGCCCTGCAGAGAGTTACTAGCCCAGGGCATGACCGTACTTGGTGAGGAGTGATGAAGACTGTTGCTTCAGGCCTCAGGTTTTCTGTTTTTCTCGGGGGAGCTTGCAGGGAGCCTGGGGAACTTCATGTCATGACCCCCACAGTGCTCATGGGCCTGGCTCCCGCACCAGCAGGCAATTATCTTTCCAAATTTGCCCCCTGACTTCTTGGTGGGCACTCGGGCTAATCAGTGATGGAGGTCAACATGCCGGGACCCTGAGAGCCCTGGAGCGGCTGTGCTGGGAGTGGCAGTCTGGGTGCGGGTGGCGCCTGAGGACCTTCCCTGTGGTTCCGGTAGGAATGGTGTGATGCCAGTCCCCAAGAGAGGAGAGTGGCCCGAGGTGGGTGGGCAGCATGCCTCTTGGTCCTCACTGATCTCAGGCCAGAACCAAGACTTGGGAGGGGAGGGGACAGTTCCCAGGAGACCCTCCTCAGCCAGGTGTGTGAGCAGTGGCTGTCCTGCCTGGGGAGAGAGACTGGGTGAGATGACCTTCAAGCTCCCTTTGGACGCTGGGGCTCTCCTATGCTCCGCTCTGGGGCTTGTCTTGGCAGACAGACGATCTCCCTGTTGCATGGCCGGCAGCTGCTCTTACGGAAGTCTAAGTGATTGGATGCAAAGGGAGCTGCTGTTGGTTTGAGGGTAGCATGAACCGTGGTGGAAGGTTCCGTGTGGCTGTGGACGCAGCATGTGGCCAGGCTCCTTGGGCTGGGTGTGGGCTGGCAGCGGATACCCCTACCCCAACAGTGTTGGCTTGCTGAGAACCCTCCCTATCTGGGGTATCGGTCCTTACAGAGGTTCCTGTCCGGTAACAACACCCCTGTATTCCCAATCTGCTCATGATGTACAACATCTGCCTCTTGTCACGAAGCCCCAGATTTGGGAGGTCCCTGGGTCTTGGGATTTGGGGCATGGCCATTTGGTCAGGGGGGCGGTACCTGTGCATCCCAAGGTGGGCAGGTCGTGCCTTATAGTTTGAATGACGGTATTAATCTTCTGGGCATGGATTCCTTCTTCAAGGCATAAAGGCGGCCGAGGATGGATGGAAGGAAAGAAAGGAGGGGCTGAGGGAGGGAGACTTTTGTTGAGATCCACTGTGCTCAGAGCCAGGCCGTTTCACAGGCATAAACCAATTTAGCCCTCACTTCAACCTTGAGTGGTACCATCTGGTATTTGCTCGTGGGAAAGGGAGGCTCTCGGTTAATTGCCTGAACACTTAAAGCTAGAAGTCAAAGAACCGGTTGGAGGTCCTGATTCTCCCCTCACTTTATAGAGTCCGTGGATGTGGACAGTCCAGGGGGTCTGTAGAAAGCGGGACCCCCCCTTGCCCCTCCCTGCTCCCTCCTGCCGGAGCCCTGCCCCTTCCACCGGAGGGCTGGTCGCCACAGAGGCTGCCAGGCTCCAAACTGGAGAGCTTGATGTGACTTCTGCTCCATTGTGGTTTGTCCCCCTCCCCCAACTGCAGGAAGACCTATTGTCACCGGCGACTGAACTTTCTGGAATCCAAGTTCAGCCTTCATGAGATGTTAAATGAAATGTCCGAGTTCAAAGAGTTAAAGAGTAACCCCCACCGGGACTTCTACAACGTGAGAAAGGTATGTGGGCAGCCGGTGTTCAGAGCTGCCCCCTCCCGGCCCCTCCCAGCCCCTGGGACGCTCTGAGCCAGTTTAGGGCTAGTTCTCCATGAGAACATCAGGGCTCCCGGCTAAGGCAGCCTTCCTTGGCCAGAGAGGTGTGACGCATACGTGTAGGAGGACTGGAGAGCTGCCTTTGCTGAGTCAGGTTGTGCCTCAGATCATGCTTGTGTCACTGGAGGTAGAAACCTTTGTCCACACTGTGTATCTGTTGGAATGTGCCCTCTTTGGAAAATAGGGTATATCCTGTTAATTGGTCATAAAAGTTGAGCACAGGCTACTATTAGGGTAGGGGACATATTAGATTCATCATGGAGAGAAAAGACTATTAAGACCTCTCTGGACTTGGGAGTTTGTGGTTTTATATCCTTCAGGTTTGTGGATTTAAAGAAAAGCCTTCAATATGCTCAGATCTTTGCCCATCTTTACCCACTGAGGCAGCCTTGGCTTGCCCCTGGCAGCCTCAGCCTGCAGGGGCTACAGCAGGGGCAGGGGTGAAGGTTAAATGTCGTGGCCTCCAGCGTGTCCCTTTCTGCCATTGAAGTGATACACAGTGAGGCACCAGGTCAGTGCTAAGTGTGGGATGTTTGGTGAGCAAGAGACAATTCCTGTCGACGAGAAGCCCCTAGCCTATTTATTACGTTAGTGATAAGTGTTGCGATGCGGTGGCTTTTGGGGACAGGCCAGATCTGAGCTGACTTAGAGAGCAGGAGTTAGCCAGGCAGAGGGTGGGGGAGGGGAGTGGAAATGGTGGCATTCCAGGGAAAGGGCACAAGATAATGTGTCTTGAGCAGGTGCCAGGAGGGAGAGAGTGGCATGAGAGAAGGGAGAGCGTCTGAACAGTGCGTTGCTGTGACTGCGAGGAGTGCAGCGTGGCTGGAGCTCAGGTGGTGCGAGAGGGCAGCGGTGGGCTGTGGGACGCTCCTGGATCACGTGGGGCCATTGGTTTCTGGAGAAGGCAGGGAGGTGGGCCCGGCTATGGCAGAGAGCTGGGAGAGAAGCTCATGGGGGGAAGGGTGGGGATCAGGCTTTGCTTGGAGGAGGGGTGGCCAGACCTGAGCTGAGTCACAGTGGGATTGTCATCTCCACAGGGGCTTCCATCCCAGCTGGGCCTCTTGAGGGCTGCTCCAAGGGAGGATGTGGCTCCTCTCAAAAGCCCAGCTTGAGCCTCCCTGACCTCGCAGCTGGGAGCACTCAGCCATGCAGGGGGAAGGCCCCCTCCAGGGAAGCCCTGCGGTCACCTCTGTTATATGCCTGGAGGCCATATATGGACTCCTACTTGGATGGGATCGGGAGCTTTAAGTGAGTTTGGCTTCAGCTCATGGGCCATGAGAAGCTTATGGAAGTGTCATGGGGACTTCCAGGCAGAGGTGAAAGGTCGTATGGTAGATACCACTTACCTGGGCAGCCTGGCATTTTCACCTTAAAGTACCATTTGTTCCTTTTCTGTGAGCCTTAGGTGTTCAGACAGGTGGGTGCCTCAGTCACTATGTGAACTCAGCCTTGCCTGAAGCATCCCATGTGCCCCGGAGGTGCCCAGGCAGGTGTCCAAGGGAACTCCTCGCCCTCCTCAGTACAGCCCTGCCCTCTGCGTGCGTGAATGCCCTGGCCTGCCTGCTTCCTGCTGCCTGGGGCACAGGTCCTTGCTGACAGGGCTGGCTCTGGCACTGTTTGCTTCTGGGTGTTGCTGGGCCTACCAGCTGCTCTCTGGCCACAGTGTGGGACAGAGTCCTGGCACGGGGCTGTGATTGCATCTCAGAGCCAGTCCCCAGGGTTCCCTGTCAGTCTGGAGGTTAATGTGCTCTCTGGAAAGAAATGGCCTTGGCACTTGTGCTGTGAAACAGTGGCCTGTTCTCTGGCACCAGTCAGTCCATAAACATGGGTCCAGGTCTGCTGTGAGTCAGGCCTGTGCTTGCTCCTCCTGGGTGACAGGGAGGCCTGCCCCTGGGTGCTGGCTGCTTTATATTACCCGCCCCCAGCCTCTTCTGTGGGGAGGGGAGCTGGCTTTCTGAAATCCAGAACGGGCTGGAATGGGGGCCTCTGTGTGTCTGAAGAGGCTGTCATGTCCCGGGCAGGCCAGGGCTGTGCTCTGAGGGCAGAAGCTGTGGCGTGGCCATGGGTCTGGGTGGGTGGTTTCTGCGAAAGCACCTGCAGCGTCGTAGAAGGTGACGAACTATGATACCATGAGGCCCAACCAGCGGGACTGTAGAACTGAGACACTTCTTTTCTATTCAGAGCTATGATGAGAAGGCTAATAAGTGTGTTTGCTGCTTCAGAGTTGGGTAGAAGTGTAGGTATAATCTACTTTAGTTTAAGTGTCATATCAAGGATAACATAGTTTTCAACTTCTGTGCTAAACCTGACCAACTGGGAGTGACTACCTGAGGCTACTCCTGAAGCTTAGTGAAAAGAGTGCTGTAATCGATTACTGATGTCTGCTGTGGGTACAGAAATGGTCAGCATTGGCTCAGATCCAGGTATTGGCCAGCCCTATTCGGAAACTCTATTTGTTTAGAACTGGATCTTAGGTGAAAAGCAGGGATCCTCTGGTGAGTTGAAAACACTTCCCTCTACCGACAGCCTCTTTTGCTTGTTCCTAAAATAATCACTTTTGAGATTCTGAAATTTGGATTGGGTGCTTCCTGGATTGTCCAGTTGTTTTCCTCCTTTATCTTGTGACTCATGGGGGTGAGGACAGGTTGAACCCCCTGTGGTGTGTCATTGGTAAGCCTGGAGAATGCAGCCAGGAGGCCCAGAATGTGCTGAGTCATGCTGAGGTAGTTGTGCCAAGCTGTGTCCAGCTGAGCTAAGCCAGGCTGACCTCTTGCGCGTCCCACACGAGCCCAGCCTCGTCCCAGAGGGGCCTGAGCCTTTACACCGTGCTTTGGTGATGTTTTAGTTTTTGGTGCTTTGAATGTTTTAATTCTGTGGTGTCCATGGTCTGTCTTGCTGGCAGGAGTGGCAGGATTAATGGCAGGAGGGACCCTGACAAGTGAGTGATGTGGCCAACAACATGGGCTGGCTGGTATGATGCTCACAGAGGTCCCATATATCAAATGTCTGGTTTGGCATGACCTGGAGATGCCCAGCCAGCTGTGGACAGCATTCTCCGCCCTGAGATCAGCCACCACCTCACCCCAGCCCCGGCAGAGTGCCTAGGCAGCTGCAGCAGTAACTGCAGCAGTATAGTTAGGCTGTAGTAGTATAGTTAGCAGTATAGCCAGGCTGGCAGCACCCTGGCCTGTGAGGCTGCTGTCTCCCTCCCTGGGGACCTCCTTTAGGCCTCTGGGCTCATGGAAGTGGAGTCGTGATGCCCACTGTGGCTTCAGGCCATCCGTCAGCTTGACTGGGGCTTCATTCTTTAGGGCTGTCCTGTGAGAGAGGCACAGTGAAAAAGGGAGAGTAGGGATGAGGGGTGGGGAAATAGGTAGGGGCCAGGTAATATTAGCAGGGCCCTCATTCTACGATTAATGAAGGATATCTCGTAACAAATAAAATCGTATTTAAGAAGTCCTTTCGGCCGGGCGCGGTGGCTCACGCCTGTAATCCTAGCACTCTGGGAGGCCGAGGCCGGTGGATCGCTCAAGGTCAGGAGTTCGAGACCAGCCTGAGCAAGAGCGAGACCCCGTCTCTACTAAAAATACAAAGAAATTATCTGCCCAACTAAAATATATATAGAAAAAATTAGCCGGGCATGGTGGCGCATGCCTGTAGTCCCAGCTACTCGGGAGGCTGAGGCAGTAGGATTGCTTAAGCCCAGGAGTTTGAGGTTGCTGTGAGCTAGGCTGACGCCACGGCACTCACTCTAGCCCAGGCAACAAAGCGACACTCTGTCTCAAAAAAAAAAAAAAAGTCCTTTCTAGCTTCTGGGTGTGGGGGATGAGTTGAACCAGAGCAAGAGGAACAGGGGCAAGACCAGTTAGGGGGTCGCTGTGAATCCAGGTGTGAGAGCACGCAGACTGGGACTCCCGTGGGGATGGTAAAGGTGGAGTGTCTTATGGATTTAAGATCTACTTGGAAGGCAGAACTGATGGGACTGGCTGGTGTTGAGGGAAGGCAGACGGGAAGGCCAAGGATGACTCCAGTTTTCCAGCATTGACAGCTGGGTGTGGGGCACACCATTTCCTGGGATTCGGAAACCTGGGAGACTACCAGGTTTGGGCTGAGGCCAGAGACGGAGAGTCCATTTTTGGGTATATTGAATTTGAACTGCCTTTGAGCTACCCAAGTAGAGATGTCAAATAGGCAGTTGTTACAATTCTGGAGCTTTTGGCTGGTGATATAGACTTGGGAGTTGGTATAAAGAAGTTAATTAAATGCACAGAAATGAATCAGATCACCATTGGAGAGAGTGTGCAGTGAGAGGACAAGAGGGCCCAGGACCAGGCCTGAAGAAATTCCAACACTGAGAGGTCTGGGAGTGAGGATGAGATGACTGAGGAGGTTGGAAAGGAGATGCCAGAAATGCAAGGGGACAGTTTGGGGTCAGAGGGCTTAGCATGATATAGAGGACATGAGAAATCCCATGAGGTATTGTGAGACCCTGCTGGGCTCCTTCCTGGTGCCTTTTGCAAGGAAGCTGCCTGTCCATGCAATGTGGGGAGAAGTCCAAGCTCCCTGTGCATTTCTGTTCTTCAGGATTTGCTCTGTGATCTTTGGCCTTGGGCCCCACAGCCTAGTCCACGTGTTGGCTTAGGGTCAGTAGAGCTGCTGCTGCTTGGGATTTAGATGCCCTGGGGTTTGGGTGAAGTGTAACTAGCCAAGGAAATGGTGTGGTGGGGGCTGGCCCCAGGTGCCTGTCCTCCTCACTCACCCCCATGTGGAGGTTTGCTCTGGGGGTCTGAGCAGTCAGGGGAAGAGTGGGATTTTGTGGCTCCTCAGGGTTATCATTGAAGACATTAGAATCATCACACCTATTTGTTTGTTCATCCATTCATTGGTTCAACTAATAGGTGCCAGACACTTGAGATGCATCAAACGTTGTCCCTGTCCCTGAGGAGCTCCCAGTCTAGTGAAGGTATAGACAGGAAAATGTTAGAGTGGCTCAGGAGACATGCACAGCAATGGATGTGTGTACTAGGTTTCCAGGCTGGGCAAGGGAAGGGGTGATCAGTTGTGCTTGGGGGATCAGGGCTGGCTTCCAGATGGAGGAGGCTGTGGGAATTTCCAGGTGGATGAGATTGGTGGGGAGGAAGGCAGGCATTCCGGGCTGAGACACAATGAAGTGACATGGGTGAAGTGACATGGTGGGTGCCTTGAGTACCTGTAAGTGGCTGGTCGTGGCTGGAGCACAGAACGGGGCAGTGGCAAGGTGAGAGGTAAGGCTTGAAGTAAGCTTTGAACCCCAGGCTAAGGTCCTCAGGCTTTGCCTTGAGGCTCATGGGGGCCACTGATGCTTTGTTAACAGGGGAGTAGCCCGATCCAATCTACATTTTAAAAAGATCTCTGGGTGCTGTAAGGAGGTGGATTGGGCAGCAAGGCAGAAGGGAGGGACACCAGTTCCACAGTCCAGTGGAGGATCGAGAGGGATCCTGGCATTGTTGAGGCTGCGGCCCGCAAGGTGCTGAGGCTCTGTGCTCCACACTGAGGGTTGGATGTCCTGACTCTTGTTACCAGGGGAGGTGGCCCAGCTCACGGGCTGGTGGGTGCTGTGTTCCAGGTGGACACGCACATCCACGCTGCTGCCTGCATGAACCAGAAGCATTTGCTGCGCTTTATCAAGCACACGTACCAGACAGAGCCCGACAGGATTGTGGCTGAGAAGCGGGGCCGGAAGATCTCCCTGCGGCAGGTGTTCGACAGCCTGCACATGGACCCCTACGACCTCACCGTGGACTCGCTGGACGTCCACGCGGTGAGTGAGCGTCTGCCCCAGAGCTGCAATCAGAAAGCATCCCTGACCGCAGACTCAGCCCCCTGAAAGTCACAGGACTGTGCTTGGAGGGAGGCTGCCTGTGGAGGCAGCGCTTTCTCTCCCAACCGTGGAGGCTGTGAGAGGTCATGTGGCCTTTGGGGCGGCCGTGGGACAGGTGCGATGTGGGGTCAGCCGGGCCTCAGTACTAACCCCACTCCTACCACTTAGGAGTGGTGTGCCCTTAGGCAGCTCACTTAAGCTTTTATTTCCTTGCCTGTAAAACATGTGCCTTCCTAACTTTACAAAGTTACTAAAATACTAAATGATGGTGCACCCGCTGTGGAAAACAGTAGGGTGGTTCCTAGAAAGGTTAAGTGTAGAACTGGCGTATGCTCCAGCAGTTCCACTCCCAGGTGTGTACCCACGAGAACTGCAAGCAGGGACTAGAACAGATACCTGCACACCCATGTGCTCAGCAGCTTTATTCACAACAGCCAGAAGGGGAAGCGAGCCGTGCTCATCGGGACATGAGTGGGTAAACAAAATGCGGTGTATCCTTGCCACGGAGTACTATTCCGCCAGACACATAAGGACAAGTATCGTTCCACTTACACGAGGTATCTGGAGTAGACAAATTCATAGAAACAGGAAGGAGAATAGAGGTTACCAGGAGCTGGGGTGACGAAGGAATGGGGAGTTAGTGTTTAATGGGTACACAGTTTGTTTGGGACAAGGGAAAATTTCTGGAGATAGACAGAGCTGATGGTTGCACAGCAATGTGAATGTACTTAATGCCACTGGACTGTACAATTAAAAATGGTTAAAATGATAAATTTTGTGTTATACATGTTTTGCCACAATAAAAAACTTTGTTAAAAAAAACAAAACACCCATGGTATAATATGGAGAAGGTGCTTTACAAAGTCTGAGCAGTGATAGGGAACACTTTATTATCTCTGATTGTTCAATAGTCCGGCGTCCTCTGCTCCCTAAGTCAGCCCTGTCCCTGGCTGTGGCACCTGGAGGCACGAGGCCCTTGCTGCTCCTTCACAGAGGGCCTCATAAAAGGGCCCTGTGCTGACCGAGTGAGGATCCATGGTCCTGGCCCTCGGGAGTGGCCAAGATTTCATGCAAGACATAGAAGACAGGTTGCACAGTGGCCCCACAGAAGGCCACCTTGGAAAGGTCTGGAGGGGGGAATGTGTGTGGTAGCTGCAGAACAACGTGGTGACCTGGAGGTGTTCTCCTTCCCCCAGGGTCGGCAGACATTCCATCGATTTGACAAGTTCAACTCCAAATACAACCCTGTGGGGGCCAGTGAGCTGCGTGACCTGTATTTGAAAACCGAGAACTACCTGGGAGGAGAGTACTTTGCTCGCATGGTCAAGGTGATTGAGCCCTCAGCCTCTCCAAGGCCTCCCAGATACCCGACAGCATCTGCCTGGGGAGAGTAGGGGTCCTGCATGGCCTTCTGTCCCCTTCCCCTCCCTCTGTCCAGCATCGGCTCAGGCAGGGGCCAAGGTGCCCAGGCACCCAGGGCCAGAGTGCAGGCAGGCGGTGCTGCATGTGCCAACTGCAGGGAAGAAGAGGGGGAGGGCATCTTCCCTCGCCAAGCTCACAGCACCCGGGCTGGCTGCTGCGTCTCTCTGCAGGCTGAGCTTGGCTGGGTGTAGCCTGGCTCTGTGTGGAGATGCTTCGGCTGCCGGCAGCATGATGGTGCTGACCTGAGGCCTTCCTGCCCAGGGAGCCTCTGCTACAGCAGAGTGAGCGCTCACAGGCAGCGGGCAGCACTGGGGATTCGGATCTGACCTTCCAGCCTGGGAGCCGAGGGAGCTGCAGGACCTGGCTGGTGATGAGGGCTGGGGGTGGGGGTCTCCCACGTGGCTGGGATGCTCTCGGGCTGACCCAAACTCTTCTTGGTGCCAGGAGGTGGCCCGGGAGCTGGAGGAGAGCAAGTATCAGTACTCGGAGCCGCGGCTGTCCATCTATGGCCGCAGTCCTGAGGAGTGGACCAGCCTGGCCCGCTGGTTCATCCAGCACAAGGTCTACTCGCCCAACATGCGCTGGATCATTCAGGTGCCTCGGATCTAGTAAGTGAGGTGGCCCCGCTGTCTGCCCTGTGCCCTCCAAAGATGACACCCTGTCCCACACGGGCTGCTGAGTCTGCACTACTGAGGGGTGGGACCTATTCTGGTGCCAGCTCAGGCTGGTCCCCTCCAGGGGGTTTTCCACAGGAAGGAGTGATTGGCAAAGATGTCCTCGTGACACTTAAACTCTTGTTCTTTGAAAAATATATGCGTGCAGAGTCCTTGGGGAACTGCCACCCAGCCCTCTCCTCATTGAGGGTTGGGGATGGATTGCCCTTCTGGTACAGCCAGGGTGTGGGGTGACCTGGCAGCGGCCTATGTTGCTGGCCCTCTCCCTGGTGTCACTCACACTTCCGCTGTCCTCTCCGGGTGGCTGGCCAGTGTGGGGCTCATGGCCCTGGGATGGGCTGGGGTGTGTGGTTTAGGGAAACTGAGCCGAGTGGCAGAGAGTTTGCATCACTGGGTATTTGAGGACTCATCTCTCTGCCCCTTGGTCAGCCTGAATCCCACCACCTCACCCCCAGAACGGCCTCTGCTTGAGAAAGTGCTCTGACAGGGGGGCGGGTGTGGAGTTCGCGAACCAGAGCCTGGGATTCTGACGCTGCTGGGAGTTGGGGGGAAGGAGGGACCTGTGTTCAGGCCACGTCTGACCCTCCTCTGGGTGTCTGACGGGGACTCGGGCTGCCTAAGAGACTGGGGCTGACCTCCGCCAGGACAAGGGGGCTGTTAGGCCCACCTAATAAACAAGTCTTTGCTACCCCCCAGTGACATATTTAGGTCCAAGAAGCTGCTGCCAAGCTTCGGGAAGATGCTGGAGAACATCTTCCTGCCCCTTTTCCAGGCTACGATCAACCCCCAGGATCACCGGGAGCTTCACCTCTTCCTTAAATATGTAAGTGGGGGCAGGGGGCGTCCCAGGCAAGGCTCATAGTGGCGGAGGGAGCGGGTGGATTCCACGCAGGTTGGGTCAGGTTTTCTCCTTGCCCTTCACCATGGCTTCTCAGACCCCCATGTGCCCCAGGCATGGGGATGCGAGCCCCAAGAAGCTGAATTTCTACATAAGGGAGCCTCCCCCGGGGAGCAGAAGTCACTCCTCAGTGGCAGCCCTGGGGAGCGGTGGTAGTGGCTCTCCTCTTGGCTCTCCTCCTAGGGCTGTGCCCCTAGCTGGGAAGGGCCGCGTGGGCAAAGACTGGAGACTTGGTTTCTGGCCGCTGAGGCTGGAAAAACTGGATCCAGCCCCCAGAGGTACCAAGCAGCCTCGGGGCTTTTTGAGAAAGGCAGACATTTGAACTCTCCTGCTTTTGCCTAGAAATAGAGGTCCTCACACCATGTTTGGTTAAGAAGCCCCACAAAATATATTACTCTTCCATATCTGGTTAGTTGTAGGGAAGAGAGAAGCTATGCAGGAGAGACTTAACCAGGAGGGGAGTGAAGGGGTGGCAGCTGGCCCTTCCTCAGGATGCCTGGGATGATGAAGAGGGTGTCGGGTGGTAAGAAACAAGTTCATTTCCCTGTGGAGGTGACGGGGTGATTTTTCACAGGGCGTGGGGGGAGGGAGGAGCCCAAGGGCTGGGCATGGTGGGGGGGGAGGGGTAACTGTGTGTGTGTGTGTGTGTGTGTGTGTGTGTGTGTGTGTGTAGGGGCTGCCCAGAAAGTGTTGGGATAAACAGGGACATTGTTGAATGTATGTTTTAGACCAACATTATTCTGGCTGCTGTGGGGTGAATGGCCTGGAACAGAAGTCAGCCGGGGTGGGGGGCAAGAGGAGAGCCAGGGGCTTGCTCTAGCCGTGGACACCCAAGGGGAGCCTGAACCAGTGGCAGCAGCTCGTGTGTACTGAGCCCGGCTGCCTGGGCCTGGCCTAGCCACGCACCACATGGCCTCACGTACACCTCATGTGGCCCTACTGTCTCCATTTTGTTGTTAATAATCAAACTATTATGTGCCTCTTGTGTGTTAGACACTGTGATATGGAAATTAAAGAAGATCTCACAGCTAAAAAGCGCAGAACTGGAATTCTTGTCCAGGCAGCCTGACTCCAGAGCATGTGCCCAGAACCCCCATTCTGCATTGTCTCCCCAGTAGGAAAAGCGGGGTGTGTAGCAGCTAGCAGCCCATGGCTGTGGGCATTGGCAGGCAGGGACTCTGGGCAGCGTGGGGTTGGTGAGAATTGTGGGTGTAGCCCCAACAAGACCTGGGCATGACTGGAGGACATGAGTCTGGGGTGCCTCCAAGGTGCCCAGCTACTTGTAGGAAGGTGGATGGTTCATGTTCAGGGGCCACTGCCAACAGTGGGGGAAGAGCAGGCTGTGTGGGGGTGGGGAGGAGGGAGGAGGAAGGTAGGGTTTGCACCTATGTCATGCCTGAGGCCCGAGGGTGAGGCTTTGTATCAGTTGGACAGAGCCCCTGGGTGAGGGCCTGGAATGGTCCCCCTGCTGGGCCCCGGAAAGTTCAGGTGAAGCACAGAGCACAGCTCAGGGTCTTCCCTGGCACCTCTGGCCCACCCAGGCATGCTTAGAGCTGTATCGGGGATCCTGTCCTTTCCTTTCCTTTGACACGTAGGGCTCTGTGACAGGGAGATTCTGACCAAGACCCTTGTGGTACCCTGCTCTTCTGGGCTGCTCCTGCCTATGTAGCAATGGGAGAGGCTGGCAGACCTGGCTGGGGTCTGGGCTGGGCTGGGAACCCCCCAGCTTGGGCCACATGTGGAGTGACGTGGACAGTCTCTTCCTCCTGTCTGGTATTCAGGGGCCCCTCCCTAAAGCACTGCTGTGGCTGAGTGAAAGGCCACTTGTTAGCAAACCTCCACTGTGTGCTGGCTGAGAGCCCACGTCTCTGTGTATCAGTACATTCTTGGCTGGGGCTTGGTCTCTGGGATTAGCCAGAAGGCTCTGGTGACTTAGGTGGGGCCCTCTAGACCACAGTTGGGTCCCAGATGAGGCATAACTGTAGTGGAAGGGTGGGAGTTGGCTGAGGCTCCTCTGGCCCAGCTCAGAGGACAGTTCCCAGTGGGGACTGGAGAGCAAAGCTGCCTCCCAGGAACTGAGGCTCAGCCTGGCAAGGACCCTCTTGGTCCATTTGTGAGGCACCTGGCTGGTTTCTCCTGGCCACACCTGGCCATGCCCTAGGGCATCCTCCACCTACGGCCACAAAATGTCCACACCCAGAGCCCACGTGTGCTCAGAGCCTGGTTGTCTCTCTTGGGCAACTTCCTTAATTGCTCTGGCCCTGGTTTGCTCCATTGTAAAATGGGGTTTGCAGCCAACCCCGCCCTCAGGGTTGCTCTGAGTACTAAATAACTGATGTGTGTGTACTGCTTCAAGCAGGGCTTGTCACTGCTGCTGATGGCAGTGGCTGTTGCACCCTGCAGCACTGGGGCCTTGGCACAGCAGTGGGACAAGCAGTGGGTGTGGCTGCTTCACTCTTCACCTGGCCTGGCTGAGTGTCTCCCACTGTCACCACCACCATAGGGGGGCTTGGCATTCTCCAGCCTGGCCTCCTGGCTACCTTTGGAAGCCCTGCAGGGGCAGACCTTGGCATTATACCCACTTCCCATCCCCATCCCTAGGAGGAATGTGGCTTCAGCCAGCCCACAGGGTCCCCTGCTGAGGTGTGAACCTAGGGGGCCTAGGCTCCTCTTTGGCAGCTCGGCTCTGAGCCCGGGAGGCTGAGCTGAGCCCGGGTCTGGCCTGGTCTGCCTTGTCTTGAAGCTCAGGACCCCTCCTCCTGCCCAGGTGACAGGGTTCGACAGCGTGGATGATGAGTCCAAGCACAGTGACCACATGTTCTCAGACAAGAGCCCCAGCCCAGACATCTGGACCAGTGAGCAGAACCCACCCTACAGCTACTACCTTTACTACATGTATGCCAACATCATGGTGCTCAACAACCTCCGCAGGTTTGTGTTCATGTGTTAGCACTCGCACCTGCATGTGTCCATGTGTCCATGTGTCCCTGTGTATTTGAACCCACACACATGCCTACATACCTCAAAACACATGACACTCCCCAGCATACCACATAAGGCATGTCTCCACATGATCTCACACATGCAGACATGCGTACCACAACACATGCCAACACAGACCTGTATCATATAGTATACAATGTAGCCACATGCTACACATACACGTGTTCATATATACACACAAGTGTTCATACATACATAACACGCACCAACAACACACAGTCCATGTGTACCCGTACCTCCCTGAGACTACAGAAACAGGCCAACACACATGCATGCTCACTTATCACACTAACAATGTTCACACATGCATGCATTCTTCCAGCAAATGACTGCTTCTGCAATGTGACAGGCACTATCCCAAGCACTGGACAAATAATAGGGAACCAAATAGACCAACTCCATGCACGTCCTCAGGGACGGCACCCGTGGGCAGGAGTTGGCTGCCTAGGGCCATTCCCCTCCCTACGAGCCTTGCATCTTGCCTGCCCCTGCTGGGCCTTGGGGCCACTCGCTCGGCCTAAGCCCATGCTAGTTTTGTGGGTGTGGAGGTTTCGAATGGGGCCCTGACTGAAAGAAATGGGCTGGTGGGCTGGAGGCAGTCCTGGACTGAGCTTTTGGAGATGGGGGTTCTAGTTCGAGCTTTGTCACTGATCTGCTCGGTGGCTTGGACCACAGACTCCACTCTCTGGGCCTTGGTTTGCCCACTTTTATAACACAGAAGCTGGACTTGATGGTTTCTCAAGGCCTTTCCTTCTCTGGAGGTCTATGAAAGTGGGACACAAGGCCTGGTGAGGAGGGGTAGAGGAGAGTGGCTGGAGGACAGGGTCCCTTTCCACCACTAGGCCCCCTCTCTGCCCCCAGAGACGATGCCTCTTGGTTCTGAGGGGCTCTGGGGCCTGGGCCTCTGCATTTTAGGAGGGGTAGTTTCCAGGGTGCACTGGGTCAGCCATGCTGACCCTGCTATGGGTGGCTGTTGCCTCCGGATTTGGTCCCAGTTGGGGGTACGGGCCTCAGGCAGAGGAAACCAGGGTCCTTCCTGACCTGGGGCCCTCCTTCTACAGGGAACGCAGCCTGAGCACATTCCTGTTCCGGCCACACTGTGGGGAGGCTGGCTCCATCACCCACCTGGTGTCTGCCTTCCTAACTGCCGACAACATCTCCCATGGGCTACTCCTCAAGAAGGTAACCAGGCCACTCACGGGAGCTGGCCCTGTAGTGACTGTCCTGTTCTGGGCTCCTGTTGCCCCTGGGAGTCTTGGCCAATGATGCCAGAAGGCTGGGGCCTTTACCTGGGCTGGGATGTCTGTAGTCACCTTGGTTTCATTGGTAATTATGAAAGTAATATAATCAAACTCATTACATCTTAGATTTTCCAAAAAATGGAGAAATGGAGGAAAAAAAAACCCTTATTGCTATTACTTTAATAGAAACAACCATTATTAGCTTTTTAATACTTCTAATTCCCATCTTTTCTCCAGAGCATATTTTTAATGTGCTTCTTATCATAATGAACACAGAATTTTGGATCCTGCTTTGTCCCCATGTGTAACATTGTTCGGTGCTGCCCGTCATCACTGTGCTCCTCCTCCTAAAGGCTGTCGCTGGATAAAGGCTCTACCACCCGGTCTATAATGGACCAGCCCCCCCTTGTTGGACACTGAGCCCATCTACCTTTTCACTGGTGTGCATGGTCTTTTCTGCGTTTTGGATCACTTCCATAGGAACAGTGTTTGCTCAATATGCTCCCTTGCCCTGGCCCTGGTGAGGTCTAACCACGGGTCACATTTTTGGGTGGGTGGGGCTGGTGTTACATCAGAAAACCACACTAGCGAGGTCAGGTCTGACCTTTCCCGTCCCTTCATGGCTCATCTCTGAGGAGCTGAAGTGTTTCCAGGTTCAACTGAATGTTTGCAGTCAAAGTGACAAAACAGCAAAAGTGGGGCATCTCCCGGACTGCCTGATGGGTCCGTGCTGGGGGAGGGGAGCAGGAGCTGCAGGCTGGGGTCGGCTGCCCTTCCTGCCCTGAGCCATACCTCGAGTCTGCAGCAAGAGTGAGCACTTCAAACAGTGGGCAGGTGCCAGGGAGGGCTGGGCATGAGATGTAGGAAGGAGATGAAGGGGCAGTGGGTCTGGGTGTCCTGGCTTGGGAACTCAGGGCTGGTTTGGACACTTGTGCAGATACTGCTCAGACCCCTGGTTTCCACTGATGAATGCATCTTCCCTCCGTCTCCCTCTCTCCACCCTCCCTCCCACCACACTTTCTGGCACTTGTCTCATGAGTTTGGTGATTCTTTTGCAGAGTCCAGTATTGCAGTATCTCTACTACCTTGCTCAGATCCCCATTGCCATGTCTCCTCTTAGCAACAACAGTCTGTTCCTTGAATATTCCAAGAACCCTCTGAGGGAATTCCTGCACAAAGGACTACATGTTTCTCTCTCCACGGATGACCCCATGCAGTTCCATTACACGAAGGTGAGACTTCGGGGTAAGGACAGTGGTGCCCCAGCAGGCATTCAGTCCTACCCTGTCCTCGCATTGTAGGGACCTAAGACCGTGGCTCAGTTCTGCTTTTGGAGTGGGGTTGGTGGTCCAGTGAAGACAAGAGGTAAGCCACTGGTGAGGGAAAAGCGTTCCTTCCAGGAGCCCTCTTTTTGGTGTCCTTGAACCCTTGAAGGTACAATTTAATATCTTTGCCTTTCTCTATTTTCCCTTTCTTTGACATCTACTGGCTTTGTGACCTTGGAAAGTTATTAGGCCTCTGTTTAGAATCCCTGTTAATCTGTAAAAGGGAGATAAAACTGTCTCCACCTCTACCTTACTGTGAGGACTAAGGTCATGAATCAAAGGGTCTAATACAGTGTCTGCATATAGCTTGTATTCAAAAGATTTCTTTTAAATCGGTGCATTATTATTATTACACCTTGAATCTCTGAGAAAAGAGAAGGGGAAGGAGGTATCATGCATGGGGACCAGCCACAAGTGTCTACCTAGCACACTGTGATGGTGTTGACAAGACCAGCCATTGGTTAGCAAAAATAGAAGCACCAGAATCTTCTAGGACAGATGTTCTCCAACATTTTGGTCTCTGGACCCCTTTAATGAGAATTGAGGCCCTCAAAGAGCTGTTGCTTATGTGGGTCATATCTACTGATATTTACTTCGTTAGAAGCTAATGAGAAATTAAAAAATATTAACTTATTTAAAAACATTAATAAACCTATTGAATATTACACAAATAGCAATTTTTCTGAAAATAACTTTATTTCTCCAAACAAACAAACAAACAAAAAAATAGAAAAGAGCACTGTCTTAGAGTTTTGTAAGTTTCTTTAATGTCTTAATAGAACCAGCAGGATTCTCACATCTGCTTCCACATCCTGTTTGCTGTTTTTATCAAAGTATGTTAAAAAAAAAAAAAACTTGCCTCATAAAGATTGGGAAAGGAAGCCCGTTCAAAAGGTTGTGGGGAACTCCCAGGGGACCTTGGACAATACTTTGAGAAGCACTGCTCTAGGCTAGCGAGGCAATGGAAGGGCTGGTGACTAATTGCAGACACTTACATCCCAGAAGGGTAAGCAGAACCACAGCTCATACCCAAATCCTTTTCGTACTGTCTTACTGCTTATAGCCTAGGAGCACTTTTCATTCTTATTCAAGCTTCCGTCTCTGCTCTTAGTACTTTACTCATATGTATACAAATACGTGTGTGTGTGTGTATTTGGACAATCTATAGAAAGCAAAGCTAGAGGGCAGGTAGTACTAACAATGGCACGACTTAGGGGGTTGTCACAGGAAAGCAGAGACTGGCATCCCTGCTGACTGGCACAGGGCTTCAAACATGACAGGCTTTCAGTGCTGGTCAATGAATAAATGTGGAGATGTGCTTTTATATCTCTGTAATAACCCGTGATTTCACACAAAAAAGACCTTAGAGTTAGGAATTTAAGGTGTGATGTTTGATGATCCAGGTGCCAGTTAGTAAAGAAAAAAATTAACTCTGCAATGTCTGATGTTTTTAGCTTTGGAAATATGTGAAACATTGAAATGGATTTTCTCCCATCTAATCCACGTACTTTTGGGGGAGGGATCTAGGAAGCACTTATGGAAGAATACGCCATCGCAGCTCAAGTGTGGAAGCTGAGCACGTGCGACTTGTGCGAGATCGCCAGGAACAGCGTGCTGCAGAGCGGCCTCTCGCACCAGGTGTGGCATGTGACAATGCTGCCTCTGTCCCTTCCAGCCTTTCAACAAATGGTGATGCCTGACTATGTGCCTAGGCGCCTTCTAGGCGCTGGGGACCTGTGATGAAAGAGCAGGCAGGGTCTCTGGCACACTGACACTCCTCAGGCTCCATGAGAGAATCCTCGGAGCCTCCTGAGTTTTCACGGCGGCTTCCACCCCCTTTTCAGACCTCTACTCAATGTCACCTCCTTGGAGAGGGCCTCCTAAAGCAGCCATATACCTGCCATCATTCTCTATCCTCTTAATCTGGTTTTCTTCATAATGTTTATTACTACTGACGTATTTAGCTATGTGTCTTTCCCTCTAGAATGTAAGCTCTGCTGTGCAGAGACTTGTTTAGTATCATATCCCCAGACCCTAGAACAGTCCCTGGCACATAGTAAGCACTCAGCATTTCTTGAGTAGATGAACAGTATCTAGATTGAATATGGGCATCAGCAACTTTCCATAAAGTTCCATAAGTAATTCTGACATGGAGCACTGAGAACCATGTTCTGGATGGTATCTCAGGTCCCTGGGCCTCCCCTGGGTGATGTCACTGGTGTGGGGAGTGGCTGCATTAGGTGCTGCTCTTCTTAGATGATGATACGCAGGAGTGAAAGGCTTAAGATTCTCCTCATGTGGAGTCTGGGTCCTTGGATGGGCCCTCCCCCAGAATACTTATTGTCTGTCCTTGCCAACTCTCAGGAGGGACTTAGAGTCTAGTACAAGCCTCCACCTTGACTTCCCCACCCCTAGCAGCTCTTACAGATTTTATCTTTTTTTTCTGATAAGGAAAGCAGAGTCAGGAATGAAGGGTCGTCTGAGGAATGACTGAGGTGGTCAGGGTGAATTCTGTAAGAGTTCTGTGGGGATGAGATGTCCTGACTGAGGCTCTGCCTCAGGGGGACTAGTCTGATGTGCTGTGGCTGATGTCGAAGCTGCCCATGTGGATGTAGAAAGTGACTTGTTTCCTTTGTATTTCTCTTGGTCCATAGGAAAAGCAGAAGTTTCTGGGAAAAAATTATTATAAAGAAGGACCTGAAGGAAATGATATTCGAAAGACAAATGTTGCTCAGATCCGGATGGCATTCCGATATGAGACTTTATGCAATGAGCTTAGCTTTCTGTCTGATGCCATGAAATCAGAAGAGATCACAGCCTTGACCAAATAGGTCCAGCACTCGACATGCATTTTAACTTTTTGGTTTAATTTCAAGTCTGCTGTGGCTATTAGAGGTCAAGATACCAAACTAGGCCTTTCCTCCAGGAAGAGGATGCCTCTGAAGAAATTTCAAACTGGTAATTTTGGTCGCATTGTTCACTGTAAGATCTCACATGCCCACAGTTCTGTTAATATTTCTGAGTAATAGATGGTGACTTCTCCTTAGGGATCTGGGAGCTGGGCACTTGTCTATACTTGTTCATAATTTTCCGCGTATTTCTCTTGAAATCACCAGTGCTTGAATTGTTGGGGCCAGGATTTTCCATGGTCAAATGCCAACTTGACATGAGAGGTCTGTGTAGCTTTCTGCCATACTCCTCTCTACAGGCCCTGCAGGCTAACATTGGTAGTTGTTCATTTCAGCCTCTGGCTGGCTGCCTTAAACAAAATCAATTTCAAAGCTCCATTTCATAAAGGGGCCACTTTGAGAGAGTTAAAATAGAAAACTTCCATCTTGACAATTTGCATTTTTAATGAATTTCTTAAACTGTTTTATTTAGCCCTCCTCCCCGCTTTCTAGTTAGGAAGCCAAATGTTCTCAGAACAGTCTCTCCTATTCTGAGTCTTGGTTGCCTCATCTAGAAAGTGAGGGGTCCTTCTAGAAGAGTGGTTTTCAAATCATGTTCCGTTATGGCCACTTCAGGGTGGGGCAAAGCGTGAGGCTCTGAGGCTGTCAAAGTGACTCTGCTTTCATCAGTTGTACACTGGGGCGGCTACCTAGTATTTTCATTTGGACTAAGGACATTGAAAAGCACAGGACTAGATGATCTCTGTTCCTTCTGGCTCCAGTATTCTATGATTGTAGCCAAATTATCATGCTACTGATGAAGAGATACAGGGCCAGAGAAGTGAAATTTGCTTCAGGTCACACAGCTAATGAGTACAGCTAGGTTTCCTTATTCCTAATCCAGTCCTTTCCACCAGGGCTATTCCATTAGGTCTCACAAATATTAGTTGTGTTTTGTTTTTGTATTACTGTAACTTGGCACATTTTTTTTTTTTAAAAGGCAAAATTTCTCCCTTCCCTAATATGAAGACTTCTTTAGAAGATATAGTGGTCCTGGGGGCCAGGAAGAAAGCATTTTTTAAAAACAAATCTGAATTTAAGCTTTACAAGTATACTTTTCATCTGTGTTACTAGTGCCTGGTATGTAGTAGGTGCTCAATAAATACATTATTGGATAACTAAATGAGTTTCTTTTGGCAACTTTTTAAGGATATGTGCTCCCAGTCCTCAATAAGCTGCTCAAGAACCTTCCTATCTATTTCTGTGGGCAAATTCAGATTACAAGACATCCTTTTGAATCACTAAAAAGTTAGAAGAGCCTATTTTTGCCTGTGCACTTGCTTATCTGACTCTAGATTATTTTACCTTGTGACTTTATTATGCCTGTTCCCCTCGGCTGGTCAACTTAGCATATGGAACTATAAACGTTGTCCTTTTACTAGGCAAAAATATATGCTGTCTCACAGCTAATTATGAAATTGAATGAAAACCCATTGTTATCTTAGGGATTCATTATTTTTGAAAAGCCTTCATTTGTATACATTTGCAACATACGAATTATTGTACAGTTTTTCATTATTTTATCTATATCAAGTATCTGTTGTTAGGACTGTGGCTCAGTAATTTAAAACTGTTTCAAATTAATCATATTTATATAAATGTTAAAGTTTATTACTTTGAAGATTGGGCATCATGCAAAGCTATCATAGTAACCACTAATTTATCTTTTACTAAGACTCAGACATGAATGACATTCTCTAGGAAAACTCAAAATTTTCAAACTGAAGCTCACCAGACCCAGAAGGGAAAAACCTTGGCTTTTTCTTTAACTTCTGCCCTGTTACATTATTAGGTTATTAAGTATGAAATGTCCCATTTCCTTAAGTACTAAGTTTGACAGTTGATATCTCTGACATTTCACTTTGACACTCCTTGTTTTATTTTTGTTGTTAAGGTACATCCTCAGTCTTCCAAAGCATGTTTTGGCTTGTGATTATCTTTCAAATTTTTTAGAGCAATTTTTGTGAAACCATAAGTCAAAAATTCATGTTATTTTTGAATATGAGTTCCATCATGGAACCAATGCAGCACAGATAGCTCGAAATATCAGCAGTGTTTGGCAAGGATATGGCTAATGAACGCATAGTATGTCAATGGTTTGAGAAGTTCAGTTCTGGTGATTTTAACCTTGAAAATGAGCCACGTGGGTGACCTGAGACCAAGGTGAATAATCATGAGCTGAAAGCTGCAGTAGAATTGAATCCAACTCAACATGTGTGAATTAGCAAGGTTTGACATTACTATTCCAACAGTATTGGACCATTTGAAACAAATCAGCAAGATAAAGAAGCAGGATAGATGGGTACCACATGAATTAAACGAGCATCAGAAGAGAAATCATCTTGAAGCTTGCTTTTCTTTGCTGTCACAACATAAAGGCGAACCATTTCTATACCGTTTTGTTACATGTGATGAAAAATGGATTGTTTTTGACAATTGCAAGTGTTTGGCACAATGGTTGGATAAAGATGAAGTGCCGAAACAGCTCTTTTTGATGAATATTTGGTTTTGGACTAACAGTGTCTGTCTGGTGGTTCAGCGCTGGTGTTTTCCACTATGGCTTCATGAAACCTGGTCATTCTATTACAGCTGATGTCTACTGCAACCAACTGGACGAAAAGATGAGGATGCTTGTGATTAAACAGCCGAGATTGGTCAATACAGATAGGCCAATCCTGTTACAAGACAATGTTTGTCCATATGTTGCTCAAACAATGCTGTTCAAACTACAGAAGCTGGACTTGGAAAGTCTCTGTCATCAACCGTATTCACCAGACCTTGCACTAGCTGACTACCACTTCTTCCAGGCTTTGGAGCACTTCTTGCAAGGAAAAATAATCAATTTTCAGCAAGCTGTGGAAAACGCCTCTTGCAATTTCATCACCACTCACTCTCCAGGCTTCTCCACTGCTGGCATAAACAAGCTACTGTTAAGATAGCAAAACCGTTGATAGTTTAGGTGCATACTTTGATTAATTGTACTACTTCTTGTTCGAGATCTAATAGACTACATTTTTGGTTCAAAATTGGACATTTCATATTTAATGACCTAATAGATCATGAGCAAAGCCACACGTTCGTTTCCTTTTCCCTGGATATTATTTTAATTGGTTCAGCCAACATGTGTTCGATTTTTACCTATCCTGCAAGCTTCTCAGGCACCTTTTTCTATAGCACTTTGCACTTTTATTACATTGTCGTACTTAACTGGCCTTTCTGGGGATGAATCCTACTTTCCTTTGTATTCGCAGCTAGAATCAAAGGCAATTGTATATTGGCCCAGGTTTTAAAAGGAACAGTTTTTAAGGCATGTTATACCTTACCTGTCCTGAAGGGCTCACGTTCACTTTATGTGTTACTTCAAACTGTATTGTTAAAATGATTAGCGTCATTGCTCTTTGCCTCATGAAAACAAATCACAGCTCCCAGTTTGGTTTTTATCAAGGCCTGTTCCCAGGGCCTCTATTTTCTCTTGGATTAAAGCAGAGTTGAAAGCACATCTCTCTGACTTTCTCTTTACTTGTTTCTGAGTGCTGTGTTGGTGAAACAATATTCATCTTTTCCCGAGTTTCATTCATGTTAACTGAAGATGATATATCTAAATATTCTACACCTGAACTATGACTGTGATAAAGAACGAGTGTAACTAACTCCAATAAAGGGAACACTAACCAGATAAACATAGTTCTTTGGAAAGTTTTGCAATTAGTATGATAGATGACAATTAGTAAGCCTATAAATAGCTATATGATTATCAAAATATACCTCTGTGGAGGCTTTTAGTCTTGGTAGCAAAACGTGTATTTCTCCACAGTATGATGATACGCATCAGTAAATTTAATTATAAACTGCCACCGCCTCTTATAAATGCCTTTGTTCTTTTCAGCACTAAGATTCTACAATGTTTCTCTAATTACATTCTTATATGGTAGAAATCATTTTACAAGGTAAACATCAAACATTTTATCGATTCCTTTTACTGTCCAATAGGACAAAAAGACAAAAACATGAAAGTCTGCTGTCAACTGTTAATATTATTGTCATTGTGTAGTTCATCATAAATGTGGGTGATCAGCTGATTTCCCTAATCTCCAAGTAGTTTTCTTATTCCTGGATAAAGTGAACTTGACTTATCAAAAAAAAAAAAAAAAGGTTAAAAATGCAAATTCTTGAGGGTGTGTCATCATCCAAACGAAAATCTAAAGGCAAGCAGCAGCAGCTGATCCAGATGGGAAGGAATCAGTGAAAGAAATCCAGAAGTATGAAGAATCAAATGGAAAGCACACCCCCAAAGAGAAACACCAGCTCTCTAGCAATGGACATTAACCAAACTCAGAACACCAAAATGACAGAAGAATTTCAAACATGGATCATCAGAAAACTGAACAATATGCAAGACAAAATGGATAACCAACACAAAGAAACCACAAAAAAAATTCAGAAGTTGGAAGAAAAATTCACTAAAGAAATCGAAATATTAAAGAAAAATCAAACCAAACTCCTGGAAATGAAGAATTTATTCAGGGAACTACAAAACACAGTGGAAAGCCTCAAGAGCAGGGTAGATCAAACAGAAGAAAGAATCTCAGAGATCGAAGATAACACCTTCCAATTAAATAAGTCAGTCACAGATAGAGCAAAGAGGAGAAAAGACCAGAGTCTGCAAGAAACGTGGGATTATGTGAAGAAGCCTAACATGAGAGTCATGGGCATTCCTGAGGGTGAAGAAGATAATACACAAGGGTTGGATAAGCTCTTTAAAGATATAATTGAGGAAAATTTCCCAGGCCTTCCTAAAAATCTAAATATACAGGTACAAGAAGCCCAAAGGACCCCTGGGAGATTCATTGCAAATAGGAAGACACCACGTCATACAGTCATCAGACTGACCAAAATATCCACTAAAGAGGCCCTTCTTCGAGCAGTAAGGAGAAAGAAACAAGTAACATACAAAGGAAAGCCATTCTGAATAACGCCAGATTTCTCAACTGAAACCTTACAAGCAAGAAGAGACTGGGCCCCCATCCTCACTCTTCTGAAACAGAATAATGCTCAGCCTAGAATCCTGTACCCAGCAAAGCTATGTTTTGTATATGAAGGAGAAATCAAGACATTCTCAGATAAACAAAGACTGAGGGAATTCACCAAGACCAGACCAGCCCTCCAAGAAGTACTTAAGACAAGAGTTGCACATGGACCAGCACAAGAAACACTCACGAATGTAAAACTACTCAAAAGCTAAAGATCAAAGGCCAGATACCACAATGGCTCAAGAGAGAAAACACACAATGAAGTTCTACCCAACAGGATGAACATAGATCTGCCCCACCTATCAGTTCTCTCAATAAATGTGAATGACTTGAACTCCCCACTCAAGAAACATAGGCTGGCCCAATGGATAAAAAAATACAAGCCAAGTATCTGCTGTCTCCAGGAAACTCATCTAACCTGCAAAGATGCATTTAGACTGAAAATAAAGGGATGGAAATCAATATTTCAAGCAAACGGGAGCCAAAAGAAGGCTAGCATGACAGTTTTAATTTCAGATAACTTAGTTTTTAAATCAACAAAAGTAATGAGAGACAAAGATGGTCACTATATAATGGTGAAGGGTACAGTTCAACAAGAAGACATTACTATACTTAATATGTATGCACCCAACTTAGGTGCACCCAGATTCATAAAGCAAACCCTACTTGAACTAAACCAAATGATAAACAGCAACACCATAATAGCTGGAGACTTCAACACCCCGCTGACAGCACAGGACAGAGCCTCCAAACAGAAAATAAACAAAGAAATAATGGACTTAAACAGAATGCTAGAACAAATGGCCTGAGTGACATTTACAGGACATTCTATCCAAACTCCATTGAATATACGTTCTTCTCATTAGCTCATGGGATATTCTCTAAGATTGACCATAACCTAGTACACAAAGCATGTCTTAAAAAATTAAAAAACATAGAAACTATACCATGCATCTTCTCAGATCACAGTGGAATAAAAGTAGAAATCAACCCTAACAGAAATTCTCATTTCCACTCAAAGTCGTGGAAGCTAAACAACCTTCTCCTGAATGATCATTTCACAAATGAGGAAATCAAGATGGAAATCAAAAGATTCTTTGAACTAAATGACAAAGGAGACACAAGTTATCAAAATCTGTGGGACACAGCTAAAGCAGTCCTGAGAAGAAAGTTGATTTCCATAAAGGCCTATATCAAAAAGACAGAAAATTTGCAAATAGACAACCTAATGAATAGACTCAAAGAGCTGGAGAAAGAACAGACCGACCCCAAACCCAGCAGAAGGAGTGAAATTAATAAGATCAAATCAGAACTAAATGAAATAGACAACAGGAAAACTATACGGGAGATTAATAAAACAAAAAGTTGGTTCTTTGAAAAGATAAACAAAATTGACATGCCTTTGGCTAGACTAAGACCAGAAAAGAAAAATCTCTAATAACCTCCATCAGGAACATGAAAGGAGAAATTACAACTGATGCCACAGAGATACAAGATATCATCTATGAATTCTACAAAAACCTTTATGCACACAAATTGGAAAATGTGGAGGAAATGGACAAATTTTTAGAAACACACAACCTCCCTAGGCTCAACCACAAAGAAATAGAATTTCTGAACAGACCGATTTCAAGAACTGAAATTGAAACAGCAATAAAAAACATCCCCAAAAAGAAAAGCCCAGGACCAGATGGTTTCACACCCTATTTCTACCACACCTACAAAGAAGAACTGGTGCCTATCCTACAAAAGTTATTCCATAATATTGAGAAAGATAGAATCCTCCCCAACACATTTTATGAAGCCAACATAACTCTAATACCAAAACCAGGAAAGGATGCAACAAAAATAGAAAACTACAGACCAATATCCCTTATGAATATAGATGCAAAAATTCTCAATAAAATCCTAGCAAATCGAATTCAGGTGCTTATCAAGAAAATAATCCATCATGACCAAGTAGGCTTCATCCCAGAGAGGCAGGGATGGTTCAACATACGCAAATCTATAAATGTAATACACCACATACATAGAAGCAAAAACAAAGACTGTATGATCCTCTCAATAGACGCAGAAAAAGCATTTGACAAAATTCAACACCCTTTTATGATAAGAACGCTTAACAAAATAGGTATAGATGGGGCCTTCACAACAGCAACAAAGAAAGTAAAATACCTAGGAATACATTTAACTAAGGAGGTAAAAGACCTCTACAGGGAGAACTATGAAACACTTAGGAAGGAAATCACAGAGCACATAAACAGGTGGAAAACCATACCATGCCCGGGGATCGGAAGAATCAACGTTGTTAAAATGTCTATACTACCCACAGCGATCTACAGATTCAATGCAATCCCTATTAAATTACCAACATCACTTTTCATAGATATAGAAAAAATAATTTTACACTTTGTATGGAACCAGAGAAGACCCTGTTTAGCAAAAGCAATTCTAGGCAATAAGAACAAAATGGGAGGTATTAATTCACCAGACTTCAAACTATACTACGAGGCTGTGCTTATTAAAACAGCTTGGTATTGGCACAAGAACAGGGACACAGACCAGTGGAACAGAATCGAGAATCCAGATATAAAACCATCCTCATATAGCCATCTAATCTTTGACAAAGCAGACAAAAACATACTCTGGGGACAAGAATTCTTATTCAATAAATGGTGCTGGGAAAACTGGATAGCCACATGTAGAAGACTGAAACACAACCTATACCTTTCACTTCTCACAAAAATGAAATCATAGTGGATAACAGACTTAAACCTTAGGTGTGAAACTATTAGAATTCTAGAAGAAAATGTGGAAAGACTCTTATAGACATTGGCCTAGGCAAGGAATTTATGAAGAAGACCCCAAAGGCAATCACAGCAACAACAAAAATAAATAAATGGGACCTCATTAAATTAAAAAGCTTCTGCACAGCCAAAGAAACTGTCATGAGAGTAAATAGACAACCTACAGAATGGGAAAAATTTTTGCATGCTACACATCCGATAAAGGACTGATAACTAGAATCTATTTAGAACTCAGGAAAATCAGCAAGAAAAAATCAAACAACCCTTTCAAAAAGTGGGCAAAGAACATGAACAGAAATTTTTCAAAAGAAGACAGAAGAATGGCCAACAAACATATGAAAAAATGCTCAACATCTCTAATCATCAGGGAAACGCAAATCAAAACCACAATGAGATATCACTTAACTCCAGTGAGAATGATCTTTATCAAAAAGTCCCATAACAATAAATGCTGGCGTGGATGCGGAGAGACAGGAACACTCATACACTGCTGGTGGGACTGCAAACTAGTGCAACCTCTGTGGAAAGCAATATGGAGATACCTTAAACAGATACAAGTAGATCTACCATTCGATCCAGCAATCCCATTATTGGGCATCTACCCAAAAGAACAAAAGACATTCTATAAAAAAGACATCTGCACCCGAATGTTTATAGCAGCACAATTCACAATAGCAAAGATGTGGAAACAACCCAAGTGCCCATCAATACATGAGTGGATTAATAAAATGTGGTATATGTATACTATGGAGTATTACTCAGCTATAGAATCTCTTATGTTCTCCTGGATAGAGTTGGAACCCATTCTACTAGGTGAAGTATCCCAAGAATGGAAAAATAAGCACCACATGTACTCACCATCAAATTGGTTTCACTGATCATCACCTAAGACCACATTCAGGAATAACATTAATCGGGTGTCAGGCAGATGTAGGGGGGGGAGGGGATGGGTGTATACATACATAATGAGTGCGATGCACACTGTCTAGGGGATGGACATGTTTGAAGCTCTGACTCGGGGGGGATGGGGGGGCAAGGGCAATATACGTAACCTAAACTTTTGTACTCCCACAATATGCTGAAATAATAATAAAATACCAAAAAAAAAAGAGAAAAAAAATGCAAATTCTTCAGACTGCCTTTTAATAAACCCAACTTCCTAATGTTAAAAAAATTTCTGAATGAAAAGATATTTTCAAGAAGCCTTGTTATCCAGATATATATTAGATATAAGGAAATTGATACCAATTTGAAATGAATCTTAAAACATAGCACACAAATAATCACAAACTCCCAGGACACAATATAGAATAGTCCTCTAAGGCTGCGGTCCCCAATCCCCAGGCTGCACAGCGGTAGGTGATCGACAGGTAAGCCAGTGAAGCTTCATCTGTGTTTATGGTCTCTCCCCATTGCTTGCATCACCACCTGAGCTGCTCCTCCTGTCAGATCAGCGGTAGTATTAGATCCTCATAGGAGGGTGAACCCTACTGTAAACCGTGCATGCAAGAGATCTAGGTTGTGCGCTCCTTATGAGAATCCAATTCCTGATGATCTGAGGTGGAGCTGAGGCAGTGATGCTAGTGCTGGGGAGTGGCTGCAAATATAGATTATTATTACATTGTTAACCCCTCTGCTAATGATAAAGTATACAATAAATGTAATGGGCTTGAATCATCCGGAAACCACACCCCTCACCCCACTCCAGTCCGTGGAAAAACTGTCTTCCATGAAACCAGTCCCTGGTGCCAAAAAGGTTGGGGACCGCTGCTCTAAGGGACATAAAGATTTAGTATATAAGAATATGACCTTACATACGAAAAAAACTCAAATAGCTAAGATTTATTTGCTAAAGATTATTTATTGCACAATCTATCAGTTTGTCCTAAAAATAAAACAGATACTATTACTTTCAACCTCTAAATTCAGCACATAGTCAAATTCATTTTCTCAAACTAAAGTTCTATAGCATTATAATACGAGTAAACCCTTTGTTACTGAGTCAGGATAGGGAAAACTTCCTAACTTACAAAACAAATTCCTTAAGAGTTTATGAAACCATTTCACAAATCCTAGAAGGCACACATTATATTTCCTATCATAATAAATACATTTAAGTACTTCATCTTTAAAAACGAAAAAGCTGTACAGAATACAAAAAGTGTACATTTCATCCATCAAACAAATTTACAACTTTTACGATTAGTTATTACAGTAGAACCTACCTAACATTCACATCTAAAGAATCATCACCCAGTTTTATGGAGTGAGCAAAGAATTGTGCTCATTTGATAAGGCTAATAAAAACATTTTACATTTCACAGTAGATCAGTTAGTGTCTTTGAGCTAACATGGTAAAATAAAAAGGTTTCACACTATGAAGTCACTGAGCTCATTGTTAAATAATTCCTTGAAAGGTAAAGGACTCTGGGAGATAAAATCATTGGCTATCCCTGGAAAGATCCCAAACTCTATAAAGTAACTTTGTTTATTTTCCGAAACATTTTTTAATTAAGCAATCTGAATTAAATTCAGCAAGTCTAATCCAAAAGGACAATTTAAAATCAGAGAGTTGGACAAGATCTCAGAGGATCATCTAACCCAAGGTTTTCAAAATATGTTCCATGGACTACTAAGGTTCCATGGAGGAGATTCAAGGTTCTGCAAATTTGACTTGAATTTAATTTAAAGAAATTTAAAAACTTAATTTAAAAACCAATTCCCATCATACAAATCTGCTACTCATCAAATTCAAATATACTGGATATCACGAATGCATTCATATGTGTTTTTATTGGTTTACTTAATATTTAGTTATCATAGTATATAAAGTTTATATGATACATAAGGAAATTTATATTAATAAAACATGAATTTTGTATAGTGGGGTAGAGGACACGTGTATGCACATTTGTAAGGGGTGTAAGATTTTACTTGAAAAAAAGGTTCCACTGCTAAAATAGTGTCAAAACTACAAAAAAAGTCCCAGTTTCTAAAGTAGGAACCTACAAACAAGAGTAAGAGACTTTCTTAAAGTCACACAACCAAGTGTATTGCCAGGTTGATATGACAGAACCCCAAGTACTCTGCTTGCATAAACCTCCATCATAGTGAGTATTTGGCTATTTGGTAGTTAGCTGTCCCCATCATGAATGCCAATGGATTAGTCTTCAGTATTTTTTGGGTAAACTCAAGCTACCTTTGGTCAGATGTTTTTCCTTGTAATGCATTTTATTTTACTTGCATGCCTATTATAATTTTAGTATCCAAAAATTCTGTCATCAATAATTAGCAATTTAAATTGAATACCTTGATTTAGGAAAATAGTGATATTGGCAACTTACCAATTACAGGTCAGAAAAGTTACATGGAATGTTAAAATACTTTTTAAAGTAGACAGATTCTTGCTATATTATATGCTGAAATGTTAATGTTAAAAATTTTAGTTGATAAAAAGAATGGTTGAGGTGCTACTGAAGGTCACAATTCCATTATTACTACATTCTTTCAGAGTATTTCAAAGGAAGTACAGTGAAATAGTAAGAAAGCCAAATTATCTTCTAATTTTCAGGGATGTTTTGTGTATATACAGTGAAAAAGCCTCATGCTATTTTCTTCTCTCTTAATCTAAGAAATCTGTGGACTTTGAAACCTCAGAAAGATGCCTTCAAGTTAAGAAAATAAAAGCACCATAAACCAATATTGAATGACTTATCATAATTTGGAAATATAATATTTAGTATTTGTGATACAGAAAAATTTCCTCCAGAAACTCTAAGTTGTGTGAGCATTATCAAAACCATTCAGTACAGTTACCCAGCTGTAGGAAAGCATTTCCAGAACAGCCAGGAAGATTCCCCAGCAGAAATCCACTTGCAAGGCAGTCACACCCAACTTAAGAGACCTCACCCAAATTGTACAGCATAGCAAAAAACAAAACAAAAACCAAACACCTGAAGTAAAAAACATGTACAGTAGTTCCAAAACACACAACTAAAGTTATGAAATAATTGTGGATCATTTCAAGTAAAAATTATTAAAGGAACAATAATTAACCACAAGAGGGCATAGATAGTCCTTAGATTCCAGCAGAAAGACTAGTTTTTAGTAGTAACATGTACTTGGAAGTAGTCTACATTTTTAGTCATTTAAAATTTTCTCTCAGATAGCTACAACTTTTTAACATTAAAGGTTTATTTTAAACCTAACTAAAAAGATTCCAGAATACTCCTGCCCTGAAAAACAGTAGTATTTCAGAAGCCTCTGGAAATGTTGCTGTTACCTTTAGCAAAGGATTCAAGAGCAATTAGTTCTAATACACATTAGAACAGATAAATAATAGGAAAATATGGTCTAAAACAGTAGCAAATTTTAGTTTACCATAAATGGAAGACATGGAAAGTTTATTTTAAAAAATGGGACAAACTGTCAGAATAGAAAAAATAAGAGGGCGGGGAAAATTGATTTTTCTGCCTCTGTGCCACAATAACCCTGCATTCTTCCCCCATGACCAAAGTCTCTGTAGCCCACAATAGCAAAAGACCTTCACCCGATGGTCATGGCCTGTGAGGCTGGCCTGCCTCATCAGCCATATTAAGAATATAGTTAGCCATATCATCTTCAGTGGGGGCATCTGACACCACCCAAGATTCATTTGCTCCAGTCATCTGTAGGCGACAAATAGGGCAATTTCTGTGTCGATCACTCCTATTAGAGAAGTCAAAACAAGAAGAGTTTGTTTTCTTTTTCTTCTTTTTTAAAAACGGGGGTTTGTATGAAAAGTAATACATGTTGTACATGGTTTTAAAAAAAAGTAAACAGCATAAAAGTATACAGTGAAAAATAAGTCTCTCCCTTCCATCACAATCTTCAGTTCTCATCCCCATAGGCAATCACAGTTATCAGATTCTTATATGTTCCTCTAGAGATAGACTAAGCATGATTAAGCTTGTGTGTGTGCATGCACGTGTATGTGTGTATCTCACTGCTCTTTTTACTTGTCAATATATCTTGTAGACTCTTATGTATTAGCACATGTTAGAGCTGTTTATTCTTTTTAAACATACACTGTATGGATATGCCATAATTTATTTAACTAATCTCCTGTAGAAGGACATTTAGGCTTTTTTCTGTCTTTTGTTCCTACAAACAATGCTGCAATTCATAGCTCTCTACCTAAATAGGTAAAGTTTTCCTTTACAATCAAAATTCCTTGTGAGTCCTAAGAGGAAACTCCTTCTCAGCAATGGAAGATTTGGTCAAACTATAAGATGTAAATGTTTACTTGTAATTATTTAAATGAAGCCATTACTCTAGGAATAATTTCTTGGCAGTGGCAGGGGATTATGACAACAGGAAAAGGTATTATTAATTATTTTTCTAATTAATATCTACATGACTGAACCATATACCTACTTATTGCTTGCTTAAAGGTATGATAATAATTCCTATGGTTCATAAGCAACACGAAGATTTCCTTAAGAAATTGTATAAAAAGGGAGCATATGAGGTTTGACATAAAAGAAGAACTTTACATGCAGAATAATTTTTCTGACAGGGAAAAAAACTCATATAAAATAACTAAATATGACTATGTTTTCCAAACGGATTTCTTTGGTCAAACATTATTTTGGAAATTTCAAAAAGATCATATTTGAGCCAGAAACATATCCTGTAGGGAAAAATGTTTTTTCTTTTCATCTCTTAGTGAAATCAAGGACCCAAGTAATCAAATTATATCAATTGCTCTTTGGCTTTTGTGCAAAAATTTAGAAATCTGTTCCAAAAACTAAATGTGAAAGCTAGAGCTGGCATATATTATTCAGGTTGATTTCTTGTTCTCCAGAGATATTTTACAAGATAATTATGTGTGCTCTTCTGTGCCTAAAAACGTCACAAATTAAAAATAGTCACCTTCTGCTTCTGGCCAACAGAGACCAGATTTATCTTCCTACATAAAACAACTAAAATACAGGACAAACTATATGAAACAATGGTTTTGCATGATGTTTCATATAAAGCAGTGGACAACAGGCAACAAATGACAGTGATCCCTGAGACTTGAGAAGCAAAGAAGGTGAGCCATATAACTAAACGGCCCCAGTTTACTGCCTTGAGAGTAAGAAAGGGGAACCTAGATGGAGCCTGGCAAACTCCCTAAATTGAAGAGAGAGAGCTGAGCATTTCGGGAGGCCGAGGAAGCTAGAGTTCACAGGGCAGGGTACTAGAGAGCCACACAGAGGGGGAATTCTGGAGATCTACAGAGGTCCCCCTCCAGTATATACATCACAATGCTGATGAGCATGTGCACGTGAGAAAACTATAGGAGGCTGAGGAATCACCCAAAAGGATTTGAGGGAATGGTATTCTAAAGCTCACACAGGGACTGGGATACTGCCTGTTCCCACCAGCAAGACTGGAAAACCTCATAATTCTTAAGGCATTGAGCAGAGTACTCTGAAGGGTCTTGTCTCATTAGTGGGGCATAATTAGCTGTAAATTAAATACTGCTCTGGTCCTGCCTGACACCTTGTAAAAGCAAGACCCAAAAGGATCAAACTGTTTCCAAGTAACTTAACTATATTCCAGAACAAAGCTCAAGAATATTTATAGTTATATAAAAATATCCAATACCCAAAAAGGTAAAATTCACAAAGTCTGGTATCCAATGAAGAACTATCAGACATACAAAGGAGCACCAGGAAGAGAAAAACGAAGAGAAAAATCAATCAAAACAACCCAGAACTGATACAGATATTAGAATAAAAAGAAAAGAAAGTTAAAAATTATAACTATTCCATATATTCAAAAAACTAAAAGATACAAGATATTAAGTAGAGACATAGAAGATATTAAAAACTCTAACTTCTAGAAATGAAAACTAAACTATCTTAGGTTAAAAAAATACACTGAATAGGATTAATGAAAAGTTAGACACTGCAGAAAAAAAGATTAGTGAATTTGAAAAGATATAACAATATTAATTATTCAAAAGGAAACACAGAGAAAAACACTCAAAAAAGAAAAAAAGAAGAAAAATAGCATCAGTGAGCTGTGGGACAACTTCAAATAGGCTAATCTATGGTAAATGGAATCCCAGGAGAGGGGAGAGAAGAGGATAGAAAAAAAATTTGAAAAAATAGTAGCTGAAAAATTTTCCAAATTTGATGACGCTATAAACCTACAAATCCAAGAAGCTCAATAAACCCCAAGCATAAGAAACATGAAAAAAACTACTGTAAGGCTCATCATAATCAAAGTGCTCAAAACCAGTGAAAAGAGAAAAAAAAATCCTTAAAAGCAGACGGGAAAAAAGGCACATTACCCACAGAGGAAAAATGGTAAGGGTGACAGATTTCTCATAATAAACAATGGAAGCAGGATGAGAGTGGAGCAACATCATTAAAGTACTGAAAGAAAAAATACTCTCAGTTTAGAATTTTGTATCAGAAAAAACATGTTTGAAAAATGATATTCAGACATTCAAGAAAATCCAATGGTATCTACAAAAAAACTACTGGAACTAATAAATGGGTTTAGTAAGGTTGTAGAATACAAGATTGATACACAAAAATCTATTGTATTTCTATTAACATATACTAGCAACAATCATAAATTGAAATTAAAAAATACCATTTAAAATGACACACAAATATGAAATATTTAGGGATAAATCTGTCAGAGATATGCAACACAACTACAAAAATTGCTGAGAGAACTTAAATAAATGGAGAAATACACTGTGTGGATTGGAAGATTCAATATTGTTAAGAAATCAATTCTCCCCAAACTGATAATTTATTCAACCCAATCCCAATCAAAATCTTTGTAGACTTTTTTGTAGAAATTGATAAGCTGATTCTAAAATTCATATTGGAATGCAAAAGACCTAGAATGGACAAAAGGACTTTGAAAAAGAACAAAACTGGAAAACTAACACTTCCTGATACTTACCATAAAGGTGCACTAATCAAGATATTATGGTATTAGTGTGAAATGGACAAACAGATCAAAGGCAGAAGAATGCAGAAATAGATCTACATTTGAACAACTCATTTTTAACAAAGGCACAGAGACAATTTAGTGAAGAAAAGATAGCCTTTCAACAAACTGTGCTGGAGAACTTGGAGAGCCATATGCAAAAAAAAAAAAAAAAAAAAAGACAAAAAAAAGAAATTTGATTCATATTTCATACTATATAAAAATTGACTCAAAAGATTTATAGATCTAAATGTAAAACCAAAAACTAAAAAACTTTGGAAGAAAAGATGGGAAAAAAACTTTGTGACTCTGGGTTAGGAAAAGATTTCTTAGATACCACATTAAAATCACTATCCATAAATCATAGATTGATAAATTGAAGCTAATCAAAATTAAAAATTTTTACTTTTTGAAAGACATTCTTAACAGAAAGAGAAGATAAGCCACAGAGTGGGAGAAAATATTTGCAAATCATATAACTGATAAATGACATGTATCCAGAATATGTAAAGAACTCTCAAAACTCAATAAAATGGACTAAATCCAACAAAAATGGGCACAGATTTGAATGGACATCATTCACCAATTTACAGATGATAAATTAGTATATGAAAGGATGCTCAACACCTTCAGTTAGTAAGCAGATACAAATTAAAACTACAATGAGATACCACTACACACCTATTAAAATGGCTAAAATTAAAAAGTCTGGCCATACCAAGTATTGGCAAGGATGTGGAGCAACCAGAACTCTCACACACTGCTGGTGGGAGTGTAAAATGGTACAACTGCTTTAGAAAATAGCAGTTTCTTAAAAAGTTAAACATAACACCTACCATATAATCTAGTCATTCCACTTCTAGGTATTTACCCAAGAAAAAAACCAAGATATGTCCATAAAAAGACTTGCCTACAAATGTGTATCATAGCTTTATTTGTAATAGCCCAAAATTGGAAACCTAATGTCCATGAACAGGTGAGTGGATAAACAAGCTATGGTATCCACACTATAATGGATACTACTCAGCAATAAAAAGGAATGAACTATTGATACATGCTAAAACATGGATAAATCTCAAGATAATTACATTGAATGAAAGAAGCCAGACAAAAAGGAGTATATACATATGATTCCATTTATAAAAATTCTAGAAAATCCAAATTATTTTATAGTGATTAAAAGCAGATTAGTGGTTGCCTAGGGACTACGGAAAAGGTGTGAGAAGGAACTTTTGGGGGCGATGGATTTGTTCAATATCTAGATTGTGATGATAGTTTTTATGGGTGTGTACATATGTCAAAACATATCAAAATATACTTTAAATACATGTAGTTTATTCATATTTTTCTAAATTCTCCTAAATGCTCAATTATTATTTTGGAAAATAATGAGCTTTCCTACTGATTTCTAAAGGTCCTTCCAGCTCCAATATTCAAGAATTCATCACTTCTAAACACATAGAGAACAATGTTTAATTTTAGACTGAAGTCAGGCACAAATCTCCTTACAGCAAAAGTAAAATGTCAAAACTAACCTACATCCCCACATTTTATAAACTTCAGGTATAAAAATATTTTTAACCAGAAGGCAAGCCATAAAATTCAAAGTACTAAAGAATAAAATCTCTCATACTTAACTACACTATTTTCATATTTTTCCAAGTTTATTCACATACACTATCCCATTTGACCTTTGCCTATCCCATGAAAGCAGTAGATAACTTACCATTTATCAATACACTTCTGACAAAAGCTGTGAGCACAAGGCAGGATGAGGTCAGCTCGCCCATCCATACAGATACAACACTCCTCCTCATCGGTCAGCTGCTTTACCCTGCAATGTGAAAACTGAGCTGAAACAATGATACTCTATGTCATTATGCTTCATACTTTGTTTTCATTGTCTTAAAAAGCGTTATTAAGCAACTATGTGTCCACAGTATAAAGCACAATATGACTCAAGCAAAATCAGACTAAAATTAACATTTTTTAGGGATAGCAAAGGGAAGAAGTACTAAGAGGGGTAAATTTCATAAAAAAGACTGGATAAATTCTGTGATGGTTAAAGAAAATATGGGCAAAAAAATAGAAATATTCAGGTCTTTCTTTATATAACTCAGCCCATTTTAGTCATATTGAATTTACATAAATGAATTCAACCAATATACAGTCATGTGTCACTTAATGATGGAGATACGGTCTCCAGAAATGTCAGGTGATTTCGTCACTGTGCAAACATCATAGGGTGTACTTAGACAAACCTAGTCAGTCTAGCCTACTACACACCTAGGCATATGGCACAGCCTATTGCTCCTAGGCTACGAACCTGTACAGCATGTTACTGTATTGAATACTGTAGGCAACTGTATGTATTTATGGTATGTATTTATGTTTCCAAACATATCTAAACATAGAAAAGGTACAGTAAAATAGAGTATAAAAGATAAAAAATGGTACACCTATATAGGGCACCTACCATGAATGGAGCTTGCAGGGCTGGAAGTTGCCATGGGTGAGTGAGTGAGTGACTGGTGAGTGAATGTGAAGGCCTAGGACATTTCTGTACACTACTGTAGACTTTACAAATACTATACACTTAAGCTACAATAAACCTATAAAAAAAGTTTTCTTTCTTAAATAATAAATTAATCTTAGCTTCCTGTAACTTTTTTACTTCATGAACTTTTAAATGTTTTTAACTTTTTGACTTTTTTGTAATAATACAACTTAAAACACAAACATATTGTAGAGGTATACAAAAATATTTTCTTTCTTTATGTCCTTATTCCATAAACTTTTTTCTGCTTTTAAGATTCTTATTTTTTCACTTTTTAAACTTCTTTGTTAAAAACTAAGGCACAAACACACGCTATTAGCCTAGGCGACACAGGGTCAGGATCATTAGTATCACTGCCTTCCACCTCCACATCTTGTCCATCTTGAAGACCAGAAGGTTTTCAGGGACAATAACATGCATGTAGCTGTCATCTCCCATGATAACAATGCCTTCTTCTGGAATATATTCTGAAGGACTTAGTTACTTTTTTTTTTTTTTTTTTAAGTAGAAGGAGTAAACTCTAAAATAATGATTAAAAATATAGTATGGTAAATACTTAAACCAGTGATTTATCATCATCAAATATTACTACTGTACCTAATCATATGTGCTATACTTTTATACAACTAGCAGCACAGTAGATCTGTTTATACTAGCATCATGACAAATACATGGGTAATGTGCTGTGTTACAACATTAGGACAGCTATGACATAACTAGGTGACAGGAATTTTTCAGCCTCATTATAGTCGCATGGGACCACCATCATCTATCTATGCAATCTGTCGTTGACTAAAATGTTGTTATGTGATGCATAATTGTATAATTTATTCACCACGTAGGATACAAAGCTCTTTAAAATATGAACACTGCCATGAAGGCCTTATAATGCTGATGCTGATAATGGGCATATAAGTGAAAGAACAGCTTAGTCTTCATTATCAGGTGCTATCAGAAACACAAAAGGGAGAGAAGGCAGTTTCTGTCCTGTAGGAGCTCTTTCATCCTCTTGGGAAGAAAAAAGATGTCGAACCTTTTACTCTAGCCACAATTCAAGAGTGCCCTTGAATAAGCCGTACACCTTTGTACATGGTATTTTCCTTTCCTTAAAAGGCCCTTGTGAGTTTAGTAAATTCCAAACCCAGTAACTCAGCTCAAATTATCATCTCTCTGCTCTCAAAATCAACATTTGCCTCAATTAAAGAACTTAAATATTGCATATTAATTGACTGTTCATCAGTTGGTCTCTCCACAAACTGTAAGCTCTTTGAATATAGGGCGTTTGTATTAGATTCTCAATAAATGTTTCTTGAAGTAATTTTAATTTCTTTTATCCTGTGTTACTCTGTAATTCTTAAGATTTTCTTCACCAAACACATATTACTTCTGTGATCATACAAATGTTTCAAAGTATAGCCACTAGACTATAAGCTTCTTAAGAGTAAGAGCTATCTCTAATGTGTTTTCACTCCCTGCTGTGCTTATAGCACAACACTGTATATAAGATATTGAAATAGCACTTAAAAATTTGTTGATTTGGGAGGGGCAAGATGGAGGACGAGAAAACCCATCAGCCAGAGTGTCTCTGCAAGACAGATAGATTTTAGAAGAAGTAAAAAACAATAAACAGACAGACAAACATAGATCGGATGAGGTTCAGAAGGAAGGGTGCCTGAAACTACAGGAGACTCCATGGGAAGAAGTTGCGGAGGAGAACTGGAAGGAGAAAGGCCCCTGAGAGGCTTGAAGACCAGCAACAAGGCTAGGTGGAGCAGTTAAGATTCCTCTCCCTTGCATCTCGGACTGCTGGTGGGCTTCTGAGCGGTTGGAGAGACCTGCCAACACCAGCCCAGAGACGTCTGCTGCCAGTGAGTGGTGAGCCTCTTGTGGACAGGGCACCAGGCTCCCAGCTCCCTCAGGGCACCTCCCGATCCACAGACCCGAGCTGATTGGCAGGCGCCATATTGCTTCATTCTCCCCTTCTCCTTCCCTACCCATGGCAGCCAAGAGAAACAATTTAGCCACCATTCGGAGACATCTGCAAGGAACGGGACCTTTCCTTTTGGGGCCCTACAGCGGACTGAGGGGTACTCAGACTGTGAGCTCCCTACCCGCCAGCCCTCCCAGGTGCTGCTTGCCTGGTGACTCCAGGAGAGTGGGGCAAATCCTGAGGCGGAGAGATACTGATCCAGCTTGGGCACCTCCTGGGTGACTGGAGACCAGCACTCTTCTCTCTGGCAGGGTCAGGGATTGATCTCCGGGGCCCAGGGGACAGGCCTGCTGACCAGATTCAGTACACCCAGGTCTCCATCGCATTGTCCCAGGGCACAGAAGGGATATTTGTGAATAAACTGACTAAGGTGTGTGTGCCTTCAGGGTGCTTGAGGGACAACCCTCCTCCTGCATCACAGCCAGCGGAGATCCACTGGCTTGAGGTTCTGCCTGCCGGCAGGGGCCCAGAAAAAGCTGCGAAATAGGGTAGGGTGGAAAGCAACAAGGCCTGCTCCAAACTGCGGGTCTCAGACAGTCCCACCCCCACACGCGGACTTTTCGGCTGAGTGGAGCCATTTCAGCCTCTCCCTGACAGCTTTGCCCAGAAGCAGAGAACAGACCTTTGACCCCTGCTAACAGCATTTGTGATGCTTGTGGGCAGGCTCACCCACCCAGCTCCGCCCAGACTCACTCCCCCCACCTTCCCCCACTGAGGTGGAGAGTAAGGACAAATCTGGAAGTCCCAGGGTCCCATCCACCACCTGAGGCACTAGAGAGCCTCTCCAGAGTAACAAGAGCTGGTTACAGGAGCCAAAAACAACACTGCAGCCTGCTCCTTCCAGCAAGTGTCACTTACTGACAGGGAGACTCTGCACACCCTTTAAGTGCGTCTCCTGACTCCTCATACAGGGTGTGGTTGAATCTCACCCACAAACACCACCTACTGGCTCAGAGACTAAGCAGGGCGTGTCATTATTCAAATGAAAATCTAAAGGTAAGAAATAACAGCTGATCAAGATGGGAAGGAATCAGCAAAAGAACTCTGGATGTATGAAGAATCAAATGGAAAGCACACTCCCCGCAAAGGGGAACACCAGCTCTCTAGCAATGGACATCAACCAAATTCAGAACACTAAAATGAAAGAAGAATTTAGAACGTGAACTGTAAGAAAACTCAATGATATGCAAGACAAAATGGATAACCAACACAAAGAAACCACACACACACACAAAAATTCAGAACTTGGAAGAAAAATTCACTAAAGAAATTGAAATATTAAAGAAAAACCAAACAGAACCTCTGGAAATGAAGAATTTATTCAAGGAATTATAAAACACAGTGGAAAGGCTCAAGAATAGGGTAGATCAAACAGAAGAAAGAATCTCAGGGATTAAAGTTAACACCTTTCAATTAAGTCAGTCACAGAAATAAAGCAGAGAAATAAAAGAGCAAAGCCTACAAGAAATGTGGGATTATGTGAAGAGGCCTAACGTTAGAATCATAGGCATCTCTGAGGGTAAAGAATAAAATACACAAGGGTTGGATAAGCTATTTGAGGACATAACAGAGGAAAATTTCCCAGGCCTTGCTAAAAATCTAGATATCCAGGTACAAGAAGCTCAAAGGACTCCTGAGAGATTCAATGCAAACAGGAAGACACCATGACACACAGTCATCAGACTGACCAAAATAACCACCAAAGAGGCCCTCCTATGAGCTGTAAGGTGAAAGAAGCAGGTAACCTACAAAGGAAAACCCATCCAAATAACAACAGACTTCTCAACTGAAACCTTACAAGCAAGAAGAGACTGGGGTCACATTCTCACTCTTCTCAAACAGAATAATGCCCAGCCTAGAATCTTGTATCCTGCAAAACTAAGTTTTGTATATGAAGGAGAAACAAAGACCTTCTCAGACAAGCAAAGACTGAGGGAATTCATCAAGATAAGACTTGCCCTCCAGGAAGTACTCAAAACAGTGTTACACATGGTTCAGCACAATAAACACTCACAAATATAAAATCATCCAAAAGCTAAAGGTCAAAGGCCAGATACCACAATGGCTTAAGAGAGAAAACAAAGCAACAAAGTTCAACTCAACAGGATGAACAGAAATCGGCCCCACTTATCAATTCTCTCAATAAATGTGAATGGCTGGAACTGCCCACTAAAGAGACAAAGGCTGACCGAATGGACAAATATACACAAGCCAAGTATCTGCTGTCTTCAGGAAACAAATCTAACCCACAAGCGTTCATTAAGACTCAAGGTGAAGAGATGAAAAAAAATATTTCAAGCAAATGGAATACAAAAGAATGCTGGCGTGGCGATTCTGATTCCAGATAACTTAGTCTTCAAATCAACAAAAGTAATGAAAGACAAAGAGGGTCACTATGTAATGGTGAAGGGTACAATTCAACAAGAAGACATAACAATTCTAAATATTTATGCATCTAACTCAGGTACACCCAGATTCATAAAGCAAATCCTACTTGATCTAAACAAAATGATAAACAGCAATACCATAATAGCCAGAGACTTCAACACCCCTCTGACAGAACAGGACAGATCCTCCAAACAGAAAATAAACAAAGAAACAATGGACTTAAATAGAACTCTAGAACAAATGGGCCTGACTGACATTTACAGAACATGCTACCCCAAAACCACTGAATATACATTTTTCTTCTCAGCTCATGGGACATTCTCTGAGATTGACCATATCCTAGGCCACAAAGCATGTATCAAAAAATTAAAAAAAAAAAATAGAAATTATAACATGCATCTTTTCAGACCACAGTGGTATAAAATTAGAAATCAACTCCAACAGAAACTCTCATCTGTACACAAAGTCATGGAAACTAAACAACCTTCTGAATGAGTACTTCATTAAGGAGGAAATCAAGATGGAAATCAAAAGATTCTTTGAACTAAATGATAAAGAAGATACAATTATCAAAATCTGTGGGACACAGCTAAAGCAATCATGAGAGAAAAATTTACATCCATAAATGCCTACATCCAAAAGACAGAAAGATCACAAATAAACAATCTAATGAATCATCTCAAAGAATTGGAAAAGGATGAGCAAACCGACCCCAACCCCAGCAGAAGAAAAGAAATAATAAAGATCAGATCAGAACTAAATGAAATTGATAACAAAAAAACCATACAGAAGATTAATAAAACAAAAAGTTGGTTCTTTGAAAAAATAAACAACATTGACATGCCTCTGGCTAGATTAATGAGAAGCAGAAAAGAAAGAACTCTAATAAGATCCATCAGGAATGAAAAAGGAGAAATTAATTCATCTATGAATACTATCAAACCTCTATGCACATAAACTGGAAAACGTGGAGGAAATGGATAAATTCTTAGAAACACACAGCCTCCCTAGGCTCAGTCAGGAAGAAATAGAATTCCTGAACAGACCAAATATCAAGTACTGAAATTGAAACAGCAATAAAAACCTTCCAGAAAGAAAAGTCCCGGACCAGATGGTCTCACACCAAATTTTACCAGACCTACAGAGAACTGTTGCCTATCCTACAAAAGTTATTCCATAATATCGAGAAAGATGGAATCCTCCCCAACACATTTTATGAAGCCAATATAACTCTAATACCAAAACCAGGAAAGGATGCAACAAAAAAAGAAAACTACAGACCAACATCCCTTATGAATATAGATGCAAAAAGTCTCAATAAAATCCTGGCAAACTGAATTCAGGTGCTCACCAAAAACATAATCCATCATGACCAAGTGGGCTTCATCCCAGAGATGCAGGGATGGTTCAACATCTGCAAATCTATAAATGTAATTTACCACATAAATAGAAGCAAAAACAAAGACCATATGATCCCCTCAATAGACACAGAAAAAGCGCTCGACAAAATTCAACACCCTTTTATGACAAGAATGCTTACCAAAATAGGCATAGATGGGACTTACCTAAAAAATTATACAAGCCATATATTACAAACCCACAGCCAACATCATACTGAATGGGGAAAGATTGAAAGCATTCCCACGTAGAACTGGAACCAGACAAGGTTGCCCTTTATCACTGCTTCTATTCAACATAGTGCTGGAAGTCCTAGCCAGAGCAATCATATAAGAGAAGGAAATCAAGGGCATCTAAATGGGGGCAGAAGAGGTCAAACTATTCATTCTTTGATAATGATATGATCTTATATCTAGAAAACCCCAAAGATTTTGCCATGAAACTACTGGAATTGATAAACAAATTCAGCGAAGTCTCAGGTTACAAAATCAATGTGCAGAAATCAGAAGCATTCCTATACGCCAACAACAGTGAAACTGAACCAAATCAAAGACTCAATACCCTTCACAACAGCAACAAAGAAAGTAAAACACCTAGGAATACATTTAACTAAGGAGGTAAAAGACCTCTACAGGGAGAACTATGAAACACTGAGGAAGGAAATCGCAGAGCATGTAAACAGGTGGAAAACCATACCATGCTCGGGGATCGGAAGAATCAATGTTGTTAAAATGTCTATACTACCCAAAGTGATCTACAGATTCAAGCAATCCCTATTAAATTACCAACATCATTTTTCACAGATATAGAAAAATAATTTTACGCTTTGTATGGAACCAGAGAAGACCCTGTTTAGCAAAAGCAATTCTAGGCAATAAGAACAAAATGGGAGGTATTAATTCACCAGACTTCAAACTATACTACCAGGCTGTGGTTATTAAAACAGCTTGGTATTGGCACAAGAACAGGGACACAGACCAGTGGAACAGAATCGAGAATCCAGATATAAAACCATCCTCATATAGCCATCTAATCTTTGACAAAGCAGACAAAAACATACTCTGGGGACAAGAATTCTTATTCAATAAATGGTGCTGGGAAAACTGGATAGCCACATGTAGAAGACTGAAACAGGATCCGCACCTCTCACCACTCACAAAAATCAACTCACGATGGATAACAGACTTAAACCTTAGGTGTGACACTATCGGAATTCTAGAAGAAAATGTGGGAAAGACTCTTATAGACATTGGCCTAGGCAAAGAATTTATGAAGAAGACCCCAAAGGCAATCACAGCAACAACAAAAATAAATAAATGGGACCTGGTCAAATCAAAAAGCTTCTGCACAGCCAAGGAAACTATCACGAGAGCAAATAGACAACCTACAGGATGGGAGAAAATATTTGCATGTTACACATCTGATAAAGGGCTGATAACTAGAATCTATATAAAACTCAGGAAAATCAGCAAGAAAAAATCAAACAACCCTTTCAAAAAGTGGGCAAAGGACATGAACAGCAACTTTTCAAAAGAAGATAGACTAATGGCTAACAAACATATGAAAAAATGCTCAACATCTCTAATCATCAGGGAAATGCAAATCAAAACCACAATGAGATATCACTTATCTCCAGTGAAAATGGCCTTTATCAAAAAGTCTCAAATAATAAATGTTGGCGTGGATGCAGAGAGATAGGAATACTCATACACTGTTGGTGGGACTGCAAACTAGCACAACCTCTGTGGAAAGTAATATGGACATACCTCAAAGGGATATAAGTAGAACTACCATTTGATCCAGCAATCCCATTATTGGGCATCTACCCAAAAGAAAAAAAGACATTCTATAAAAAAGACATTTGCACTAGAATGTTTAGAGCAGCACAATTCACAATTGCAAAGATGTGAAAATAACCTAAGTGCCCATCAATACATGAGTGGATTAATAAAATGTGGTATATGTATACCATAGAGTTCTACTCAGCCACAAAAAACAATGGTGATATAGCACCTCTTGTATTATCCTGGATAGAGCTGGAACCCATTCTACTAAGTGAAGTATAACAAGAAGTACTCATCATCAAACTGGTATTAATAACTGATCAACACTTAAGTACACATATAGTAATAACATTCATCAGTTGTCGGGCAGGTGGGAGGGGGGAGGGGGGCTGGGTACATACACACCTAAGGTGTGCGATGCACATTGTCTGGGGGATGGACATGCTTGAAGCTGACTTGGGTGGGGCAAGGGCAATATACATAACCTAAACATACTTCACTCCCATAATATGCTGAAATAAAAAAAATTTGTTGATTTGAACATAGTACAAATAAATGTCAAATGTGTATTATACACAGTAAGTGCTAAGTAAAGAAGGAAGAGATGAGTGTATTTCAAAATTGTTGGAAAGATGAGATAGAAAAATAATGGAATTTGATAGAGGACATTCTAGCACACAAACAAAACAGTGGAGGTAGAAAATAAAAGCATGTGTATGTGTAACAAGGAGGCTGGGATGATGCTCCAGGGGGGAAACTGAGAGAAAAGACTGATTAAATATAGCAGAGATAATCTGATCCTTAAATGTTAAAATACTAAGTCTGAATGTGTTCTGACAAACTAGAATCAGTAAGGGAAAGTGAGCTCCCACTGAAATAGTACTTTAGGAAGATTAATTGGGAGTGCAGTATGAAGGACAATTTAGAGAAAAGAAAATCAGGACCTTATTTCAGCAATTCATCTAGGAGATAATTAGGGCCTAGTCTAAGGAGGATTTTAAAAGACAAATCATTTAAGATATGGTAATTGATTAAATGTTATGCTTTAGGAATGAAGAAAAGAGGGCAGCCACTGAATTAAAATGGGGAAACTGAATGAAAACTGGATGAGGATCTAATGTATCTGAATTTTATATAAATTTTATCTAATGTATCTGAATTTTATATAAATATATGTATTCAGTTCAACATTTAAGTGCGTTTTAGATCTAGACCCAGATGAATTAGGGTCTCTGCTTTTGAGGAGTTTATAATCTTCATCTAAGGATGTCAACTTGGGTGTCAGTAACAGAGAATATAATTGAATCCATAAAGAGTGACAGAATGTTCTGAAGGTTAGAGTTTAAAAGTGAGGAGCAGAGGGCTACAAAGAACAGCATTGGAATAGAGATAAAAGAAAGAACAGGAGAAACAAAAACAGCCAGTGGAACCGGTATAATGTTCACTTGATTTTTTGCTACTTTCCTAGCAGCCTAGTGACCAGAAGAAGGGACAGTCTTGCTCTATTTGTTCCTGTTAGATAACTTGTGGACTGCAGTATTCAGTTCTATGCTTCATACTCTGAGAGACATATTGACAAATAAAGGATCATCCAGGAAAGTCACCAGTATGTAGAAGAAATCCATATAAACAAAGGCCAAAGGAACTGGGGATGCTCATCCTTGAGAACAGAAGGCTCAGTGAGAGTGTGATTACTGTTTTCAAATATTTGAAAGGCTAGAAGAGAGCAAAGACTTGTTTGGTGCAGTTCCAGAGGGCACAGCCACTGAGAACAGTAAGTAGAATACAGTAACAATTTAATAATAATAAAAAACTTATAGAAAAATTATTACATGCCAGGCACTGTTCTAAGCATGTTACATCTTTTGACTCTCTCAACAGTTCTATGAGGCAGATACTATACTATTGACCTCTTTTAAAAGATGAGGAAACTGAGGAAAAAGTTTAATAATTTGTCCAAAAATCACACAGTTAGGAGTGAACACAGGCAATTTGGTTCTAGAGTCTGTGCTGTGTTGCGCTGCCTTAAAAGAGCCAGATTTTGGCTACTCTGAGGAATATAAAGCAAAAGGAAAAACTTCATGGTGGTTAGGGCCATCTGCGTATGAAAAGGCTTGCTACTCTGAGTCTCACCTAACTGCAGTGTTACTTGTACTTGCAAGTTGGAGTACAACTTGGCAAAAGGTGGTTAAGTACAGTCTTGCTATTCAAAGTGTTGTCTGAGGATCAGCAGAATTGGCCCCACCTGGGAGCTTAATAGAATCTCAGGCTCCTCTTCAAACCACTGAATATTAAAGTTTGAGAAGCACTGTATCACAAGATCTTTACGTACCATAAAGTAATAATGCACAAGTTAGAGCATGGCTGTGTTGCCAGATAGGTCTGATTGTGAGTCTCAGCTAGGTCAATTTCTAATTATAACACTTATTTGGCTAAACCTTAGTTTCTTCATCTGAAATGGGCCAGTAATTGTACTCCCATCAGATTAACTCTGCTTTATTTAATCAATCTTTTCTCTCAGTTTTCCCCCTGCAGCATCATCTCAGCCTCCTTATGAGGACGGCTTGGGAGGAGGTACTCAGTTTATATATGTATAACACTCATCACAATTCTAATACCCTGTAAATATTCAATAAATGTAAACCATAAGTAGAATTATGCATCAGATGTAAAGCTGAACTACATAAATGCCCCTTAAGATCCCCTTCAACTTGGAAAATCTTTTTCTATGAACTAGCATATCCGGGTATCACCATAAACCCACAAACATACAAAGACAAGAAGGAGCCCTAACAAACCAATTGAGGCATTGAGTTTCCAGTCTCAAGGGCACATGAAAACGGTTAACACCTCTACCTTCTTCATTAAGATGATTACAAAATGAAAAAAAGTGTTACTTTCTTTTCACTTCCTATCACATATCTTAAATATACTGGTTAAAACCATCCTCAGCTTTTAAAACACTTAAAAAAAAAAAAAATCACCATTCTGAAGAGGGAGAAGAAAAAAAGCCAAAAATCAGATCCATTTTTGAAAGATTAACTTTACAAAATACAGGAAAGATAAGCCTAAACATGACCTACAATGCTCTAAAACTCACTTGGCATGTCAGTAACACTCATATAGCCCAAACCTAGAAAACCAAATAATTCTATTAAAGGTAACCAAGAAATGATAAATGGAAAATATAATTCAATTACAACATAGTACTTGAAAACCAGATAAGAATGAACCAGACAGGAGTTCAAGACCAGCCTGAGCAAGCAAGACCCAGTCTCTACAAAAAAAAAAAAAGGAAAAAAGAAAGAAAAATTAGCCGGGCGTGATGGCACACGCTTGTAGTCTTAGCTACTCGATAGGCTGAGGCAGGAGGTTTGCTTGAGCTTGAGGTTGCAGTGAGCTATGATCATGCTACTGCACTCTAGCCAGGGTGAGAGTGAGATCCTGTCTTAGTAAAAGAATGAATCAGAAAATGCAACTGTAAATAGAGCAATAAAAGAGAGATTGTTGTTAAGCACATTTTTAACTGTAAGGTAAAGGACAATGTCAATACAGCTTTCTGCTGTCTAACCAGTATTTCAATAAGACAGGATGTCAACATGTCTGGATCCACGTAAGTCTTTTTCCAATGAGGCATTTACAAATTTAAATTATGGTCATGATTGTCAAATGGCAACAGGTGGGAGCTTTCACATGCCAAAAGCATAACAGAGAAGGAAAAGAAAGTTTAGATAGAACAATAATATATTGGGCCTGAGTAAACAAGCACCATCAGAGAAAACTCTGGCTGACTTCATTTCCTTCTGGTACCTCAGTATATGCATTCAGTTCATTCCTGAATGGACTGCCAAGTCCTGAAGCTAATATTTAGAATTTTAATCCACCAATTAGTCAGACACTTTTAAGAAAAACTGGGATGATTTTCCCAAATTCTTGGACCTAATTCCTTAAAGGGCTTTGACTAAGAACCTAAATACCTATTATGAGGGGGGCATTAACCATCTCGTTTGTCATTAAATGCAAGTATATAGCGTAGAGAGTGGATTCTTACAGACTAGTTTGAGAGAAACATTCACTGGTGTGAACCAGTTTAATTTAGCTTTAATTTGTCACTGTAACAATGTCTGAAGCACAGAATAACCCAAAAACTGATCTTAGATATAACACTAACTGAAACAAAAAGATTTAAGATATCACAATGAGCACTAGCAAGTACATTAATGATATTTCAGTGGTTTGCCTCTTGGAACATAAGTAAAATATGGTAATTATGCATCATATACCTTCCCATCCAAAGACTAGCCTGACAAGATGTTACAGAGGATGAGTTTTCATCAGGTTCTTCAGAGGTGGAGCTCTGTGCCAATACTCCTGCTGCTTGAGTTGTGATATCTTTATAAAGTTGAATAAACTGGTACAAATTCATGATCCGTGATGCTTCCACAATGCCACTGCTTTTGTTAATCTAAAAATACAAAGAAAATGAAAAAAAGAAAAGTTGATCATGTCTCTGACCAATTTTTTTTTTTAAAAAAAAGAGGGAACAAATAGTCAATCATCCTCAGGAAAAGTTTTCAAGGTTTGCAAATTGCATAAGGAAGCCAAAATCTGAATAAATAATGCCACGTCCCCTACATATATGGAGTTCAAAGTACTTATTCAAATTTGTCTTATTTGATACTCAAAATAACCATCTAAGATATTAGGCATCATCCTGTTTAGAGTTGATGGGGCTAGGTGACTTTCCCAGAGTTGAGAAATAAATTTTAGAGATCGGTATTGATGATTCTTTCACTTTAATTTCTTACTTCAAGGATTTATTCAAACCCAACAACCACATGTGATTCTACTATAACTGAAACAAGTGCTTTTTTGAATATCTTTAACTTCTATTTTGTACCCAAACTTCTTAAAGCAAGAAAATTACATTAAAGTAAATTCTAACAAAATATGGTTGAACTTCTCCCAGAAGGCGATTTTGAGCTTTAGCAAAAAACTCATTTAATGTGAAGTGAAACTGCTGGCCTAGAGAGGTTGTATCTCTCCCCCTCCAGTTTACAACCTAACATGTGAAGATATTTGGGACAAAGATAGGGGATTGCTTTCATAAGCCTTGGGAGAGTCACAGAATGAGAAATATATTCTTTTTGAAATGAGCAAGGCCAGTAAGGTGAGGATGTAATGTTCTTGGATAAAGAACTTGAAGTAATCAGAGAAAGATATAAGATGTGAAAAAATTCCTGTCAGCACAGGAGATGGGATGGAAGACTGTGAGAACAGAAGTAAGCCAGTAAATCTATTAAGTGCACATCATTGGGGGGCAACAATCTACCACACTTCAAGCTAAATACAAGGCTACAGTAGCCAAAACAGTATGGTACTGGCAGAAGAACAGAGATATAGACCAACAGAACAGGACTGAGAACCCAGATATAAAACCATCCTCACATTGTCATCTGATCTTTGACAAAGCTGACAAAAACAGACACTGGAAAAGAATCCCTATTCAATAAATGGTGCTGGGAAAACTGGAGAGCCACATGTAGAAGACTGAAACAGGATCGCACCTCTCAATACTCACAAAAATCAACTCACAATGGATAACAGACTTAAACCTAAGGCACGAAAGCATAAGAATTCTGGAGGAAGATGTTGGAAAAACCCTTATAGACATCAGCCTAGGCAAAGAATTCATGAAGAAGACCCCAAAGGCAATCACAGCAACAATAAAAACAAATAAACGGGACCTGATCAAATTAAAAAGCTTCTGCACAGCCAAAGAAACTATCATTAGAGTGCACAGACAACCTACAGAATGTGAGAAAATATTTGCATGCTACACATCCAATAAAGGGCTGATAACTAGAATCAATATAGAACTTAGGAAAATCAGCAAGAAAAAAATCAAACAATCCTATTAAAAAGTGGGCAAAGGACATGAACAGAAACTTTTCAAAAGAAGATAGACTAATGGCCAACAAACATATGAAAAATTGTTCAACATCTCTAATCATCACAGAAATGCAAATCAAAACCACAATGAGATATCACTTATCTCCAGTGAGAATGACTTTTATCAAAAAGTCCCAAAACAACAAATGTTGGCGTGGATGTAGAGAGATCGGAAAACTCATACACCACTTGTGGTACTGCAAATTAGTTTAACCTCTCTGGAAAGTAATATGGAGACACCTCAAAGAACTAAAAGTAGAACTATTTGATCCAGTAATCCCACTATTGGGTATTTAACCAAAAGAAAAAAAGACGTTCTATAATAAAGACATCTGCATGTGAATGTTTATAAGCAGCACAATTCACAATTGCAAAGATGTGGAAACAACCCAAGTGCCCATTAATACATGATACCATGGAGTACTACTCAGCCATGAAAAATGATTGTAAATTAATACCTCTTGTATTATCCTGGATGGAGCTGGAGCCCATTCTACTAAGTGAAGTATCACAAGAATGGAAAAACAAGCACCACATGTACTAAACCCTAAATTGGTACTAACAGATCAACACTTATGTGCACATATGGAAGTAACATTCATCAGATGTCCGGCAGGTGGGAAGGAGTACAGGGGATGGGTAAACTGACACCTAAAGGGTGTGGTGTGCACTGTCTGGGGGATGGGCACGCTTGTAGCTCTGACTCAGGCAGTGCAAAGGCAATATATGTAACCAGTGTTTGTACCTGTGTAATATTCTGAATTTAAAAAATAAATTAAAAGAAGAAACTATCCCTGTAGGAGATGTTTAAAATAAAAAAAAGACATCTATTAAGTGTATATCAAAGTAAATGGAACAAGCAAAATCAGAAAATATTTAGAAAGAAATGAATAATGTAGGAAGAGATATAAAGATAGAGCCTTAAAATTGTGAATGAAGTTATTAATAGATTATGAAATGTGTTGATGGAAATGGGGAAATGACAAAGTGAGAACGTAGTTAGGTTACATATTAAAAAACATTATTATAACAACATTTGAATATTTTGAATGAAAATAATGGTTGTAATACATTTATTGTTTACTATTTGAGAAGCTAATGATAGGAAATACTGAGAATCAAGAATGAGTCAGATTCCATACTGTGAAAATTGTAGAAACAACTCTAATAATCAAAAAGTTGATTAAATTTTTGGAAGGTAAGATCTATGTGGAGATGCAAACATACAAGGTTCTTTGTAATATGAGACTGGACATGAGGTAGATTCTACCTGGTAGAGAATATTTAAATAGAATTAAAAGGTGATAGGAATTTATAGAGGCTTATAAAATAGGCCTTTGGAACTGCATAGTACAGAAGAAATTATGGAATAGTTCATACAAGCTTAGTATTGTAAAAGCAAAGTTTATCACACTGTAACTATTTTAATCATAGGATTCCTGAACAAATATTTATTAAGTACCCATTATGTGGCTGTTATAGGTACCATGTACATTGCTCCAGGCATAAGTTATATAATGTGTATAAAACAAACATCCCTGCTCTCATGCAAGTTACATGATAGGAGGAGACAAATAACATACAGATTAGGTTAGATGGAAGTAAGTGTTATGGAGAAAATAAAATAGGGGATAAGGAATGCTGAGGGGTTGCAGGGAAGGCCTCACAGAGAAGGTGACATTTAAGAACTGAAAAAGGTACAGAAATGAGTCATATAGAAAACTAGCAGGAAAATCATTCTGGGCTGAGAGAAATAGGAAGTGCAGAGGCTGTTAGGCGTAAGTGTACCTGACAAGAAGCACAAGGAGTCCAGCAAGAAGCCCACAGTGGTTGGAACAGAAGGAAAGAGGAAGGAATAGGAGAAGATAAGGTTAGAGGGTGGGGCGAAGACAGAGTATACAAGACTTTACTGATCACAGTGACAACTCTGGCTTTTATTCCAAGTGAGTGGGAAGTCACAAGAGGGTTTTGAGCCAAGGAGTAATATGATCTGATTTTCATTTCAAATTGTGGACTGGACTGCTGTTGTGCTGAGAATAAACAGAAGGGGGCAAGAGCAGAAGCAGGAAGACCAGTTAGGAGGCTATTGGAATAATCCTGGTGAGAGATCATAGTCACTAGGAATAGGGTGGTAGTAGTGCAGATATACTAGATGGTGAGAACTAGCCAGATTCTGATATATTTTGAAGAGAAAACTGACAAGATTCACTTATGGATTATTTTATGAGGTATGAGAGGAAAAAGAAAAGTCAAGGATGACTCCAAAGTTTTGGTCTAGGTAACAAGAAGGATGGAAGTTCTTAATAGCCACCTTAGTACATAATTTTTAATTAACCTATTAATTTTTCCAATATTATTCCCATGAAGCATTCCATTTAAACATAATTTAGATTATTTTTGCAATGGATTAAATATTATTTGAGGATAATCATAGATGGCAGGTAAGGACTTAATGTAAATACAGAAGGTTTTAGTATGTATTGTTTTTAGTTGTTTAAGAAATACAAAACTTTCAGTCTCCTATCAGTTTTTCACATTGGATTTGAATTCTAACTTTCTAATATAAACACTGACCTCTCAGATTCTTTTGGAAAGAACCTAAGAAATGTAAATAAAAACATTTCTTTAGAGTAGATCTAAAACCAAGAAAAATCACACAGAAGTAAGATCTAATTGCCTTCATCTTTAATACTTAGAATCTTTTTTTAAGGAAGATGTTTAAACTAGTCACATCACATGTAATGGTTTGAGATACTGAGGCAAAAAGGAATTTGACTAATAATAAAATTAAACTTTAATTCTATGTTTGTCAAAGAGGAGCAACAGAAAACTAAGGGATCAAAAACTTGATATAATCATATTCCCACAGCTTTCTATAATTTATATTGGCCTCTTCAATGTAAGCTGAGTATTTTATGAAATAAAGATGGAGAGTAAATGTAATTCAGGTAATATACTGTATCATCAATAAACAAGGAAAATTTCAACCTATCCCAGTCATTTAAAATGAGAGTAGTTCTTCAACAGATTTTTGTTCATTCAACATATACTGAGTTCCTACCAGGTACAAAGCATTGTCTTATGGCTGTAAGGGATGTAAGATTGAAAAGATTAAATCTAGACACAGTTCCTATCCTCAGGAACTTACTACCTACAAGGTGAACTAAGAACCTAAATAAATAATTTTATTCTTAATGTAGAATTTAATTATGAAGTATAAATAAAGTGCTGTTGGAATTTAGAAGAGGCAAGAGAATGTTTATTCAGGAAGACTTTGTGGATGAGATGGTATCTGAGGTGGACCTTTAAAGAGACATCAAGTTGAGATGTACAGAAATAAAAAATGTGGCAGAAACTACTGGCTGATTATCCAAATACTATTCCTACTTTTCATTGCTGGCCGAACCTTATTTTGTTTTGGCGTCCACCACTCCCTGAAATGACTCAGGGACTCAGGAGTCAATCCTGGTTAGTCTAATCTAACCAATAATGGTAATCACATTCCCTCTGACGGTGTAGGTATACGAAGGGGATATGACCTAATATTGACCAATGAGTTCAGAAGAGAGATTTGCTGCGTCTTTAAATTAATCAGTCCTGCAGCTCGTCTGTGGAGCTAGGATTTCTTGATAAATGAGAAAATAAATACTGTTTTTGTTTAAACTGGCTTAACAGGAGTTTACAGTGACTTATAGCTGAGGTCATTTAAATGACAGAAAGAATGGACATTCTAGTTGAGGGAATTCAATAAGCAGAGGCACTGAAGTAGAAAAGTAACAATTTCATAGTCTTAAATTAGTTAAGCCTGGTGAAAATACAGAGTGAAAAAGGGGATAATTGTGAATAAAACAGAAAAGAGAGTCTGGAGCCATATGTAGGGGACCTTGAATGCCACATTAAAGACTTTGGACTATTTTGTAGGCAAGGAGAAATTGTTAAGGAATTTTAAGCAGAGCAGTGATCTGATGACGGTTGTGCTTTAGAAAGGCAAATCTCACAGCAGCATTAATTAGAATTTGGAGTAGAAGAGCCTGGAGGTATGAAGATTAATACCGAATCTGTGGTAATCTGGATCAAAAGTGAAATGGCCCTGAACTATAATTACAGTCTACTTGAGTAATAATTTGTCTTATTTATCATATATTCCTATTGCCTGGCATACCTGTGCCCAAATGTTTGAATAAACTGGAAGTGAAACATAGTAGAGGTAAAACTGATAATCTACTGAGGAAATGTGGCATGTTATTTGGGTAACCCCCAGGGTCTGTGACTCAAAGGGAAAATTTCTCAGGGGTTTTTAATGGGTTGGTCAGGAATGGACTTCAGGACATTTCATGAATGCCCAATTTATGGTTTATATGCATATGGATGATTAACTGTTGCTTTGTCTGTTTTAGATCAGGGGCTGGGATAGGAGGAGTCCTAATAAAACTCACACCTTCATTATCATCAAAAGGTCTTTGGCATCAAAAAGGTTAAGAACTGTCTATTCTAATGCACTCAATGGTGGATGAGGCTTTCTAATACTCTATGACAGCTGCCATTATATTTTTAGCACAGTTGACATATTCAAGTATCTAAAATGTAAAGATGAACTAAGAAACAGTGCACTGAAGGTGAAAAATCCATTCCATAACTAAAAATTACTATTATACAAAACATAACAGGCTGGGTGCGATGGCTCACGCCTGTAATCCTAGCACTCTGGGAGCTCTAGAGCCAGCTAAAAACCCAAAAATAGAGATAGAAGGTAAAGGTGATGTAATGGTTAGAGATACTGAGGCAAAAAGGAATTTTATTATAAAAATCTCTGCTATAAAGCAATCAGATAACTGGTGAAATTCAAATAGCTAAAAGGCAGTAACAGTATGAAAACTATCTTTTATAAAACCAACAAATTATTAACATTTATATCCACTATATTATTTTACATTATTTAAATGTGGTTCAAATCACAAAAATAGTTTAAGCTTAGAAGTGGAAGTCTCTAACAGTCTCACCTTGGTACAGACCACCCGCACAACCACTTTCCAAAAGGCAGAGGAGTCAGATCCAGGTTGTACCTCAAAGAGAAGATGTTTTTCCTGGCCAGAAGCCACTTTAGCAGTTCTGAAAAGATACAAATGCATACGCTAATTTTATGAAAAGTCATATATAATAATAGCACTATGAAACCAGAGTCAAGAAACACTTTCAAACATCGAGAAGGAAGTATGAAGAAAACACATAAAGAGAAATAATAACAATGATTGTAACAACTAGATTCTTAAAAACACAGGGATAGAACATGTTTTGAACATAAACATAAAATTTAATTTCCAAGGTTTTTAAAGTCAACAGCTTAGAGTGATATTTATAAATCTTTTTGTCATATCTATATCTCAATGGTCTTTAATTTCTAACAAAGACATTTAGCAAAAACAAGTTAAGAAATCAGGTACTTTAAAAAAAGCTTGGCTAGTTTCACTTATCCAAATTTTGACTATTGCCTTAGATGTATATAAAGCATGAAAAAATCTTGCTCTTGGTTGAGTCCTTGTTTAAACAACATTAACACATCTCTTTGAAAGTTTTTGTTTTCTAGATAATTTGGGGATGGGTCAAGTAAAACAAATGATTTGAGACACTTTAATTATAGCTCTTACTGTCCTCCTCTAGCAGAGTAATTCTGAGAGCCAGAGCATTCTAATATAAAAATATAACACTTTTAGAAGATAATTTAATATCATGCTACCAACACCTTTAAATCAGTTCAAAGACATACTTAAGTATTGTAGTTCCCTTTTATCATTACTAACATTTTTCTCTAAGCACCAGTGGGGATACCACACTTAACTAAGTGACTTACAGCTAAGTAAGATGAGGCCATCAAAAATCAAGCAACTAGTCTTAGGAAACAAAGTCTTTAAGTGAAAATAATTCAGCTGTGCCAGTTTCCAGTTGTTTTCTAGGCTGAGTGTGATGGCTCATGCCTGAGGCAGGAGGATTGCTTGAGGCCAGGAATTTGAGATCAGTTCTGTTTTCTAGCTACCAAGCCATACTTCTTCTGTGTAAGTTTAACTTTACAGTTCTCAGAGAGCATTGCACTTGTGAAACACCCAACTCTGACCTATGGGAATTGGTTTTAGGAACCAAAACCAGTCAGAAGTGTCCTGTGCTAAATACATAGAAGGAAGATATTCTTTACCATCATTTCTGTATTATACAGTAAGCTTAGCTTGTGGACGATTTCATAGCGCACATTTTATCCAATACTTGTATCTTTAGGCCAAAAGGCAAAATTTTATACAACAGACTGGGTTTATATATATAAATTCCAAGGCTCTAAAAGGATAGTAAATGGCATTGATTACTTCTCACAAGAGTGGAAACCATAAACATAACAAAGCATTCCACTCATGATCCTCTTAAATTCACAATCCTATTTTATTCCTTAAGAATATGGTCCCAAAAGTAATGCTTCAAATACTACTATTTGGATGATTTAAAAAAATAATGCAAGAGTTTAAAAACCTATGACTACACTTTCATAATAAAAAATCAGATAATACATCAACACACACAGCAAAATGTAAAATCTCCCTCACTGCCCTCCTTTCCCACCATTTCCCGACCTATAGACAAGCACTGGGTATAGTTTAGTGTGTATCCTTCTAGTTCATTTTCTAAGTATTTGTATATATTTATCTTTATACAGGTTTTTTTTTTTTAATGAATGAAATCCAGTGTTCTCAAAAGAAATCATCTTCTACGATAACTTTAACTTTTAAGACAATCTTTATTCTTTATAACAATTGACTCTAACCAAGTTCATAAAGATGGTATTTCAAACTTACCTAATGTGTTCCAGATTGCCAAGTATGTCTCTTATTACCTAACACAGCTGTCATAAAGCCTAGGGAGTGGGTTCATATATCTTACCCTAAGCTATCAGTAGTGACTACACTGTTATAAGTTTATATATTAAGTGTTCCTGGACTGCTAGGTGATTTTACTTGGCCTGTTTTTT